>NC_138771.1:131167729-131780229 GCF_965119305.1 Pelophylax lessonae
AGTGTGTTACTGCACAGTTAATGCGGTATATATTAGTGTGTTACTGCATTCTAATGCAAAATATTTCGGTGCGTTACTGCATGTTTATTGCAGTACATTTCAGTGCGTTACTGCACTTTTAACGCAGTATATATCAGTGCGTTACTGCACGTTTATTGCAGTATATATCAGTGCATTACTGCACGTTTAATGAAGTATATTTTAGTGTGTTACTGCACGTTTAATTAAGTATATTTTAGTGTGTTACTGCACAGTTAATGCGGTATATATTAGTGTGTTACTGCATTCTAATGCAAAATATTTCGGTGCGTTACTGCATGTTTATTGCAGTACATTTCAGTGTGTTACTGCACGTTTAACATAGTATATATCAATGCGTCACTGCACGATTATTGCAGTATATTTCAGTGTGTTGTCTCAACTTTCACGAAGTATATTTCAGTGTGTTACTGCACATTTAAAGCAGTAGATATCAGCGCGTTACTCCACATTTAATGCAGTAAATTTCTGTGCGTTACTGCACATTTAACGCAGTATATTTTAGTGTGTTACTAAACAGTTAATGCAGTATATATTAGTGCATTACTGCACGTTTAACGCAGTATAATTCAGTGCATTACTGCACGTTTAACACAGTATATATCAGTGCGTTACTGCACATTTATTGAAGTACATTTCAGTGCGTTACTGCACATATATATATATATATATATATATATATGTGTGCATTACTGCACATTTATTACAGTAGATTTCAGTGCCTTACCTCGTGTTTAACGCATTATATTTGGTTGCGTTACTGCACGTTTACCGCAGTATACAGTGGGTACAGAAAGTATTCAGACCCCCTTAAATTTTTCACTCTTTGTTATAATGCAGCCATTTGCTAAAATCATTTAGGTTCATTCTTCTTCCTCATGAATGTACACATAGCACCCCATACTGACAGAAAAACACAGAATTGTTGACATTGTTGCAGATTTATTAAAAAAGAAAAACTGAAATATCACATGGTCCTAAGTATTCAGACCCTTTGCTGCGACACTCATATATTTAACTCAGGTGCTTTCCATTTCTTCTGATCATCCTTGAGATGGTTCTACACCTTCATTTGAGTCCAGCTGTGTTTGATTATACTGATTGGACTTGATTAGGAAAGCCACACACCTGTCTATATAAGACCTTCCAGATCACAATGCATGTCAGAGGAAATGAGAATCATGAGGTCAAAGGAACTGCCTGAAGAGCTCATAGACAGAATTGTGGCAAGGCACAGATCTGGCCAAGGTTACAAAAAGATTTCTGCTGCACTTAAGGTTCCTAAGAGCAGAGTGGCCTCCATAATCCTCAAATGGAAGACGTTTGGGATGACCAGAACCCTTCCTAGAGCTGGCCGTCCGGCCAAACTGAGCTATCGGGGGAGAAGAGCCTTGGTGAGAGAGGTAAAGAAGAACCCAAAGATCACTGTGGCTGAGCTCCAGAGATGCAGTCAGGAGATGGGAGAAAGTTTTAGAAAGTCAACCATCACTGCAGCCCTCCACCAGTCGGGGCTTTATGGCAGAGTGGCCCGACGGAAGCCTCTCCTCAGTGTAAGACACATGAAAGCCCGCATGGAGTTTGCTAAAAAAACACCTGAAGGACTCCAAGATGGTGAGAAATAAGATTCTCTGGTCTGATGAGACCAAAATAGAACTTTTTGGCCTTAATTCTAAGCGGTATGTGTGGAGAAAACCAGGCACTACTCATCACCTGTCCAATACAGTCCCAACAGTGAAGCATGGTGGTGGCAGCATCATGCTGTGGGGGTGTTTTTCAGCTGCAGGGACAGGACGACTGGTTGCAATCGAGGGAAAGATGAATGCGGCCAAGTACAGGGATATCCTGGACAAAAACCTTCTCCAGAGTGCTCTGGACCTCAGACTGGGCCGAAGGTTTACCTTCCAACAAGACAATGACCCTAAGCACACAGCTAAAATAACGAAGGAGTGGCTTCACAACAACTCCGTGACTGTTCTTGAATGGCCCAGCCAGAGCCCTGACTTAAACCCAATTGAGCATCTCTGGAGAGACCTAAAAATGGCTGTCCACCAACGTTTACCATCCAACCTGACAGAACTGGAGAGGATCTGCAAGAAGGAATGGCAGAGGATCCCCAAATCCAGGTGTGAAAGACTTGTTGCATCTTTCCCAAAAAGACTCCTGGCTGTATTAGATCAAAAGGGGGCTTCTACTAAATACTGAGCAAAGGGTCTGAATACTTAGGACCATGTGATATTTCAGTTTTTCTTTTTTAATAAATCTGCAACAATGTCAACAATTCTGTGTTTTTCTGTCAGTATGGGGTGCTATGTGTACATGAGGAAGAAGAATGAACCTAAATGATTTTAGCAAATGGCTGCAATATAACAAAGAGTGAAAAATTTAAGGGGGTCTGAATACTCTCCGCACCCACTGTATATCAGTGCGGTACTGCACATTTAACTCAGTATATTTTAGTGCGTTACTACACATTTAATGCAGTAAATAGCAGTGCGTTACTGCTTGCTTAATGCAGTATATTTCAGTGCGGTATTGCATGTTCAATACAGTATATTTCAGTGCGTTACTGTGTGTTTAACGCAATATATATCAGTGCAGTGCTGCGTGTTTAACGCAGTATATATCACTGTGCTACTGCACGTTTAACGCAGTAAATTTGAATGCTTTACTGTATGTTTAACACAATATATTTCAGTGCATTACGGTATGTTTAATGCATTATATTTCAGTGTTTTACTGTACGTTTAATGCAGTATATTTCAGTGGGTTACTGTATGTTTAATGCAGTAAATATCAATGCGTTTCTGCATGTTTAATGCAGTACATTTCAGTGTGTTACTGCATGTTTAACGCAGTGTATATCACAGTGCATTTCTACACGTTTAACGCAGTGTATTTCAGAGTGTTAAAGCAGTATATATATCAGTGCATTACTGCATGTTTAATGTAGTACATTTCGTTGCATTACTGCTCGTTTAATGCAGTGTACATCTGTGCGTTACTGCACATTTAACGCAGTATATTTTAGTGCATTACTACACGTTTAATGTAGTATATATCATTGCGTTTCTACATGTTTACTGTGCTATATTTCAGTGCGTTAGTACACATTTTACGCAGTATATATTAGTGCGGTACTGCGCGTTTAACGCAGTATATATCACTGTGTTACTGCATGTTTAATGCCGTATATTTAGTGCACATTTGATGCAGTATATTTCAATGCGTTACTGCACATTAAACATTTATATTTCAGTGCGTTACTGTATGTTTAGCGCAGTATATATCAGTGTGTTACTGCAAATTTAATTCAGTACATATTAGTGTGTTATTGCGTGTTTAGCGCAGTATATATCAGTGCGTTACTGCATTTTTAACGCAGTATGTATCAGTGTGTTACTGCACGTTAAATGCAGTACATTTCAGTGCATTACTGCATGTTCAATGCAGTATATTTCAGTGCTTTAGTGCACGTTTTAAAGCAGTATATGTCAATGCGTCACTGCACGTTTATTGTAGTATATTTGGTTGCATTACTGCACGTTTAACGCTGTATTTATCTGTGCGTTACTGCACGTTTAACACAGTATATATCAGTGCGTTACTGCATGTTTTTGCAGTATATTTCAGTGCGTTACTGCACGTTTAACATAGTATATTTTAGTGTGTTACTGCACAGTTATTGCAGTATATATTAGTGCGTTACTTTACGTTTAACGCAGTATATTTCAGTGCATTACTGCACGTTTAGTGCAGTATATATCAGCGCATTACTGCACGTTTATTGAAGTATATTTCAGTGCGTTACTGCACATTTAACACAGTATATTTCAGTACTGGTACTGTATTTTTAAAGCAGTAAATATCATTGTGTTACTGCATATTTAATGCAGTACATATCAGTGCGTTATTGAGCGTTTAGCACAGTATATATTAGTGCGTTACTGCATTTTTAACACAGTATATATCAGTGCATTACTACACGTTTAATGCAGTACATTTCAGTGCGTTATTGCATGTTTAAAGCAGTATATATCAATGCGTTACTGCACATTTATTGCAGTACATTTGGTAGCATTACTGCACGTTTAACGCTGTATATATCTGTGCGTTACTGCACGTTTAACACAGTACATATCAGTGCGTTACTGCACGTTTTGCAGTGTATTTGGTTGCAGTACTGCACAATTAACGCAGTATATATCAGTGCGTTACTGCACATTTAACACAGTATATTTTAGTGTGTTACTGCACAGTTATTGCAGTACATATTAGTTCATTACTGCACGTGCTGATCACCTGAAAGGTATCAGCTGTGACAAAGCACCTGTCTGCCTAAGCTGCTCTCATCCCATGTTGTTGGCATGTTGTTTTTGCATTGGTGTGAAAGCGCCCGCACATTCGTCTACTCAAAAAGCTCTGGTCAAGCAATGCCTTCAGTTGCATATTTGTAGTGAGGGATTTCTCACGTGTGCGGAGCTTTTCATTTATACACAAGCGAAAGCTTGGCGAAAGAGGGGCGTGTCTGGATGCGATTGGCATGCAGGTGGACTCCACATAGCACACCACACATGTGCAGTACAACCACAAGTGGCACAATTCTTAAACAGGAGTTTCAGTGCTCAAGCATCTGTCAGAAGCTGGAGGGATCACAGAGCAGCAGCAGCTGGGTTGAGTGAGTCATTGTGGTGTATGTTTACTGGCACAGACAGGTTCTGTATCTTTGGGATAATCAGCAATGTGTGTGATAAGCTGTATAGCTTGGCACAAGCCTTGAGTACACTGAAGTTAGTACCTCAAGTTTGTCTTGCCTAAGAGCAATGTCTGTCCGAAAAAGGGCTGGGGGGCACAGCTGGAAGGGGCACTGTGATGTCACTGTCAGGCCTTGAAGGTCTTTAGCCGTGCTTCCTCTGTGTCTACTCCCCCTGAAGAGTCAGAGGTGATTAGCCAATCTGAGCCATTACTGTTTTCGTGCATAGTAGCTACCCCTAGTGCCTCTGTTGCAACCTACGTCACAAAGGACGATTTGGCATCGGCTTTAGCCAGCCTTGAGGGTAAGATTGCTGGCATGATTGCAGCATTGCAAGGAGGAAGGAAACGTGATAGATCCACCTCACCTGAGCCACCACCTGAATCAGTTCAGGATTAGGCAGAGGATGTGGAAGAAGCAGCTGTGGAGGACCCTATAGAACAGGGGTGGGGAACCTTCGGCCTGTGGGCCGTATGCGGCCCGCAAAGTCATCTGATTTGGCCCCCAGATTGAGGACACTGTCCCCGGCCGCTTTGCATGGCCGATCCTGGGCGGGGGCGCCCAGGGCCGGCCCTACCATCAGTGGCGTAGTGTGGGGGGTGCGGAGGAGGGCGGTGCAAAATTTAGGCGGGCGAAATCTTGCGCCGCCGTGTCACTCCCGAGCCACTATAGTGTCCCCGCACTCCAGGCCGCCATGTCCCCTGTCAGGCTGTGCCCTGTTATTGGGCGAATAGGGTCAAGTGCAGCAGCAGGGGGCCTGGCCTTTCTCAGATCCCGGGTGGCACATGCGCACGGGATGCTCCTGGAGTCCCGCCTCCGCCTCTGAATGTGAACCGCAAACGTCTCTTCTCCTCCTCTCCTCAAGCAGGATCTCAGGTAAGTCAGCAGCCAGCCAGCCACACAGCCAGACAGAGTGAGTTAGGGGAGAGCAGTTAGGGTCAGTATAGGAATACTGTAGGTAGGACAGTGTACTGTAATGGCTAGTGTGGTGGGCAGTGTAGTGCGGTGGGCAGTGTAGTGTGGTGGGCAGTGTAATGTGGTGGGCAGTGTAGTGTAGTGCAGTGGGCAGTGTAGTGTAGTGCAGTGGGCAGTGTAGTGTAGTGGGCAGTGTAGTGTACTGCAGTGAGCAGTGTAGTGCAGTGGGCAGTGTAGTGTAGTGTAGTGGGCAGTGTAGTGGGCAGTGTAATGTAGTGCAGTGGGCAGAGTAGTGCAGTGGGCAGTGTAGTGTAGTGGGCAGTGTAGTGCAGTGGGCAGTGTAGTGTAGTGGGCAGTGTAGTGTTGTGGGCAGTGTAGTGTAGTGTAGTGGGTAGTGTAGTGTAGTGGGCAGTGTAGTGGGCAATGTAGTGTAGGGTAGTGTAGTGTAGTGTAGTGCAGTGGGCAGTGTAGTGTAGTGGGCAGTGTAGGGTAATGGGCAGTGTAGGGTAGGGTAGTGGGCAGTGTAGTGCAGTTTGGTGGGCAGTGTAGTGCAGTGTAGTGTGGTGGGCAAGGTAGTGCAGTGTGGTGGGCAGTATAGTTCAGTGTAGTGGGCAGTGTAGTGTAGTGGGCATTAATCACTCTGCATTAAGGGGGCACTAATCACTCTGCATTAGGGGGGGGCACCAATCACTCTGCATTAAGGGGCCACCAATCACTCTGCATTAAGGGGGCACTAATCACTCTGCATTAAGGGGGCCACCAATCACTCTGCATTAAGGGGGGCAGCAATCACTCTGCATTAAGGGGGCACCAATCACTCTGCATTAAGGGGGCACCAATCACTTTGCATTAAGGGGGGGCACCAATCACTCTGCATTAAGGGGGCACTAATCACTCTGCATTAAGGGGGAACTAAGATCCAGCAGTAGCAGCCAGAGCCAGCAATACCCACATCAGTATCAACCAGAGTCAGCAGCACCCACAGCAGTACCAGCCAGCAGCACCCACAGCAGTACCAGCCAGCAGTAAATACACCACAGTATCAGCCAGCAGAACCAGCCTGAGCCAGAAGTACCCACAGCAATATTAGCCAGCAGTACCAGTCTGAGCCAGCAGTAGCCACAGCCGTACCAGTCAGCAGTACCTACAGCACAGTACCAGCCTGAATCAGCAGTACCCACAGCAGTACCAGCCTGAGCCAGCAGTACCAGCCAGCAGTACCCACAGCACAGTACCAGCCTGAGCCAGCAGTAGCCACAGCATTACCAGCCAGCAGTACCAGCCAGCTGTACCCACCAGCAGTACCAGCCAGCTGTACCCACCAGTAGTACCAGCCAGCTGTACCTGCCAGCAGTTCTTTTCAAAACTTACCACCACAAAGAGTCGACTGCGCTCAAGACTGACCAACCCTAACCTGGAAAACCAGTTGCCAGTAGCAACATCATCAATACCAGCTAACATCACATACCTCACCAAAGAGAAGCAGTTGCAGCCATCACATTAGGGGTGAGTTAATTAAATGTTTGACCAAATATAATAGGCGCATTTTTAAGTTGATAATTTTGTACGGCCCCCGGAATTATTTTATAAATACCCAAATGGCCCTTGGCAGAAAAAAGGTTCCCTACCCCTGCT
This sequence comes from Pelophylax lessonae, assembly GCF_965119305.1. Taxonomy (NCBI): domain Eukaryota; kingdom Metazoa; phylum Chordata; class Amphibia; order Anura; family Ranidae; genus Pelophylax; species Pelophylax lessonae. The sequence continues at coordinate 131,175,069 of NC_138771.1, forward strand.
ATAGAAGGTCAAGCTGAATCCGCTTCTGGTGAGTCAGGATCTGAGGAGTCATACTCGGCCTCTCAAACCCAGAGGTTGTTAATTCAGCCTCTCACTGAAATGGTCCGGTTTGGATACAAATGACCTCCCTTATAGATGTCTGAAGTCTCATTTTCTTCTCTAGGCTTATTGCACCCTCCTCATAGTTCTCAGGCTTTTCCCTTACATCCGCTTTTTTGAGCAGGTAATGGATGCTGATTGGGATCATCCTGATAGGATTTTTGTTCCTCCTAAAAGGTTTTCACTATTGTATCCTGTGGAGAAAAAAATCACTAAAAAATGGAGTATACTTACAGTGGATGCTGTAACACAGTATATACAGTATTAGTGCGATACTGCATGTTTAACGTAGTATATACTGTATCACTGCATTACTGCACATTTAACGCAGTATATATAAGTGTGTTATTGCGCGTTTAATGCAGTATAGTTGAGTGTGTTATTGCACCTTTAACGCAGTATATTTCAGTACTTTCCTGCATGTTTAAGGCAGTAAATTTCAGAGTGTTACTGCACGTTTAACGCAGTATATTTCAGTGTATTAGTGCACGTTTACCGCAGCAAATATCAGTGCATTACTTCACTTTTAACGCAGTATATTTCAGTGCGTTACTGCACATTTTACACAGTATAAATTAGTGCATTGCTGCACGCTTAACGCAGTACATTTCAGTGCGTTACTGCACGTTTGATGCAGTATATTACAGTGCGTCAATGTACATTTATCGCAGTATATTTCAGTGCATTACTGCACGTTTAAAGCAGTACATTTCAGTGCGTTACTGCATGTTTAACGCAGTAAATATCAGTGCGTTATTGCACGTTTAACACAGTATATTTCAGTACATTACTGCATGTTTACCACAGTATATTTTAGTGCTTTAGTGCATGTCTACCACAGAATATTGCAGTGCATCAGTGCAGTTTTACTGAAGTATATTCTAGTGTGTCTGTGTAGTGAGTACTCAAGTTAAAGTGCACCAAACACCACTTTTCATTTATTAAAGTGCATCCACGTACACATATACACATCTTTATTACATTTTCTTAATAAGTGCCCCCATCGTGTCTGAGAGACCAACAAGGAGAGGCAGACGTTCCCATGGCACTGTGAGGAGGCAAAAAGCGTATGTGTCCCCAGGCAAAGGTGGACATGGTCCATTCTCAGGCAGGATGTCATTTCCTCTGTTTAGTGATGTTGCCCATGCCATCCAGCCACAGCTTGCAGAGGAGGTGGTGGACTGGCTTACTTTATCATCATCATCCTTGCACTCAAGCACAGACTAGTGCACAGTCCACTGCAGCTTCCAGAGTGGCTTATTCTGCCTCATTGTCCACAGCTACTCCTGCCAAAGCCCCAGCATCAGGCATGGAGGAGTGAGCTGAGCTACTTGAACACAGGGTCAGCCATTTGCTCTTTGTTGGTGCACAGCCATTGCTTGACTCTGTTGCTGGTTCTGAGGTTGAGGAGGGTAGGAACATGAGCCTAAAGAGAGGGGAGAACACTAGTAAACAACAAATTGGCAGTCATGTTCCCCCAGCCGTGGCGTATTGCCAAAATGTCTCCAGTGATAATGAGGATGGAGGGGATGATGATGATGATGATGAGGTCACTGACACAACTTGGGTGCGGGATAGAGCAGACAAAGAAAGTGAGGATGAGGCACAACCCCAAAGAGGCAGCCATCATGGAAGAGTAGAGAGCAGCCACCCTATTCTTTTTTTGTTTAATACATTTTTATTGAAGAAGTTTTTCAAAGAAATAACAAACAGTAGGCACAGACTCCCAAGGCCAAAAACAATGAATGAAAGCAAATACCACATACACCATGTTAGCAGTCGGGTAAGAAATAACCAGCCACCCTATTCCACCAGATTGTAGAGCTGTTATCTCCTGGTCCATTTCCCATAGCTCAGCTGTTTGGGCCTTTTTTAGCACACATGGAGCCGTTTGCACTTTTGCAATTTGTAAACTTTGCCTCAAGCACATCAAGCATGGCAAAAACACCAGCCATTTAGGTACCACATGCTTGACAAGGCATTTAAACTCCTACCACTCAGCCCCTTGGCAAGAGCACCTGAAAACCAAACAAAATGGACGCTATTCTGCTCCGCCTATCCACACTATACCGCATGACCTCTCAGTGGCCTCCACTGTCAGGGATTATGTTATAGCGCAGGGTGCCCCAGTTCCTCGCAGCACGTCTGCCAGTAGCACACCACCAGCTGTAGACTATGGCAGTTAAATTTCTCTGCCCCATCTGCAGCAGAAAAAAAAATACAATCACTGCCACCCACATGCCCAGCTTCTAAATTCAAGCTTGTCAAGGCTGCTGGCTTTACAACTCCTGCTTTTCCATCTGGTGGATTCTGCCTCCTTCCGTGAATTTGCAGAATGTGCTGTACCACAATGGCAGGCATCACTATTGGTTGGCAACCCTCCTTGACCACTGCTACAAGGGGAAAGTTTTGGAACTCATCCCATCCCCACAGAGGGAGCAGAGGACGAAATCTCTTGAGGACATCTTAAAGAGGAGTTTATGTACCACCTTTCCCAACTCTGGTAGGTAACAGTCTGTTGGAAAACATAGTTTTGAGGCTTCTGTTGATCAAGAGAGGAGCGTTGGAGAAGGGGGCAGCCTAAGTGATGCATTTCAAAATTTTGGTAGTCCTCGTCGCCCAGGGCTGTCAGCTTCCACATCCCATCGGCAGCATCTTCATCATACGGTGGGGAATTATATAGGAGTGAAAACAGTTATGGAGAGCTTTGCAGTTGAGGATCCACTGGGTTACTAGGTCATGAGAATAGACCACTGGCCAGAACTTGCTCAGTTGCAATAGAGCTGCTGGGCTGCCCCATATGGTTTTGTGACAGATTAGAGAGAGCGTCAGTCCACAGACTCTGTGGACCAGCTGACATTTATCAAAATTAATCAGTCCTGGATTAGCAGCAGCTATCAAGACCCTGATGACCTGATGTCGCTGATTAAGTGCTTTCTGGACTTTAAATCTCCAAAAGACTGTCTAGGCTACCTAGCGTTGTGGGTGTTGCTTTCATCTAGAATAAATTTTTTGGTGTAGGGTTCATGGGCACAATTATATAATTGTAAGTTTTTGACAGCAAGGCCAATACTTGCTTTCATCAAGAGTGCCTCTATAGGTTTACCATGTGAAGACACCACCAACACCCAAAGCCCAATTTTTCTGCACCTGTTACTTCTATCCAAATTTTGAAAAGGAGACACCAGAGTGTAGCCAGAAAATCTCTAATCTTGTTCCGAGTGCACTAAATTGTGGCCTCATCATACAGACTGTCTCCCTAAGTTGTTGTTCATAAAATAAAGAAAGCTTGAATTGCTGCAGCATGCTGCATGCACGGTACAGATGTTCCACTTTACAGGCAGACTAAGGGGGCCTTCCAGGCACAATATTTAAAGGAATGTTTCATTTTTATTGTTATTTCTCATTTTGATGGTTTCACTTTAAGTATTAGTAAATCACTGCTTATTTAAAAATTTTGTTTTTTGCAAACTTTTTTTTCATCGATACATGTCCCCCAGGGCAGTACCCCAATAAGTTGCATATAAGCCTTCAAGAAGGGCACTTTTGATTTTTCCAGTTCGGGTACTATAGACTTCAATGGGGTTTGTTATTCAGTTTAGAATGTTTGCGAAAAGTTCTGCTGCAAACCGAACAGGGGATGTACGGCCATCTCTAGTCTATATCATGTGTGTACTACAAACTCACCTATATGAACCATACCTTGCTTACTTCACTGTGCCTATAACTACTGGCATAATCCTAACACCTGACCCATCACTACAAGGCACGGTAGAAATGTAGGGGCTGGTGGATGAAACCACAGCTTGCATCACCGAAACAGCCATCCAGTTACATAGTTACATAGTTACATAGTGAGGTTGAAAAAAGACATCAGTCCATCCAGTTCAACCTATGATGTGTGTGTGTTTGCTTTTAACCGTACATTGTGTACCCCTGTATGTTGTGGTCTCCAAGGTGCCCATCTAATAGTTTTTTGAAACTATCAATGCTCCCAGCTGATACGACTGCTTGTGGAAGAGAATTCCACATCCTTACCGCTCTTACAGTGAAGAACCCCTTACGCATTTTAAGGTTAAACCGCCTTTCCTCTAGTTTTAGTGAGTGGCCACGTGTCTTATTGTATCTCCTCTCTCTGAATAGTTTGTTCCTTATGCTAGGGTCGCCAGTACAGTATTTGTACATTGATATCATATCCCCCCTCAATCGTCTCTTCTCCAGAGAGAATAAGTTCAGTGCTTGTAGTCTTTCCTCATAGCTGATGTCCTCCATTCCCCTAATTATTTTTGTTGCCCTTCTCTGGACTCTTTCCAATTCCAGCACATCCTTCCTGAGGACCGGTGCCCAGAACTGGACAGCATACTCCAAATGTGGCCGGGCCAGAGTCTTGTAGAGCGGGAGAATAATCTCTTTATTTCTGGAGTGAATCCCCTTTTTTATACATCCCAGTATTCTGTTGGCTTTGCTTGCAGCGGCTTGGCATTGCATGCCACTGCCAAGCCTGTTGTCTACCAGTACCCCCAGGTCCCTTTCCATCCTAGACTCACCCAGAGGTTCCCCCCCTAGTGAGTAGCTTGCTTTCTGGTTTCTGGCCCCCAAGTGCATTACTTTACATTTTTCAACATTAAACCTCATCTGCCATGTAGTTGCCCACCCCGTTATTTTGTTCAGGTCCGCTTGTAAGGTTTCCACATCCTGCATAGAAGATATTGGCATGCTTAGTTTGGTATCATCCGCAAATACTGAGATTGTACTAGATATCCCCTCCTCTGGATCATTTGTGAATAAATTAAACAGGATTGGTCCCAGGACAGAACCCTGGGGGACCCCACTTTCCACACCCGCCCAATCCGAGTACTCCCCATTAATCACCACCCTCTGGACTCTCCCCTGGAGCCAGTTCTCTATCCAGGTACTCACCCTATGGTCCATACCTACCTTCCTTAGTTTGTACAGTAAGCGTTTGTGGGGAACGGTGTCAAAGGCCTTTGCAAAGTCCAGATACACCACCAGATTTATCTAGGTGGCAGCTCACTTCATCGTAGAAGGTTAATAGATTGGTTTGGCAAGAACGATTTTTCATGAATCCATGCTGATTGCTACTAATAATACAGTTTTCATTACTAAAGTCTTGTATGTGGTCCCTTAACATCCCCTCCAAAATCTTGCAGACTACAAATGTTAGGCTGACCGGCCTATAGTTACCCGGGATACATCTCGGCCCCTTTTTAAATATTGGTACCACGTTGGCTTTTTTCCAATCAGCTGGCACCATACCCGTCTGTAAACTATCCTTAAAGATCAAGAATAATGGTCTGGCAATCACCTGGCTGAGCTCTTTAAGAACCCTCGGGTGCAAGCCATCCGGTCCCGGTGATTTATTTATGTTGAGTTTCTATAGTTTCGTTTTAAGTCTATCTTCTGTTAGCCATGGCGGTATTTCCTGAGGTGTGTTGTTTAGTTCGGCCTTACAAGCTGGGTTTGTGTAGCCCCCCGATTCTTTTGTGAAGACTGACGAGAAGAAATTATTTAACACTTCCGCCTTTTCTCTGTCCTCAGTGGCCATATTTCCTTTGTCATCTTTTATGGGGCCAATGTGTTCTGGCCTCGCTTTCTTACTGTTTATATACTTAAAAAACTTCTTGGGGTTCTTTTTTCTCTCCTCCGCTATATGTCTCTCGTGTTCTATTTTAGCCGCCCTGATTTCATCTTTACATTTCTTATTACACTCTTTGTAATGCTTAAATGCTGCCAATGACCCCTCAGTCTTGTATTTTTTGAAGGCCTTTTCTTTAGCACTAATATACCTATTTATGTTGGAGTTTAGCCACCCAAGGTTTAGCTTTGCTCTTTTAAATTTGTTTCCCTTTGGAATGCACTGGCCAATCCCCTTGTTAAGTATGCTCTTGAAGAACTCCCATTTTTCCTCCGTGTTCTTTGTTCCCAGGGTTCTATCCCAATTGATATTTTCTAGCAGTGAGCGCAGTTTTGGGAAATTGGCTCTTTTGAAATTCAGCGTCTTAATATTACCCTTGTGCTTCCTATTACTGTAATTAATACAGAAACTTATTGACCTATGGTCACTGTTTCCTAAGTTCTCCTGTATTTCTATATCCGTGAGCAGGTCTGCATTGTTAGTAATCAGTAGGTCAAGTACCGCATTGTTTCTTGTCGGTGCATTCACCATCTGACCCATGAAATTGTCCTGCAGAACATTTAGGAACTGCCGGGCCTTGGCTGAGTGTGCGGTTCCTTCTGCCCAGTCTATATCAGGATAATTAAAGTCCCCCATTATAATGACATTTCCCATCCTTGCTGCCAATTCTATCTGTAAAATGAGGTCCACCTCCCCCTCCTCCCTCTGGTGGGGGGGCCTATAGCATACGCCCAATATTACCTTCCCCACCGTGCCTTCCCTTTGAAGCTCTACCCATAGGGATTCTGCCTCGTCCTTAGCTCCATTATTAATATCATCCCTCATATTTACCTGTATACTGTTCTTAATATAAAGACATACCCCTCCCCCTTTTTTACCTTCTCTATCTCTGCGATAAAGGGAATACCCCTGAATGGTCGCCATCCAGTCATGAGAGCTGTCTCAGTTATCCCCACAAAATCTAAGTCCTCCTCAAACATCAGCAGCTCCAGCTCTCCCATCTTGTTGGCCAGGCTTCTGGCATTGGTATACAAACCTCGTAATTTTGACCGGTTACAAATATCCTCATTTGATGTTTTTAGGCTGCTCTTGTGATTTTTCCCCATACCCACCCTGGGTATAGGAGCTCCAAACACCCTACCGCTAATGCCCCCATTTCTGCCCTCTGAATCTTGCTTTCCACTGGCTAATTCTACATCTGTACCCTCCCCTCCATTCCCTAGTTTAAAAGCCCCTCCAGGACAACCGGAAATCTGCTGGCTGCTAAGATTCTGCCAGAGGTGTCGCTCTTAAAGAAAAAGCAAAGATTTGAGGAACAGGTGGCGAGGCAAGAGATAATAATGCTAATCATGTGCGTTTTTTTTTTTTTTTATGGCAACAAGGTAGAAGGTAGATTGAGATTCAAGATCTTTTTTGTTTAAATCAACAAATACTTTGACAAGTGATACATTTCCTGTATATGAGTTTTAATTTTAAATTTAGCTGATAGCATGGAGTTTTGTTTAAAAGGAAACAAGACATGAGAAATGATGAATGATTTCTTCTACTGGAAATTTAAGTTGCCTGAATTTAATGCTAATGCTTTGGCTTCACAACTTTGTGAGTCACTAACACAAAACACCAATAAACATTCAGAATTTTTGCCAACTTCACATTTAGCATTTTGCTCATTCCAGACTAGTAACTGAAAAGTATAGAGACCGGAAACAGCCAGGCAACTAGCATTTTCAGAAGGAGGTCAGCAATTGCATCTCCTATAGTTCCCTAATGACCTGTGTACTTAAAGTAAACAGTAGATGATTCCGAGTAAAGTTAGGTTCGCAGATCATTTAATGAGCATGAAATCCTTACTGGCAGAAGATAATGAAAGACACAAATGTTTTACCATAACTTGGACTTACTGGCTGTCTTTCAAAAACTCCCAGGGATTCAAAAACTACCCCCATGAAACCAATATAATTTATCTCAACCGAATATGGCAAAGAGACCCATCCCATTTTCTGTATATGCTCTCTTCCATTTCTTCATTTATCCCTCTGTTCTTCTCATAATTGCACCCTATCCAACATCCGCATTTCATATCATACAAAGAGCTGCCATCAGGTTAATGGCTCAGAGATCCTCACCAACTACCCATTTTAAATGAATAAACTTGTCCCCGCAAATCCATGGCGTACTTTGGAAACCATTCCTCCTTCATTATAACATATAATCGTTTTAACTAAAGAAACCACCAAGCTACTAATTCACTCCCTTGTTATCTCTCACCTTGACTATTGCAACTCCCTTCTCATAGGCCTACCTCTCTATAGGCTATCCCCTTTTCAGCCTATCATAAATACTGCTGCCAGACTCATCAACTGTACCCACCACTCAGAGTCTACTAACCCTCTCTGCCAATCCTTACCAGTGGTGGCTGGTAATAAAAAAATTGGGGGGGGCGTAAACAAACCTTTTCAGGTCCTTACCTGCAAACAGAGCCTCCAGCGTGGGCTGTCATGGCTCCCCTGATACCTGGCATCTTCTGTGTTCCAAATCTTTAGCCTCCTGATTGGCCAGGACGAGAAACTGGAAGTGACGCAATAGAAAATTTTTATTCCCTAAAATCAAAAGTGGGAGGGTTCACTGTGCCCTAAGGACAACATAAAACAAGCCAATTAGAGCCTCAGGCTCCAATCACGTGCTTGTGAACAATTGATGGCCTAATAGACTTCTAATAGTCTGGCGCCCCCCACAGTGCACTGCACACACATAGAATAATTTATTTTTAAATAAATGACAATATGACTAACATTTTTTACCTTTAGGCTGTTAACAAATGTTAGTAATATTATAATTTATTTAAATATTATAATTTATTTAAAAATAAATTGTTCTATGGTTAGCTTTCCTACAGGCCAAAACTTTGGGGGGTGGGGCCCTTATGGACTGGCCGCCACTGATCCCTACACTGGCTTCTGATTGGCCAGAAAATAAATTAAAAATACTACTAATATACAAAGCCATTCACAACTCTGCCCTGCACTACATCACTAAACTTGTTTTCAAATATCACCCAAACCGTCCTCTCCGCTCCTCTCAAGACCTCCTACTTTGAAGCTCCCTTGTCTCCTCCTCCCATTCTCAAATCCAGGACTTCTCCAGAGCCTCTCCCATCCTCTGGAACTCTATACCTCAAACTGTCGAGCTATCTCCTACTCTGGCTGCCTTTAGGCAATCCAGGGCCGGCCTTAGGTGTTCAGGCGCCTTGTGCGAACTAATCCTGTGGCGCCCCCCCCGCGCGCATTTTCTTGCACCTTTTTTGCACTTTATTTTACTTTTCTTTTTTATGATCACTAATAACTTAGCCCCCCTTACATCAGAGACGCCCCACACAGAGCAGCCTTTACATCAGAGACCCCCCACACAAAGCCCCCCTTAATTTAGAGGCCCCCTACATCAGAGAGCCCTCCCCACACTGAGCCCCCCCTCACATCAGAGACCCCCCACACAAAGCCCCGCTTAATTTAGAGGCCCCCTACATCAGAGAGCCCTCCCCACACAAAGCCCCCCTCACTTCAGAGACCCCTCCACACAAAGCCCCCCTCACATCAGAGACCCCACACACAAAGCCCCACTTACATCAGAGACCCCGTACACACATCAGAGACCCCCCCACACAGAGACCCCCTCACATCATAGACCCCCACACAAAGCCCCCCTAAGATCAGAGACCCCCTACACACACACAAAGCCCCCTCACATCAGAGACCCCTCACATCAGAGACCCCTAACATCAGAGACCCCCTACTCAGAGCCCCCTTACATCAGAGACCCCCACACAAAGCCCCCTCACATCAGAGACCCCACACACAAAGCCCCCCGACACACACAAAGCCCCCCTCACATCAGAGACCCCCCACACAAAGCCCCCCTTACATCACAGACCCCCCACACAAAGCCCCCTTACATCAGAGAGCCCCCCCACACAGAGAGCCCCCTTACATCACAGACCCCCCACGCAAAGCCCCCTTACATCAGACCCCCCCATGGAGCCCCCCACATCACAGACCCCCCACACAAAGCCCCCCTTACATCACAGACCCCCACACAAAGCCCCCTTACATCAGAGAGCCCCCCCACACAGAGAGCCCCCCTTACATCACAGACCCCCCACGCAAAGCCCCCTTACATCAGACCCCCCCTGTGGAGCCCCCCACATCACAGACCCCCCACAAAAAGCCCCCTTACATCAGAGCCCCCCCCCACACAGTGCCCCCCACATCAGAGAGCCCCCCTTACATCACAGACCCCCACACAAAGCCCCCTTACATCAGAGCCCCCCACACACATAGCCCCCCACATCAGAGAGCCCCCCTTACATCACAGACCCCCACACAAAGCCCCCTTACATCAGACCCCCCCATGGAGCCCCCCACATCAGAGAGCCCCCCCCCTTACATCACAAAGCCCCCTTACATCAGACCCCCCCCCCCAAGGAGCCACCCACATCAGAGAGCCCCCCCTTACATCACAGACCCCCACACAAAGCCCCCTTACATCAGACCCCCCCATGGAGCCCCCCACATCAGAGAGCCCCCCCTTACATCACAAAGCCCCCTTACATCAGACCCCCCCCCACAGAGCCCCCCACATCAGAGAGCCCCCCCTTACATCACAGACCCCCCCTCACACAGAGCTCCCCACAAAAAGCCCCCCCTTACATTTTTTAAAGGAGAGAGTCCTCTCTTACCTTCCGCTCTCTGCAGCTTTTTTTTCTTTAAACTTCCCGCCCACACATCCCCGGGAGTGTGGGCGGGCGGGAGGAGGAGGAGAAGGGGCGGGGCAAGGAGGAGCTGACGATCTCTCCTCTAGCGTCAGTGCAGGGAGGGAGGAGAGATCATCAGCGTGGAAGGATCGGAGCGGAGGCTGAGCTGTGTGAGAGATACACAGCTCGCCTCACTGCATCAGTAGAGTGACCGAGGCACAGCCGCACAGCGGGAGGTAAGCGACGGCCGCGGCCTGCGTTAACCCTGTCCAGGCCGCGGTCGCCGCTCACCTCCTGCTGTGCGGCCTAAATCACCTGGTCTTCTGCGAGCTGTGATGGCCGCACGGCGCCCTTGTTGCCCATGGCGCCCTGTGCGGCCGCACGGTTCGCACACCCCAAAGGCCGGCCCTGAGGCAATCCCTGAAAACTCATCTCTTCAGGAAAGCCTATCACACCTCAAACTAATCTTTTATCACTTCCATCAGCTCATCCCCCACAGTTATAACCTTTTGTACCACTTGCTCGACTCTTTTAAATTGTAAGCTCTTATGAGCAGGGCCCTCTTAACCCTCTTGTATTTTATTGTAATGTAACTGAACTGTCTCCCTTTTATACTGTAAAGCACTGCGTAAACTGTTGGCCCTATATAAATTCTGAATAAAAATAATAATAATAATAATTATTGTATTAGGTATCCCTTCATTTTCGTATAATTTCATAGATTGTTCTTCGTTTATTGTAATACTTTAATTGATTGTAAACCAATAATAAAAAAAAAACTATACAAAAATAGCAGGCATGCATTTATAGAATATCCAATAAAAATGTAGAAACTCAATTATATCCACAGATGCTAATAATGTCTTCAATGTTTCAGTATTTTGCAATAAGAATACAATTTAAATGATTGGCTATAAAGAGAATACAATTATACATTTACAAACAATGAAATTCTTTCCAGTTCTTTTCTCAGTGGAATTTTAACTACTCTCACTCAGTGTTAAAGGCTCATCAAATTGCACATGTGTATGATTACTTTTCAGCCCTTTTGCTGCTATTCACCAAATTATACTGTATATAGTGTATCAAACTGCCCTAACCAAAGTAATAAAAAACAAAAAAATCTGCTAGCAAATCAACTGACATATGTTGTGAATAAAATAAGATAAAAAATTGCAGCGCTAAACCAAAATAGATGTATGTGTAACCATGTGTAAAAAAATAAACATACATAAATAAATCAGATAAATCATATCTGTGACCAAACGTGACTAATAGTGATCAAATGTGTTGCCACATATAATAACTGAACAGTTCATAAAGTAAGTCCCAAGTGAAGAAAAAAACAAATGTGCATCCAAATTCAAAGGTGATAGTGAACCGTGCCAGGGGGCCCCATACCAAGGATCAATAAATGCACTCACCGGAGGGTATGGACCCAAAATACTTTATAGTATATGGGCCATACAGGCTGGTATTGCTGTATACTTCCAAGATAAGACTGGAACACCTGATGATCAGGAAGGTAGCCAGAGTGTCTCAAATGGAGGCCGTGGATCTCTCACAGTCATACATAGAGGAACAAGCCAGACAAAACCGACATAGTGTAAAACTGCTAAAACTTTAATGGTTTAAAAGCCAAAGAAACACTTACAAGCATCCAGTGGACATAGGCATGTAATACAGAAACTGATGGCATAAATTACGTTCCATAGCAGCTTTCCATGATTATGTCTGCTTAGAGGAAACGCGTCAGCAACGTCATTTATGCCCTTCGTTTCTGTATTACATGCCTATGTCCACTGGATGCTTGACTTAAACACCCAGAAAATGTCATGTCTTTATTCATACATGTATGAACAAGGACAAGACATATTATGACAAAACACAACTGGTTATTAAAAAACATATTGCAACAATTTACACACGCTAATGCACATACCTTTTCTACTTATTTTGCAGACTGCTGGTGGTTACTGCTGGCAGTTACTGCTGGCGGGTACTGCTGGTGTGGTTACTGCTGGCGGTTACTGCTGGTCATGCGGGTACTGCTGGTCATGACGTCGGGTACTACTGGAGGAAGCAAGCGGTTGCAGTAGACAGCAGAGCCGCTGCTTCCTGTATGGCTCCTGTCACAGGCTGAGTGCATTTCATGTCACTCTGCCTATGACAGAGCCAGAACTATACAAGCAGCGGCTCTGTCACTGACTGCAGACATCCTAAGTCTCCCGCAGCAGCCGGGAGATCGCACGGGACTTACAGCCTAGTGCGTGCCCATCCAATGCAGCCTAAACAGTGCCCATCCAATGCAACTTCACCAGTGCATTCCCATCCAATGCAGCCTGATCAGTACCCATCCAATGCAACCTCACCAGTGCATGCCCATCCAATGCAGCCTGATCAATGCCCATCCAATGCAGTCTCACCAGTGCATGCCCATCCAATGCAGCCTGATCAGTGCCCATCCAATGTAGCCTCACCAGTGCATGCCCATCTAATGCAGCCTGATCAGTACCCATCCATTGCAACCTCACCAGTGCATGCCCATCCAATGCAGACTGATCAGTGACCATCCAATGCAGCCTCACCAGTGCATGCCCATCCAATGCAGCCTGATCACTGCGAATCCAATGCAGCCTCACCAGTGCATGCCCATCCAACGCAGCCTGATCAGTGCCTATCCAATGCAGCCTCACTAGTGCATGCCCATCCAATGCAGCATCACCAGTGTGTGCCCATCCAATGCAGCCTGATCAGTGCACCTCCAATGCAGCCTCACGAGTGCATGCCCATCCAATGCAGCCTGATTAGTGCCCATACAATGCAGCCTCACCAGTGCATGCCCATCCAATGCAGCCTGATCAGTGTCCATCCAATGTAGCCTCGCCAGTGCATGTCCATCAAATGCAGCCTCATCAGTGCATGCCCATCCAATGCAGCCTGATCAGTGTCCATCCAATGTAGCATCACCAGTGCATGCCCATCCAATGCAGCTTGATCAGTGTCCATCCAATGTAGCCTTGCCAGTGCATGTCCATCAAATGCAGCCTCATCAGTGCATGGCCATCCAATGCAGCCTGATCAGTGTCCATCCAATGTAGCCTCACCAGTGCATGCCCATCCAATGCAGCCTGATCAGTGTCCATCCAATGTAGCCTCACCAGTGCATGCCCATCCAATGCAGCTTCACCAGTGCATGCCCATCCAATGCAGTCTGCAATGAACAGAGTGTAGAGCCGCTGGATTACACAGAGCGGGGATCTCCCACTTACCTGGCGACCGCTGTCAGACGAAGTCCTGCCTCCTGGACCGGCTCCTATGATAGGCGTAACCAATGTGCTAGGAGGAGGGGAGAGATTGGCGCAATCAGATTGTCAGAACCGCATGCGGTATCTATGCATAGAGCAGATATGGCAAGGTTGGCTTCAATAGATAAAGTCCAGTGTGGTTTGCTATGCACTTTGATGGCCGCCTCCAGTGAAGGGTGAAGTATACCCCATACAGGGTAACCAATGTGCTGTCTATCATAGGAGCCGGTCCAGGAGGCGGGGCTTTATATGACAGTGACCGCCAGGTAAGCAGGACCCCCCCTTCCCTCCGAGGCAGCCTCTGCCTACAGTTAGTTGGAAGCCACTGTGGCTGTGCCCCCGACTTGACTTCCTTCCTCCCCAGCAAAAAAAAAAAAAATTGTCAGGGGGCAGTGGGCCGCATTGCCTGTGGTTCCCGGGCTGCAAATTTGGACATGCCTGCTTTAAACTGTAACTACGTCTCCACTACGGCAGGACATATATACTAAAATTAGAACGATACAGAGAAGATTAGCATGGCATTGCGCAAGGATGTCAAGCAAATTTGTGAAGTGTTCCATATTTTTTAGACTGAAATTCAGGGCTTGCTGGGTGATAGATATTGGAGAAATGGATGGTGATCAATGGGACATGGCTCTGGAGGCAATCCCTGTAACTTCCCTTTCTGCCTCCCACAAGCTCTCAAAGCTATTTATTCTCCATAGAGTTTATTGTACGCCTGCTATGTTATTCGACTGGGGGAGGAGAGATACGCTGCTATGCCCCAAATGCAATGTACATGGAGGCGATTTTATACATATGCTGTGGCGATGCCCAAAACTTACGAGGTATTGGAATGAGGTCCTGCAAACCATCTCCATGCTCGCCCAAATGCCTATTCCTCTTAACCCCCTGGTGTGATTGCTTGGAGCCTTGGATGCTGAAAAGTATCCACCGGGCATATACACTATGATAACGAGACTGTTGTAGACTGATAGCCAGGTTTTGGATATCGCCTATGATACCCTCCAGAAGAAATGGGTTGAATATGTTAACTCTCTCCTACTCAGGGAGCAACTGGCTTATCGCCAAAATGCGTTAAAGAAATTTACTCTGGTGTGGCACAGCTGGCTGGATTCCCCTGGTCTTACTCCTACACAACTAGTAATGGATAGACTCTTACAAATCTGAGTGAATATAATCTGTTTTATTGCTACAGAAGCTGGAATACCCCACCCACCTCTGATATTCATTAAGTTAATTTGGTTCAGAGCCTATCTGTTATTACTTCAGAAAAACAGAAAGAAATGTCATTGTGCATAGATTACTGCACTATAGACTCGTGTTGTTCTACTTAATTTTTCCTTTGTTATTTAGTTTCTCTCTCTGTTTTGCACCTTGTTCGCACAGATTGACCATTGTATTCTGTATTTTTTAATGTATGATTTATACTGACCATTCTGTCTGTGTAATGTTCAGATGCCTTTCTCTTTAAAATCAATAAAAAAGTTTGGATTAAAAAAAACTGTAGCTATAAGGGGAATGCAGGGCCTTGCCGTGTAAATAGCTCCTAACCAATTGGAGAGGGTCAATGCTTTGGTGGACCAGAGTTTCAAACCCACCATCCAAACACACAAGAGAAGACGGAATGGATCTTTGTGGACTTTGGAGCAGTTACAGTGCCTAAACACCCTCATTTTCTTTTTTTATCCGATGAATATTAATTGTTGAAAATAGTTGTAAGGAATGAATCCATTTATACATTCACCAGCTGTGGTCCCTAATAGATCTCTTACACAGAAAAAAAAATGTTCCTTCTCACTGTATCCAATGAAGGCCACACATCCAAATCCAGTGTCTGAGCCAGATGTTAGTGGCTTATCATATTTTCTGTAATGTGCATTCAACCTCACAAAGTGCTCGATGATATAAATATGCCTCATCGTGGGGCTCCACTAGGAGGGGGAACAGAAATCCCCCCGGTTAGTCATAAAAACAAACAAAGCATCAGTTGTAAAGATACATATGGAAAGATTAGTAGTGCTTCTGGTAAAACTTGTATGTAGACGCACCTGAATAAGAAAGAAAAAAGATGCATAGAATTACCGGTACTTCATAACATCAAATAAATAGATGTAGATCAAAATCAGCAGTCACGTCTTTTGTCTGAATAGTGTCTAAATCTGTAATCCACCACCTTCTAAGCTAGGAGAGAAATAGTTTTAACCTGGAAATCACCCTCCTCACCCACTGTATCAGCCTGGTGATCCTCCATCAAGAATGTACTGCCCCTTTATAGACTGACTTATGAGAGCAAGAGTTGCCCCCCAAAAATTGATAATATTTGGAATTTCTGGATCAGTGCCTCTGGTTCCTAATTTTCTTTCCTGAACTACTTCTTGCTATCTGAGTACCATACTCCTTGATCTTTTACCCCTCCCCTAGCTATAAATTTTATAATTTGGACCCTACTGTACCAGGGGCGCTGGTGTCGTCCTTATATCTGCTTCTTTTTACAGGCATACCCCGGTTTACGTACACTCACTTTATGTACACTCGTGAGTGCGGACATACCCGAGAGTGTACGTAAATTGCCTCGCAAGTACGGACATTCCCGAGCCACGCCTCGCAGCCCGCGTAGCCTGCGCAGCCGCAGTATAGCCTGAAAGAGGTGGAGCTGCCACCTGGAGTTGTGAAGCCGCTAGTGAAGAGGCCAGGTTCCTGCCCAAAGTAGCCAGTATGGAGTAGCCACCAGCCAGCCCGAGTTTCCATCCCACATCCAGCTTGGAGTTGCCCGCCAGCCAGCCCCGAGTTTCCATCAAACAGCCAGCTCAGAGTTGCCTGCCACCCAGCTCACAGTTGCCGACTGCCCACCGTCAGTCCACCCAAAAACCTGCTTCATATTTGTAAGTGGAGTACTGTACAGTACTGTAGAAGTGTTTAGGAATACACTTTAGAGCAAGTGTACCTGTACACTACTGTATTTTTTTGTGGTGAAAGCTATACAGTATTTTCCACTACAGCCCGTGGGCCACTACTATAGGCCCTGACCCCCCCCCCCACTAAAGCCCATGGTTCCCTACTATAGGCTCTGACCCCCCCCTACTACTACAGCCCATGGCCCCCTCACTATAGGACCTGATCCCCCCACTACAGGCCCTGACCCCCCCACTACAGCCCATGGCCCCCTACTCTAGGCCCTGACCCCCCCAATACAGCCCGTGACCCCCCCCCCCCCACTACAGCTCATGGTCCCCTACTACTGTATAGGCCCTAACCTCCCCCCCACTAAAGCCCCTAACACCCCCCACTACAGCCCCTGACACCCCCCACTACAGCCCCTGACCTCACACTACATCCCCTGACCCCCTCACTACAGCCCCTTACACCCCCTACTACAGCCCCTGACACCCCCACTACAGTCCTTGACCTCTCACTACATCCCCTGACCCCCACACTACATGCCCCTTACACCCCCACTACAGCCCCTGACACCCCCCACTGCAGCCCCTGACCTCCCACTACATCCCCTGACCCCCTCACTACAGTCCCTGACCCTTTGAAATAGTAAATAATGTCCAGTACATGTCTGTGAATTTAAGCCCAATAATTTAGGGATCATTTTAAAATACAGTTACAGTACATATTTTAGGAACTTCTATTTGTTCTTTTGATTGTTACAGGTACCTATCGTGTACTGTATTGTACATTAATAATGACAGATACAAAAAAAAAAAAACGTAAATCTATTACCTTGGATATGAAGGCTAAAATTATTAAATTGTATGATGAAGGTGTAACTCAAGCTGAAATAGGCCAAAGGCTAGGCTTCACTCAGACTACAGTTAACACCATCATGAAAAACAGAGAAAAAATTCTTGCAGAAATTAAGAGTGCTACACCCGTTAACACAACAACAAATCGAAAAGGGATAGCATTGTTGCAGACATGGAGAGACTCTTAACACTTTCGATAGAAAATCAGACTACACGCCATGTTCCTGTCAACCAGGCAATTATACAAAGTAAAGCCTTAAGCCTATTCAATGACCTGAAGGCTAGAAAAGGTGAGGCAGCAAAGGATGCAGAATTGTTTGCAAGCCGTGGATGGTTCAAAAAGAGGTCTAACCTACATAACATTAAAATACGAGGAGAGGCAGCTGCTGCAGATACTGAGGCTGCAGAAAGCTATCCAAGCGATTTTGCCAAAACTAATCAAGATGGAGGCTACACAATGGATCAAATTTTTAATGTGGATGAGACTGGGCTATTTTGGAAGAAGATGCCTGCAAGAACCTTCATCGCAAGACAGGAAAAATCAATGCCAGGCTACAAGCCAGCTAAAGATAGAATAACCCTTCTGTTAGGTGGCAATGCTTCTGGTACCTTAAAGCTAAAGCCTTTGCTAATTTACTGATGGCAAAATCCGAGAGCTTTGAAGAACTACGTTAAAACTAAACTTCCAGTGCATTGGAGAGCTAACAAAAAATCATGGGTAACTGCAACGCTTTTTGAAGATTGGTTTCATACCTGCTTTGTTCCGGAGGTGAAAGTCTATTGCAAGGACAACGGTATCCCTTTCCACATTTTGCTGTTGTCGATAATGCCCCTGAACACCCTTGAACGCTAGATGAGTTGAACTCTAACATTTGAGTACAATTCCTACCACCAAATACCACCTCACTACTGCAGCCAATAGATCAATGTGTCATAACTGCCTTCAAGTTGAACTACTTGAAAAAAAAATTCAGTAAGTGTGTTGCAGCAATAGACAAAGAAGAAGGTGATGGTAAAGAAGTCCTATCCAAATTCTGGAAAAGCTACAACATCTTGGATTGCATTAAAACTGTAAGAGATGCTTGGAATGACATAAAGGAAACCACAATGAAAAGGTATATAGAAAATATGAATATGTCATCCAGTCAAAATGAAATAATATCCCTACATTGCCTTAATCTAATAGATGAATGCCAGCATAGCCAAACCCTATATATAAAAAAATCCCCCGTGTAGATAGGGGATAAAGAAGCTAAAGAGTTGGCAAAAGATAGGCAGAATGGTATAGTACAGATACATGGGGGTGCTGCAGCTGCTCCAATGGTGGGATATCCATAAACATACAAAAAACGGGACAAAACAAACAATACAAACAAGACAGATAAGAACAAACGTCAGGTACCACAACGAACAATGAAAAGGGCCTGTAAAAATGATGCCCACAGTTAGTTGATGATTCTGAAGGCATTGAAGAACATGTAACTAATTTTACTGAAAATATTGTAAAGATGGCAAGGCAGTTAGAGCTGGAAGTGGAGCCAGAAGATGTTGCTGAACTGCTTGCATCCCACACTGAGCCCCTCAGCAATGAAGATCTTCTAGAACTTAAAGAGGAGAGAGAAGAAGAGAAGTGCATGATGAGGTTGAGATCATTGAACAGCCTGAAGGCCTAACTACAAAAATTCTCTTTGAAGCTTTCTATCTTCTTGATAGCGCCATGGCTCTTTTTGAAAAGCATGATAGGAATTTTGAAAGAAGTTCCAAAGTCAATGCTAGCATTTCAGGGGGTTATGCCTGTTACAAAGAAATCTACTGGGAAAAGAAGGAAGTTACACTTTAAACCTCTATAGACACTTACTTTTCTAAAAGTCCATCAGCATGCAGATCATCAACATTGACTGACAGTCATTTTGTTCCCAGATCATCATCAACTGACATTCCATTTCCAGCTCTGACATCAGAGAAAGAAAGTGTCTCGCCTTTGAAGACTTGTCTTGTGAAATCGAAGATACCTGTATGTCCTACTACAATAAATCCTCTCAGCTTCTCTGGCCTTGCGACAACAATCAGATAGGGTAAGCTCACAAATTTTCTTTTAATACTATGTTTATTTTAGTTATCAATGAATTATTTATCTCAGTTGTGCCTGTAAATGACTATTGGAATGCAGTACATGCATTGAGAAGTGAAAAAAGGTACATTTTCGTTTTACATACAGGCTCCGGTCCCATTGTGTACTTAAAAGTGGGGTATGCCAGTACTATTTACACATATGCTGCAAGGAACATGATGAACAGAGAAGAGATCAGAGAAAAGATGACCTCATCAGTGCACATTGGTTAGCAGCAGTACAAAAAAAAAATCAGATCGTCCAGCTGGCTGTGCTGTCTGGCAGGGCTGTGTGAATAGTGATGAGGTTCGCATTTGGTGCTACCTTGAATTCAAACCAAATCCTACAGATTTAAGATTCTTGGAACTAAAAAATGTATTATGCAAATTAATCTGCCTACATTTTTTTTCCACCAAAATGAACTTCATGGCAATTTGAGCCATGCTCAGCAGAGTTAGAAGAGCCAATAAGGGAGCTTTTGTATGAATCAGCACCCTCACTTTAAAACAGGGTCTTATAATAGTTACATAGTTACATAGTTGTTGAGGTTGAATAAAGACAATAGTCCATCCAGTTCAACCTGTGTAGGTGTGTGTGGCCTTAATCATCTCTCATACCCCTGAATGTTCTGATCCTTGAGATGTACGTCCAAGAGTCTTTTGAAAGTAGCCATACTTCCCGCAGAAACCACCTCTTGTGGTAGAGAATTCCACAATCGTGTAGCTCTAACAGTAAAGAACCCCCTGCGTTGCCTGAGGTTAAAACGCTTCCCCTCTAATCGCCTTGTATACCCTCAAGTTCTCATGCAATCCTTTCGACTGAATAGCTTTTTTTCTATGCTGACATCACCATTGAGGTATTTATAAATTGCTATCATGTCCCCTCTCAGGCGTCTCTTCTCCAGGGAGAATAAATCAAGCGATTGCAGACGCTCTTCATAATTAAGGTCCTCCAATCCCCTAATTAGTTTAGTTGCCCTTCTCTGGACTCCCTCAAGCTCCAACACATCCCTCCTGAGGACTGGCGACCAGAACTGGACAGAATACTCCAGATGCGGTCTGACCAAAGTTTTATAAAGTGGTAGGATTATAGTTTTATCTCTGGAATACATCCCTTTCTTTATGCATGCCAATATTCTGCCTGCTTTGGCAGCTGCCTCTTGACATTGCATGCTATTGCCTAGTCTATCCTCAGTGCCAATGTACTGGAGTCTGCTGTAGGAAGAAGATAGACTAACCTCATTGGGGAAAGATTAGGTTTAGTTAGGAACCTTATTTATTTCTGATTGTTAGCTGTTTGGGCAGTCACCTCCTTTATGCCTTGTTTTTTTGTTCTTGTGTAGAGACCGGACTACCTTTATCTGATAGTGCAGACTCGCCTTCTGATTGTCTTTGTATCCCTCTAGTGTTGGTCTTGGAGTTAAATCATTGTATTGCAGAGACTGGGAGAATGGCATTGTGGGAATTGTAGTCTTTTGTAAGGCTATGACTATGCGGCTGGATTGTTTAAGAACTATATTTCCCAGCAAGCTTTGGATTACAGTGGAGCATCTTGGGAGAGGTAATAAAGGGATCTGCTGAACAGGCCTGGGGCCTCTTGCTTCCCGGAACCCATCGTGTGCACATCAGTCTGCTGTACAGAGAGAGAGAGATAGCAGACTGTGGCCGACTGCACACCGCCCATCTGCCTGTAGACTCAGCCCTGGCGGGAGGAATGTTCATCGCAGCATCGCAGACATCCTTGCAGCATCGCTGATTGGTGGAGTTGGTGGGACACACTGAGACAGCAGAGCACAGCCATCTTGAGGCCACAATGCATGGAGGATTGCCATTGTCTGTTCTTCCAGAACCCTCATTGATGGACATCAGGATTTGGTGAGAGGGCACCTGCTCAGAGTTCAGACCGCAATTATTACAGTTCTAGTTACACTGAACACAGACACTTTGCAATTGAATCAGCCACCAGATCTTTTAGGATTATAATCAATTATTCTGCATTGCTTGCTATACACTGAGTCATATTGGAAACTGTTAATTTCATGAGCTCCAACTGCCAGTGAAGACTTTAGCAAGGCCTTGCAAGTAGGACACTATCATATTATTGCTTCTTAAAGGGGACAGAATACTGGTATCTAGATTACCTTATCTCTCATCAGGATACAGGTGGTATAGGCTGGCCTGGGGTTCCCCTTTAGCCTGAGTGCTTCACAGTAATAATATATAGTTTTCTGAGAGAACCACATATATGTTCCAAGAGATTGTGTTTATTAGTATCATTTGGTGTTATTAAAACCTGTTTTCTCACTGTCTTTTTGATGCCAGTTCAACTGAACCCTGGCGGTTTATCCAGGGTCTAGTTGACTAATATAATTTTGCAAGTTCTTCTTCTGAGTAAAGTTAAAACTCATTCATATTGTGTCAGTGTGTTACCTAAAGGTATATGCAACATGTCTGAGCCTAGAGGGCTGGACAGTTTACAGCATGGGTGTCCAAACTTTTAGTTTCTCTGGGCCACATTGAGTGTAGAGAAATTTTCTCGGGCCGCATATAAAATATATACTATAGTTAAGGTATATAATTAATAAAACACCGCTGAGCCCTTCCCGCCGATAATTGGTCAATCCCTAATACAAAGTCCTGCCTCCTGGACCGGCTCCTATGATAGACGTCACCAATGTGCTATCTATCATAGGAGCCATCCAGGAGGCGGGGCTTCATATGACAGCAGCCGCCAGGTAAGCAGGAGATCCCCACTCTGTTTGTAATCTGGCGGCGCTCACCCCCCCCTCCCCTCCCCTCTCCTCCGAGGCAGCCTCTGCCTACAGTTAGTTGGAAGCCGCTGTGGCTGTGCCCCCCGACTCGACTTCCTTACTCCTCAGCAAAAAAAAAAAATTTCAGGGGGCAGTGGGCCGCATTGCCTGCGGTTCCGGGCTGCAGGTTGGACATGCCTGGTTTACAGTGTCAAAGCAGTACAGAAGAACATACATTTACCAGCAACCCCCAAGAGGGTAGTGCTACACTTGTTTTTAATTTGTCCTGGGGTGGGCCAAGGAGGTGGGCACCAAATGGGCACCTTCTGCCCACCAAGCACATTACACAATACAAGCTTGTGCTCCTCTAATCCCCCGCTGCAGTTGCCTGAGCTAATCCCCCGCTACAGGATTCGCCCCGAAGCAAGCACTACTTGCTACCACATTAATTGCATGCAGTAACATTGTGAGCAAAAGTGAAAAGCTGACCAATCCATTGAAGTTTGAGGGGGTATTGCAGAAGTCAAGGGAGAGCAGAGGTGACCAGTGGAAGTAAGGTGAGAGAGCAGAAGTGACCAATGGCTGGAAGGATGGTGTTGCTTTTTTGCCACATGGGGGTAATTATTATGACATTTTGGGGGTTTATTATTGTGCAGTGATGAGGTTTTTAACATTATGTCAGGCTGGGGGTTAATTGTTGTGCCATGCAAAAGGGTTATTTATTGTGCGATAGTGGGGGTTTATTATTATGCCCTGCTTGTATTTTTTTAATGTGCTATGCTGGTAGTTAATTATTGTCCTGTGCTGGGGGTTAATTCATGTCCATGCTGGGGGTTAATTACTGTGATGCTCCAGGGTTGCCAAGCTGTCAGTGCCCCTGCAGCCCCTCCAGCAGTCTGGGGATTTGAAATCTCTACTCTTATCCCTCTTCTCCATGCAGCATTTCCAGGATGGACCAGATTGATTGATCCTCGCTGACCAATCAGAATCAATCTGGTCTGTCCTGAAAGTGCTGCACAGAGAAGAGGGAGAAGAGCAGGGATTTCAAATCCCCAGAGAGCTGGAACGGCTTCAGGAGAACTGACAGCTTGGCAACCACAATGGTAAGTACAGCAGTTGCAGGTGTAGGTGGTGTGCAAAAAGACTGTTCAGACCACTCACCTTCTTGCATACCACTTGAGCACAGGACAGATACTGTTTTGTAAGTACAGCAGTAAATGGGGGATAGGGGTGAGAAGGGTGTCTAGTGTTAGTTATTTTTTTTTTTTTGTAAAGGTGATGTAACCCTTTAAAGCTGAACTATGGGCATTTTTTTTTTAACATACAGTGGGGCTGTGCTTCCACTGAATAGTTTAACTGTTTGTTTTTGTCTAGGGGATTGGAGAGCAGAAATATACTTACCTAATCCCCTGATCCTCCCAGCACAAGACCGGTCCCTGCGGTTCTTGCCCCTCCCCTCCCCCTCCAAGGTTTTGCAGTTTCTATTCCTGACGTCATCACGGCCAAAGACCTGCTCTGGATGTGAAGACTTTAGGAATAGTCCACCGTGGATCGTGGGGGAGCGCCATTTGCA
This sequence comes from Pelophylax lessonae, assembly GCF_965119305.1. Lineage (NCBI taxonomy): Eukaryota > Metazoa > Chordata > Amphibia > Anura > Ranidae > Pelophylax > Pelophylax lessonae. Next base: position 131,199,066 of record NC_138771.1, read on the forward strand.
GCTGAAGCGGAGGATCAGGTGAGTATACAGCTTTTTGGCCATCCCTTGACAAAGGGAACAGTTAACCCATGCAGTTTAGGCAAAGCTCCACTGCATGGAAAAACTTCTTTTGTTTTGCCATGAATTGGACTTTAAGGCATCCCCCAAACATGCAATTAAAAGGGTTTGTGTAATATCAATGTAGCGGGGTCTTCCATTATACAAGTTGTAAAGGACTGCTGCTTGACATTTTCAGGAACTCGGCTCCCTCTAGTGGTGCTGAGGTTACACTGCAAGCAGCCAGTAATATCTTGGACACTGAAGACCACATTACCCACACTGCAGTTGTGATACCAGAGTGCACTGCCTCACCGTGCAGCCTTCTGGGGGATGTTATATAAAGGAAGGGAGGAGCCGGGCCCTCTCTCTTGGGACGCCGATCTGAAGCCAGCAAGGGACCAACACAGAGGACTGTCGCCGTACTGAGAGGCCATAACACTCGGGTCTATAGTGATTGAAAAGTGGATCCTCTGATTCCTGGCAGACAATCTACTCTGGAAGTCCATCGTTGTTCGCAAAGTCAGGATCCGCCCAGCGTCAACACCCGGCGAGGTTTGTGACTGGAACTAGAGACTGTGGTAGCAGTGGAAAGTGCCTGGGAACAAGGCCGGTTGGTGAGAAGGGCACCTGCCCACAAATTGATTCCCTGTTAAGGAAAAGGTGTCTCCGGGTGGTACTATATCAATAGCTAATGTTCTGCCACATACTTGAGGCCTAGTGTACCTCCCTAGAAATCACCAAGTGAGTACCAGTGCATAAAACGCCAGGATACAACACCTGCAACACTAGTGAGCCACCCATCCCTGTGAGACAAGACACCATGCGCATGTTTGGAGCCTTTAACTTTACTGTGTCCCTCCTAGAACTGTCAATTACTTCTCTTGGATTATAAATTGATGTACACCAACATTTGCTAGCGAATAGGGATGATCGAACTTTTGAAAAGTTCGGTTCGACCAGAACACCCGAACTTCACGAAAGTTCGGTTCGGATTTCAGAACCCCATTGAAATCAATGGGACCCGAACTTCTGTAATCAAAAAACACAATTTTTAAGCCCTAAAACCCAATAAATGCCCCTAAAAAGTGCCTAGGGTTCTGGGTCATGCCCCAGGGACTATTAATCACACAAAAAAAAGTTCTTAAAAATTGTCGTTTTTGATAGATAGCCAATTATTGAAAAAATTAAAAAAAAAAAAAAAAAAAGAGATTTCTTTGGATTTAGTGTCTGGGGGGTCTAAAAGGTGTACCTGTGAAGTTTCAGCTCTGTAGCATGTCCAGAACCAGAATTACAGCATACCAAACCTTCAAAAATGACTTTTTTGCTTAACCGCACCTTTCTTTTGCTCCTAATCAACGGCTCAGCCAATGTGTATGATGGGGACATAATGCAGTGCACTGGGAACAAGATTAGAGGTTTTTTTGGAAAAAGGTGCTGTCTCTTTAAATGTGCATATAATTAACGGGTGTATTTCCACAATGGGGCTTTTATTACCAAATGTTTCAAGAAGTCCAAAGATGTATGTAATTGCACTTTATTTCATGTAAAATGGTGTTTGGTGCACTTTAACTTGAAATCTCACAAGAAACAGACATATATGCACGGATACATTGAGGGTTAGGGGTAGGGGCCACAATGTAGTGCAGAGTGAACAAGATTAGAGATGTTTTGGATGAATACTGTTGTCTCTTGACTTTGAATAGAAGTAAAGGATGCTTAAAAATTGGGCATTTGGTGGTGCGGACGATGCCTTGACACCATATCCCTATGAAAGTGCTGGTAATGAAAGCAATAATTGCCTTTGTAAGGAAAAAAATTACAATGATATGCATCTGTGTGACAGGTGCGCAAAAATTGTTGTTTGGGTGTTGGCGGAGCCATACCACTGTAAGCCCAAAGAGCTGGTGTTGAAGAAGGCGTAAAAATTATGAAGGTGTGCACCTGTGGAACAGGTGCGCAAACATGGTAGTTTTGGTGTTGGCGGAGCCTCCCCACCATAACCCCAAAGAGCTGGCTTTGAAGGAGGCCCAAAAATTGTAAAGGTGTGCACCTGTGGAACAGGTTCGCAAACATGGTAGTTTTTGTTTAGCATAGCCTCCCCACCTTAACCCCAAAGAGCTGGTGTTGAAGGAGGCCTAAAAATTGTAAAGGTGTGCACCTGTGGAACAGGTGCGCAAACATTGTAGTTTTTGTTTTAGCATAGCCTCCCCACCTTAACCCCAAAGAGCTGGCTTTGAAGGAGGCCCAAAAATTGTAAAGGTGTGCACCTGTGGAACAGGTTCGCAAACATTGTCGTTTTTGTTTTAGCATAGCCTCCCCACCTTAACTCCAAAGAGCTGGCGTTGAAGGAGGCCCAAAAATTGTAAAGGTGTGCACCTGTGGAACAGGTGCGCAAACATTGTAGTTTTTGTTTTAGCATAGCCTCCCCACCTTAACCCCAAAGAGCTGGTGTTGAAGGAGGCCCAAAAATTGTAAAGGTGTGCACCTGTGGAACAGGTGCGCAAACATTGTCGTTTTTGTTTTAGCATAGCCTCCCCACCTTAACCCCAAAGAGCTGGTGTTGAAGGAGGCCCAAAAATTGTAAAGGTGTGCACCTGTGGAACAGGTGCGCAAACATTGTCGTTTTTGTTTTAGTATAGCCTCCCCACCTTAACCCCAAAGAGCTGGTGTTGAAGGAGGCCCAAAAATTGTAAAGGTGTGCACCTGTGGAACAGGTGCGCAAACATTGTCGTTTTTGTTTTAGCATAGCCTCCCCACCTTAACCCCAAAGAGCTGGTGTTGAAGGAGGCCCAAAAATTGTAAAGGTGTGCACCTGTGGAACAGGTGCGCAAACATTGTCGTTTTTGTTTTAGCATAGCCTCCCCACCTTAACCCCAAAGAGCTGGTGTTGAAGGAGGCCCAAAAATTGTAAAGGTGTGCACCTGTGGAACAGGTGCGCAAACATTGTCGTTTTTGTTTTAGCATAGCCTCCCCACCTTAACCCCAAAGAGCTGGTGTTGAAGGAGGCCCAAAAATTGTAAAGGTGTGCACCTGTGGAACAGGTGCGCAAACATTGTAGTTTTTGTTTTAGCATAGCCTCCCCACCTTAACCCCAAAGAGCTGGTGTTGAAGGAGGCCCAAAAATTGTAAAGGTGTGCACCTGTGGAACAGGTGCGCAAACATTGTCGTTTTTGTTTTAGCATAGCCTCCCCACCTTAACCCCAAAGAGCTGGTGTTGAAGGAGGCCCAAAAATTGTAAAGGTGTGCACCTGTGGAACAGGTGCGCAAACATTGTCGTTTTTGTTTTAGCATAGCCTCCCCACCTTAACCCCAAAGAGCTGGTGTTGAAGGAGGCCCAAAAATTGTAAAGGTGTGCACCTGTGGAACAGGTGCGCAAACATTGTCGTTTTTGTTTTAGCATAGCCTCCCCACCTTAACCCCAAAGAGCTGGTGTTGAAGGAGGCCCAAAAATTGTAAAGGTGTGCACCTGTGGAACAGGTGCGCAAACATTGTCGTTTTTGTTTTAGCATAGCCTCCCCACCTTAACCCCAAAGAGCTGGTGTTGAAGGAGGCCCAAAAATTGTAAAGGTGTGCACCTGTGGAACAGGTGCGCAAACATTGTCGTTTTTGTTTTAGCATAGCCTCCCCACCTTAACCCCAAAGAGCTGGTGTTGAAGGAGGCCCAAAAATTGTAAAGGTGTGCACCTGTGGAACAGGTGCGCAAACATTGTCGTTTTTGTTTTAGCATAGCCTCCCCACCTTAACCCCAAAGAGCTGGTGTTGAAGGAGGCCCAAAAATTGTAAAGGTGTGCACCTGTGGAACAGGTGCGCAAACATTGTCGTTTTTGTTTTAGCATAGCCTCCCCACCTTAACCCCAAAGAGCTGGTGTTGAAGGAGGCCCAAAAATTGTAAAGGTGTGCACCTGTGGAACAGGTGCGCAAACATTGTAGTTTTTGTTTTAGCATAGCCTCCCCACCTTAACCCCAAAGAGCTGGTGTTGAAGGAGGCCCAAAAATTGTAAAGGTGTGCACCTGTGGAACAGGTGCGCAAACATTGTCGTTTTTGTTTTAGCATAGCCTCCCCACCTTAACCCCAAAGAGCTGGTGTTGAAGGAGGCCCAAAAATTGTAAAGGTGTGCACCTGTGGAACAGGTGCGCAAACATTGTCGTTTTTGTTTTAGCATAGCCTCCCCACCTTAACCCCAAAGAGCTGGTGTTGAAGGAGGCCCAAAAATTGTAAAGGTGTGCACCTGTGGAACAGGTGCGCAAACATTGTCGTTTTTGTTTTAGCATAGCCTCCCCACCTTAACCCCAAAGAGCTGGTGTTGAAGGAGGCCCAAAAATTGTAAAGGTGTGCACCTGTGGAACAGGTGCGCAAACATTGTCGTTTTTGTTTTAGCATAGCCTCCCCACCTTAACCCCAAAGAGCTGGTGTTGAAGGAGGCCCAAAAATTGTAAAGGTGTGCACCTGTGGAACAGGTGCGCAAACATTGTCGTTTTTGTTTTAGCATAGCCTCCCCACCTTAACCCCAAAGAGCTGGTGTTGAAGGAGGCCCAAAAATTGTAAAGGTGTGCACCTGTGGAACAGGTGCGCAAACATTGTCGTTTTTGTTTTAGCATAGCCTCCCCACCTTAACCCCAAAGAGCTGGTGTTGAAGGAGGCCCAAAAATTGTAAAGGTGTGCACCTGTGGAACAGGTGCGCAAACATTGTCGTTTTTGTTTTAGCATAGCCTCCCCACCTTAACCCCAAAGAGCTGGTGTTGAAGGAGGCCCAAAAATTGTAAAGGTGTGCACCTGTGGAACAGGTGCGCAAACATTGTCGTTTTTGTCATAACCAAAATGAGGTTCTGTGAACGTAAAGAGAATGAGAGGAGGGTTTGAGGGTGGCACCATGGTCCAGGCTTAAACTGAGGCTCAACTGCCACATCACAACGATAGCCTAGTCTACAAGGTCTGCATCAGGTGCATCAAAGCTTGATATCCACGACTGATTCATCTTAATGAATGTCAAACGGTCGACTGAGTCGGTGGAGAGTCTAGTTCGATGGTCTGTGACGAATCCTACTGCTGCGCTGAATGCCCGTTCCGATAGGACACTGGAAGCAGGGCAGGCCAACAACTCCATGGCATACTGGGCCAGTTCTGGCCAGTGGTCTAATCTTAAGACCCAGTATGCCAGTGGATCGGATTCGTCACATGAAAAGCCCTCTGTGTCACTTTGTGCCCTCACGTAATCGTCCACCATGTGATGCAGATGGTGTCGATGCGATGTGGCAGCTGAGAGGCCTGGGCGGTGAGGACTAAAAAAAGACCGAAAGGCATCCGTCAACCGCACGCCTTCTCCAATGCTCCTCTCGTGACCACCAGTAGAATCCATGGTAGGTTATCCCCGCCCCTGCACCCTACGGGAGTCGGGGAACATGTTCACCAGATTCCTCTTGAGACTGTCCTCAAGGGATTTGATCCTGTGGACTCTATGGGTGGATGGGAAAAGCTCCGAGACTTTACACTTGTACCGGGGGTCAAGTAGGGTGGCCAACCAATAGTGGTTAGTCTCTTTAATGGCCTTGATTCTGGGGTCCTTTCGCAGGCTCTGGAGCATGATGTTTCCCATGCGTCGCAAATTAGCGAAGGCCTGAGAAGCTGACTCCTCGGGGTCACTCATAACGACATTATCTTCAACGGGCTCCTCCTCCTCCCAGCCACGTACTACTCCAAAGTGTCCCGAGGGAGTCAAACTAGGCCTTGCAGATTGCCGCATGTCTTCCTCCTCCTCCTCCTCAAACCCTGCAAAAGTTCCCGCAGAATCGTCCTCCTCCTCCTCTTCCACCCCTGGATCCTGCTCGGGCCTCTGGGAGCTAGGCATAATGGGGTCAGGATTCTCAGGATAAAGGGGGCCTTGAGAGGCAAGGAAGTCCTCCTCTTCCTCCTGCTGCTCTGCCTCCAGTGCCCTGTCCATAATGCCACGCAGAGTGTGCTCCAACAAAAACAGTACCGGTAGGGTGTCACTGATGCATGCGCTGTCCCGGCTGACCATCCTTGTGGCCTCCTCAAATGGCGAGAGGACAGCGCATGCATCCTTAATCAAAAGCCACTGCCGTGGTGAAAAGAAGCCCAGGCGCGCAGAGCCAGTGCTGGTGCCGTACTCGCATAGGTATTCATTGAGGGCCCTCTGCTGCGTGTACAGGCGCTGCAGCATAGCCAAGGTGGAGTTCCAGCGGGTGGGCATGTCACAGATGAGGCGGTGTACCGGCAGGTGAAACTCGCGCTGCACTTCGGCCAAACGTGCAGTGGCACTGTACGACCGCCTGAAGTGACTGCACACCCTTCTTGCCATCCTTAGCACATCCTGCATTCCCGGGTACGAGTTCAAAAACCGCTGTACCACGAGATTCAGGACATGCGCCAGGCATGGCACATGGGTTAACTTTCCCTGACGAAGGGCGGCCAGGAGGTTTGACCCATTATCAGTAACCACCATCCCTGGCTGCAGCTGGCGTGGTGTCAACCACCTCTGGGCCTGTGCCTGCAGAGCCCCAAGAATCTGAGGGGCAGTGTGCTGCCTGTCCCCTAGACACACAAGCTGCAGCACTGCGTGACACCTTTTGGCCTGAGACATAGAATAGCCCTTTGAACGTTTACGTGGTATCTCATCATATTCAAAGGACCATTCTGCAGAGGAGGGCATGGAGGAGGTAGAGGAGGAGGAGCAGGAGGGGGTAGAAGTGATCGATCTACCCGGATCAGCGACACCACCAGCTGTTTGCAGACGTGGGGGCAACACTGGCTGCAGCACCGAGCCCTGGCTACAATCCCTTCCACTGGCAAGCAGTGTCACCCAGTGAGCAGTGACAGAAATGTACCGTCCCTGCCCATGTTTGCTTGACCAAGTGTCAGCCGTCAAGTGTATCTTACGGCTGACTGACTTGGCCAGGGATGACACTACATTGCCTTCCACATGTTGGTATAGGGATGGCAGGGCCTTACGGGAAAAGTAATGCCGACTTGGCACCTGCCACTGTGGAACTGCACATTTTGCGAAGTCACGGAAGGGAGCAGACTCTACCAGGTTAAATGGTAATAGTTGCAGAGCCAGTAGTTTAGCCAAACTACTGTTTAGACGCTGGGCATGTGGGTGGCGGGGAGTATACATTTTTTTTCGTTCCAGCATGTGTGGAATCGAAATTTGGCGTCTAGATGATACAGCTGGTGGTGTGCTGGAGGTAGATGCGACACTGCCTGCTATATCATCATCCCTGCCAGTGGAGGCTGCCAACAGGTGACGAGTGACTATAGCAGGGCCAGGAACAGACTGATGTGCAGGTGGAGCAGGTGGAGCAGATGGAGCATGAGGAGGAGCGCGAGGAGAACTAGGAGGCCGACTGACCAATCTTTGGCCCTTTTGTGGGTTCTTTAAATGCTCCTGCCAACGGGCCGAGTGGTGGGTTGTCAAATGCCTGTTTAGGTAGCTTGTACCCAGGTGGTTGACATTTTGCCACGTTTTATACCCTTCTTACAAATCTTGCAGATCGCAACTGTTTTATCTGCATGGGATGTCTCAAAAAAGGCCCAGCAAGATGAGGTGTGTATAGTGGCCCGGGAGACAACAGGTGCGGCCTTAGATGGAGTAGGCCGTCTGCTCTCCCCTCTTGCTTGCTCTGCCTCCTCCTCAACCTCAGACCCAACATCTGACTCCATCAAAGACTGAGCATCAGGCCTGGCCTGGGAGACAACAGGTGCGGCCTTAGATGGAGCGGGCCGTCTGCTCTCCCCTCTTGTTTGCTCTGCCTCCTCCTCAACCTCAGACCCAACATCTGATTCTATCAAAGACTGAGCATCAGGCCTGGCCTGGGAGACAACAGGTGCGGCCTTAGATGGAGCGGGCCGTCTGCTCTCCCCTCTTGTTTGCTCTGCCTCCTCCTCAAACTCAGACCCAACATCAGACTCCATAAAGGACTGAGCATCAGGCTGGAGTAGATGGCCGACACTGTGGTCAAACAGCTCAGCTGACTCCTCTGCCATGTCTGAAATTGGGTCTAAGGGAGGACATGAGGTGGACATGGACTCATCTGTATTTGTTCTGACAACTGCAGAAGACTGACCACTTTTCTCTGCCTGGGTCACTGTAGTTGCAGATGATGCCGATGATGAGGGTTTGTTCATATAGTCCACCACCTCCTGTACATACTGTGGACGTATAGCTTGGCCACTGCCGGAGAACAATCCAAATGGTGGCCTGGCTGAGGACTGACCACCACGTCCACCCCTGCCTCTAGACACCCTAGAAGCTGTGCCCCTTTCCGCAGCAGGGCCACGTATGCCTTTTCTTGGTCTACCAGGCATATTTCTCAATGATGCGTTGGCAACTGTGTGCGGTGAAAAACGCACACTGCTATGCGACCCACAGTTGTCGCTGGATACAGCACAGCAGTTGCGTGTCACGCACAGTTGCAAAGGCTTTTGTACAGTGCACCTAACGCTTTGAACAACAGGCGTTAAGTTGTCACTGATGCGTTGGCAACTGTGTGCGGTGAAAAACGCACACTGCTATGCGACCCACAGTTGTCGCTGGATACAGCACAGCAGTTGCGGTTCACGCACAGTAGCAAAGCCTTTTGCACAGTGGACCTAACGCTTTGAACAACAGGCGTTAGGTTGTCACTGATGCGTTGGCAACTGTGTGCGGTGAAAAACGCACACTGCTATGCGACCCACAGTTGTTGCTGGATACAGCACAGCAGTTGCGTGTCACGCACAGTTGCAAAGGCTTTTGTACAGTGCACCTAACGCTTTGAACAACAGGCGTTAAGTTGTCACTGATGCGTTGGCAACTGTGTGCGGTGAAAAACGCACACTGCTATGCGACCCACAGTTGTCGCTGGATACAGCACAGCAGTTGCGGTTCACGCACAGTAGCAAAGCCTTTTGCACAGTGGACCTAACGCTTTGAACAACAGGCGTTAGGTTGTCACTGATGCGTTGGCAACTGTGTGCGGTGAAAAACGCACACTGCTATGCGACCCACAGTTGTCGCTGGATACAGCACAGCAGTTGCGTGTCACGCACAGTTGCAAAGGCTTTTGTACAGTGCACCTAACGCTTTGAACAACAGGCGTTAAGTTGTCACTGATGCGTTGGCAACTGTGTGCGGTGAAAAACGCACACTGCTATGCGACCCACAGTTGTCGCTGGATACAGCACAGCAGTTGCGGTTCACGCACAGTAGCAAAGCCTTTTGCACAGTGGACCTAACGCTTTGAACAACAGGCGTTAGGTTGTCACTGATGCGTTGGCAACTGTGTGCGGTGAAAAACGCACACTGCTATGCGACCCACAGTTGTCGCTGGATACAGCACAGCAGTTGCGTGTCACGCACAGTTGCAAAGGCTTTTGTACAGTGCACCTAACGCTTTGAACAACAGGCGTTAAGTTGTCACTGTATTTTGCTGCCTAGCAAGCACGTATACCTGCTGTGATCGAGCAGCACTGTGCCACGTGCTCACTAAACAGAACCCTCACACTTTCACTTTCCCTACAGAAACTAAATTTTCAAATCTAACTAATGTAGTACAAAGTTCCCTAACTACACTAGATATCCCTTTCCACTAAATAGAAAGCTCCATACAGCAGAAGACTGACACTGTCCCTTAAGTTTTTTTTTTTTTTTTTTTTAACTCTAAGAACCAGCACAATCGCTGTATCTAACTACACTGGCTGTAAGCTAAATACAATTCTGCTATATGGAGCTTTAGAACCACTCGATATGTAGGAAATGTAGTGTAGCAAGCAGGAGTCAGACAGAACTGCTTCAACTCTCTTCAACAGGCTCTGGATAACTGTGCTAGGGGTTAGGCGGGGCCATCTTATATAGTGTGGGGCGTATTCACTCCTGATTGGCCTCTGGTCCCCGTAGTCACTCCAATCACGTTCCTAGGAGACTCCTGCCCCCTCATTGGCTTTTGCAGACGTTTCTGGGCCAATCACGGGCTTTTAAAGCCCAGTTCCTGTCCCAGTGCATTTTGGGCGGTTCTGGTGGCCAAATACCGAACTTTTGCCGCAAAAAGTTCGGTATTCGGCCGAATATCGAACATCCAATGTTCGGGTCGAACCGATGGTCGACCCGAACCGCTCGATCATCCCTACTAGCGAAGACATCCATCTGGGAAAAGAAACTGTGGGTGTGGGGTCCGTATAGGTCTGGCCCGTATGGCAAAGTGATTGGACGTGTACAAAGAATAACTTTAAGGGAAGGGCTCCTGTGTGTCATTTAACTGCACAAGTAGACCTGTGTAGTTGTATTAATTACATGATTTACCAATTTTATTAAATTCCAGTTCATTAGATGTCTCCTGCAGTATGTTGTGAAGTCCATTTGTATTCTAATGTATGCTGTTCTAATTGCACCCCAGTGAAGTTGTTTTAGCTAAACGTAAACTTTGGTGTCGCACCTGGGCCACAGGGAGCTACTGGAGAAAGGTAACCAGATATTTATTCTCATTTAAAGTGATATCTGACAATTTTTGCTCCTTAATAGTTCTCTGGTGTTATTAACTCATTTTGTGTCAGTTGTGCCTAGGGAGGGTTCGAGCCAAGTTTAAGGGTTGGTAGGCAGGACGTAGACCCAAGAATCAGCAGCTCCTGCGGGGGTGGTGCTACATCAATGTTCCTTTTCAAAGCCACAAGAAAAGAACCCTCTTTCCACTGTTTTTTTTTTTTGGCAAAAATCTTCTTTGGCAGTGCCCAGCTTCTCATGCCATTTTGACTATAGCTTGCCGATTAGTCCTACAAATGGCCAGAATTTTCAAACAAGATTATCCCCTAAAGACTTCAATGGGATTTGCTGCTTAGTTCAGGATTGCCGAATGTCAAACTGTATTTGCCAAACCCTGGACTAATCGACCTTGGACAGATTTGTTCACCCCTACTCAAGAATGAGTAAACAGATACTGTATACAAATCCTTTGGCAGTTAAAGCAGCTCCCATATATGTATTTCAGTGGTGTTTGCTTGAGTTCAACTTCAGTGGCGGCTGGAGCTCAAAATTTTTTTGGGGGGGGGGGGGCGCAAACAGAAAAATGTAATAGGCATTGCTTCGCGGCAAAAAACGCGGTAAAAAATAGCGTGACTTTGAGGTCACACAAGTGTGAAAGGGGCCTTCAGTAATCAAGGTACAGTGTGCCCCCATCAATGCAGAGTGACCAGTGAGCAGTGCCCCCATCAATGTAGAGTGACCACAGCGTGCCCCCATCAATGTAGAGTGACCACAGCGTGCCCCCATCAATGTAGAGTGACCACAGAATGCCCCCTTCAATGTAGAGTGACCACAGCGTGCCCCCTTCAATGTAGAGTGACCACAGCGTGCCCCCTTCAATGTAGAGTGACCACAGAGTGCCCCCTTCAATGTAGAGTGACCACAGCATGCCCCCTTCATTGTAGAGTGACCACAGCGTGCCCCCTTCAATGTAGAGTGACCACAGCATGCCCCCTTCAATGTAGAGTGGCCACAGCATGCCCCCTTCAATGTAGAGTGACCACAGCATGCCCCCTTCAATGAAAAGTGACCACAGCATGCCCCCTTAAATGTAGAGAGACCACAGCGTGCCCCCTTCAATGTAGAGTGACCACAGCATGCCCCCTTCAATGTAGAGTGACCACAGCATGCCCCCTTCAATGTAGAGTGACCACAGCGTGCCCCCTTCAATGTAGGGTGACCACAGCGTGCCCCCTTCAATGTAGAGTGACCACAGCATGCCCCCTTCAATGTAGAGTGACCACGGTGTGCCCCCTTCAATGTAGAGTGACCACAGCATGCCCCCTTCAATGTAGAGTGACCACTGCGTGCCCCCTTCAATGTAGAGTGACCACAGCGTGCCCCCTTCAATGTAGAGTGACCACAGCGTGCCCCCTTCAATGTAGAGTGACCACAGCGTGCCCCCTTCAATGTAGAGTGACCACAGCGTGCCCCCTTCAATGTAGAGTGACCACGGTGTGCCCCCTTCAATGTAGAGTAACCACAGCATGCCCCCTTCAATGTAGAGTGACCACGGCGTGCCCCCTTCAATGTGGAGTGACCACAGCATGCCCCTTCAATGTAGAGTGACCACAGCATGCCCCCTTCAATGTAGAGTGACCACGGTGTGCCCCCCTTCAATGAAAAGTGACCACAGCATGCCCCTTCAATGTAGAGTGACCACAGCATGCCCCCTTCAATGTAGAGTGACCACAGCATGCCCTCTTCAATGTAGAGTGACCACAGTGTGCCCCCTTCAATGTAGAGTGACCACAGCATGCCCCCTTCAATGTAGAGTGACCACGGTGTGCCCCCTTCAATGTAGAGTGACCACAGCGTGCCCCCTTCAATGTAGAGTGACCACAGCGTGCCCCCTTCAATGTAGAGTGACCACAGCGTGCCCCCTTCAATGTAGAGTGACCACAGCGTGCCCCCTTCAATGTAGAGTAATCACAGCATTGTGACCATGGTGTTCCCTCCACCGCCGCCGAACTCGAGTCCGCAGTCCCGCACAGTGACAGGAGAGAGAGGAGGGAGGCACTGAGTCTGAGGCAGCGGCTGCATTTTGAATTACTTAACTCCTGCTCTTGGGCTGGCTCTCTCACGACGACCGGACCGTCTCTGCTGCTCTCTGCTGCTGACGGCGGGACTCGGGACTCTGGAGCAGTGGAGAGACGTCTTCTTTCCTCCACGCGCACCGCTGCTTCCTCTCTGACAGCGGGCGGGAAGGTGACGCCAGCCTGGGATGGTGAGTGACTGATGCACGCACCACCCCCACGTGACATCACCCGGGATGTCCCCCTGTATGATTGGTCCAGGCTGGAGTCTGGACCAATCACAGCCAGGACATCACTAAAGTGGGGAGTGTCGGGCGCATTACTCTGCACCCCGATGACCCCCAGAAGGCCTCCAATCTGTGCCTCTGCCTGGCGCACGTGGGGTGCAAACCCCCCCCCCCCCCATAGCAGGCAGTAGGTCCGGTGCCCCTAGTGGGCTGAAAATGGTAATTTTTTTTTTTTTTCTGGCCACAGATTGGGGGGGGGGGGGGCGGCGGCCACTGTTCAACTTTAAAGCTGAACTCCAGGTATGGATATTTTTCATAGTTACATTGGTCCTGCTTGGGACCAATGTAAGTATAGTATGCATATGCCATACCTGTAGAAGTGGAGAATCGCTGAAGAAGTCAATACGACTACAGTGATTCCCGTTGTCTTTCATGTCCCAAGGTAGTGAACACAGGGGATCACTCAATGATTGTAAGAGGTGGAGACTGTGACATCAACTGGACTTGTAGTTCACTCATTCAGAGAACTCTGTGAATGAATGACTTAGCCATGTGGGCCGATCAGGCAGTGGCTGCAGCATTGGGAACATGTTACATGTTCCACCCTAAAAACAGGTGGAACATGTAACATGTTCCCAAAGGTGAACTTAGCCTTTAAGCAGGCCATACGTGGATTGAATTGCGGCCTGGCTCAGCAGGGACTGGCCAAATTTTGCTCCATGTATAGGGACTGTGGTTGAAGAGAAGTCTATCTACTGATCGACATGTGTACAATCACCCTATCCGATTTTAGCCACTCGATCAGCACTGCATACTATAGACTGAAGCTCTAATCAGTGTATTCTGATGGTGTGGAAGTCTCCCTGCTGTCAGAATACAATAGCTTAGCAGGGGGGATTTCCCTATCTGCACTGAATGTGTTGATTGGGGGAAAATTGGGTCAATTTCTTTTCATTCAACCTATTCGTTGAGCACAAAAGACGACTAACATATGGGCAGCTTTACATTGGTCCAAACTGGACCAGTGTAACTATGCTAAAAGAAAATTCATACATCTACAAAGCCCAGTTATCAGCATGTGCATGGTAAGCCTAAGGCCCCTTTCACACATGCTGTCCATTTGTCCGTCTTTAAATCCCTCCATTGATGCATGAAAAATGGACATTAATGCATTCCTATGGAAAAACGCATTTAAATATACTTCCGTTTTCCTCCGCTTCTGACAACATGCGTTTTTTTGAACGGATGAAAGCCCTATTTTAAAACCGTTAAAAAAACAGATTGTATGAAAAACAGATGAAGACGGATGAAAAACGGATGACAACAGATGAAGAACAGATGACAACGGATGAAAAACGGACGACAACAGATGAAGAACGGATGACAACAGATGAAGAACGGATGACAACGGATGAAAAACAGATGACAAAGGATGAAAAACTGATGAAAAAACTGATGACAAAGGATGAAAAAGGATGAAAAACGGACCACACAATACCCCCCCCCCCCCGACCACACCAGCTCCAACACTTACTGTCCCCCCCCCCCGGTCGCCGGTCCCCCACCAGCTCCAGACCGCACTGTCCCCCCCCCCAGTCCACCACCAGCTCCAGCCAGCACCAACCCCCCCCCAGTTGCCAGCTCAGTCACCCTGAGTAGGCAGCGGCGGCGGCCTCCTCAGTCTCCTCTCTCCTCCTCCTCCGCTCCTTGGCCAATAACATGGCTTTTCCTTTCGGCCAATCGGGAAATGGGTCCCAGGATTTCCCCCGCTTCCTGATTGGCCAGGAGGAGAATCAGTGTGGTAATAGCGAATATTCATTCGCCATTGTCACACAACTGGGTGGGCTCAGGGCGCACTACTCTGCGCCCCGAGCCCACCCTTTTTTGAAGCCTATTAGAACCTCTGGCTCTAATCATGGGCTTAAAAAAAAATTCCCATTGGAATCCATGCATCCGGTGCCCTGCATGTAGATTAGAGGGCCAGACGCATGGATGGGGGGGGGGGGGGTGGGGGGCGGCGCCCCTGCGCTCCCAATGCACCAGCCGCCACTGGTCCAACCACAGTGCCTTTACATGGATCCAAATTTGTCTGGTCCCTACTGAACCAAATGAATTTCAATCCATGTGTGGCCATCTTTAGAATAAGGGAAAGATTAGGATCCCTTTATAGCAAAGTAATGGAGTGTTTTATTGTGGGTTCTATCATTTCCTTTAATGAAAAACAGAATTCTACACGATTTGCAGTTTTTGATCCAACTCCATATTGTGTAGAACTAAGATGCAGAGCGACGCACTGAGATTTCTCCACCCTGATGACTATATCCCAGGAAACATTTCTAACATTTTGGCAGCTGTACAGGAATTACTGAGCTGCACGTCACATTGCCATAATACTCTTTATCCTTCTATTTTACAGATCACAGTAATGGTATACAGTACACAATATGTGTGGTTTGGATAAGAAGTATTTTAATTTTCGGCAGCATAGAATGATAGGTACAGCATATATTTAATGCCTTAGTAAAAGACACATGTCTGCAATATTGATTTACTTCCACACACAGTCAGTTGTGGCTTTTTTGTCAAGATTTAAAGTGTCAGTCCCCTGAAAATTATATTTTAAATTATTGCTGGAAAAGGTGGGCTAGGTCAACACCTAGTTCCTTCGTCATGGATACTTACTTCATCAATGGGACCTCTGTGCCAAAATTCCAGATTCTTTTCCTGTCTGCTTGCAAGTTTTGCGAGTTACTGTCCACCTTTTATTGGCTTCCAGCTCCTTCTACTTCCTTCTTCTTTTAAAAATTGGCCAAAATGATTTTTGGCTATTTGCACAGAAAAAATAAGTTACTTTCTTGATATTTGTCCCATCTCTGGTTTGTTACATATCTTACTTTTACTCAGAGAGCAATCTCTAGTTGACGCCAATCTTTCGATGCTGAGAATTATAGTTCTCTTTGCAAGACACTTAATTACTGCTCACTCATCGCCTCCTCCATTCAAAAAAAGCCTTGCATTCTTTTCAATTTGATTGGTGGAGAAGCGATGGTGACATTTATCCACACCTCTTCCATTCACAGAGTGCCTTGTATTAATTAAAAAGAATGCTAGGCTTTTTATGAATGGAGAAGGTGCCAAACAAGCGACCCACAGCAATCAACGTACTGAGTGTAGTGCAGCTGGAACAATAACAATAGCCGCAGCAGGCAGAGATTGGAGACACGCATCATCAGAGATAACTTATTTTACTGTGCAAATGTCCAAAAATTAGACATCATCCGCCCCCTCCTCTCTGCCTCATCTAATGAGAGAGTGCCTTGCATTTAGAAAAACAGAAGACATTTTCTTACTCTCTACTTACTCAGCACCACAATAAACCAGATACATTTCAACTTGAGTATTATGACTATTGGGTCCACCTCATATAAAGTCCCGCAGGACAATCCTCTCCTTTTCCATGTATTCAACTAGGATGGAGGTGTACTCTAATATGAAATGGCATTGCAGGTCCTTTTTATTCTTGTTAACATTAAATGGAAATTGAGAATGGGAATTATTAACTGACAGAACTATTGTAAGGAACAGCTAATTTGTGTTATCTAGGAGCGAAACATAACATGGTCATACAAATATATTAAAATATCTCGTAGCAGTATGTACATCAATACATCAATCCTGCATGTCTATAGAACAATAATAATAATTTCTTTCAGACTTGCCTGCACACTTACACTCCTGACGAGTGGGCAATGCAACCCACGAAACATGCGTCGAGTTTCAAGATATTTGTATTGATGTGCATACTGTTACTGCCAAGAGATATTTGAATATATTTGTATGACCATGTTTCAACAAGATGTCCAGTTAAGTCTCTAGTTGTTGCCTTGGATCTTAGTCTACTGCCTCTTCTTTTCTGGCCCTTGTATTCTTGTGTTTTCTTCTTTTGCTCCTAGATAACACAAATTAGCTGTTCCTTACAATAGTTCTGTCAGTTAATAATTCCCATTCTCAATTTCCATTTAATGTTAACAAGAATAAAAAGGACCTGCAATGCCATTTCATATTAGAGTACACCTCCATCCCAGTTGTATTACTTTTGTATATTGGTTCTACACAATAAACCAGATACATTTCAACTTGAGTATTATGACTATTGGGTCCACCTCATATAAAGTCCCGCAGGGCAATCCTCTCCTTTTCTATGTTTCCATTTAATGTTGCTATTTGAAGAAGGTTTTAAGGCTGGTGATTTATTTAACCTCCCTGGCGGTATGATTCTGTCAGGAATTCTGTTCCAAAAGCGGTACAATTCTTTTCATGGAAATTTGGCGTTATGTATTATAGGCCTACAATTCTTAGTAATTACTGACTTAAACCTGACCAAAACAAGTCTCTAGTAGACATCCCAGATGTGATAAATTTGAAACACAAACAAGTGAATTATAATCGAATCAATAATATTATTTTATTATTTAATATATAATATATATAATAAAATTATATTATTGATTAGATTATAATTCATGCGTTATATATTATATATATATATGTGTGTATATAGATATATATATATATATATATATATATATATATATATATGTGTGTGTGTATATATATATATATATATATATACATATAACGCATGAATTATAATCGAATTAATAATATAATTTTTTATATATATATATATATATATATATATATATATATATATATATATGTGTGTGTGTGTATATATAGGTATATATATGTATATATATATATATATTTGCATATATATATATGCATATATATATATGCATATATATATATATATATATATATATATATATATATATATATATATATATATATATATATATATGCATATATATAATATAAAATGTGTTATGTGTTTTGTGCAACGTTTTTTTTTTTTTTTTTTTTTTGAATTTCCCTCTCTAGTTCCGCTCCCATGCAGCATTGCTGCTGCAGGGAACGGAACTAGGAAGTCCTCCTACCGACAGACGAGCGGCGGAGATCTCGGCTGGCGGTCACAGCAATGAGAGCTCATCGCTGGATCGCCAGGATAAGGTAAGAGAAGCTCCGCTGCGCTGTCTGCACGCTCTGCTCATTGACCCCGAGCGTGACTCGGGGATACCGCTAATAGCAGAAAATTCCTACCCCGAGTCACGCTCGGGGATACCGCTAAGGCGGTTAAACCAAACTCTGCCATCCGGTAGCTAGTGCTTATAAGACCTTTATATCAGATGTCTAAGTACCTGTGGTGTGTGGTTGGCAGATCCCCTGATCCTGGTGACAAGTATTTGAGCACTCTTCCTATCCTTATGGCTGATGGTTTACTTCCTTTTTTTCCTTTTAAACAAAAATTGCAAGGACACTGCATTTCTAGCAAGATTATGGGTACTTTCAGACAAGCGTACTGATCAGATCCACCTGTCGCTTTTTTGGGAGGATCTGAATGGAAGCTCAATGTAAGTCGATGGTTTGCAGGAAAAAACTTACCAGGAAAGGTTAAAGGACCTTAACATGTATAGCTTGGAAGAAAGAAGAGACAGAGGGGATATGATAGAAACTTTTAAATACATAAAGGGAATCAACTCGGTAATAGTATTTAAAAGAAGAAAAACTACCACAAGAGGACACCGTTTTAAACTAGAGGGGCAAATGTTTAAAAGTGGTAGCTGCAAATACAGTGAAGGAGTTTAAGCATGCATGGGATAGGCATAAGGCTATCCTTCATATAAGATAGGGCCAGGGACTATTCATAGGATTCAGATATATTGGGCAGACTAGATGGGCCAAATGGTTCTTATCTGCCGACACATTCTATGTTTCTATGTCAAGTGGATATACACAGACCTGTGTCTATTTACATCTGACAACTCGTCTGTGTAAGTCCAAAAAAAGGTTTGCCTCCTTATCTTTTTTTCAGAGCTAAATGTGACAGATCAGTAACAGGATGTAAACAGTTATACGTATCTGTTTACATCTGTCTGCTAATACATCTAGCATGGGTCTAGATTCAGGCTGGAGGTAAAATCTGAATGGATGTCACAAATGTGAAATCTGTTTACTAATCCTCTGCTGAACAGAACAGATGAAGCTTGTCTGAAAGAACCCTAACAAATATTTTCTGTACTTGCTAGATATGTCCTTTGCCTGAAAAAAGTAATGCAGCCACCATGCAATCTATGAATAGGGGAGGTGGATCTTTCATTCATCAGCCTGTCCCCCATTCATAGATTGCTTTTCCTTAAAGGAATTTTACATTTTCCAATATTTTTGTTGTTTTACCTAGGTATTACTATAGTTGTATTCCCTGCGTTGTTTGCCTTCTCTTGTAATTATGGGCTTACATGTACCTTCAGAGTGTAGTGTCATGTATGGCGCTACCCTCACAGGAGGAGCTGCTAGGTAGATTGAGTTCTCTGCTTCTATGCCTCGACTTTGTCAACAACCTCAGTCCCCCTGACACACCTGGTTGAACAAAAGTTTCTGCAAACAATTACAGGGGCATTATGGATACAATGTACCCAGCTGGGATTGTGTACCAGTAAATAAACACCAGATTGACTATTGGTAAGTTAACTTAGTGTATTGTAACTAGTTGAGGTAAATAGCAGCACATACGTATATGAGCAAAAAGAGGAATAAGTCAACCACAGTTCACTAAACAATATTTTCACTAAGTTCTAGCAGTTTAAAATGAAGTTCTATACCCGATAATCTATAAAGTAGCAACAAACAATAGCATAGGTAACAGTAACTACCATGGTGATCAACACTGCAGTAACTTTCCTGCGACCAGTAGGCTATTCTGCTTGAATTGCTATAGTAAGACCCAGACCTCCCTACAGAGGTACCTCTAACTCTGGATGACAAGTAAAGTTCTTCTAGAATAGCTATCAGAGAGGGAAGTCCTTTGTCCTATATCTTCAGCTGGCGAACGTTGGGGCACAGTCTTTTCAGTGGTGCACATAGGTACAGTTTTAGCAAAGTCTGTATGCAGGTGGTAAGAATGCTAGGTAGATGGCTTGTCCCTTTATGCTCAGTCTCTGCTAGCAGTAATAGGATAATGCTAGCAATGTCCTCTTACTAGTCCCAACAATACAACAACAACTTTCACCAGTCCTACCAATACAACAACAATGGTCCTGCTTTACAACAATCAGCTCACATCCAGATTTCAATGGCGGGGCTCTGATGCTCTCAACACTCAGTCCCAGCACTCAGGTGTAGACACTCTGCTCACAGGTCTGTACTGCCCTGGTCTCGCACAACCAAGAGACCCTTCAGTAGCTCAGTCCTTGTACTCCGGACTCTACACAGGCTCAGTCTCCCTGATGCTAGGCACAGACTCCACTGGCCACAGGTCTGCACAAGACACTGAGGCTTGGGAGGGGTACAAGTCCTCAGTGTCCACTGCTATGAATGCTGGCTTGGGAGGGAGCTCGTCCTGCCTCCTACCATCACTGAGTATTAAACAAAACCTCCCTTTAGCCACACATCAGAATTATCTCATAAATTTTGAATGTATGGCAACCTCAGCCTGGGCTCCAACCAGGCCATGCTACAGGTCTGCACACTCTGGGTCCCAGTACTGTTCTGACAAGGCCTCGAGCTCAAAGTCTCCTCCCTTCTAAAGGTGTCCTTTTGGCTTTGTAGTTTTGAGCACTATTAGCCACCATAGTGCAAAGCATCTTCCAGACTACAGTTCCCAGTGTCCCCTACTGCTGTTGTGGCATCCAGGGGGAAGGGCATGGAGCAGCTGCACTCTCTGTTCTCCTTCCATGTGTATCACTGCCACTACCAGGTGAGAGGGGTAAGGAGTGGGCAAGAACACACAGCCCAAATTAGCTTTGCTCTGCACACAGCAGTAGGAGGGGGGAGAACCAGAGCGCTCCTCTAGCCAGCAGGTATACACCTACACAAGGCTGATCAATTCCCCTATGTCTATGCATTGATCCAAATTGTCTCTATTTACCAGAGGGATAAGCAACTTCTTGTTTCTGGTCATATGCATGCATCAGCTTTATTATCCCCCCCCCCCCCCCCCCCAGTATGAAAGATTTTGGCCTCGGGAGTGGGGAGTTGGAAGAGGAAGATTTTATCTAACATCTGACAAAGGAGTGTAGATAAAACACATCATTATGTTCTGAACGGGGAATTATCAATGAGGATCAAAACATACAACAAACACAACATGCAAAAGACTGTTGCTGAATCGCTTTTCAGAGGGTGGTGGATCATGGGGCTGAAGGGCATTCAGGAGGCAGCACTGCCACCTCCTAATGCCAGTTTATTTTTTTTACTTTGATTTTTAAGTTGCTGAATGGCAATTTTACATTGCTGGACCACACACTGTAAGCTGAATGTTTGGCTCGCAGCTACGATGCTGCCCTACTAATTTAAAGGGTAAGTTTGATGGGCAGTAATGTCTGTCAAACTCTTCACCCTAAGTTTAAAATGCCACATTGTAACAGTTTGGGTGGGTGGCAGGGGGCTCAGTTGCCTGTTTTACTACCCCCTTCCCCCCGGCCACCAGTCTGAGCCCAAAGAGCATGAAAGCACAAATCAAGCTTATATTGATATCACTGTTCTAATTCAGTGACTAATTTAGGGTTTATTTAGATCTCTGCATGTGTGTTTTTATAGCATTAGGCAGGTGCATTCTCATACATCAACATGTATTTCCCTTGTATATTGGCATGTGTGTTGATGTTGGCAAGACTTGCAATGCATTTGAAAATTTAGAGTGGATAGGGTTTTTTTTACCTAAATAATTTTATTTATAGGATTCACACAGAAGGGTGGTACCATGAAATCAGGGTATGTTGTGAAACACGTAGCCAGAGGAATGAGTGCTCACAGCACATGTCACTGCTAGGTTCGTTTCTGAAGACGTAGATCATCACAACCAAAGAACAGTTCAAATAATGAGAAATCGTATAAATAAATATGTTGAGTGATCCATCATGTGTGGCTCGTGGTTTATGTTTTTTATGTGTAAAACAGAGTGCGAAAGAGAGGTGTTGTGGCTAAAATGAGGGTGGGGAGGAAGACGGCAAGAAGTCTAAGTATGGGATCAGGGTTTGGGGAGATAGGTAGAGGAAAGGGGGAACAAACTGGATAAGAAGGGGGGTGAGGTGGGAAGGGGAAAGAAGAAGGGAGAGAATTCCTGACCTGAGGAGGGGTGAGTCCAGTTGGGGAGGTTAGTTTTGCCAGTCAAAACCTCCATCTAGTAGGATCCATCAATGCGGAAACTGCTTTGAGAATTAAAGGTGGTGGTAAGTAGATAAAGTCTGTAGAGTAAGGTTTGTAGTCGATCCAATAGAACCACTTTGTCTAAATTGTTTATGACAATCCTACAAAGAAGATGTAAGCTCCTCCATTGTCATGATTTCATCAGTTTTGTGAACCACTGTGCAACTGTTGCAGGTAAGGGACAGTAGTACAGCTATTGACCAAGGCTTGGTAATACCTGTTGCCAACACATCAGAAAGCATGTTATATGTGTAGCACCCTCCTAGACAGGTGCTAGGTAAAGCATTTGTTATGCTCCGTGTGCTTATCAGGGGAACCTGATCTTTTAGTTAGGCCTGTTCTCTGTGCTCAGTGAGGTCTGAGGGAGTGTCCCCACTGTGTCGGGATTCGAACCCGTGACCAGCCACATCCCAGGCGGTAGCCCTGCTTACTAGGCTACCGTCCTCTCTGGACATTCCTCTTTGGACATTCCTCTCTGGACATTCCTCTCTGGACATTCCTCCCTGAAGCCTATTATTTCAACCTTAGTCTTGCCAAGCCTTGCTCATCACCCTTGATTCCCCACACCTGGTACTTCCCTATATAAGTCCAGCCCCTTGCACTCAAGCTTGCTGATTATTGAGCTCCTGAGCCTTGATCAAGCTTCTCCTCACCTGCTGCTCTTGTCTACTACCACAAATCCACTGCTGACCAGGAATTGACTACCGACTACTCTAACGACTGTTTACTGACTGAGCCAAGAATCTAAAGTACTAGTAATTTACAAGTCATTGCTATGGGTAACCCAGGGGATTTGGCTTTAAGCAGCTCCCATGGGAGTAGTGCTACATATGCAATTTGATGCACTGTCATTGACTTCTGTGGACCACCCAATGCACTAAAAAAGAAAAAATACAGACATGTCGAATTTTTCAAAATGCACTGTAGCACTGAGATAGGAACAATTTTTATTATGGCAAAAATTGCAACAGGTGCATTAAAGTGGTCGTAAACCCTTACATATACCCAGTGAAGTGACTGTTCTTAGGTGATACACAGACACAGAGATGAAACAAATCCTCCTACATAAGATGTACCTGTTTATCTGCAGTCCTCTCTTCTCTACATCCTCTCAAAGTGCTGAAATATAAAGCTTGTCTGAGAGTTGACGAAAAGGGCTTGGAGAGCTGAAGTTACACTTTGCAGAGCTCAGTGAGAGCTCTGTGAGCTGATTGGAGGGAAGGGGCACACCACCTTCAAACAGCAAATCGAAACGGGTCTGAGGCTGTAAATCAGCTGGAGGTCCCTCCACTGTCACCTTTTTTCTCTTGCTGTCAGGAAAACCTGTCAGAAATGAGGGATGCTGATAGCAGAGCAACAAAGCAGCAGACAGAAATGACACAAGAAATAAGACAAGTAAACACTATATATGGATATGCTTTGTTTATATGTCGTGTTTGAGGTTTACAACTACTTTAAAACACAGCAGTATAAATGGGCCTTTAATCTTTACAATCCTACCTAGCAGGATAACCATTCCTTATTATAAAACTGGCATACTATTTCTAAACAGACAAGAAAATACATTTGTCCAACCTCATTGTTTTTGCACAACATTGCCAGGATTCAAATATTGATCACACAGGGGTTGAAAATTCTGTTAGAATCCTATTGTTCCCTTGTGATAAGATCGTGTCTGTCTGCTCAAATGAGCGTTAATGTTTAGATGCAACCAAGCCAAGAGACGTGCCTCAGGGTTTGTTGGATTGCGCTTTTATGTCCAACAGTATCCTTTTACTATATTTAACCAGCTTAAAGTATAACTAAAGGCAAAACTTTTTTTTAAGTTTTGGATAGAGTGGAGATGGATTAGAACACCTGCCAATTTTTATTGCTATCTGTTCCCCCGCTAAGGAGATTCATCCTCTCTATATGCCCTGTTTACTATTATTATTAAAAGTGAAAGTAAAAGAAAATCCCAAATTTTGAGCTGTCCCCAGAAAAACAATAAAATGGAAATCTTCCAATGGGGACACTAGTTCTGGTGACCTGGGGGTCCCCAAGGAATTCCTTTCATTTGAAGGGATTTCCTCTCACTTCCTGTTTGGCTATGGCTAGGAAGTAAAGCGAAATCTCTGCAGTGGGACAAAAGTTTTGTCCATAGTTAAACTTTTAAGTCTAGTTCACACCACAATTTCAGTATTCCGGATGTGCTTCTGCATGCGTGTTTTAGATGCAATTCGATGCGCTTCTCCCCCTCTTTTTTCTTTCATCTTACTTTAGAACATGGGTTTCCAACCTTTTGGCTTCTCTGGGCCACATTGAGTGTAGAGAAATTTTCTTGGGCCGCATAAAAAATATATACTATAGTTAAGGTATGTAAGTAAAAAAACGCAGCCGCGCCCTTCCCGTGCTGCTGTGCCCCTCCCAACACTAATTTAACACAATTAGTGGATGATCCTAATTGGCAGCCTCTGCCTACAGTTAGTTGGAAGCCGCTGAGGCCATGCCCCAGACTCGACTTCTTTCCTCCCCAGCAAAAAAATAAAAATTGTCAGGGGGCAGTGGGCCGCATTGCCTGCGGTTCCAGTCGGCATGCAGCCCCCGGGCCACAGGTTGGACATGCCTGCTTTAGAATGTGTGTGTTCCAGTGGGTTTTGATGCATTTTCCTGTGTTCCAGATGCTTTCCATGCAGAAAAAAATGTAGCATGTTCTAGTTTTGTTGACTGCATTGGAACACACTGCACTGGTGTGATCTAGGACCATACATGAAATACATAGAAAACACAATGCATACATTTTTGATTCAGATTAAAAATGCACTGGACTGCATTTGGTGTCAACCAGCTATAACAATCACAGCTTCAATACATATTTCATGATACAGAATGGCTGCAAAGCACAGGTAATCTCCAATGAGCTCTTTCTGCTTGTAGGCAGGTGCAGTTTTCTTCCTCTGCTGCAGGTTGCACCCAACTGCAGCAGCTCTGCAGCTAAAGAGGATATCAGAAGGAACCTGGTTTCTCTATGGTTTCCTGGGTCACTGGGGAAGTTATTTGGTTGGATGATGTTGCCCCATGTGACTCCCGTAGCCTTCTTGGGTGAGGCAGAGCCTATTTAAGGCCCTGGCTCCTGGGATTGGGCAGCTTTATGCAAGTGGATAGTGCAGGGAAAAGTACCCCATCTGTTAGGGAAAGGTTCCTGGAGATGAAGGAAAGCGTAGAGTTGCATCTCTTCTGAACATATTCTTGTTTGGGCACGATACAGCCGGGCCGCATTCTGCCCCTCTCTACAGAAGCTGTCAATCTGGCTGGAAACTGTTCTATTTCCGTTGCTGTAACTGTGAGTGCACCTGCTTGGGCAGTCTTCCCACAGGATTGTTGTGAACGGTTGCTGCATTACTTCAATAAGTATTTATTATTGCACCTGACTGTGTAAATTATTGTCGCTGCACCACGCTGCACCCCACCTACTTACTTGACCTGGCCCCTTGTAAAACCATGCCAATAAGACTGAGGGTAGACTTCTGATAATCTCCTGTGAAGCAGTACCTAGCTATGGTCATGGGCAGAGAAGTGCTCTCCTGGATTTAATGAGGATTTATATGATAAAAGTACAATTTCTTATTGATTTGCTCTCCCACTCACCACCTGCGCTGTAGCCGAAAGACAGCTACAGTGTGGCTCTCTAGTTCTGGGAGGGCGTCATTGGACTTCCTCCCAGAATAACACCTCCTGTTTGCCCCCTGGGGCGTGCATCCAGGATGCTCTGTGACCACTGTGTCCTTTGGACACAGCTGATCACAGATCGTGGTAAAGGGCCAATCACAGCGGCCATGTGATCAGCTGTGTCCAATCACAGCTGGTCACATGTACACAGAGTTGCCGGTTATCGGCACTCTTTTCCTCATATGCTGTCTCCGTGTGAGGAAAGGAGAGCATCCTGGTTGAAAATTCTGTTAGAATCCTATTGTTCCCTTGTGATAAGATCGTGTCTGTCTGCTCAAATGAGCGTTAATGTTTAGATGCAACCAAGCCAAGAGACGTGCCTCAGGGTTTGTTGGATTGCGCTTTTATGTCCAACAGTATCCTTTTACTATATTTAACCAGCTTAAAGTATAACTAAAGGCAAAACTTTTTTTTAAGTTTTGGATAGAGTGGAGATGGATTAGAACACCTGCCAATTTTTATTGCTATCTGTTCCCCCGCTAAGGAGATTCATCCTCTCTATATGCCCTGTTTACTATTATTATTAAAAGTGAAAGTAAAAGAAAATCCCAAATTTTGAGCTGTCCCCAGAAAAACAATAAAATGGAAATCTTCCAATGGGGACACTAGTTCTGGTGACCTGGGGGTCCCCAAGGAATTCCTTTCATTTGAAGGGATTTCCTCTCACTTCCTGTTTGGCTATGGCTAGGAAGTAAAGCGAAATCTCTGCAGTGGGACAAAAGTTTTGTCCATAGTTAAACTTTTAAGTCTAGTTCACACCACAATTTCAGTATTCCGGATGTGCTTCTGCATGCGTGTTTTAGATGCAATTCGATGCGCTTCTCCCCCTCTTTTTTCTTTCATCTTACTTTAGAACGTGGGTTTCCAACCTTTTGGCTTCTCTGGGCCACATTGAGTGTAGAGAAATTTTCTTGGGCCGCATAAAAAATATATACTATAGTTAAGGTATGTAAGTAAAAAAACGCAGCCGCGCCCTTCCCGTGCTGCTGTGCCCCTCCCAACACTAATTTAACACAATTAGTGGATGATCCTAATTGGCAGCCACCTACTTACTTGACCTGGCCCCTTGTAAAACCATGCCAATAAGACTGAGGGTAGACTTCTGATAATCTCCTGTGAAGCAGTACCTAGCTATGGTCATGGGCAGAGAAGTGCTCTCCTGGATTTAATGAGGATTTATATGATAAAAGTACAATTTCTTATTGATTTGCTCTCCCACTCACCACCTGCGCTGTAGCCGAAAGACAGCTACAGTGTGGCTCTCTAGTTCTGGGAGGGCGTCATTGGACTTCCTCCCAGAATAACACCTCCTGTTTGCCCCCTGGGGCGTGCATCCAGGATGCTCTGTGACCACTGTGTCCTTTGGACACAGCTGATCACAGATCGTGGTAAAGGGCCAATCACAGCGGCCATGTGATCAGCTGTGTCCAATCACAGCTGGTCACATGTACACAGAGTTGCCGGTTATCGGCACTCTTTTCCTCATATGCTGTCTCCGTGTGAGGAAAGGAGAGCCGGTAACTGGCAAGGCAGAGAAGGCACAGTGAATACATTCTTTACACTAATAATCAGGGCAGTGATCATTAGTGCCCAGATTATCACTTCAGCCCCATCAGTGCTCATCAGTGCAGCTTATCAGTGCCCATCAGTGCTGCCTATGAGTGCCCATCAGTGCTACCTATCAGTGACCATCGGTGCAGCCTAATCAGTGCCTACTCATCAGTTCCCTTCAGTGCAGCTTATCTGTGCCCATCAGTGCAGCCTCATCAGTGCCCATCAGTGCAGCCTCATCAATGTCCATCAGTGCAGCCTCATCAGTGAAGAAGAAAAATTGCTTATCTGCAAAATTTTATAACAGAAACTAATAAAAATGTTTTTGTTTTTTTGATATTTTGTTGTTTATTTAGCAAAAAAAAACATAAAAAAACATTGGTGTTTAAATACTACAAAAAGAAAGATATGTCCATCTCAAAAAAGGAAAAAAAAAACGAATTTGGATATGGTGTTGCATGACCGTGTTATTGTCATTCAAAGTGCAACAGTGTAGAAAGCTGAAAATTGGCCTGGGCAGGAAAGAGGTGAAAGCACCCAGGATTGAAGTGGTTAAACTGTTAATGCACTATTCCAGCCAAACTTTAGGTTTTAACTATAGATCTGCTCTAACCTTTTTTCAGGGACTACCAAACCCTGCAAAAATAGAAAGTGGGTGGAGAAAATGTCTACCTATGGCTCCATGTCTCCGACTGAGCTAAAGCCAACCCCGAAGTATTCCCTGATGCTCCGTCCACCTACACGGTCCTCTGCAGCCATCTGGTAAGAACATCTATCACCCCTTATTGTTACTATGGATTATCCATTTATAGGCCAGAATTTCTATTTTCAATGGATATAATCTCTCCACTAACTGTAGACTGTGAGCCACACTTGCTTTTTGAGAATATTTAGATTGCTGGGAGGGGGGGGGGAGGGGTGCTGACTGTTTATTACAATGCTATTCGTATTCAATTAACTCTTGATGCATTACCGACTTCCAACAAAAGTTCATAATTCTGCATTCTGCTCATGTATTGCCCAATATAGTCATTAATATGGATATTGTTTGGTGTCCCTTTGGTTGCAGCACTATATAACATTTCTGGGTACAGAGACTAAACATCAGAGTACACTTAATTAGTGTTTAGGCAGATGATGTTTAATCCCCAGTGTTCAGCCAGTGCATTGGGATAAATGAAATCTTTTACACTTGGACTACATATATTCAACCTCTAAAATCTGTCTGAGTGAGATAAGAATGGTAATGTGATTGGATGTCCTGCTGGAAGATGAGGAATCCTGTACTTTGAACAAAAAGTTTGATTAGCTAAATCCTCCTTACATAAATGTTAACGCTAAAAAGTTCAGATATTCCTATGCTGTTAACTCTATCCTTCAGTGGAATGGCTCAGGCTGTATTTAGATAGTATTGATGGGAAGATGTTGAGGGCATGGCGCTAATTTCTATTGTTTCATTTATATGTGTATGTTACAATATTCTTTTTCTAGATCCAATATGTCATCATTGAGTTCAGAACTGCAATAATCATTGGTCTAGATCAATAAACAAATATTATTCCACAGACTTTTAACACTGAAGCCTCCCAATTATCTTTTTTTTTTACCGATTACCTACTAACACAATTGTGCCCATTGGTGAACATCAAAAATTGGGCTAGAATTGTGGTAGGATAACAGGATATACACTGCCTTCTCACTGGGTTATTTGTGAACTGTTTTTGCATTATTTCATTGCAATTTATTCAATTGCACTAGGACTGAGTGAGTTATTCAGTCGCACCGCGCTGCACATAACCTACATGCCAGACAGAATTTTTAAAACCTTTTATTTGTTTGCTTTGGCACTTGTCCCCCATAGCAGTACCACTACCCAGCCTATGCTATTTGTTTTGACAATTCCTTACCCTTTGTAGGCAGGTGCAGTCTATTTTCTCCACTGTAGGTTGCGGTCGACTGCAGCAACTTTGCAGTTGAAGGGGAAGTCAAGAGGAATATACAGTGCATTGCGAACGTATTCGAACCCCTTGAACTTTTCTACCTTTTGCCACATTTCAGGCGAAATTTATTGGATATTTCAAACTTTTTTAACAAATAAAAAACTGAAAAATTGGGCATGCAAAATTATTCAGTGCAGCAAACTCTCTTCAGAAGTTCAGTGAGGATCTCTGAATGATCCAATGTTGACCCAAATGACTAATGATGATAAATAGAATCCACCTGTGTGTAATCAAGTCTCCGTATAAATGCACCTGCACTGTGATAGTCTCAGAGGTCCGTTTAAAGCGCATAGAGCATCATGAAGAACAAGGAACACACCAGGCAGGTCCGAGATACTGTTGTGGAGAAGTTTAAAGCCGGATTTGGATACAAAAAGATTTCTCAAGCTTTAAACATCCCAAGGAGCACTGTGCAAGCGATAATATTGAAATGGAAGGAGTATCAGACCACTGCAAATCTACGAAGACCTGGCCGTCACTCTAAACTTTCAGCTCATACAAGGAGAAGACTGATAAATTATTAATAAATTTTGTTCCACTTTATGATTGTGTCCCACTTGTTGTTGATTCTTCAAAAAAAATTACAGTTTTATACCTTTATGTTTGAAGCCTGAAATGTGGCAAAAGGTTGAAAAGTTCAAGGGGGCTGAATACTTTCGCAATGCACTGTAGGGGAACCTATCCGATTAGATGCTGCCATCTTATATGACTCTGGCAGCCATCTTGTGTCAAGCAGAGCCCATTTAAGGCCCTGGCTTCCAGGCTTGGTGTGCATTTCGTATGTAAATAGTGCAGGGACAGCTCACACGGCTGACAGGGACAGTGATTGACGATAGGGAGAGGTTCCAGATGAGTAGGGAAAGGATAGGGACTCACCACCCTTCCTGTAGATCACCCCATTTGGGCATGGACGCATTCTGCCCCTCAAGACAGATGCTGCTGGCATATCTGAGATATGCTTTACTACACGTTGCTGTTGTATTCTGTGAGAGTTCCTGGATGGTTGTCTTCTGGACTTGCGAATTGCCAAACTTTAACTTTAATACAAGTTCTGCTTTCTGCAACTGGACTTCGAGTGTTTGCTGCTGAGGCACCGCACTGCATCTCCCCACATATCAGCCTAGAAAATGTGCATTACTATTTTTGGCCCGCAAGGTTTAGTCGTGTTCCCTTAGCTGAGCCCATGTACATGCGGGCCATCACTGGTCAAGTTTTTCTTATTGCCTGAATGTTCTGTACAATATGTAAAATGTTCATATAAAACCAATAAATTGAGATTATAGTCACAAAAAAGTGTAGCGCTCTCCTTCAATAAAGTGCATTCAAATTATAGTGCACAAATAATTTTCTATAAACCGTGTAAAAATCATCTATGTATAATAAATTATTTAATAACGTGAGTCCATCTTTTCATTTATTTATGCATACAATCCATCATTGATGGGTTGTATATATATTTATTTGTAGTACCCTACAAGGTAGGTGCTAGGCAAAAGTATAGTGGGCCTTGGCTGCCTAACAGCAGGGCCATGATTTTCAGCTGGGCTGTCATGTCTCCCAGGTGTTGCTATTGAGACTGGGGAGTCTCCCCACTGGCTCCATAAGAGGGTTCTTATTGGGCAGTGGAGAAAACCCAATCAGTGGCACATTAGGCTTGTATCTACTTTAGAAAGGCAGATTCTGACGCACAGGACCTGGGAGTGGGTATACGTTTGAGGGAAGCGCATGACACAGCATCTTTGGTGGTTAGCAGAGTCCCAGGAGGGAGAGTATGGCTGTCTCTCCTCCTGTCAGAAGGATCGAGTGTCCCGGGCGGCTTGCCTGAGAGTACAGAGAGAGCTGAGCTGAGCTGCAGAGAGGATCTGGTGTGCCGAGGACCAAGTTCGTGAGTACTGTAACTGCCCCTGGGGGTCTGCCTAGCTGTGAGGGACCGCTCCTGTGAAGGTCCAAGGGATCCAGGAGCTAGCTAGCGGTAAAGGGGGTGCCAGTGTGACCCTGAAGTGTCAGAGGGGGTTCCTAGTGAGAGGACCCTGAAGTGTCAGAGGGGGTGCCTAGTGAGAGTATGCTGAAAATGTAAAGGGGGCGCCAGCGGTTGGGCCCTGAAGAGTTGTGTACAGCATGCAGTGTGCAGTGTACAGTGTTGAGAGTTGCAGCAGCACAAGCAGTTATATGGAGCTACCTCAGCCAGTGAAGGGCTGGAGGCAGCTGTTCACAGTAATTTGAGCTAAATGCAGTGTTAAGAGTCAAGTCTTACTACAGTCCAGGATCTTTTGAGTTAACCAGAGGGCTAAAAGCCAAGTTCTAGTACAGTCCAGCAGGACAGCATTTTTCAAGCGCCAGTAAGCCTTGGTCGGCATTGAGCTGGCGTCAAGACAGCGCTGACAGGCATTTTTCTGCAAAGCGTCCCAGTAGTTTACCTAGTTGAGCCAGAGGAGTACCTAGTTGAGCCAGAGGAGTATCCCACTCATTCCCTTCTCCCATCCCCAATATAAAATAACCAAAACAAACCAAAGATGCTGGACTGGTCTTTGACTCAAATCTCACACTTGGGTATTCACCTAAATGGGCTGAAGGTGTTACTGATGACAATGGCAGACCCAAATCCTGCTACATATTTAAAAGAAAAGATAATTTATTATACATAGATGATTTTTACACTGTTTTCAGATATTTATTTATGCACTATAATTTGAATGCACTTTATTGAAGGAGAGCGCTGCACTTTTTTGTGACTATATATATTTATTGCATTTTTTACACGTGGTTGGATGCATAGTAGTGCTAGCTGCTTCCTTTAGCATACAGAGTTGAGTAATAGGTGGTTAATACACAGGGATAGCGTGGAATTTTTTTTCACATTTATAAATAAATTCAGATTGATCGCTCCAATGAGTTTATTTTTTTCTCCTGTGCCCCGTTGTAGAGTTTTTTAAATAGAAAGGTTAAAACTTTCCAGTGCGGACTAGGTTATTCATATACCAAAATGAATAGGCTGTCCACAATTGAGTTTTTATTTTAATTTATGTGTACACGGGACGTTTTAAAAAGTCCTTTGAACATTGGAATTTTACAGCTATGTAAAGGACGTTTAAAACATCTGTTGTGTCGCGATTGCAGCCGCGTTTAGCGGGCGTTTGCGCTCAGATACGTTTTTAGAGGTCAAAAAATCATTCCCCTTTAAAATGGAAAAACACAAACGCTAAACGCAGGTGATCGCGTTCGGTCGCATTCGGTCACGTTTTGCGTTTGAAACGCCGGTAAACACATGTTCTGAACATCCTGAGCGCAAATAATTGCTTTCCAGAAAACGACACTGAACTCAACTGCCTCTAAATGACTGTAAACGACCCTGTGTACATGGACAGATAAGAGAACATAGAGGAGGGTTCAGGGGCTTCTGAAAAAAACGCCCAACTGCTCCAAAACGTCCGTTTACAAGTAGCAGTGTACATGAGGCCTAAATGTATTATTATATAAATTCATAATGCAATTGGTACTAGAAAAAACGATTAGATACACAATGATCAGAATGCATGCTAAATTAGAAAGTTCTACATTTGGTGCTATTTATAAAGATTTGCTGCAGATGTAGCTAAAAATGACTTTGCTGTGCTCTACATTACACATTAATAATGCTAAGAGCACATTTCACATTCAGCAAATGGACATAAATTGCACATAGGTCTTTATATATGCGCTCCAAGTGACACCTTGTAATACACCACCGGTCATAGATGACATGAACTATTTGGTTGCAAAGTATAAATCAGCTTGCTATTGTGTAGATCTGGTATAGCGTTTTACAAAAAAGGGGGAAGTGATTTTCCTAACATTTCTTTCTTGAAGGGACAGGACAGATAGACATTTATTCAGTTCATTGACTGTGCCTTAGGTCACCAGGTAACCTAGTTTGTCCCAAACAAACAGCATCCAGGTGAATGTGATCCTTCCCTCACTACCACTCCCTGCAGGTGTACAAACTTTTAGCAAGAACAGAAAAAAAAGGGAGGGGGGAGCAATGAGAAGCGCATACAGACAGAAGACTGTATAGAAAAGGAGCAAGTGAATATGAAATGTATGGAACTGTGATTTTCTATTTCAAACATGCCGGTTCCAGCTGCACCACCTGCTGTCCCACCTGGGCCCCCTCGCCTGCGGTTAGAGGACAAGCTATTATCGTTAGAGTTCCGGCTCCTGGATGCCCAATTTAACGAGCCAGGACAGTACCAACTGCACCTTCGTGTAGAGAACCCTTTGCTAGATAACTCAGTGGAAGGGGTCACAGTGAGAGTCAACAATGGAGACATGATTCAGAGTAACCAGGCTGAGACAGACATTGCAGAGCAAGGAGATCTCACAGACACACTCGCATTTGAAAAGAATATCTTCTTCTTTGTCCTGCCGAAAGGTAATGTATTCAAACAATGATCTGATTCCTTTGTATATAAAAATAATGGGCATGCAAGCATTTCTAGGCCTCTTACACAAAAAAAAAAGCAGTGTTTGTAGCCATGTAGCATTTTTTTTTTATGGATCCGAACACAGGTGCATTGTTGTCTATGGGACAGTGCACATAGCTGTTATGCAGCAGTGCATTCAGAGCTATAAAAAAGCATTGAAAATGTTATTTTTGAATGCTAGAATTAATACGTTTATGGATGTACATTTGAGTTTATACATGTAGATTGAAACACTGGCAGCTAGAAGAGGATGAAAAAGAATTTGTGTGCATGGACACACATACACATGTTTTTTGCACCTGTATGTGTGTATGTGCAAGGTCTTTCACCACTTCAGCCCTGGAAGATTTTACCCCCTTTTTGACCAGGCCATTTTTTGCGATACGACACTGCGTTATTTTAACCACTTTACCACCGGAGGATTTTTCTGTCTTACGTCCAGGCCACTTTTTGCGATTCGGCACTGTGCGACTTTAACTGACAATTGCACAGTCGTGCGACACCGTACCCAAACAAAATTTACGTCCTTTTTTTCCCACAAATAGAGCTTTCTTTTGGTGGTATTTGATCACCTGTGCGATTTTTACTTTTTGCACTATAAACAAAAAATAGCGTAAATTTTGAAAAAATAACAATATTTTTCACATTTTTTTTATATGAAATTCCCCCCCAAAAAAATGTAAAAATCTAATTTTTTTAAAATTTTTGGCCAATTTGTTTTCTGCTACCTATGTTTGGTAAAAAAAATCACAATTAGCGTATTTTGATTGGTTTGCGCAAAAGTTATTGCGTTTGCTACCTAAGGGAAAGATTTCTGTCATTTTTGGTGTTTTATTTTTTAACGAGTAATGGCGGCGATCTGCGTTTTTTTTCGCGGGACTGCGACATTGCGGCAGACAGATCGGACCCCTGACTGACATTTATGACACTTTTGGGGGTACCAGTGACATTACTGCAGTAATCAGTGCTATGCATATGCACTGTTACTGTAAAAAATGACACTGGCAGGGAAGGGGTTAATTTTATTGGAGAGGGATGGGTTAATGTATGCCTGGTGCTTACTAATGTGTGTGGGGGGAGGTGACTGAGTGACACAGGGACAGATCGCAGGTTCAGCTATGCTGAACCCTGCAATCTGACCCTGCCTGTCACTCAGGAGATCCGCCCGCTTTGTTTACAGACTCGATTCCCCGATGATCGCCCCTCCTCCCCTGGCCCGACTCCCACTGTGACTGAAAACAGCGTGAGCGAGCCTCCGGCGGCACCCGCGCGCCGCCCACAAGGGGAGGAGTCCAGCGACGTAGGTTTACGTCGCTGGACGGGAACGAGCCACTTTGCCGCAGTACAGTCAACGTGACTGGTCGGCAAGTAGTTAAAGAGGTTGTAAACCCAATTTTTCTTTTTTTTTTTGCAACCTGAAAGAGAAACCCATAATGAGCTAGTATGCATCGCATACTAGCTCATTATGAAATACTTACCTTAGAACGAGCCCCCGCCATGCCGCCTGTCTTCCGGGATCGCGCACGGGAGCCGATGGTCACGGTACGGGGCTCTGAAGGAACGGCAACAGCGGCCGTTCCTTCAGAGCGCATGCGCCAGTGATGTCACTGGCTGCATGTAAGGTAAATATCTCCTAAAAGGTACATGTTTAGGAGATATTTACAGTACCTATAGGTAAGCCTTATCATAGGCTTACCTATAGGTACAACTTGCTTTAACTGACCATTGCACAGACGTGCGACGCTGTACCCAAATAAAATGTATGTCTTTTTTTCCCCACAAATAGGGCTTTCTTTTGGTGGTATTTGATCTGCGGTTTTTATTTTTTGCGATATAAACAAAAAAGGCTGACAGTTTTGAAAAAAAATATATATTTTTTACTTTATGCTATAAAACATACCCCAAAAAAATGTGCAAATCAAAATTATTTATCAATGTAGGTCAATATGTATTCTGCTACATTTTTGTAAAAAAAAAAAAAAAATACCAATAAGTGTATATTGATTAGTTTGTGCTAAAGTTAAAGCGTCTACAAACTATGAGATAGGTTTACGGAATTTTTTTTTTTTTTTACCAGTAATGGCAGCGATCAGCAATTTTTAGCGGGACTGGGACATTGTGGCAGACAAATCTGACACTAAGTGACGCTTTTTGGAGACCAGTGACACCAATACAGTGATCAGTGCTAAATAAAAGGGAACTGTCACTGTACTAATGATACTGGCAGCGAAGGGGTTAAGATCAGGTGGCGATCAAAGGATTAAGTGTACTCCTAGGGAGTGATTACTAACTGTGTGGGGGGTGGCCTAACTGGAGGAAGACGGAGATCCATGTTTCTGCTTAGCAGAAACACAACATTTCCATCTTCCTTTTTGACAGAACAGTGGTCTGCCTCTCCTCCGAAGGATCAGCAAGTCCCAGCGGACATCGCATCCGCCAGACCCGCTGTTTGGCTCCTGCTGTGTCCAATGAGTGGGGCAATCCTCAAGTGGTTAAGGAACATTGCTTGTATATTTTTTTCAGGAACTTGCTGCCAGCCTCTGCCAGGGAGATCCTAGGCATAAACATCACAAAGGCTTCATGCACATGGGCACTTGTACCTGTTCATCGTAAAAATGCTTCTTGCGCAAAGGGGTCCTGCATTCTGGACATTGTGGGGTTTATTTACTAAAAGCAAATAAACTGCAAAGTGCAGTTGCTCCAGAGCTTACAAAATGAGCTGAAGCTTTGCTGTCTTCCATCATCCAATCATGTGCAAGCAAAAATGCTGTTTTTTTTTTTCCTTGCATGCGATTGGTTATTCTTTGCAAAGCAAAGTTTTACCTCATTTACTAAGCTCTGCAGCAACTGCACTTGCATGGTGCAGCTGTACTTTGCAAAGTGGACAGCCGATTTGCCTTCAGTAAATCTACCCCAGTGTCTGTCACATGTGCTACTTTACGCAAGTAGCGCCACATAGCTGTGCACAGCCGCCTTCACCCATTTATGTCTGTGGGCGGCTGCACGCAGCACCAAGATGTCCCGGGCACAAAAATATACAGCCGAGTGTAGGCAAATGTTCTCCTCTGCATGGATGGAGTAAACTTTATAATATTTTTACCTAGTTCTGTAATACAGAGGCCGAATACGATTTCTGCAACCATTAAACAAAACAGAGGGTGCACCGGCCTAGTGCATTATCCTCAGATATCCTTTATTAATAAAATTAAAAATTGTAATATATACTCACAAACATGTGTACAAGCTGGTCAGAACATATCCAGGTACAGACAGCCATGAATCCTTACTATTAATATTATTGTATGAATATAAAAGGGTAACAATGGAATAAAAATAAAAATAATAATAATGTCTATTTAATAATAAAAAATGAATAATAAATACTAATAATAATGGAGTAAAAAGGTTTTTTTCAATGGGCTAATGCAATATAAAAGGTATAATAAATAATAGGAGGCGCTCTAGGGGTGCATCTATATATTATGCCATTTGGATATTTAAGTGTGGCTCTAAGCCACAGGTCTTTTGGCTCTGAGGAAGAGGGCCATTCCCTCGAAATGCATTAGCCTTCCAGACTCGTATTGTTCCTCTATGTGGTGTGCTATAAACATATGGAAGCCTGGCGGTCTGTACCTAGATTTGTTTTGACAAGCTTGTGCACAAGTTTGTTTGTGAGTATATATTACATTTTTTTATTTTATTATTAAAGGATTTTTAATGATAATGCACTAGGCTGGTACGCCCTCTCTTTTGTTTTATCGTTGCAGTTTATATTGGCTACCTTATTCTTAAGAGGGCAGAAATGCTTGGCTTTTCAATGAGAGTCAATATGACAACAAGAGATTAAGAGCCAGTACCACTTTATTTTTTTTCTTATTTATTTATTTTAATAGAAAGCTTTTATTGAAAATTCTGCGCAAATATTAAAAAAGTTGGTATAAAATGTATAAGTTTAACAAAATATTTAGGTCATAGACATAGGAGCAACAATCATCCAATGCAACTACAAGAAACGTTGCAAAGGAGTACGGGGTAACACCCGACGTACAGATTCAGATAATAACAACCCTTAGAAGTCTATGATCAGTTACATTGACATTTATATATATTGATGAGGTGTGGTCCCAAGAGAGGACCAACCCCACCAGTTGGCCAAAGGGGCCAATAAGGAAAGGGTATATAGAGCATAGAAGTAGAAAGAAATGAAGGAAAGGGGGGTAGAGTGGGGGGATAAGCATGAATAAATTCACATTAAACATTTATTAAGAAACACAAGATATACTCAATGTTTGGGAATAGCATATCAGTAATTACCGTCGAGATAGTCTAATTTGTTATTAATTTTGGATAATCATCAGAGAGCGTAAATATCGACCATGGTCTCCACATTTTGTGGAAAGATATGTAATTTTCCTTTTTGATAGCGATAATCTCCTCCATTTCATAAACTGAGTTCACCTTGTCAGCCCATTCTTTAGTAGAAGGAATGTTTTGCGTATTCCAGTGTAGGGGAATGTCAGTTGGGCATAATGTATGCCTGAACGGCATGGGAGTGTGGCTGCTAACACTTTTGTTTTATTTAAGCTAACCGCTTTTTGTTTCAGCGTAATCGCCGCTATTAAATTAGTATAGCGGCTTTTTGAACTGGGTTTTTAGGCGGGAAGCGCTTGGATTGGTTGATTCAATTCAAGCGTGGCAGGAAAGTCACGCGTCAGCCGGTTCGGAAACACGTGAGGCACGTGCGGCTACGTCATGGGAATAGGCCTATATAAAGGGCTGCGCGGCCTCAGTCTCCTCAGTGTCTCTGAGCGGCTTGGCGAGCTCCCCACCCCCCCACCCTGTCGTGGCACGTTTATGTGGTCTGTCACCCTTGGATCAAGGGGGGACTTATTTGAATCTTTTAAATATATATTTTGACTGGTCATCACTCGAGTCCTACGGCTGAGTGATATGGTTTGCTGGTTTTTTGAATTCATGAATATTTATGGATTATTTATTTATATTTATTAATATTTATGATTATTTATTTGATGATTATTAAAGTGGTTGAATTAATTTAATGAAACCAATAAATGTGCCGCGGTCAATTTTAATCCATCTATGAGTGGTCTGTTAATTATTGAGTGGTCTGGTTTATTTTAAATATTTTAATAGTTAAGTTTTAGAAATGGTATCATAGCAGTCTACAATCCCATGACAACTTTGGCTGCGTTAAGCAGATGTCTCGTTAAGGATTGTTTGTATTTTTTGTATGAAAAATTGTTGACATGCAATAAACAACTAGTAGCATTCAGCTCTAAGGAAGTGTCTGTAATAAGTTTTATCAGACTTGCCAGTACCACTATCAAGCGTAGGAGGTTGTTTTGTGTGGAATAAAATTCTGCCTGTGTTTGATATAATGTAAAGTTGCTTAACAAAATTTCCTGCAATGGAACGAACAAGTGGGGTAATATTAGAAATGGCATTATATGATTTAAAGCGGAGTTCCACCCTAAAATTAAACCTTCCTCCATCTTCTCGCTCCTGGTCACCTGAAAAACAAATGGATAATCGCAATTTTTTTTTTTTTTTACTTACCTTGTTTAGAAGATAATATACTTACCTTACTTCCTCTTCCTCCCCTTGCCGGCCACGGCGATTCGTCACTTTCTGGCTTTGCAATGATTCCTGGGAGCTGAACGTCATCCCTCCCAGGAATCAATGCGCCTGCACCGGCCCAGACGTCAGTTCCGGTGCAAGCGCCGTCATACCTTGCTAAACAGCTTCTGGGCATGCCCAGAAGCTGTGCAGGGATGACGCTGTGGCACCGGAAATGACGGCGGGGCCGGTGCAGTTCATCGTGGGACCGAAGAAGACGGAAGAGGACACAGAAGAGGATCGCACTGGCTTCAAGCTGCCCACACCTGAGATGGCAGCGCTGGACAATACATTTTCAAGGTAAGTATTTCTTCTTGCAGGTAAGTGCAACCTGGGACAGATCAGAGGCTAGCCATTGTGGAATGCACTATCCCTGACTGTCCCGGGGGTATTTTTATTAAAAAAAATGTCCCAGGGTGGAACTCTGCTTTAAAAAAACTAAGCTAAGAATGGAGTTAATAGTACGTAGTGGTTACTAAGCACCTAAAATTTTGTTTTAAAAAATAAAATTTTTTTTTACTAATCTACAAATACAAGACTGTAGCCTTCATTTATAAATGAATGAAGAGCATGTGGGCAGGGTCCCTCATGGGTACCTCTCCTCTCCTCTTGTGTAGACGCTCATCAATGCCTGGTACCAGGAGTGGGTCCACATGTAAAGTCAATGTTAAGGTGGAACTGCAGCTTAGAGATGAGCCATATACTGTGTGTAGATGCGAAATATACAGAGTTCCTCTGTGAGCATCGCGTCCATGTCACTACACACCTTCCTCATTGTATATCACATTCAGGAGGGACACCGCTGAGCCTATGTACACAATGTACACATTTGTATGTTTATGTGCTTTTGTATGGTTTAGTGTTTGCATAGCTTCAGTGGTTTTCATTTCATTATTTGTTGCCCTTCACGGTTAACTGATTAGCTTATTGCACCAGATGGAGATGAATCACTCTGCTATTTATTGTTCTGTTTCTGTTTGTAATAATTGTTATGAGTAAGGCAGATTAGGGTTGAAACACGTTAACTTACTGTACTAAGGTTGTGTTATTGTGGAGTAGCTAATAAAGTGAAGATTTTCTTAAGAGCAAAACACAGTTGCCTATCATCTATCCAGACTGTATTGAAACAGCTGTCAACTGTAGATCATGTACTCATTTGCTCAGAGGATTTTTTCAATTTACTTGGTTGCAGCGCTACATTTTACAAGCATACCACAGAGCCTATGCCCTCTCCACCAATGCAGCATAAATTTGCCACTTCACTTCCAGTGACAGAATGGGATTCCACCATGCACTATCGTGGACCTCATGCGTGCACTTCATTAACTCCTTCAGCTCTTCTGTACCATATGGCTAGGTACAGTATATGGGGTCTCCATACAATGGGTTTGGTCCCAGTTATATTTGGGGAACCGACCACTAGGGAGAGAGAAAGATCACCAACCCCCTTGCTGCCGGAGGACCTGTGACCTACACTAGGTACTATGCTTCTTGACTGGCTGCTATACATTCCCACCAGTTCATGGTTACCTGTTGCAACTACTCTCTTGATCTGACTTTTCTGCTGAGTTAATCCTTCGTAGTGACTTTTCACCTGTACCACGTGAGTGTATTACTATCCCTGTTCTTCTGATATGCCATGTTCCACCATGCACCCCTCCTAAATGACTTCAGACCAGGCTTAAGAACAGTTAATAAGATTTTTCTTAACGCTTAAAGAACACTACAGTTCAAAGTGAAAGCACAGTCCAGCTCCTATCAAACTATTCTGTGGCTGTCCAGGCATATCTGAAAAGGTGTGATTCTATTATTGGTTGTGCCCATGGCTGGTGAGTTCCCTTGGGACAGCAGACAAAGCTTACATCCTACCAGATGATATGGACCTTCCATCTTCTTTGCAGTCCTGTTCAGAGGCTCTCACTGGGCCCGGCCTTACTCCATCTTATATATATATATGGATCGGGAAGGAAGATAGGAGCCAAAAAAGCCTAAGAAACCAGCGATCAAGAACTTAACCCTTCCCTAACCTGGGCAGTCTAAGTTTGCTTGCAGTCATAGAATATTCCCCTTGTAGGCACCCGCCAACAAGCAGAATTAAAATGACGTTGATAGCCCAGCACAATACACGGGAAGAGCACAATTCTAGGGGAGAGAACAAGAGAATAATAATGCAAACATTCAGATGTGGAACTTTCACTTTAATGAGCCTTGACCCCCTGACATGCCACATCTTTGGGGGGGGGGGGGGGGGAGCGGGTATCTAGTTTTGACAGGTACCCGCTCCCACTTCCGCTCGGAGTGCCACTGCGCCTGGAGCGGAAGTTCTCCACTCCCCTTCCCTCCCTGCAAACTTCTAGGACACATCAGAGGTCCCAGAAGATTGCTCGGCCATTCAGGACACGCAGTGCACCTCGCACATATGCAGTGCTCCCCCAGCTATCAAGCCGAAAGCTGTTACAGCCAGGTGTCCACACTAGAGATGCCGGCACCGCAGAGAGGAGAAAGAGAGGAGCGAGGCTTCGGGTGGATTGTGGGATAGGTGAGTGTGTTTATTGAAAGTCAGCAGCTACAGTTTTTGTAGCTGCTGACTTTTTTAAAAAAAACACAGAAACCACTGGAACTCAGCTTTAACATACTGTAAAACTTGAAAGCCACTACTGGTGTCTGTAAGATGTCACAGAAGACAGTCCAAGAGTCTATATTAAGAGGGAAAGGCAGCAACATGCTCCAGTACTTCTTACCTCTCTTTGAAACAACTTGTTGGTTTAGAAGACCAATTCTCCTCCTTTGGCAAAAGAAGTACCAGTTTATCGATATTCCTGAGGTACAGTCACAACCCTCCTTAATTACCTTGACTTCTACCTATCTAATCTTTCCAGTTCAGTCTTTGTAAAAAGACCCATAGGCCAATGGTTGCGTTGGGCTTCCTTTTCTTTCAAGAGAACCACTTGTAAATTGGGTTTGCTAGTTTACCTTTTGCCACAACTTGAAGGTTGTAAAAGTATTCCTTTTTCCTACTCCAAAAAACACTGGATGCTGAACTTGCCTGTTGACACAGCAGTGCAGTGATGTTGACCTGAAACAATAAGGGGATTCTGTTCCTCAGTGAACAGATTGGACTTCCCTATGCAACCTACAACTCAAATCATTGGGTTTAATTCATAGAGTGTACTAGCCTTAAGCTGGCCATGCATTATACAATTTTCTTG
Organism: Pelophylax lessonae; assembly: GCF_965119305.1. Lineage (NCBI taxonomy): Eukaryota > Metazoa > Chordata > Amphibia > Anura > Ranidae > Pelophylax > Pelophylax lessonae. The sequence continues at coordinate 131,241,711 of NC_138771.1, forward strand.
TTTAATTTTCTTAAGATTTACCTTCCAACTATGTAGTGCATTTAAATATAAAGGAAAATTGTACATGAAAATTGTATAATGTATGGCCAGCCTTAGAGAGGTTGAGTCCCTTTGAAATGTTATCAGCCTCCTGTGAATACACTTCATATTGAACACATTATATACTGACCTCTTCCGCTTGTGAGTTTTTCTTGATGGGGCAGGCGCTTTATAGATGTGCCATCCACATCAATCTTTATGGTTCTCAGTATTGATTGCAAATTAATTAGCGACATGGATAAGCTCGTACAACAGAAGACCACGTCAAAAAGCATTCAAAACGGTTTGACTTCACCGAGGTGTTGAGTGTAAAAGTATTAGCTCTGATTTCATTATCAGACTCAAGATTAACCAGTTAAAATGTAGAATCAGTGTGAATTATGATGGGTTCATCATTCTTTCAATACCATCGAAACCTGCAGAAGTTTCTGTTGTCTCCTCAAACAATGAAACAGTGGAACGTTTGCTGAATGATGGCCATAATGGCAACTGGTTCTTGTCTGAAGTGGAACAAAACTCTTATAAGGTTGTTGTTCAGATTAAGCCTGGTGAGAGGAACATAATTGAACATTTGAGTCAAAGATCATTCTGATCTTATCTGGCTTGTGAGGATGGTACATGGCAAAACATGGGAGCTACCAACATTCCTCTCCTTCCTTGAGAGGTGGTGCAGGCTCAGCATGATCTCTCACCAACACCTTCTGCATAAAGTCAACAAAGTGTTTTTTTCATCTGAGGTTTTCTGTTCAGGGTGCGTTGTAAATTAGTGCTTCTAATTTGTGCTTCTGCATGATGAACATTTTTTGTAGTTTCTTTCTTGATGCATGAAATGGTAGTGGTGCCGACCCAGGTCTTGGAATAGTCCTGATTGAACTCTTTGCTCATAGTTTTTAGGAACTCCTTGTCTTCCATGGTGGCTGCCAGCTCATTATCTTTAGTTGTCACATCAAACACTGTGGTGCTGACCTTATCATTCCAGAAATGAAGGGCATTGTTATCGCCTTGTATAAAGTACTGTTGCATGCCTTTACTGCAGTCTTTCTTTGACATGGTATTTATGTGTGTACTATTTGAAACAAATAATGTGACCATTTGGCAGGACACATGTCTTGAAAGAAGAAACTGTTGAAGAACTCTTGACAGATGTTGCTTATGATGACCCACCCTAGATCCAGACATTAGACATATTGTACATTGATTTTTTGTGTACCCTTGGGATGTCTCCCCAAGAAGCAGAAGAATATAAGCATTTCTGTCAAGAGCTGGTATGTGGTCAATTTTGCCTCTCGAGTGAGAGTGGTGAGAGGCAGCTGCAATAGTTGGGATCTTCTTTTGTTGGTTGGAATTTAGGTGCACTCGATGAAAGTAGGCGATGGCATTTCTACGCTGCCATTCAGGGGGGCTACTACAAGACCAGTGGCTCTTCTGCCTGAAAATTCTGTGTTGCCACCATTGGTACACAGGGTGTATGGTTAGGCATCTCTTGTTATGTTTAACAGATCAAAAAGCTTTGATCTTGCAAGAGACCTAACCATCTAGAATAATATACAGTCTTAAAGCTTTTTTAGATTGATCTTTGAGATATACACAAGCTAAGCATATTTTGGTATGGGATTTGTCACAGAGTCCTTCTCCACAGACATCTGTGCATGTAGAGAAAATTGAAGTATGAGGAACTGTTTGATGTGTGCTCTACCCGCCATGCTTTGCCATTGGAGGATTACCTGTCAACAGAGTGGGACTGTACTGAAATGAATAAAGCACTTGCACGTGAACATTACTGTGCATTCTTTTAATAGTAGCCTTACGGTTTTTAGCATGGTGTCTTATGGAAGCATCGCCAACACCAACTTTCTTTAAAAGCTCTTTGCATTCTTACAAGGGTTTCTATCTGGAGCCAGTACACTTCCTAAGCGAGTGTGGTTTGTTATGTATATGACTTTGGTGATTTGGGGGTCACAATTTTCTTGTTCTGATCAGGCTTTCAGGTAAAATATCAGTAATTTTCACAGACACTGTACCTCTGTGGTTAATATGTGGAATGTGTGGAAATGCAGGCCTTGGAGAAGGGAGACCAAGAAAAAAAATGAGATAGAGAAAGATGGGGCTTTGCGGGCCAGTGGGAGTAGAAGGATCAGACACAAAACCAATTTATAAAACAATTAACCATTTTATTAAGTTAGAGGTAAAAAACATGGGCAACCATGCACATGTTCACAAGGACAAACTAACATGAAAGGAAATTCCTATAAAATCAATCGATATGAGTCATTTGCAATATAGAAATACATCCCGTGAGGGAAAAGAACCAAAAGCCTGTGTAGGATGGAAGGTAGGTCTCAGAGTGGAATGCGGTCAATGTAGGTCCCCAGCAAGCCGACGCATTTCGCTCAAGGCTTCCTCAGGGCCTGAGAGACCATAACAGACCGGTATTTCCTTGTTTGAAATGACTCAGGAGGTGGCAAGTTGTAGCGACACACAGACTGGTAAATATCACTGCTTCAGTATTCATATACAGCCTCCATGTTGTACCTACATTCATATGTTTCCATGTTTTTTACCTCTAACTTAATAAAATGGTTAATTGTTTTATAAATTGGTTTTGTGTCTGATCCTTCTACTCCCACTGGCCGCAAAGCCCCATCTTTCTCTATTTCATTTTTTTCTGTTATTCATATTAGGGGTAAGGGCCTACTTACACGGCAACTTTTTGTGTGTGTCAAGGTAGACCAAGAGGGATCTTCTCCCAAAGTAGAAACATGGATCGTTTTTAATATCTGCAGTTCTCCTAATGAACTCACTGTAATTGGAAAAGTGAGGAAAGGAAACTTTCTTCCTAGTACATTGATCCAAATGATGCCCATTTTTCCTTTATACCACAAGGAAACTTGGGCTTACTCTACGAGCGGTTTCTAGATGACTAAGGCCAGGTGAGTGAGTATCAACTTTGGTGAGTTGATGCTCCAAAAAGAAGGTCTCTGAGCTCTTGAAACTTTAGAATGTCTATGCCAGATATTTGTGGGACGTTTGGCAACCTTTTAAATTAAGCATCCTCAATGACAGCAACTTCTGGGCTGCTGAAGCTATGCTCAAGTCTGTCAATGTTAACAGCTTTGAGTCTTTTGATACATTCAGCAGACTTAGGACCTAGCCACTTGAAAAGCAGATCTAGTTCTTCTGTAGTTGTGATATCCAGTTCACTGATTGTGGCTGTGATGGTGGTTTTCCAGCCTCTATGGTTTTCAAGTTTGTAATCGAACTCAGTGAGACATGTCTTGGCAAGCTCTTTGTGGAGCAAACTGTGTGGATGCACAGCTGCCTGTGGAACAAAGTCATTTACATTGGCTGGTGTGCTGAGATTGACTGACTTTGGGAAGAATGGTGGTTCAAAAGCATTCATTGTGGTCTTGTGCTTTGACCATGAAACAGTATACTTGATAGGAGGTAATTGACTAGCCTCATGGTAGGATGCATTGTTGATTATCTGCATCCTGGTGTCTACAGTTTGCTTTGGTGAAAAAGTGTGGTGTACTGAGTGATAAGTAGGGAAATTGTCTTAAGAGGTGGTAGGCGCGATGTACTGATCTTGGTTGGGGGATACAGATGCTGTGGCCTGGGAGCTGACGTTTTGGGAAAGAGTGTGAGGAATATGATGCATATCGTTCAACTGTCTGCTGCAGTTACCTCCTTCATTTTCCCAAGCAGCTTACTTTAGAATCTTTACCCTTCCCATGGCTGTATTGTGCTCACATTGTTTCTCCAAAACGTCAATCTCTGCTTTTGCCCCTTCTTGCTGGCAGCTCCTGCTTCTGCCTCCACCTCGGTGCTTGCTTGCGTGCAGTTGCAGCGTCATCTGCTTCTATCTCTGCTTTCTTTTGGGCAAAGGTTGCCTGAATTTTAGATGCTTCAACATCAGCACAGGCCTAAATAAATTATTGTCTGAGAGTGGAAGATCTTGATTGTAGAAACTTGACAGATTTGGAGGAGTTAAGACAAAAAAGAAGGATGGCGCTCTGTTGTGCACATATAGTTAATCACTATATAAGTAATGGACCAAAAATAGTCTCAAGATAAGCCATAAAAGTTTAGTAACATAAGTCAAATTAAAATAAATAAGTGATCTTCCAAACCAGTCCTGGAACTTCCGGATCTCCTTGGGGTGCTGTAGGGATCCCTGATGGTAAATAGGGGAATCCAATGGCATCGGGTAACCCAAGATGAAAGAAGGTAATCCTGGATGATATACCTCAGCACCACGGTTGCAGCAACCAGAAGCTATTAGAAGCTTACGTGACATCTCCACAATCCAGCCCGGCTTCCTGTCAACCTCCTCGTCGTCACATCCGGTGACATCACTTACGTGCCACTTCTGGTCCCTATGGAGGACCTGGCTACGGAGGTCGCATCGGCTCTGGTTCGGTGTAGCGGCCGCACACAGGACCGAGTGAGCCTTCACCACCGTGGTGCTGAGGTATATCATCCGGGATTACCTTCTTTCATCTTGGGTTACCCGATGCCATTGGATTCCCCTATTTACCACCAGGGATCCCTACAGCACCCCAAGGAGATCCGGAAGCTCCAGGACTGGTTTGGAAAATCACTTATTTATTTTAATTTGGCTTATGTTATTAAACTTTTATGGCTTATCTTGAGACTATTTTTGGTCTATTACTTATATAGTGATTAACTATATGTGCACAATAGAGCGCCATCCTTCTTTTTTGTCTTAACTGTTTCTGAACACCATCCCGTGTTAAGGATTGGGCAGCCCAGGTGCAATCGATGAACATTTACCATAGCACAATAACATCTGGGTTTATGATTTAGCAGGAATCTGCATCAAGGACTAGCGCTTGAACCTTCTTTGTGTTTTTACAGATTTGGAGGAGTGTCTCATAGATGCAGAGCGATAAGATTTAGATTTATAATGTTGTGTGATTCTCACCTCTGCCTTATCTTTGTTTGAAATATTGAAATGCTGTCTCTCCCTAGATTATGCTCATCAAATCTCTAGTGCTTTTGATACAGAGCGGGCAAATGTCACGCTGACAGCAAAGACAGCTCTCTGCTGATTACAGTGAGAGAGTTGCTCTCCCAGAGTAACCTGCAGGACTGTGATACAAGTTTTACAGGTTGATATTTCACATTGCAGAAGATATCTGGGCGATATGGCCCAGAAGAGGCTTCTGCCCTAGCTACACCCCACCCAGCACAGAGCTCCTGGGCAAGCGCCTTTCCTGTCTCTGCTTTGGTCTGCACTGAATACAGATAAGTGATTTGTCACCACAAAATAAAATAGGAGTTTAAACGAAATGACAAGAGGACTATAATCCTTAGGTTTGTATGTTCTCCTTAATTGCGCTTGGATTTCCTGAGTTATTCAGTGTACTTTTACAGGCCTTCAACAAGCTGTAATAGTAAGGGAAGGTCCACTGGATGCGAAAGAGACTTTTTTGGTATGTATTCTTAGTGATCTGCCCTGTTGGGTATTTTCAGTACAGTACTTTGTATGAGCCTAGGGTGTCAGAGAATGCTCGGCAATTGCATGAAACATTTGTTGAGTGCCCACATTTAAAACTGTACATGAGGCATAAAAGTATTCTGATTGTGCCAAGTATGTCTCCATGGCTGGATTTGCCAGGAATTAATGTGAGAGGGTTGGTGTACTAAAAACTGTTATTGATATTAAGGCATACAGCTAAGAAATATGTTAGAATCTTTATCTTGAAAATGTCAAGACGTTAACCTTCTGATATTGGATCTCACATGTATATAATAATCAGGTCGAAGCAAACACAACCATCAGATATTATTTTATACTTAATTATGTCACTTCAGCTCTTATTTATTTATTTATTTTTTATTTTTTTTGCATCTAGGACTGTGTAAAAATGATAAACACCATGATGTCAGACTGTCTATTGATGTGCTCAAGTTTGGAACTGGTCTTCTTAAGTCAAGCAAAATTGTTGGACAAGCATTATTTGCCATCTACCCTCGAACAAATCAGCCTCGCATTAATCTGCGTGCAGCACCCTTTGAGCCACTCTACAATTATCAGGGAGTGCTTGCACTTCTAAGAGTTGGTGGTGATCATTTGGCAATGCATTGTGGACGTCTAGCATATAATGTATGCTTTAGGGAATACCAACCTCCAAAAATTGAGGAAATTCCAGAATCAGCCTCTCCACCTGTCATAAGAACTGGGAACTCGCATCCTGGAACCCCTAGAACTGAGCGACTCCAGCAAAGCACTCATCAAAATGTCACACCTAGAGTACCTAGTCCTAAATCCAGCATATCTAAGCCAGAAACTACCAGGTCAATCCCTACGCAAATTGATACTCCAACTCCAAGGTCACATCACAATATTCCTGCAATTTCTGTAGATCAAGAATCTGAGGAGTATGAATCTTCTGATGAAGAAGGACAGGGCAGTGTGTCACTCCAAAGGGGCCATTCACAGAAAGATCAGGTAAGAGCTGACCAGTCTATTTTGGTATATGTGAGGGTTGTGCAAGTCTTGCTCTACTGCAGATATCAAAAGACATTGGCTATTACCACTATTAGCCAGTAAAGTCTCCTCAGTGCCTCTCTCTGATTTAGTTTAACCCCAATACTGGGAATTCTTGACTTCATTGAATCAGGAAAAATAGCATTTCTGGTTGATAATACCAATTGCATAATTTGCAAAATAGAGTACAGGTTCGCTATAAGATTTGAAAACACTCTAACTGCACTTTTTGGATGGGCATATTTCAACAGGGTGGAAAATCCTTTATTTTGACATTTGAAAGGACATTCACAGAGTTGTCCATTAGCAACTCCTGTTATCTTGGCTATGTGGTTAGGGTCATTGTCCTGTTGGAAGATGAACCTTTGCCCCAGTCTGAGGAGCAGGTTTTCTTCAAGGATGTTTCTGTACATTGCTGCATTCATTTCCCTTTTGATCCTGACCAGTCTCCCAGTTCCTGCCACTGAAAAACAGGGATGCTATTGGCCAGGTAATGAGCGGTGCCTGGTCTCCTCCAAACATCCAAACATGATGCTTACCAATAAGGCCAAATAGTTTAATCTCTATTTCATCAGACCAGAGAATTTTGTTTCTCATGGTCTGAGAGTCTTCAGGTGCCTTTTGGCAAACTGCAGGTGGGCTATTGTGTCTTTTACTGAGGAGTGGCTTCCGTCTGGCAACTCTACCATAAAGGTCCAATTGGTGGAGTGCTGCAGAGATTGTTGTTCTTTTGGAAGGTTGTCCTCTCGCCGCAGAGAAATGCTGGAGCTCTGTCAGAGTGACCATCGGGTTCTTGGTCACCTCCCTGACTAAGGCCCTTCTCCCCCAATCGCTCAGTTTGGCCAGACGTCCCACTCTAGGAAGAGTCCTGGAGTTTCCAAACTTCTTCCATTTGCGGATGATGCGGGTCACTTTGCTCATTGTGACCTTCAATGCTGCAGAAATGTTTCTGAACCCTTCCCCAGATCTGTGCCTTGATACAATCTTGTCTCAGAGGTCTACAGATAATTCACTGTTAGCTGTGGGACCTTATATAGACAGGTGTGTGCCTTTCCAAACCATGTCCAGTCAACTGAATTTATTACAGGTTGACTCCAATCAGGATGTAGAAACATCTCAAGGATGATCAGTGGAAACAGGATGCATCCCAGCTCAATTTTGAGTGTCATGGCGAAGGCTGTGAATACTTATGTACATGTGGTTTTTTTTTGTTTTGTTTTTATTTTTAATAAATTTGCAAAAATTTCAAACAAACTTCTTACACATTGTTATAATGGGGTATTGTTTGTAGAATTTTGAGGAAAAAAATTAATTGAATCCATTTTGGAATAAGGCTGTAACATGACAAAATGTGGAAAAAGTGAAGCGCTGTGAATACTTTCTGGATGCACTGTGTATCTTCAGACACAGAGGTACAGAGATCAGTTTTATAAACTTTCATCCCAGCTAAAAGCATAAACTGCATTAATGGTCTAGCAAAGATGTCTTTTTTGGTACTCAGATTGTTGGCCAAACCTCTTGCAATCATGAATGTTGATTGATGGGTGATGTGTACTCTGACTTTTAAAGAGGTTGTAAACCTCAGAATTTAAAAAAAAAAAAACAAACACCTGAAAGATAAACACATAATGAGCTAGTATGCATCGCATACTAGCTCATTATAAAATACTTTTAGAACGAAGCCCCGCAAGCCGACCACTCACCTCTCTCACGGGTGACATGTTCGGTCGCCCTTCTTCCGGGTTTGCGGCATCCGGCCATCTCATTGGCACGCGCGCGGGAGCCAACGTTTACGGCACAGGGCTCTGAAGGTACGGCCCGAGCGGCCGTTCCTTCAGAACGCATGCGCCAGTGATGTCACTGGCTGCATGCAAAGTAAATATCTCCTAAACGGTGCATGTTTAGGAGATATTTACAGTACCTATAGGTAAGTCTTATCATAGACTTACCTATAGGTACAAGTTGCAGAGGAGGGTTTACTTCCTCTTTAAAGAACCTGTTCTGTGGAAGCTGGGTCCAAAAAAAAGCAAGCAGAGGACAAACTATTAGCCACCAGTATTTTTTTTTCAAATCCTGATCTTTTTCCCATTACTGACTTACAATGCCTTGTGTCATGCCATGCCTTGAAACTGTCCATCTTGGTAAAGGAACATAGCACTGCATCTTCATATCAGAGCTGCCCCAATGATGAGGAAGCAACAGGAAGTACAGAAAGTCAGATCCAGGGAATAGAGGAAGCAGAAGCAGAGAGATGCTGGACTTCAGGTCTTCCTGTACAGCTTTCTCTCCAGCAAGAAGAACAGTGAACAGCATAGTAGTGGCAGCACCAAATCTCACTCTGAACCCAGGAGCTGCCAATGCCTTAGATCAGGGGTGCAAACTTAATTTCATTGCGGGCCGCATCAGCAATAACCGGTTGCCGACTGCTCACTGTATATTTACTGCGGCAGTCAGCCCCGGCCAGGCAGAGTGACGTAGGTCTACGTCGCTCGCCTGTCACCCCTTTTAGAGCCTGTCACCCCAATTTAGAGCCTTTTAGGTGCGCGCCCGCCTCGGCTCGTTCACAAAGGAGTGTGGGCGTGTGACCGGCGGACCCGATGTCCGCCGGTCACACTACGATCGCCGGTACAGCGGGAGAAAGACAGAGCGGCTTATGTAAACAAGCTGCCTGTCATTCTCCCCTGTGTAAAAATGAAGATCAGACGGTTCTACTATGTAGAACCGTTGATCTTTGTTTTTACACTAGGAGACCTGTCCCCCTACAGTTAGAATCATGCCCCTAGGACACACTTAACCCCTCCCTGTCCAATACAGTAAACCCCTTCCCTGCCAGTGTCATTTTTGCAGTAACAGTGCATATATATAGCACTGATTACTGCAGTAATGTCACTGGTACCCCCAAAAGTGTCAAAAATGTCAGTCAAGGGTCCGATCTGTCCGCCGCAATGTCGCAGTACCGCAAAAAAAATCACAGATCGCCGCCATTACTCGTTAAAAAAAAAAACACCAAAAATGACAAAAATCTTTCCCTTTGTTAGTAAACGCGATAACTTTTGCGCAAACCAATCAAAATACGCTTTTTGCAATTTTTTTTACCAAACATATGTAGCGTAAAACAATTTGGCCGAAAATGTTAACAAATTTTGATTTTTACATTTTTTTGGGGGGGAATTTCATATATAAAAAAAGTGAAAAATATTGTTATTTTTGCAAAAATTAAGCTCTTTTTTTGTTTATAGCGCATGATCAAAAAATCGCACAGGTGATCAAATACCACCAAAAGAAAGCTCTGTTTGTGGGAAAAAAAGGACGTGAAATTTGTTTAGGTACAGCGTCGCACGACCGCGCAATTGTCCATCAAAGTCACGCAGTAAAAAAATCGCAAAAAACCCCCTGGTCAGGAAGGGGGTAAAATCTTCCGGGGCTTAAGTGGTTAAGGTTGCCTTAAAAGGTCCATTTGTATCTGTACTACTAGATTTCCAGAGCATACCGTCAAGAGTCCTCCACCGTCCCTTACATCACAGTACACACCCCCTTGCCTTGCGCTGCTGCTGGGAAGAACCTGGAAAGCAGAAAGTGCAGGGTCAGGAGGAGGACCAAAGGATGGCTGGAATCAGCTGCTGAGGTCTGCTAAATGCTGACACCAGGGGAGCCGGAGATGAGAGGTGCTGCGGCTGCACAGAGAGGCTTAGGACCTGTAGAAGATGTTCTGTCCACCTCTCTGCTGCCAACTGCTGAGATGGGGAAAGGGGGCAGAGACCAGCTTCTCACGGCTGTACAGAGAAGCACAGGATCTGGCGGATGAGCTCTTTCCTCCTCTCTTCTGCCGCCGACTGCTGAGACAAGGTGGGGGTGGAGACTAGAGGTGTGCCGCAGCTGCAGTAGAGATGCGAGGGCCACATGAAATGGCCTGGAGGGCCGCATTCGGCCCACGGGCCTTATGTTTGACACATGTGCCTTAGATAATCTCACACTGCCTAATATACAGTTATTAGGCTCTGGAACAATCACATGTCAGGAATGGAATAGCACCGTTAATTTTCAGCAGGATTTTAAAGCAAGGGGTAGATTTTCCAAGATATTGCGTACAACTTAATTTAGAAATGTCCTCTAAGATAGGAAATGTTCTCTTTTTAAATTTAGATCTATTTTAAAAGAGTGGTATGGCCAAAGTTGCTTTTGGCTATAGTTCTCCTATGGGTCATATGAGTGCATTTAGTTCTGCACTCCTGTGACATATTTTCAGCCGACAGAGGGCTTAGGTCTGCTGTCGGCTGACAACACTCATCCGGTCCAGGCTCTGAATTTATCTTGACTTTAACCACTTGCTGACTGTTCACACTGACAGTACTGCGGTAAAGTGTCTCGTTAAGGTCTGGCGACATAGACCTACGTCACCAGATTCTCCCCTCTCTCAGGGGCGAGCGCGCGCCGCCGGAGGCTCGCTCCCGCTGTATACAGACACAGCGGGAGGCGGGCCAGGGGAGGAGAGGCAGTGATCAATGTAAACAAAGCGGGCGGATCTCCTCTGTGACAGACAGTGACAGATTACAGGATTCAGCATAGCTGAACATGCGATCTGTGTCTCTGTCACACAACCCCCTCCCCCCACACACGTCAGTAAGCATGAGGCATACATTTAACCTCTTTATCACCAACAGTGTTAACCCCTTCCCTGCCAGTGTCATTATTACAGTAACAGTGCATATTTATAGCACTGATTACTGTATTAATGTCACTGGTACCCCCAAAAGTGTCAAAAATGTCAGTTAGGGGTCCGCCGCAATGTCGCAGTCCCGCAAAAAAAATTGCAGATTGCCGCCATTACTAGTAAAAAAAAATAGACAATAAAAATGACAAATCTTTCCCGTAGTTAGTAAACGCAACAACTTTTGCGCAAACCAACCAAAATACGCTTATTGTGATTTTTTTTTACCAAAATTATGTAGCAGAAAACAAATTGGCCTAAAATGTTAAAAAATTTTAATTTATAAATTTTTTTTGGGAATGTTATATATCAGAATGAAAAAAAATGTTTTGTAAATTGTCGCTCTTTTTTTCAAAAATTAAAAATTGCACAGGTGATCAAATACCATCAAAAGAAAGCTCTTTTTGTGGGGGAAAAAGAACACAAATTTAATTTGGGTACAGCATCGCATGACCGCGCAATTGTCCGTTAAAATAACGCAGTGCCGAATCACAAAATATAGCCTGGTCAGGAATGGGGTAAAATCTTCTGGTCTTAAAGCAGTTAAAAATACGCTCATAGAGAATTTTTTTGTCAAAGACATGTAGCTAAATACATTTTGGCCTAAATATATGACAAAAATTGAATATATATCTGATATTTTTTAACTGTCAAAGTAGAAAATATTTTCACAAAATTTTCGCTCTTTTTTTATTAATATCGCAAAAAATGAAAAGTGCAGAGGTGATCAAATACCACCAAAAGGAAGCTCTGTTTGTGGGGAAAAAATGACGTAAATTTTGTTTGGGTACGGCGTTGCATGACTGCGCAATTGTCAGTTAAAGTTGCGCAGTGCCAAGTTGCAAAAAGTGGCCTGGACGTTAAGCAGGAATCCCCCAGGGCTAAAGTGGTAATGTCGGGATCCACTTAGATGCCTGACTGGGAACTGGCTCTGCCTCTCAGCAAGCCACTAAAAGCCTGAGCCAGTCACTTCCATCCCCTAAAGAGCCCATCGTTCCAATGACCACTGGAGGGGTAGAGCAGAGAGCTGGTGTAACGTTAAAAAACCCTACCTCGTGAAAATTCCTTACCCTCGTCACTTCCGGTGCACATACGTCATGGAACAGCTGAGCAGCTTACCAGTGCGCATGCTCACAACTCCGGAGGGTAGGAAATTTTCACGGGGTAGTGATGTGTAACGTTACACCGCATCAGCTGTTGCTGCGGCTACATTAAATCATCACCGCTGCCACATTAAATCATCTCCACTCGTACTCCTGTGACTTCCCTTATCTCTGCTCCTTGTTATGGTATCGTGGGTTGGCACCCTAGTTTGTCAGGCCGCCATTTCGTTCAAACGCTGTCGCAAGCATCCATCTTGTGTTTCGAACTTAGTTGACAGTATTACAAACCAAATGGGTCATTTCTTACCAGCCTCATCCCCCAGCCTTTTGGCAGTGTTAATCACCCCCTGGATCACTGAATGCCAGGTTCCTGCGCAGCTGACACTTTTCACACCTTTAATATAAACAAGCAGACTGACCGCCCAGCCATTCCATCTCCTTGTGCTCTAGAGTTAATTGGTAATCTGAACACAGCCATATGGCTCCTAGTTCTAGGACACAGTAACCACAAACTTCATAATTTCATACACAAGCAAGATATGTATTTGAATGCCAGGTAAAATACCGATCGAATTAAGATCAAACTTGATCACTGTCGTTGCTAGGGGAGACAAGCTAGCGATCAGATGCCATACAGGTCAGAGGTTATTCCGAGATAACCCATGTTTAGTGTCTGTGAATAGGAGATTCAAAACCGTACAATCCAATGTCAGTTTCAAGCATGTAACCATTACATATTTCCAGAGTTATTTTAATAATCTGTCTAAAAGGGATGTGTCTTAGCATGTGTGAGCCTCCAGGGAAACTCACAGGGAAACTCCAGGGAAACCGCCTCTGGACCCAGAGCCTATTGGCCAAGTCCTTCTGGTGACACCCCCTGGAGGATCAGAGAAAAAGACAGGCACTGATAGAGAGTTCAGTCTTCAGTTAACATCCAGCAATAACATCGCTTTAAGAGAAGGACCTATCACATGTTCAGCTTCTGAAACTAAGGTAATACCAGGACCGTTTTAATGCAAGTATTTTCACTCTTTATATTCATAGTTCTAAATTGCTGTTTTGTGTTTCTATTTCTTTGTAACCCATTTTTCTGTAAATAATTTTATTCGCACCAAAGTGTTAACTTTGTCTCTAAGCTCTTAAACCCAAACTTACCCAAAAGAACCTGCCTCCTGAAAGCGCGCTACTGTTTAGGCTAACCTATCTGAAACATTCTTGTCTGAGGTGAGAGTGTGTGTTACAGACGGTTATTCTAAAGTCATAATTGATATTTGTAAAATCACGAGCGTCCTCTAGGCTCATTATAACGTAGAGGTGGTGGCAGAGAAAGGGTTAATTGTTTAATTAGCCCGGTGACAATCGCTCTCAGTCTGCTGGCATCTAGATTGTGGTCCCGCAAGCTGGACAATCTGTGTGCCGGGTGCAGGTGAGAGTGGCATTGTTACGCAAGTGACGGAAGGGTGTGAGATTGCTTGGTCTTTGGTCACGAGGTGGATGAGAAGGCCAGGGGTCTGATACCCGCCACCGTCACACTCCTAAATGTAAAAGCGGCGGGTGTATGAAAATATAAATCACGGAGATCTCGGCTCCGTGATTTATAATGTCATAGACCCGCCGCCACTTTTACATTTCGTAGCCAAGATCAGGGAAGTCACAGGGATAGGAGTGGAGATGATGTAATGTAGCCGCGGCAACAGCTGATGCGGTGTCACGTTAGAAAACCCTACCCCGTGAGAATTCCCTACCCTCCGCAGCTATGAGCATGCGCAGTGGTAAGCTGCTCAGCTGTTCCATGACGTAGGTGAAGAGGAAGTGACAAGGGTAGGGAATTTTCACGGGTATGGTTTTTTCACGGAACACCGGTGACTGATAGTCACCGGCTCTCTGCTCACTAAAGACCAAGAACAAATCAATTAGTGGTCATGTCTTGGTGTAGAGAAAGCGGGAAACAAGGTGCAGCTGGGATCAATGCTGCAGTCATCTATGTCAGTATAATTCTTTCCTTTTTTTTAGATTCCTAAACTTCTCTTTTAACACAGCATGTCTTATCAAATACAAACAATAATAGAGGCAGAAGAAACCAAAATACTTCTGAAACAAAGTAAAATAGTAGTAAAATAAGTGAATATCATGCTTTAAAAATCAGTGAGAACCAATTAATTCCATATTGTTTTCCAGGTTCAGTATCAGAAACACAATAGTAAAACAGAAAGAATTCTAAAAATGCAGGAAACAATGAGTCATCTTTGGGAGCAATCAAGATAGAATTGTATTTGCACTGAAAGAGGACCAAAGATAAAATGCAACAGGTTATTTTAAATGATTTCCTGTATACACTGGAATACATTTTACTTGTTAACAGCTCCATTTATTTCAAAGTAAAAAAAAAAAGTTAACCTTCATTGTTCAAACAAAATATATTATTTTGTTGTTATTCCTTTGTTGATGTGGATAGTTTTTGAGCTATAGCAACCATTTTTCATAGGAAGTAGAAATGTAGCCTGATTAAAGTATTTCGCTAAGCAATCCACAAGGAAAACCTGAGATGATGATTTGATACCCTCAGACAGGTACTCCCTAAACTGCCCAAGTTTTTGGCTCTTTTTCTCAAATGATACTTAAATCAAGTTTATTGGTTTGTATAGACACCCTAAGACCCCTTTCACACAGGCGGACCGTTCAGATCCGCCTGTTCGTTTTTTTGGCGGATCTGAACTGTCCCCCCATGCATTCCTATGGGGCATCGGATGTCAGTGGAGACATGTCCGCTGACATCCGACCCGATCCGATCCGTCAAATCTGGACGGATGGAAACCCTATTTTCCATCCGTCCAGCGGATCGGATGGGATCGGATGAGAACGGACCGACGGTCTTTTCCCATCCGATTTCCCCCATAGAGATGCATGGGGAACTGACAGCTGTGTCATCCCCCTGCTGAGAAAAGCAGAGTCCGTTTGACGGACACAGTGTGTGAAAGAGCCCTAACAGTTAAAGTGTATGTAAAGCCATAGATTTTCTGTAGCATGAAGAAGTGTTAAAATCCCTGTCAGGTTCATATTATTTCAGATGTGTCCTAGCTGCAGAGATTTACAGATTATATTTGTACAGGTGACCATTGTCTCCAGTGCAGGAAGGGATTGGAAATCCAACATTTTAGGCCCCATTTACACCTCAGGGTTTTGTAGCTTGAAGCTCGAAGCTCCAAAACACTGGAGGAGAAAAAAATCTATTATTCTCTATGGAGATGGTTCAAATCTCCACTTCAATTCGCCTGAAGCCAAAATCCCGAAGTTTCAAAAAAGTTCTGGAGCTTTTTTTTAAAGCTCGAATCAGGCAGATTTGAGTGTTTTTGGCACGGTTTAATTTCCATAGAAGTTATTAAAAATACACCATTTGTGCGTTTTTGTGTGCATTTGCCCGTTTTTGCTAAAAATCAGCATAAATAAATATTAAATAAATAAAATGAATAATAGGTTATAAATAAATAACAATTAACCCCTAACCTTAAAAATTTAAACCAATTATTATTATTATTAAAAAATTTTTGACAAACTGAAAGAATAAATTTAAGGTGTATGGTGTGCGGCCCACTTTACAATGTGCTTTAATAGCGTATCCACCCAATGCTTCCATATTAAAATGTTATAAATACAGTGTCTATTATATGATTCCACGTACATGTTTGTACAATTCTGTCCACACTCAATAGACTGCGCCATCAGATTGTGACTTGTGTGGCCAGGCTGTAAACATTATGGACATTCATTGTTCATCTGTTCCATGGAAAAAGGCTCCAACCTAACAGGCAGCCAGAAAGGAGATCCCGGCGCCATCTAGTGGTTATTGGGCTGCAGGGCCTTATTTTAGCATTTGTTCAATGTAGTGCACCACTGCTAAGTATAGACAGATTCCTGCACAGTGTTCACTGCATACAGCTTTTTAAGAACACATATAAAAACGGGATGCCCTACAAAAACCCTGCACTTGTATTCACATATAAGAAACGATGAGCACATGAGTCTGAATAGTGTTAATAGAATATCTTGAATTTACAGTAAATGGGAATGGGTCCACACAGGGGCAGATTCTGAATACAGTGGGCCTATGTGCAAGATCATAAGGTGGGCGATCTATGAGCCCACAACAAGGCAGAGCCATGGTATACCCCCCCCTTTTTCAGACAAACACCTCCCATACAAGTGCTCCGTGCTGAATTGTGGGTGTTGCCAGATTGCACTAACAGTGGGAGGGTCTTAAAGGGGCACAGTTAAACATCAATCTAACAGACACATACTACAGCCACCATGTTTTTTAGAAAATGAAACTCTTCCATCACGCTTTTCGGCCTACCTTAATAATACTCATAATAAAAAAAATCATCAAAAGTATTGGTGGTCAGGTGCTGCAAAAATGGCTCCCTCTCAGCATTGGTGGTCAGTGGTTGGCTGTAAAGACACATCTACAGCATTTGAGGTCAGTGGCTGGCTGTAAATATACCCCCCCATCATTATTGGTCATTAGCTGGCTGAAATAATAAACCCCCTTCTAAGTACCCGTGATCAGTAGTTGGCTAGAACAGCCTTTTTCAACCAGGGTGCCCAGGCACCCTGGTGTGCCTTGAGGTTTCTTCAGGGGTGCCTTAGCAAAATGCCCCAAAAATGTACCAAAAGTTGTATACAAGGCAGCGGGTGGATGAAGCCTGCCTTTTACGTTACACAAAGGCACAGGTTTTCATTGTGCACCCTTACAACCCTCTAGCTGCCAACCTGCTAACGACTTATGACATCATCAGTTGATAAGGACAATGTCAGTCTCCTGCGTAGCATCCTTGTTTGACTCTCCCCTGCTTCTCTCCATAAGTTTTGGGGTCCTATTAGATGAGTGATGGAGAAAACTGAGGAAAAAGAGAAACATTGGCATACTAGTCAGTACCAACTTGTACCTCTAACGTTGGGTGTCCTACGTGTGTGTATGTTGCTGCATTATGTAAAACGATTAGAATCATTTTTACATTTTAAGATGGGGTGCCTCAAAACTGTCCATAATTTTAACCGGTTGCCGACCGCCGCACGACTATATACTGCGGCGGTCAGCCCCGGCCAGGCAGAGTGACGTATCGGTACGTCACTCGCCTGTCACTGACTTGCGAGCCGCCGCGGCTCGTTCACAGGCAAGTCAGTGCGTGTGACCGGCGGACTCGATGTCCGCCAGTCACACTGCGATCGCTCCTGTGAAGGGAGAAAGACAGAGCAGCTTGTGTAAACAAGCTGCCTGTCAGTTCTCCCTGTGTAAAAGTGAAGATCTGACCGTTCTACTATGTAGAACGGTTGATCTTTGCTTTTACACCAATAGGAATGTCCCTACACAGTTAGAATCACGCCCCTAGGACACACTTAACCCCTCCCTGTCCAATAAAGTTAACCCCTTCCCTGCCAGTGTCATTTTTGCAGTAACAGTGCATATGTATAGCACTGATTACTGCAGTAATGTCACTGGTAACCCCAAAAGTGTCAAAAATGTCAGTCAAGGGTCCGATCTGTCCGCCGCAATGTCGCAGTACCGAAAAAAAAATCGCAGATCGCCGCCATTACGCGTTAAAAAAAAAACCACCAAAAATGACAAAAATCTTTCCCTTTGTTAGTAAACGCGATAACTTTTGCGCAAACCAATCAAAATACGGTTTTTGCGATTTTTTTTATCAAACATAGGTAGAATAAAACAAATTGGCCGAAAAATGTTAAAAAATTTTGATTTTTACTTTTTTTTTTGGGGAATTTCATATAAAAAAATGTGAAAAATATTGTTATTTTTGCAAAATTTACGCTCTTTTTTTGTTTATAGCGCGTGATCAAAAAATCGCACAGGTGATCAAATACCACCAAAAGAAAGCTCTGTTTGTGGGAAAAAAAGGACGTCAAATTCGTTTAGGTACAGCGTCGCACAACCGCGCATTTGTCCGTTAAAGTCACGCAGTAAAAAAGCGCAAAAAAACCCCTGGTCCTTTAGCAGCCAAATCCTCCGGGGCTTAAGTGGTTAAAGGTTGCCTCAAGACTGTCCATAATTTCTGGGGTGTGCTTCGACTGAAAAAAGGTTGAGAAACACTGGGCTAGAATAATAAACCCCACTGCCATTGGCGGTCAGTGGCTGACTGTAAAGACACATCCCCAGAATTGGTGGTCAGTGGCTGGTTGTAAATATACCCCCCCCCCCCCCCAATAGAATAATAAACCCCACAGGCATTGGTTGTCACTTGTCAGTAGCTGGCTGAAACAATAAACTCCCCTTCAAAGAATTAGTGTTCAGTGGCTGGCAGGAACAATAAACCCCTTTTCCCAATACTGGTGGTCAGAGGTTGGTTGGAACAATAAACCCCATCAGCATTTGTGGTCAATGTCTGAAAAGAATAGTAGCCCCCTCCCCCCCCAGCATTGGTGGTCAGTGGCTGGCTGTAAAAAATACCCCCCCCCCCCCGCATTGGTGGTCAGTAGCTGGCTGGAACAAGAACCCCCCTTTCTAGCATTGGTGGTCAGTGGCTGGTTGGAGGGGGTCCCTAATATTCCCTTATGGTACTCCTCTCTGATACCTGGAAGTCTCTACTGTGTATCAGAGGGAGACTGCAGCAATTCTGATGATTGAGCTGCAATCTGTCCAATGGGACACCTCACAGCACAGAGCTGCCTACGCCTGTCTCCCTCTGCAAGCATCTAATTGGGAACTGGACAGAGATTTCTTTCTTTCAGAGCATTCCAGTAACTGGCACACCACTGCCGCTATGCATATTGGTGCAAACAGCACCCATAATGTTTGCAGTGAGTGCACATTGGGAGACACCCCCCTTGGGGCTCATGTGTACTGCACACACCGCACACATTATTGATATGCCATTGGGTCTACACCCATATTTTCTCTGCACACAAAACTACTTGTAGGATTAAACATTGTAGTTTGGTTTGATGCTGCTGTAGACTATTGGTAGATATATACTATGTTACCAAAAGTATTGGGATGCCTGCCTTTACATGCACATGAACTGTAATGGCATCCCAGTCTTAGTCCATAGGGTTGAATATTGAGTTGTTCCACCCTTTGCAGCTATACCAGCTTCAACTCTCCTGGGAAGGCTGTACACAAGGTTTAGGAGTCTCTATGGGCATGTTTGACCATTCTTCCAGAAGCGCATTTGTGAGGTCAGACAAAGTTATTTTATAGGGTTGAGGTCAGGACTCTGTGCAGGCCAGTCAAGTTCCTCTACCCAAACTCGCTGATCTATGTCTTTAATGAGCTTTCTTTGTGCACTGGTCCAAATCATTTGGTGGAGGGGGGAATTATGGTGTGGGGTTGTTTTTCAGGGGTTGGGCTTGGCCCCTTAGTTTCAGTAAAGGGAACTCTTAAGGAGTCAGCTTACCAAGACATTTTGGACAATTTCACACTCCTAACATTGGGAAAACAGTTTGGGGATGCCCCCTTTTTGTTCCAACATAACTGCGCACCAGTGCAAAAAGCAAGGTCCATATCTATCTACATGTGAGTGATTCTTCCCATTGACCACAAATGCAAGAAACAATCTTCCCACCGATGAAATGTAGTCTGTAGTAAATCGGAGATAAAAATCTTCTGTCACTCGCTACACTGACCTTTCTAATGATGACAATGTAAATTTGCTTTGCGTCTTTATGTTCTTTGCTATATTACCAAACATTTTGGGCTAAAGAGGTTTATCAGGTGCAGTTCATTACTGTTATTATTATACAGGATTTATATAGTGCCAACTGTTTGTGCAGTGCTTCACAAAATAAAAAGAGGCGAGGCAGAACATCTACATTACAATTGCAACACAAGAGGATTAGGATGGCCTGCTCATGGGAGCTTACAATCTAAAAGGGAGGGGCAAGTGGAAGAAAGGGTAATAACTGTGAGGGATAAGCTGATGAATAAGGTAGAAGTACAGTTTATTGGGTGGAGGTGGGATAGGCTTCCCTGAAGAGATGAGTTTTCAGACATCGTCTAAAAGGAGAAAGCTTAACAAATAGATTTGGGGGTTCTAAAGGATGTAAGAGGCGCTGGAGAAGTCCCGGAGACAAGCATGGAAGGAGGTGATGAGGGGGGTTGAAAGCAGGAGGTTTTGGGAGGAGAGAATTATACAGTCTGGGTGATATTTGGATATGAGGTTGGTGATGTAGCTGGGGGTATAATTGAAAATGGCTTTGCATGTTGCTAATATTTTTTATGCTGGGGCACGTAGAAGGCAGTCTGGGGATTGGAAGTGAAGGGCAGGTGGATGAGTCTGGCAGCAGCAACTCATGATAGACTAAGGAGGGCATAGTCTATATAGAGATAGGCCAACTAGAAGGGTATTGCAATAAGTGAGGCAGGAGATTTTCAGAGAGTGAATAATAATAATAATGGTCGTGGGGTGTTTAACAAGTTTTTTATAAAAAAAAAAAAAAAAAAACTTTACAATTACTTTACCACAGCATGGCAGAGGCATGGGTATCCACTCCTGGGTCTCCCACCCAGCTGCCTCTGTCAGTCTCACAACAGGGCAGGGGCAGGAGGTGGGCCAGGTCTGAACAAAGGGTGAGAGATGCCCAACCTATTATGTTAACAAGTGGGTCATTACCTCTTGTTAATTTAAACTCCCCTGTGCAGATCTGCAGCACCCCCTGCCCTTTTTCCTGCTGTGAGGATGACAGCGGTGGCCGGGTGGGGTACCTGAGAGAGGACACTCAGCTGCTAAGTGGCAGGGCCGTGGTCCGGTCAGGACTTTCACTCGGTCCCGGTCCAGACCATTGATCTCGATGGTTAAGTTGGGGGAGCCAGGAGGGAGGATATCACAAGCTCAGTTTTTGACAAATTAAGTTTGAGGAAGTTGTATGATATTCATACTAATATGTCAGTTAGTAAATCAGCGATATGTAAGCGATTGAAGGGTGAGCTGATAAGTTGAGAGATAGATGTGGGTGTCATCAGTGTACAGATGATATTGAAAGTCATACAAGGTTATCAACTGGCCCAGGGAGGAAGTATAGAGAGAGAAGAGAGTAGTTTTTTTTTTATTTTGATTGAGAGTTGATTGCAGATGTAGCTGTAAGCTCTTTGTACTCTGGAATACTCCTACCGTGTTTCCCCGAAAATAAGACCGGGTCTTATATTAATTTTGGCTTCAAAAACCACACTAGGGCTTATTTTCAGGGGATGTCTTATTTACGGTTTTTACAATGACTATCTTCAAATGATTGTAACCCGAAAATAAATATCCTGATCCTTTAAAGCATGATAGACAGCACAGTGCTTGTGCTGTGTCATTTAACCCTCTCTATGTTCTAAAAAGCCTAGAATAAAACAATAAAATGTTAAAAAAAAGTTCTCCCCCTGTCAGCTCAGAAGTCAGCAATTATGACATTCTGTAATCCCAAAAATAAACCTTGGATAAAGTCATTGTAAAATTATGTAATCGATTTTGTAAAAAGATTATATAATGTGCAGTGTGTCTCCTTTTGTAACTTTATTGTGGAAAATACCTTATTTACAGTGCCGCTGGGCGCTCACGTGACCCTCTGGAGCTCTACTTTCCCTCTCTGAATACTGCAGAGGTAGGGGCTGAGATCAAGGATTTTACTAGGGCTTATTTTGCAGCCATCCCTGAAAATCATGCTAGGTCTTATTTTCGGGGTAGCTCTTATTTTCAGGGAAACGGGGTATTTAGATTGGAAGCTCCATGAGTAGGGCCCTGCTATTCCTTCTGTATTGAACTGTGTTGTGATTGTACTGTCCCCATTTATACTGTTAAGCACTGAACAAACTCTTGGCAATATATAAATCCTGTATAATAATAATAAAAATGTGTACTTCAATAAATGGAAGTTAGTGATCATGTCCTATATGAATTGCTATTGAATACAGGGCATGAAGGCTGGATATCGAATATCTGTGTGGAGTCTTTCCTTCTGATTGACTGTGGAGATTGTAGCTCTTCTGGTATTTTGCATTAATTTATAATGTTGCAAATTCCTTTATTTTAAACAAGATATTTTAAACATTATCTGCTAATGTTATATGACCCACCTCATAATTTATGATTAGTATCCTTTCAATATGTGCGTATTTTTTTCTTTTTATCGCATTTAACTCCATTTGCGTACAGGTTCATTAGAATATGAAATCTTTATGTTCTCATTGGTTACCATATAGACCTGAATTACAATTACCTGTTAAAATCAAGGGTAACATAAATCACTATCTATAAATTACAGGAATTAATTTATTTATGTGTGTTTTCCTTTTGTCATTGTATTCTACATACTGTATTATCTTTGTATACTTTCTGTTAACATTTGCCACTTTTCTCTCAAAGGATGATCATAAAGATGAAACTCATAGGACTTTGCCTCCTTCCGTGGTGCATCCGGTATCCCATAAGGCATCCCATGATGCTCCTTTGCTCCTCCCTTCTCCTCCAAAAACACCAGCCTCCGTCCGAAAAACACACGTGAGTATGCACTTTTCAAGGGCAAATTACAGCATCGATAAAAGGTGGGGACAGATAACTTTTGACAGTTATAGTCCAAAATGAGCTTACTCATACCCTATATGTATAGTTACTTGTCACTATAATGTAAGATAAATTTAGGAACTGCAAATCCCTTTCCATTTATTTGCGAAGTATGACTTTTCTATGATAACAAATTACCAGCTACCTATTTGTTGCCCTGTTTTTATTAGAGTAAAACTACTCTCTAAATGGGAGTAGCAATGGACATACATAACTACATAATATTTTGTTCTTTTTTTTTTAATATTGTAACTCTACATGTAAAAGGTAGCCATGCATGTCTCCATCTTCTGAGCGTCCATCACATAGTGTTGAGCAGCACAGAAGCTAGAAGCTGATCAATAGGCTACTTTTAGTTTCATGCCAACGCACACCCAACAAGCAGTCCACACGTCCTAGGGTGGCACTGCTGCTCCTGTAGAGGCGCAGGCCCTATCAGTGTTGTCATCCGAGGACAGGCCTTACTGGCACCATCAATGGTTTCAAAGTGAATAAATAAATGTGTGTGTGTGTAAGGAAGGTTATACATATTCTTTGAAAACAACAAAGACTAACAGCGCTCAGGGGCTCATAGGAACTGGTTGTAGAGAATGTATAAAAGCAAATAAACTGCGCTCCCTTAACAATGTGCAAAACCACTCAATATGCAAGTGAATAGGATTATCTTAGTGCATAAAATTGTCCATTAAACCAAAGTGCTCCAACTGTGCAATAAACGGGTTTGCAGGGACCTACTCTAAATCCTCCATGCAATGAACCGTGGCATTTGTGCTCTCACCCACCACCATCGAGCAAAGATTCTACTCACTAGAAGCAAGCATGGCTACTGGATGTAGAAATACTGAGAGATAAATCCCTCATATCAATAGATGCTCCCCTCTAGCAATCCACTCCAATCTGACTCCAAAGAGGGTAAACCATAAGATCAGGGAAAACAGAACAACAGACCCTTCATAGTGCAGTATTTTGTTATTTATTAATAGCATAGATAGCGCAAAGATAAAAAATCACTTACGATGTTGTAAATCAAATAAAGATTCTATATCATCTAGCAGGGACGCCGATATGAGTTCAACCTGTGCTCCAAGAAGGCAGAAGTGACTTGTCACGTTGATCCCACCCTACCCGTTTCGTCAAAGGCGTCTGACGTCATCAGGGGTCACCATATCACCAGTTTTTTCATTACACATTGACTGTGGATCATTGCAGCTATTTTCTACAACCAGTTCCTATTAGCCCCTGAGTGCTGTCAGTCTCTGTCACTTACATCTCTCTAGTATTTGATCCAATGCTACTGGACAGCAGCACAGTTGAGCTCTGACTATATTTTTGTGCTTTGTACTGCACACATTATATATAATCTTTTTTTTTTTTTTTAATGTTGATAAAACATGCAAATATCATTGAAAGTAATGGTTAAAACCAATTGAACTATAATTTTATCTCTAAAAGGCCACAATTGCAGGTGTCTTCAATGTGCCGCCCTGCTTCTCTCCAAACAAGACTGCCTGTGAGAAAAGGGTCTAAAGCCTGGTACACACTTATCATTTTTTTCAATTGCACCCATTGGATTGAATAAAAAAACTGTCAGCTCTGGTCGGAGCCGCTGTACTAATGATCTGACGTTAGTACAGCAATCTCCCCCACTGAGCTGTTGTGTTCTGACAGGGGGTGGCCCCCTCGCCAGAACACTCTGATCAGCGTTCTCAGCCATTGGCTGAGAGCGCTGATCTGGAGCCGGTCAGCTGCTGGTTTTCCAGCATGCTCGATCAGGAAACGGCCGGTTTCTGTCGGACTGGCTGGCATACACACGGCTGAATGTCAGATGGCATTTGGCCTGTGTGTACAGGGCCTAAGGCTTTGCTCACACCTATGCAGTTTGCTTTTGATCTGTTTCTGCAATGCTTTTTGCTGTGCATTCTGCGTTTTTGCACACATGTTTTTGACGCGTTTTTCACACGTTTTTTAAAGCATTTTGCGTTTTGCATTTTTTATGGCCAATTTTGTGTTAGGTGGATTAAAAAATGCAAACCACGGCAAAAACGCACTACATGCTTTTCTGCAGCTTCTTATTGAAGTCTATTGAACCAAAAACGCAATGTCCCTGAGCCCTAGTTCATACTAATGTAATGCGAGAAACGCACAAGATTTGCTGCGTTTCCCAGAATTGCATCACACTCCAAAGCAAGCACGCAGCATCCATGTGATCTGCTGTGGGTGTCAATGTTAGATTAACTACACCACGAAACAGATCCCAAAATGCAGTGCGATTGCCAAAATCGCATCGCATGGGTGTGAAAAAAGGGTCCTGCACCATTTCCGTGCGGATGCAATGCGATTTGAGCAATACAAAATGTCACTGCACAGACCTCGCATGTGATGTGCACAGGCATGCAGTGCGATTCCTGTGCAAGTCACATGCAGTGTTTTTCACGCACCAATGTGAACCCAGGCTCACCCAAAAATGCAGCGGCTGAAAAAAGCATAGATGTGAACGTGTCCCATAGGAAACCATGTTAAATGGCCTGTAGTGCATTTCTGCAAAAAGCATTAAAAAACACATAGATGTGAACCGAGCCTTAGGGTGGGCAGAAAGGGGCTAGATGTCACTACAGTCAGGAAATGAATAAGGAACTTTCTGGCTTACTGCACCTTCTAATGCACACTGTGTACAGCTCACAGTGTACAGTGAAATCAGAATTTGTATTTTTAGTACAAGAGAGGAACCTGTAAATTTGTGCAAGACTGAAGGAAAGGCTGGACATTAGCCTTCTTTGTAAGAAAAATACATTAACCACTTGCCGACCGCTCGTCGCAGTTTTAGTGCGGCAGGCTAGCGCTACTGTGCGAAACGACATAGAGGTATGTCAGTTTGCGCTAGTGGTGCTGGGGGGAGAGCGCATGACCACTAGGCAGCAGGGATGCCGATGCACAGGACCGGCAGTCGTGATTGCCGCCGGGCACCCACAATCGCTCCCCACTGAGAGAGAAGGATGGGCAGCTGTTGTAAACACAGCTGACCGTTGTTCTCTCTGAAATGATCACAGGGCGCCTGTGATCCTTCTTTATAGGATCACAGGTCTCTTTGATCATTTCACAAGCCCATCCCCCATACAGTTAGAAAACACTCCCCTAGGCTCACACCTAGCCCTTTGATCACCCCTAGGTTAACCCCTTCCATGCCAGTGTCATTATTACAGTAACAGTGCATATTTTTAGCACTGATTACTGTAGTAATGTCACTGGTACCCCCAAAAGTGTCAAAAATGTCAGTTAGGAGTCCGATTTGTCTGCCACAATGTCGCAGTCCCGGTAAAAATTGCAGATCGCCGCCATTACTAGAAATAAATAAATAAATAAAAATGACATAAATTTTTCCCCTAGCTGTAGACTTGATAACTTTTGTGCAAACCAATCAAAATATGCTTATTGCAATTTTTTTTTACCATAAATATGTAGCAGGATACCAATTGGCCTAAAAGGATGAAAAAAATAGATTTTTACATTTTTTTTTGGTAATGTTTTGTGAAAAATATTATTATTATTTTTTTTTCAGAATTGTCACTGTTTTTTGTTTATAGGGTAAAAAATAAAAATCACACAGGCGATCATATACCACCAAAAGAAAGCTCTATTTGTGGGGATAAAAATAAATTAATTTTATTTAGGTACATCATTGCATGACCACGCAATTGTCCATTAACCACTTTACCACCGGAGGATTTTGCTGTCTTCCGTCCAGGCCACTTTTTGCGATTCGGCGCTGTGCGACTTCAACTGACAATTGCGCGGTCGTGCGACGCCGTACCCAAACGAAATTTACGTCCTTTTTTTCCCACAAACAGAGCTTTCTTTTGGTGGTATTTGATCACCTGTGCGATTTTTACTTTTTGCGCTATAAACAAAAAAAGAGCGTTTATTTTGAAAAAATAACAATATTTTTAACATTTTTTTATATGAAATTCCCCCCAAAAAAGATGTAAAAACCAATTTTTTTAAAAATTTTTGGCCAATTTGTTTTATGCTACATATGTTTGGTAAAAAAAATCTCAAAAAGCGTATTTTGATTGGTTTGCGCAAAAGTTATTGCGTTTACTAACAAAGGGAAAGATTTCTGTCATTTTTGGTGTTTTTTTTTTAACGCGTAATGGCGGCGATCTGCGATTTTTTTTGCGGGACTGCGACATTGCGGCGGACAGACCGGACCCCTGACTGACATTTTTGACACTTTTGGGGGTACCAGTGACATTACTGCAGTAATCAGTGCTATAAATATGCACTGTTACTGTAAAAATGACACTGGCAGGGAAGGGGTTAATTTTATTGGAGAGGGAGGGGTTAATGTATGCCTGGTGCTTACTGACATGTAGGGGGGGAGGTGACTGTGTGAGTCATGGACAGATCGGATGTCCAGCTATGCTGAACAGTCCGATCTGTCACTCCCTGTCACTATGGAGATCCGCCCGCTGTGTTTACACACAGCGGGCGGATCTCCAGACTCGATCCCCGACGATCGGGTAAGAGCAGCGGCGATCGCCGCTGCTCCTCCCCTGGCCCGACTCCCGCTGTGAATGAAAACAGCGGGAGCGAGCCTCCGGCGGCGCGCAAGCGCCGCCCAGAAGGGGGAGTGTCCAGTCACGTTAATACTACGTGGCTGGACGATAACGAACCACTCTGCCGCAGTAGTATTACTGTGAGCGGTTGCAGAGTGGTTAACCGGTTGCTGACCGCCGCAAGTACATATACTGCGGTGGTCAGCCCCGGCCAGGCAAAGTGACGTACCGGTACGTCACTAGCCTGTCACTGACTTGTGAGCCAATAGCGTCTCGTTCCCTAACAAGTCAGTGCGTGTGACCGGCGGACCCGATGTCCGCTGGTCACTCGCGATCATTTGCTGGGAAGGGAGAAAGGCAGGCGGCTAATGTAAACAAGCCGCCTGTCATTCTCCCCTGTGTAAAAATGGAGATCAGACGGTTCTACTATATAGAACCGTTGATCTCTGTTTTTACAGTAGTAGCCATGTCCCATCACAGTTAGAAACACGCCCCTAGGACACACTTAACCCCTCCCTCTCCAATACAGTTAACCCCTTCCCTGCCAGTGTCATTTTTGCAGTAACAGTGCATATGTATAGCACTGATTACTGCAGTAATGTCACTGGTAACCCCAAAAGTGTCAAAAATGTCAGTCAAGGGTCCGATCTGTCCGCCGCAATGTCGCAGTCCCGCAAAAAAAATCGCAGATCGCCGCCATTACTCGTTAAAAAAAAACCACCAAAAATGACAAAAATCTTTCCCTTTGTTAGTAAACGCGATAACTTTTGTGCAAACCCATCAAAATACACTTTTTGCGATTTTTTTTTTTTTTTACCAAACATATGTAGCATAAAACAAATTGGCCGAAAATGTTAAAAAATTTTGATTTTTACATTTTTTTTTTTATATTTCATATAAAAAATATGAAAAATATTGTTATTTTTGCAAAATTGATGCTCTTTTTTTGTTTATAGTTCATGATCAAAAATAGCGCATGATCAAAAAATCGCACAGGTGATCAAATACCACCAAAAGAAAGCTCTGTTTGTGGGGAAAAAAAAGGACGTCAAATTAGTTTAGGTACAGCGTTGCACGACCGCGCAATTGTCCGTTAAAATCACGCAGTAAAAAATCACAAAAAAAACCCTGGTCAAGAAGGGGGTAAAATCTTCCGGGGCTTAAGTGGTTAAAGTAACACAGTGCCACACAGGTGATCAAATACCACCAAAAGAAAGCTCTATTTGTGGGGAAAAAAAGGACATCAATTTTGTTTGGGTACAGCATTGCACGTCCCCGCAATTGTCTGTTAAAGTAATGAAGTTCCGAATCGCAAAAAATGGCCTGGTCATTAAGGGGGCAAATCCTTTCCAGTCCAGAACTGGTTAATGCAGTGCACATGCATGGCAAACTAGTACTGCAACATCATTGTACTGTCCAATCAGCTGGATAAATTCTGGGATCGCTATCGCTATGCACCATGCAAGTAAATCAGACACCATGTGAATAATTACACTGCAAATAGATTGGGCAGAGCAGTCCATTTAAATTCCTAAGTGCCGAAGAAAGGAAGCCATTCCCATAAGGAACGTGTTGAAATGACGTAGAAGGACACATATCCCAACAAATGTGTAGGGGAAAGTGCACTGTGTATTCAGATAAAGGAAAGTACAAGATGTCCAAGGAACCGGCCTTTGTAACAGTGCTCATGATGAAAGATTAGATCGAAATGCAGATTGTAGCAAAGTATGAAACAGATCAAAAGAGAAATAACTCTAGAGAAAAAAAGAAAATTTATCACGCATTTGTAACTACCGGTATTTTTTTGGGGGGGGGTTTAAATAAAGTGGATAAAGATTACAACCCACAGCAGGTTCTGTTAGTGTCTGAGGCTCCAGTAAAGAGACTTCCCCTGACATCCTGTGCCAGGGACAATACTTTTACCAGATAGGAAATGAAGGAAAATCTCCGACAACACAGAAAGTTCTTGTTTTTTAAAGATTTTTAAGTTATGTGATGTCCTTATTCTCCCAAAATAATCCATACACGTGATTGTAAAGGCTGTTTTTTTTTTAACCACTTGATCTCCGGAAGATTTACCTCTCTTCCTGATCAGGCCTTTTTTAGCGATACGGCACTGTGTTATTTTAACTGACAATTGCGCAGTCATGCGACTCTGTACCAAAATAAAATGTATGTCCTATTTTTCCCACAAATCTAACTTTTTTTTGGTAGTATTTGTGCCGGTTCATACATATGCGAGGTCAGACATCACATGTGATTCTCACCGCACTGCTGTGCAAATCACATGCGATGTCTGTGCGATACGAATTCAGCCATGCATTCGCATCGCATTCAGACCAAAGTCGCACAGGACCCTTTTTTTGGTCCACACCAGAATCAGATCGCATTGGTGTTCACCCCTATGCGATCCGATTCCTGCCCGAACTGACAGTTCGCACTGCGATATGTGAACTAATCTGAGGGTGTCGTTAACTTTGTATTGACACCCCCAGCAGTTCCCATATGGCAGTGTGAGCTGCCTGCGAGTCGGGTGCAATGCGGGAATCCGCAGTGGATTCCCAGGGTTCCCGAAACGCACCAATGTGAACCGGCACTTTAACCAGTTCTGGACCGGAAAGGATTTGCCCCCTTAATGACTAGGCCATTTTTTACGATTCTACTCTGCGTTAATTTAACGGAAAGTTGCACGGCCGTTCGACACTGTACTCAAACAAAATTGATGTCCTCTTTTTCCCCACAAACAGAGCTTTCTTTTGGTGGTATTTGATCACCTGTGTGATTTTTATTTTTTGCGCTATAAACATAAAAATAGCCACAATTCTGAAAAAAAAAAAAAAAAACAATATTTTTCACATTCTGCTATATAACATTCCCAAATGAAAAATGTTTAATTTTGGTAAAAAATTGCAATAACCGTATTTTGATTGGTTTGCGCAAAAGTTATGGCAGTTTTTTTTACTAGTAATGGCGGCGATCTGCGATTTTTAGCGGGACTCCGACATTGAGGTGGACAGATCGGACCCTTGACATTTTTTACACTTTTGGGGGGACCAGTGACATTGCTACAGTAATTAGTGCTAAAAATATGCACTGTTACTGTAATAATGACATTGTGGGTAATCAAGGGATTAAATGTAAGCCTAGGGGAGCTTTTCTAACTGTGGGGGGGTTGGGCTTTTGAAATGATCTCAGAGACCTGTGATCCTATATAGAAGGATCACAGGCACTCTGTGATCATTCCAGAGAGAAGAACGGTCAGCTGTGTTTACAACAGCTGACCGTCCTCTCTCTGTGGGGAGCGATCGTGGGTGGCCGGCGGCAACCAAGACACGGCGTGACCCTGATCTTGGTAAAGAGCTAATGACGCCGCTCTTTACCCATGTGATCAGCTGTGTCCAATCACAGCCAGTCACATGAAAATGCAAAAGTGCTGTTTATTGGCGCTTCTCGCCTCACACTGTCAGACGAGGAGAGCCGATCAGCGGATCCTCCTCGAAGGTGAGTCCAGGACAAGTAATCAAGGCACTGATCATCAATGCCCTGATTACAGTAAAGGAAGAGCAGTGCCCATCAGTGACACCAAACAGTGCCCATCAATGACACCAATCAATGCCCATCAATGACACCAATCAGTGCCCATCAGTGACCCCAATCAGTGCCCATTAGTGATGCCAGTCAGTGCCCATCAGTGCCTGCTCATCTGTGCTGCACATCAATGCCCATCAGTGCTGCCCACCAGTGCCACCTATCAGTGCCCACCAGTGACACATATCAGAGCCACCTATCAGTGCCCATCAGTGCGGCATAATAATGCCTCCTCATCAGTGCCACCTTATCAGTGCCCATGAGTGCAGCCTATTAGTGCCCATCAGTGCCACCTCATCAGTGCACATCAGTGAAGGAGAAAAATTACTAATTTACTAAATGCATTGACAGAAACTAAGAAAACTTTTTTTTTCAACCTTTTCTGTCTTTTTTCTTTTTTTTAATAAAAAATAAAAAACCCAGCGGTGATTAAATACCACCAAAATAAATCTCTATTTGTGTAAAAAAAAATGATAAAACTTTCATATGGGTACAGTGTTGCATGACCGTGCAATTGTCATCCAAAGTGTGAGAGCGCTGAAAGCTGAAAATTGGCCTGGGCAGGAAGGGGGTGAAAGTGCCCTGTATTGAAGTGGTAATGGCCCTGTAATCCATTTTTCATTAAATCATTTCTTACTGTGTTTTTCTGCCTCCGTGTAATGTGAGCTCCTGAACCTCTCCTTTTCCCTCTCAGCTCCATTTGTTTGGAACAATCGGTGCATTGCTTATTGCACATTACAAGTGAGGGTCGCTACATTTCTGCGGGACCATGGAGAGTAAATGTAGCCACTTTCTAACAGGAATTCAGATCATAGCTTTTAAAAATACAATTTGGAGGAGGCTGAGAGCAAAAAAAATATTTTTTTTTAACCAAAGTTTAGTGTCACTTAACCGGTTGCCGACTGCCCACAGTATATTTACTGCGGCAGTCAGCCCCGGCCAGGCAGAGTGACGTAGGTCTACGTCACTCGCCTGTCATCCGCTTTAGAGCCAATAGCCGGCGAGCGCGCGCCCGCTGAGGCTCGTTCACGGAGGAGTGCAGGAGTGTGACCGGCGGACCCGATGTCCGCCGGTCACACTACGATCGTCGGTAGAGCGGGAGAAAGGCGGGCGGCTTATGTAAACAAGCCGCCTGTCATTCTCCCCTGTGTAAAAATGCAGATCAGACGGTTCTACTATGTAGAACCGTTGATCTCTGTTTTTACAATAGGAGACCTGTCCCATCACAGTTAGAAGCACGCCCCTAGGACACACTTAACCCCTCCCTGTCCAATATAGTTAACCCCTTCCCTGCCAGTGTCATTTTTGCAGTAACAATGCATATATATAGCACTGATTACTGCAGTAATGTCACTGGTACCCCCAAAAGTGTCAAAAATGTCAGCCAAGGGTCCGATCTGTCCGCCGCAATGTCGCAGTACCGCAAAAAAATCGCAGATCGCCGCCATTACTCGTTAAAAAAAAAACACCAAAAATGACAAAAATCTTTCCCTTTGTTAGTAAACGCGATAACTTTTGCGCAAACCAATCAAAATACGCTTTTTACGATTTTTTTTACCAAACATAGGTAGTATAAAACATTGTTTATAGCGCATGATCAAAAAATCGCACAGGTGATCAAATACCACCAAAAGAAAGCTCTGTTTGTGGGAAAAAAAGGACGTGAAAATCGTTTAGGTACAGCGTCGCACAACCGCGCAATTGTCCATTAAAGTCACGCAGTAAAAAATCGCAAAAAAAACCCTGGTCAGGAAGGGGGTAAAATCTTCCGGGGCTTAAGTGGTTAAAGAAAGGGGTGCTAGAACCCCTGTCAGCTCTTTATATTTCTCTGTTTTCCTGTGGCAGATTTTCCCTCATTTCCTTCCTGGTAAAAGGTTGTGCCTAGAACAGACAGGGAGGGAACTGTTTAATGGAACCCTGGATAGTAGTAAAACCTGACAGGGGCTCAAACCCTTCCCCACCATATGCCAAACTAAAAAAAGGTTTTGGATGTAGATACACTTTAAAGTATATTATAGCAGTCATAGTGAGTGATGTAGTGTTAAGGTAACCCTATGACCAGATATTTCACCATATTTGCCCCATCACAGTATGCTAGCCCACCTGGACGCCTCTTCACCAACCCACTTGGCTGCCTCTTCACCAGCCCACCTGGCTGCCTCTTCACCAGCCCACCTGGCTGCCTCTTCACCAGCCCACCTGGCTGCCTCTTCACCAGCCCACCCGAATGACTCTCTGGAGATCTCCAAGGACAAGGCCAAAGACTTAAGCACAATACTGTCTTCAAGAGACTTGCTACATGTGGCAGTCTCCCCCTTGTCAACCCCTGCACCGTGCTGAATGACTCACTCTGTCTTCTTGCTCCCACTGCCTCCCACTGCCCCCTTCTTTGCTGGAATGGCCCATATCTATTTATGAGATTTTCTCAGTCCCCTGTCAGCCCACTCCTGGGGATTGGCTGAGGTCCCATAACGATTCAAGGCAGCATCTCCTCAACCCCTCCCACTAACCCTGACCCAGTTAACCACTTCCCACCTGCCATATAGCAGAATGATGGCCACAAAGGGGTTAAGTTATCCTGACTGGGCGTCATATGACATCCAGCAGGATAAGCCACGCCGAGTGTCAGATTCACTCTGATACACCTCATCTCCGATCCCGGTAAAGAGCCTTTGACGTAGGCTCTTTACCATGTGATCAGCTGTGACTAATCCCACTAGTCACAACGTAACCAGGAAGTGCCGTTTATCAGCTTTCCTCCATTCATGCTGACTAGGCACGAGTAGAGGAGAGCCCATCGGGGGCTCTCCTGACAGGGGGGGGGGGGGGGGAATCAGCGCATTGATTATCTGTGCAGACCCATCAAGGATGCCCACTAGAGCCCACCAGGGATGCCAACCCGTGGCCACCAGGGATGCCAATCAGCAATCAGTGTTAATTAAAGATGCCAAAATATGCCAATCAGTGCCTATTAGGAATTCCAATCAGTGCCCATTAGTAATGCCTGTCAGTGCCTCATCAGTGCCGCCTATCAGTGCCCATCAGTGCCACCTAAAAATGCCCATCAGTTCCGCCTATCAGAACCACCAACAGTGCCCATTAGTGCTGCCTATGAGTGCCCATCAGTGCCCATCAATGTTGCATATCAGTGCCACCTATCAGTGCCCATCAGTGCTGCATATCAGTGCCGCCTTTTAGTGCCCATCAGTGTTACATATTAGTGCCTCATCATCAGTGACACCTAATCAGTGACTATCAGTGCCGCATCATCAGTGCCCCTCAGTGCAGCCTCATCAGTGCTCGTCAGTGCAGGAGAAAACTTACTTATTTACAACATTTGTAAGATAAACAAAGAAAAACTTTTTTTTCAATATTTTCGTTTTTTGTTTTTTTTTATTTGTTTAGCAAAAAAGAAAAAATCCTGAGGTGATCAAATACCACCAAAAGAAAGCTCTGTTTGTAGGGAAAAAATTTGTTTGGATACAGCATTGCATGGCCGTACAATTATCATTCAAAATATGACAGCGCTAAAAGCTGAAAATAGGCCTGGCCAGGAAGGGAGCGAAAGTGTCCTGTATTGAAGTGGTTGTAAAGCCCTAAGGTTTTTCACCTTAATGCATTATTTTTCTTACCTGAGCTTGATCCAACCCAGCAATGTGCATGAGTGCAGCGGCTCCAGCCGCTGTCTCTCTCCTGATTGGACAGATTGATAGCAGGGGGAGGCATTGGCTCCCACAGCTGTCAATCAAAAGCTGTAACACAGGAGCAGGGGGGTAGGGCCAAGTCCCGCTGTCTGTGTCAATAGACGCAGCAGCCGGATCCAGCAGCGAGCCCGCACAGGTGCCCCTATGGAAATTGGCTTTCCCTGGGGGCACCCGATGGAGAGGAGGGGCCTGGAGCACTGGCGGGGCAACCCCAGAAAAAGAGGAATCGGGACTGCTCTGTGCAAACCCATTGCACAGAGCAGGTAAGTAAAGCCATGTTTGTTATTTTTTTTTAAAAAGGAATATTTACAACCTCTTTAAGATTCACAAATTTACAGCAGGAGTCAGAGTTGGATTTTCTTACACTACACTACTAGTAGCACACACTAGAGGGTGCTATATTTGCATACCTTCTCCCAATAGCCAATCCACTGCTTGCATCAAGGCTGAAGGATCCCTCAGAGAATGTGAGGCTTGATGTTTTCAGGAAGCTATGTATAGCACCCTGTCATACTCTCCTATTGGTCATGATCTGTCTGCAATGCATAGAGAAGCACAGAGACCCAATGATAATATCTTGAATAAGGTATGTAATGAAAAGGGAAAGGTTTTATTTACAAATGTCATTAGCATGTTAATAGGGACGGGGGGCCAGGGAAGGTAAAAATAATCAGATTAAACTTTGGTATTAACATATTTTCTAAACTAGCTCTTTCTCATGCTAAGCATTTGTAAGAAGAACCTGCTGCTGCAGCTCTACTGTGTGTTTATACTTACATATACTTGGTTTATGTAAGTATATAGTGGTTCAAAGTGCAAATTTTAGTTGGAAAGCAGGCAATGACTGCTGGTCTTTTTCACCTACCCATTTCAATTTCTTTTATTTTTTTTAGGTTTCAGAGAAACCTCCAGCACAAGGGGACCTCGTACTTGGGGCTGATAGAGAGAACAAACTCTTACCCTTACCTGGAATGGAGAAGATTGTTGTTACACTCCACTCAGCCAGACAGATCCCATTAAATAGTGCTGGTTCTGTGCCATCCCCATTTGTCAGTCTGTAAGTATGAGGTCATCATCTCAGGAGCCCCCTGGGAGATTACATTTACAGCTTCATTTCCAAATTACTGGCTGCGGTGTTCTAATTTGTTATCATTCTGAAAATCTCTATTGTATCAAGGCTTTCTGGCAAATACCTAATCAGAAAAAGTCATTTGGAAAAACTTTAATTCAGTTAGATGAGTTTCACAGTTTATGTTTTATATTCCCTTTGTACTTGGAACCACACCGCAAGTAGATCAATAGCCAGCAGTAAATGTCATTGTCAGGACCCAGGTCCGAACCTGCAAACTCTGCTGTGTCTGGCGATGTCCCTTTTAGCTGAGCCACCTAGAATGCTGGACAGCTTCATAGGTAATTCCTTGAATGATCTTGCCTTGAACCCTGTTTTTCCTTTGCTCCTCTAATGAACTTCCTGATTTAAGTCATGTCTCGGCACTTCCTGTTTGCCAGTTTTTTGCGCTCTCTCCAGCCAAAATTTCACTCTTGTCAGTCCTCCTGCCATCCATATCTTTGCTACCACTCGTTGCCAACCTTTTTTTTTTTTTAATACTTTATTTTTACTGTATTTATAAACAAGTACTGTACAGATTATGCAGTATTTTATATACAAGTAACAAGCAGATTGTAAAAATAACAGACATTTCACAGGAGAGTGTAGTAATGCCATTAAAAGAAACATCTTCTGAAAAATGTAGCCCCACGTGCAGCTGTACATCATGGAACCAACATTCGTTGCTGACCTTTGGCTTGTTCCTTGACTACGCTTCTGCTTGATCCCAACCTGCAACCACTTGTTACTGACCTTTGGCTTGTTTACTGACTACACTTCTTCTTATCCTTACCTGCTATACCTGTTACTGGACTGACCTCTTGCTCTTGGTGGGGTGATCTTGACGACTGCGACCTGGTACTAACACGGAGCAAAACCGGCTCCACCATCAGGAGCTCTGCTGAACACTGGTTAGTATTTAGACTCCACAACTCTACACCAGGGTGACCTGCTTCTGTACTTATCCAGCTGGTCATTGGGTGCCTCTCTACTGCTATAGATACTGACCTCTGAGCTTGACTCCAGACTGTGAAAGTCATGGTTCTAACATTTTTACTTACTAGGGTTGCCACCTCATCCCTTTAAAACCAAACATGAACACATATTAATTACACCAATCTGCACTTAAATATCAGAAGTTGATATCGCAGCACTTTGTCCTGGCAGCAGTACAAACAACTTCCCATTTGCTGCCAGAACAAAATCAAGTTTTGTCTGAATGCTTCTCTGCCATGAATTGGAAGCCTTGTATTTTTATCAATGAATACAAGGCTTCCCGTGATTGGCCAAGGTGAAGAGGCAGGCAGATCACATTACAACGTCTAACTTCTGCCAATCATAGAAAGCCTTGTATTCATTGGTAAAAATGCAAGTATTCCCCTGAATGGAGAAGAAGCATTCATGCCAACTCGATTTTGTTCCTGCAGCAGATGGGAACTCGTCTGTACTGCTCCTGGAACACAGTACATAGTTACATAGTTGTTGAGGTTGAATAAAGACAATAGTCCATCCAGTTCAACTTGTGTAGGTGTGTGTGGCCGTAATCATCTCTCATACCCCTGAATGTTCTAATCCTTGAGATGTACGTCTAAGAGTCTTTTGAAAGTAGCCATACTTCCCGCAGAAACTACCTCTTGTGGTAGAGAATTCCACAATCGTGTAGCCCTAACAGTAAAGAACCCCCCACGTTGCCTGAGGTTAAAACGCTTCTCCTCCAGTCGCACTGTATGCCCTCGAGTCCTCATGCAATCCTTTCGACTGAATAGCTTTTTTTCTTTGCTGAGATCACCATTGAGGTATTTATAAATTGCTATCAAGTCCCCTCTCAGGCATCTCTTCTCCAGGGAGAATAAATCAAGAGATTGCAGACGCTCTTCATAATTAATTAATTAGTACTCTATGTAGCTAATTCTACAATATGATACAACGCACACAGCAGCTACATAGTTTGTAATAGAAATAGTTTGTTTGGGCCAGCTTGGCCCAAACTATCTATTTAGGCCTTGTTCACATAGGACGTATAAATCCATGCCCTTTGTGACAGATTTTCCACGCATCCAAGTGCTGGCAGTCCCATTGCTGTCAACTGGGACACAACTGCTGCTCCCAACATGGACCTGCACTTGCATGGTAGTCACATTGCAAGCAATGGATGTGATTGTGCACGCACTGCATCAGAGCTGACAGCTATGGGACTGCCTGCACAGGACACACCCATGTAAACCAGGTTTTAAGGTCAAACTAAAAAATTGAATTCTTCTTTAAGCATGCGGTATACAGCGTAAACTTTGCTCAAAATTACTTCTGAATTGGTCAAAATTTAAGCCAAGGGTGGCCTATAGGCACCACCTGTCTTAACAAATTTCAGTTGAACAATTAAAGGACCTGGGTGTGTAGACAGTTGCAGTTTACATTCCCCACTGCATGTGGCACTCAACTGCAGTGGCATTGCAGAGAGAGAAGAAATCAAGCGGAACTCTATTATTTTCTGGACCACAGAGAGTAGCTATCTGATTCGATGCTGGCATCCCATGTTAGTGTGGCAGCCATCTTTGGTCAGGCAGAGTCTGTTTAACTACGCTGTCGTTTTCCTATATGACGGGTGGGATCTCCTCTCATTCTGGGCCGATGTCATATGATGGGGTGCACAGTGCAGCGATCACAGTCGCGCCGTGTTCCTAGGACATGGCGCAACCCTGATCCCGGTAAAGAGCCGATCTTTAGAGCCAATGATGCTGCTCTTTAGAGCCGATTCTGCGGCTCTTTACCCATTTGATCAGCTGTGTGCAATCACAGCCGGTCACATGTAAACACAGAAGTGCCGTTTTTTGGCTCTCCTCGCCTCTCACACACTGAGAAGAGCCGATCAGTGACATCTCCTTACAGGGGAGACCTTTACAGGTAACCAGTGCCCTGATTATCAGTGCAGCCCCAGTCAGTACCCATCAATGACACCAGTCAGTGCCCATCAGTGACACCAATCAGTGCCCATCAGTGATGCCAGTCTGTGCTGTCTTTTAGTGCTTATCAGTGCTGCCCCTCAGTGCCACCCATCATTGCTGCCCATCAGTGCCGCCCATTAGTGCCCATCAGTGCCGCTTATCCATGCCACCTATCATTGCCATAAGTGCTACCTTTTTAGTGCCTATAAGTGCCACCTATCAGTGCCCATTAGTGCCACCTATAAGTGCTCATCAGTGCCACATATCGGTGAGTCGCCATCAGTGCCGCATATTAGTGCCACCTACCAGAGCCCATCAGTGCAACATATTAGTGCCTCTTCATCAGTGCCACCTAATCAGTGCCCTTCAGTGCTGCCTCATCAGTGCCCTTCAGTACCGCCTCATCAGTGCCCATAAGTGATGCCTCATCAGTGCAGGCTATTACTGCCCATCAGTGCAGCCTCATCAGGGCATATCAGTGAAGTAGAAAAATTACTTATTTACAAAATTTACCGACAGAACAAACAAAAAATAAAAACCCAGCAGTGATTAAATACCACCAAAAGAAAGCTCTACTTGTGTGAACATTATAAAAATGTATTTTGGGTACGGTGTTACATGACCAGGCAATCATCATTCAAAGTGAAAATTGGCAGGGAAAGTGTTTAGTGTCAGTGAGAGGTTCCAAAGGAGTAGGGACTATGCATGGACACGCCATCCTATCTGGAATCCTTCACCCTTGGGTACCAGGCCACATTCCACTCCTCAAAACAGAAGCTG
Source organism: Pelophylax lessonae (assembly GCF_965119305.1). Classification (NCBI taxonomy): domain Eukaryota; kingdom Metazoa; phylum Chordata; class Amphibia; order Anura; family Ranidae; genus Pelophylax; species Pelophylax lessonae. The sequence goes on from NC_138771.1 coordinate 131,281,303, forward strand.
TCGTCACACCTGAGGCCTACTTCTACTGTTACGTTGTTGTTACATGCTATGAATGCTCATTGTTAGGTTGCCTCACCGCAGTTCCTGTTCTGTAGTGCCAAACTTCATTTACAATATATTCCTGTTTCTCTGCACTGGGACTGTGTGTTTTCTGCCTCCGTACCATGCTACCTATCCCCAGGTGGAAAATTGTTGGCTGAACAGGGACTGCATCCCATTAGATCCTATCAGAAAACAAAAATAATACTAAATGGGTGGTGTTCAGTATTTCAATTCTCTTTACAAAGCTCATATTTTTTTGAAATTTAAAAAAATACTTTTTTTATTTGTCTTATGTTGCAGTGTTTAATAGCCTTTTTTCATTGTAATCTCTAATTATTATATCCTCGGACATTTTTTGGCACTACCATGTTTTATGCCAACATACAAAATGTGGGCAATGTGCCATATACAAAAGAAAGCTGTTCACCCTGATTTTATGTATATACAGTGAAGACTCCCTATCCTCATGTATGCTCACCATATCCTTATAAGCAGTTCCGCAGCAGGAAAATCACATTTGTCTACATGACCTTTTTCTCTATTTGTATATTACATTATGGTGCAGTTTACATGTACAAAGCATTTCCTAGTTTCCTGATGCCCTTTGTCACCATCTTTTTACTCGTTTCATGTTTTCTTTGCCCTTTTTTTCCTCCACCCTCCCCCACCTATGCTATTCAATTCTCTCCCTAGCACAGCGGTCGTCTCATAGGCCCGAAGCCTTAAAAACATTTCCTTCAACAGCAGCTAATCCACACAGAAAATTGTTTGTGTGGTGCTGCTAATGGGATATAGCTGCCCCTCCTTGTCTTCTCAAGGGGTTCAGTTGGCATTAATATTTCATCATGTTGGTCCACAGCATGCAGATCACATGGCAAGGACCCCAATCCAATACCTCCCCCACTCATTTGTCAGTCTCAACCTGATGATTGACAGCATGGACAAAAATAGAAGAAATGCATGATTTGCTGTTATAAAAATGAATGCTTACATGCGATAAAAAATTAGAAAAGGCAAGATAGGAAAATACCACTTCATTGCATGCCTGGCCATAAATGTTTGAAAAATCGTATGACCAATAATTGTTCATTTTTGATGATCACTAAAGTGTGAAACAATAACAGTCATATCTTAAAATGTAAGCAAAACACGGCATGAAATAACTTATAAATGTGTGATTTACAGAATGAGCAGCATTGATGAGAAGACACAAAGTCCAGCACAAAGTGTATCACATGTTGCCCTCACTTCAACTAACCACCCTGTGTGGGGGGAGACCCTAACTATGACAGTAAAGGAGGAAGAGGCAGACCAAGAAGGTACCCATCTATGCTCCTTCCTGACGTTGTTTATTTCAAAATCACTATTTTTCAGAAATGTAATTATTCTAGTAACTTTAAGGGCAGTCTACATGGAAGTGTTTTTTAGTTATTGGTGAATCTTGATGGGTTCAGCCCATGGATTTTTGGATAGTTGAAAAGTAAGCTTGTAAGCAGGTGTTGGGCTGTGGTTTGTCCTCCAGGCTGAAGGTGGTGCTGTTTCACTGTCTGAGACTGGCCGGAACTTGATTGGGACCAAGATATCCCTTATTATGGGCTTCAGGCAGTTTCCTTTTGGGGGAGACCGGTGTCTGTGCGAGAGTAGGTCAAGGACAGATCCTGCTGGGTAGGAAGAGAGTAGGAGCAGCATTAGGGAAAGGTACCTGATGAGAAGGGAAAGGACAGGTTTCTCCTTACAGGGCATCTCTTCTGCCAGCTTCTTGGAATGGTCTATTTAGGCAGAGGGGCTGTACAGTGTAGTAAAGTGTATTACACTTTTGCAGCCAAACTGGGATAACACCTACCTTATATTTGCTATATGTCCCCATTCACATAGCACAACTTAAAAGAAAATATTTAAAAATATCACTTTTTTAGGTGTTTTTTTCTGGAACGTCCAGCAAGGAAAATCCCACTTAGTTCTCTTTGTTAAGATGGGGCTGGGAAGCTGTGTTTGTCATAGCTAACACTATCTGTACTGCATAGCCAGATCTTCATTATTAAATAGATTTGAAGACTCAGTCCTAACAAAGAGTTAAGGGTTTTAGAGGCTGGGCTTTTTGCAATGTATGTTAATGAGGACAGACTAAAGGGCCGTACACACTTGATGAAAATCGGACGAAATATCCTCCGATTTTTCTCTCTCATGCTCACGTTCACAACCGTTTTTTGTAGAAAGTGCATAAATGTTCACAAAATTTCTCGTCCGATTTTTTTTTTTTTTTGGGACATTTGTTCCTAGACTTCTGGGTCGTCAGCAACTTCAGATCATGCGCGGCATTTCGTATCCGATTTTTCACGGACGTACTGCATACACATTAAACGAAAATTGGTTGTCTGGGGACGGACGATAAAAATTTTGGTGTTTGTCCCTCCGTTTTTTTTTGTTGAAAATGTTGGGATCGGCTGCTGAAGGTTGTGTACACACTAGCTGAAAATCCAACGATTTTACCTCGGGCGGGAATTTTTGGCAGATTTTCTACTAGTGTGTACCCCACTTTAGGACAGACTCACTCTGACATTTTTCTTGTAATAAGCCATGACACCTTCTATTATGTTCTTTTATAAATATATAACTATATTATCAATCTGTTCTAAAATCTTATAAGGCTTTACTATTAGTATGTCCACCAGCATCAAGTGTGTTACTACAAAAACAAGCAAAAAATGGAGCCATTTCAGATAAGGAGTTGCAGACTATACATTTAAGACAAGGATATCTAAAATGTTGATCAAATGTAAACAAATAAAATGTTATTTAAAGGTGAAGTGGGGCCAAAGCTCTTGTGGCCCTACTTCTCCTCTGGGTCACAGGATTGCCTTTCATTCTGCACTCCTGTGACCCACAAGAAAAATATTAGGGCCTAAAGGGCTAAAGCCCATTGTTGGCTGACATCACTCAGCTGGTACAGGCTCTGGATCGACCCCCAGCTGCAATGTATCACAGTGCTGAGGGGCTGAGCCAGCTGCTCCCACCCCCTTCACAGCCCGGCTTTCCAGTAAGCTCTCGAGGGGCAGAGCAGAGAGCTGGTGTCTGATGGTTACCGTCTCACTGAAGACCGAGAGCTGAGCATTCTGCGGTCTTTGATTGTTTAGTTCTCAGTGCAGAGGAGGCAGGGGACAGATGCAGCATTGTACCGATGATGCATCCACCTGGATGAGTATGTATGGTTTTTTTTTTTTAATACCACTCTTCTCTTTTGAATAGATTGTTCCTGTGATCACATACTGTAAATATATATATATATATATATAATATTTATCGTTTTTTATGTAGATCTTATACTGACTGTGGCTGATAATCCTTCCCAAGAATTTCTCCTTGACTACCGACTGCCTATACATATGCTGCAACCTTTCCACCCATATCATCTATGTCTGGTGCAGGTACTACAGGAGTGTGAGATTATCTGCAGTTACATATTCAGACCTAGTCTAAAATCCCCGATTACACACACAAAAAAAAAAAACAGATCAAAAGGTTCCAAAATTAAAATACTTTCAAGAGTACTTGTTATTTATGCTCTAAAATACATCAAAAGGATGATTGCTTCACAAGAAATAAAAATTTATTTTACATGACAAAAAGTCAGTCAAATGTTTTGGGGCCTCCAAACTCTTGTTTTTCTCAGGGCTTGAATACTGGTACTGGTAATAGATGCAAAGAGATACTGGGCAATATGGAATGCCTAAAATGGAAGCCACAGCACACAGGTTGATTTACTAAAACCGGAGAGGGAAAAACCTGGTGCAGCTGAAGCTGCTGCCTGTTCACTTCCAGGATTTACAGATACACAAAGCACACAGACGCATATACACCTACACATATATAAAGACACTCACACACGCTCACACACATATACAGACAGGCAGACACACTCACACCACTGCTTGCCTGCACAATTCTCCTCTCTTTCGATGAATACACATGGATCTCTGCAGTCTCCTCCTATCTCCACCCTTATGCTCTGCAGCTCTCCTTGGCTCTCCTATGACTCATCCCTCCTCCACCCCCCTGCTGGCAAACTCCCACGAGAATGAGAGAGAGAGCTGTGCATTATATCATTAGCCTAGGCTAATACAATGAATAAATAGTATTGCTCATTAATCGCACATAGTACATATATATATACACTAAGACATATTGCCACACCAGCATGTTGTGGGTGTTATAAATTGACCTAGACTTCGCTGTCAAGATGCATTGATAAATAATGGTTGTATGAACAAGTAATATAACAGATAGTGATAATTGCGTAGCATCGAAAAGGTCTCTACGTGTTTCGTGGGTTCTTTCCACTCATCAGGAGCCGATGCAGGGTAAATAGGCTTGTACCTGCAATAAAGTATATTTGTAGTCTAGTATTAAATGCAAAAAACAAGGGGGGGGGAAGTAAAAAGGGGGAGGGAGGAGCCTCCCCTGGTTACTCACAGGTCAGCTAAAGGTTCCAAATGAGGTGCTGGAGGCCGAAGACATAGTGGGGGACTCATCTCCGGGAGCTGTGGCAGTGGCCAGCGGCATGAAACCAACACAAACAAGGGTGGATAGACTGCCATGGGAGTGGGATCCCCATTAAAAATCAAAAATGGTGCTGAATGTGCCTAAAAGGACATTCTGTGGAGAGTAATAAAATATATATCAATGTAAATAATGCACATCTGATGATATATAGTGAGGACTGAAGCCCAAAAGCAAGGTGTCAGAAGGAGTAGACCCAGGTGAGAAATAAAAGTAGATAGTGACATGAAATGGAAACATATAGCTCTCACCAAAGGAATGAATGATATGAGAAAACCACCAAGAGACCAGTGAAAACAAAACAGCCAGAGTGAACAATGTAATCAAGTGATACCTGAATCCTGGGTGAGAGAGCATGATCCAAACAGGTGTGTAGTATAGCAGAGCAAGAAGCAGGAAGTGAATGCTTCACCTGGAAGTGATATTTGTAGTGAGGTCATGCCACTAAACCACTCCCAACGCCACGCTATTGGTGTGCTTGGCAAGGGGGGCGGCAACAGTTCCCAAGCAGCCATCTTTACTTGGCACCAAGGAGCGCTCCCCCCCCCCCCCCCCACACTACACAACATAGCACGCAGATGGCAAAGAGTACGCCAGCGCCAAAAGTGGTGCCATGCGCACAAGGTGAAGGCGAGGCGTCGATGCACATCGAGAGCCCACCAGTCCCCCCGCGCAAAAGTAAAGCGGAGGGGGGAAAAAGGAAGGCCCCAGGTGGGCATCGCAGCTCCCGGATATATGCGAAAACCCCAAAGTCTCCAGCAATCAGTCTCACCTGGAAGAAACAGCCAATGCAAGCAACTGCCACAGCTCCCGGAGATGAGTCCCCCACTATGTCTTCGGCCTCCAGCACCTCATTTGTAACCTTTACAAGCAGGATAAGAGTTGGCGCATCACACATACCTATATAGCATCAAGGGGTATGCAGTTCATGTATAGTCATTAGTCTGGTGTAGTTGATGGCTGAAATAGATTACACTCAGGGCCAGCTCAGCTGCAGAGAGAAGTCAGCTCTGAAAGTGAAAATAAAAACAAAAAGCAGAGCGCCTCTAAGTGTTATCAGTTTAATTAAAAGGGTAATGCAGGTACAGGAAAACTGCTCACATTTAAAACAGTATAAAATAGCTCATCTGTTAGGTGGTCTGCAGGAACACAGGGGTCCACGGCTGGATGTTAATAGCTCCAAGAGGTGGTGCAGGGGATGGTGAAGGAGGGAGATGTCTGGAGAGCCAAGAGACCAGATAGTAGGATGGTCAGCAGCTTCAGGAAGGTGTTCTGTTCCTCAGGGAGACACCTGGTGAGCCGAGAGACCGTTAGGTAGGATGGCTGTCGGCTTCAGAAGGGCACCCTGCTCCTCAGTACATCCGGTGCCAACAGATAGGGGAGCCCAGCGTGACAGATCCAGCAGCCAAACGCACAACGCGTTTCCGAGCGTGCGCAGTAGCCTCACAGGGCGTGCGTGCTCCTTTCTCAAGTGCAGTGGCATGACACAGAAGAGCTGAACAAGTTTATAGGAAGCCAGCACTCAAGCTGAGTGGATACAGATGGATTTAAAGTGGCCATCGTAAATGGGCTGGACAGTGGGACCCCAATACTTAAAGCGGCAATAAGAAAATAAACACAAGGGAAAAAAAAAAAAAAAATCGCATACAAATAAAATCGCATTAAAAAAAATAAATAAATGGTTATTTAACAAGGTAAAAAGACATACATCGGCTCTAATCATAATATGGTGTTAACATCTAGCTCTTCGTTTAAACCCTTGGGTGAAAGTGAATCCAGGGTATAGATCCAAAATGTCTCTCGTTGGCATAATTTGGCAAATCGTTCGGCCTCAGATGAAAGTTTGGGGATAGACTCTATTACCCAAACCTCCAATTTTTTCTTAAAAAGGAATACTACCATACACCTTATTTCTATCACCTTCAATAAATAGTATTGCTCATTAATCGCACATAGTACATATATACACACACTAAGACATATCGCCACACCAGCATGTTGTGGGTGTTATAAATTGACCTAGACTTCGTTGTCAAGATGCATTAATAAATAATGGTTGTATGAACAAGTAATATAACAGATAGTGATAATTGTGTAGCATCGAAAAGGGCTCTACGCGTTTCGTGGGTCCTTTCCACTCATCAGGAGCCGATGCAGGGTAAATAGGCTTGTACCTGCAATAAAGTATATTTGTAGTCTAGTATTAAATGCAAAAAACAAGGGGGGGGGAGTAAAAAGGGGGAGGGAGGAGCCTCCCCTGGTTACTCACAGGTCAGCTAAAGGTTCCAAACTAAAATAAAAACAAAAAGCAGAGCGCCTCTAAGTGTTATCAGTTTAATTAAAAGGGTAATGCAGGTACAGGAAAACTGCTCACTAGGTGGTCTGCAGGAACACAGGGGTCCACGGCTGGATGTTAATAGCTCCAAGAGGTGGTGCAGGGGATGGTGAAGGAGGGAGATGTCTGGAGAGCCAAGAGACCAGATAGTAGGATGGTCAGCAGCTTCAGGAAGGTGTTCTGTTCCTCAGGGAGACACCTGGTGAGCCGAGAGACCGTTAGGTAGGATGGCTGTCGGCTTCAGAAGGGCGCCCTGCTCCTCAGTACATCCGGTGCCAACAGATAGGGGAGCCCAGCGTGACAGATCCAGCAGCCAAACGCACTAATGACTCAATATGTGTATATGTACCAATAAACGTTTTTTACATTGATTTTCTACATCACGTTATAGCTGTGTGCTTCATTCAAAGTCCCAAACCTCCCTCCTCTTTTATTACAACTAGATCTCTACAACTAAGCCCTATTCTGTTAAACTCATTAGTCTGTGAGCAGGGCAGCTTGTATTGCCCCCAGCACCTGGGTTTCAGTGGCAGTGGAGAGCAGCAGCTTGAAGCAGAGCATATTTAAGTCCAAAGGATACTGGGCAATAGTTGAAAATCAAGTGGATAATGTGGTGGTGTATTTGAGTGCCAGTCTGATATGCAGACTGGACTCATTCAAGTTCTTGTGGCACTCCCATCCATTTGTACTTTTGACTACTCCAGGGACCCTCTGGGACACCCTAGTTGACAGAGAAGTGCCTCTAAACATTAGACTCTAATTTTAAGATTTGATCACTTTCGGCTTTAGTGCTCCATCAAGGCTTTTACTATTTGTATTCATGCTTAGCAGAGATACAAGTTTATTGGCTAGCAACAATTCCAAAAGGATATTCTTTGTAGTGGTTCTGAACTTAATTACATAATGAGACCGCCTATGATATCAGATATTTTCAACACACCCCTGGCATATGTCATAGTAGTTCTCAAAGTCTGTACACTGTTTATAGTGTTCTCTGTGTTCACCTATTCTTTTCTATTTTTTGTAGTTTTTTAAAATACACCTTCATAGAAGGCATAATAATGGCAAAAAATGTAAACAGGTAGAGGTGTCCTTTCACCTTTCCCAATACTCTTACCGCTAGATGAGAATTTATGCTGTAGGGCAATTAAAATGTTATCCCTTTCATGTGGTAAGATGGACGTTCTTTACATGCTCATAAGCACAAAATGATTAATTCCCTACTGATAAATAAATTATTCAAAATCTCATGTATGATTTCTGTGATCCTGATATGTTATATTCACTTCTCAGCCACATGATCAGGGTGCCGGTGAATGCCATCTTTTTGTCAGCATTGAACGCAGAAGTAGCTCTATAGCTCAGCAGAGAGGGTTCACTTATAGCGCTTTACAGGTAAGTTTAACAGGTCAAAACCATTCTGTGTATTGTGATTTACTCTATATATAAAACCTCTTTGGTTTCCCCACTAGGTTCTTCTTGTCGGGATAGAGTCTCCACTTCAGGGACATTCTCAATCTCTTTTGGCAGTAGCACGAATTGTTCCCAACTACAAAGATTACAGGTATTGATATACATATATATACAGATATTGTACATGGTACATCACATATGCAAACATTCCAATTCCCTTTTTCACTGTCTATATCTGCCATACTCAGAGTATTGTGGCACTATAGTGATCTTCCAGAGGTTGCCAGGAGTCCCTTGAGCTGTGGCTGAATGCCCTCCTATCTGATGCTGCCTGCATGCCTCTGGATCCAAAACCAGCATCATTATGACACCACTGATCTTTTTAGCTATTATTAAGAGTGGCATTATGACCACCACTGTAAAGGGATATTCTTCCCACTGGCCACCAATGTATAGGGCATGCTTTCCACTGACCTTTGAAAAATTTATTTTGACAGGGATTCCCCGAGACCTGAAAATTAATTCAAGGATTCCTTAGGGTTTAAAGTTTGAGAAATGCTGGTCTAGGTAAATAAGGAAAATAAAAGCATCATAAAGGTAAAATGTGTTGTCCTGACAAAACCAGATATGGGAATATTTATATAGTCTCAAGTCTACAAAGCTCAGTTATTCCATCAAATATTGCCTATATTCTACAAGTGAAATGTTAATCTCATATAAGCAATTCAAGTATAGGATTTAGACCTGAAGCCTTTAAAAGTCCCTGTAGGAAAGCAGAGAAAAATCAAGTATTTAACATGTTTACCTGCATTAAACAACCAATAGGTAGAGATTATAAATGATACCTCTAGAAAATAGGGGACTTTCAAGAAAGTGGCGTCATCATTGAGGTGAGCATATACACAAAAGTTTTCTTTCAAAAGGAAAAATTTTATTTATATAAACATGATAAAAGTAGTCTTCAAATAGACATAAAAACATATACAGTATACAGCTAAGGGGCAGCACAGCTCAGACTGTAGTGCATTAACATTGATATCCGTAGGTATACACAGGTCCAACGCATTTCGCAAAACACTTTCTCTGCTTCTTCAGGGAACTTGATTATGCATCTACATTATTGTAAATTTCAAAAATAGAAAACAACATATTATACACCATAACTACTTAAGTGTCTCATATGTGCACTTGCCATATAAATAACAAAAGAAGGTTTAAATCTGTGCTAATCAAAATCATCCACATTATATTGTTTATGTCTCCAGACAGCATGGCATAACCCCGGTCATATGACGACCAACTGACACCTGGTAATATACCAGGGTCAGGTCTGAAGGACACTGGACCATATCTAGCACATTCAAAATAGGCCACAATTATATCTTGACAGCTGAAAGAATCAGAGTAGAGCTATGCGTGGAACACCCGCACCTCAACACAATCACCAAATCAATTGTCACAACCAGAGAGAGTCCCTCACATATCCCACAACCAGGCACACCAACAAACAAACCCACACCAATACAGGCATCCCACCCCAACATATGTCACCGCAATTCACACCATCCTCCACACGACAGGAACATACTTCGCCCATCGTACCATAGATAACAACAGGCAAACTTATCAACCACAACACACCATCCAACCCACATCCCAACACATCATCACCACACATACAAAACACCACCACCTCATCAACAAACAACCACATTCATACAAAAGGCCACTAACAGTCCATTCTGCCCTCACCCCAAACACGTAATTCCAAGCAACTGATATCAACCACCGAAAATTACAAAACAAACACAATGGCGCACCGGCCTAGTGCATTATCCTTTGAAAGATTTATTTAAATAAAAGGTATAAGAATACTCACAAACGAGTTCTTGATAAAAGCAAGATCGAGATCCAAGGGTGTACCGTCAATTGAAGCTGTAAAGGCTTATGCGTTTTGAGGCTTAGCCTCTTCCTCAGAGGCTCTGAGGAAGAGGCTACCAAGAACTCGTTTGTGACGAAGAACTCGTTTGTGAGTATTTTTATACCTTTTATTTAAATAAATCTTTCAAAGGATAATGCACTAGGCTGGTGCGCCCTTGTGTTTTTTTTTGTCATTTTCAGTGGTCCCAGACTACCCTGGTCTTGTAAGGGGCTGCAAGGCTGAAGTTAACCAGAGTTGCCATGTCATTAGTTCTCAACAGCTGCAAGACTGAGGTGGATAGAGGAATACACCACTCAGAGCGCAAGGGATAGGGTCTTTGCACCAACGTTTTGTTAGTGACATCAACCACCACCAATTTATCACCCCCTTTAGAGAACCCCAGCACAACCTTCCGACCCTCTTCCAAACATCCCAACAACAACCCCTAGAACACATCCAGTCAACCTGGCCAGCCAGAGTCCAAATTCTCCCCCTCGCCAAGAACATCACACACCCGCCAGCCTCCAGCGTACATCCAAGTAGTAGTGTTACACTAGTAATTATGGCCTAAAGTATAGCTACAGCCTGTGGTCCTGTGTAAATCACTGTGGGATGGCGTGACATGAGAGGCTACCACACCGCATCGTGCCCCATTTCCTGCTGCTCCCACACTAAATACGGTCTCACCAGAAATTACAGGGCTGCACGTCGGCCCCTATGTCACATCTGGTGAGGGCGCCAAGGTCGGTGCGCATGCACGTGGCACCCGACACAGCCTTAGGACGGATACACCCAACAATTTCACTACAAATTCTGCTGGTGGCCAGCTGGATCTGTCCTGTTCCTGAAGGAAAGTGGAGACTACTTCCACTCCCTTATGATGTGGTATAGATGAATATAATACCTCAATATCAATGGCCATTAGCAGTGCTCCCTCAGGGATGGTAAGCCCCTCAACTGCCGTCAAAAGCTCCAATGTATCTTTGAGGTATGAAGGTAATCTAAGTAAATGTGGTCTGAGCTGGCTATCAACAAATCTGCTAGCAAACTCAGTCTGACAGCCAATTCCTGACCTGATGGAATTGCCATAAGGTTACACAACTGCCCAGAGGTGGTATTCTGTAGATCACAGTCAGTCAGGGATAAACTGGTTCACAGCCATTATCTCCCCTTGGAGAACTCTGAGGAAGCTGTGGGAGGGGTAGGCATCTTTCGGTGTGGGGAATGTGATCAATTTCCATGGGTCAGAGAGGGGAATATATTCCCACTTCCTAGGGGGGGGCAGGTTGACTGGATGTGTTTTAGGGGTTGTTGTTGGGATGTTTGGAGGGGGGTCAAAAGTTTGTCCTCGGGGGTCCTCTGATGGGGGTTATGTAGTGGTGGTGGTTGATGTCAGTTGCTTGGAAATACGTGTTTGGGGTGGGGGGAGGATGGACTGTTAGTGACCTTGTGTATATAGGAGGTTTGGTTTGGAGCCTTATTGTGGAGAGAGTAAATTAGTTTTTTTGTTGATGAGGTGGTGGTGTGTTGTATGTGTGGTAATGACATGTGTTGGGGTGTGGGTTGGGTGGTTTTGGTGGATGGTGTGTTGTGGTTGATGGGTTTGCCTGTTGTTGTCTGTGGTAGGAGAAGTGTGTTCCTGTCATGTGGAGGATGGTGTGCATTGCGGTGAGATATGTTGGTGTGGGATGCATGTATTGGCGCTGGCTTGTTTGTGTGCCTGGTTGGGGGGCAATGTGAGGGATCGTCTGGTTGTGACGATTGATTTGGTGATTGTGCTGCAGGGAGTGGATGTTCCACGTATAGCTCTACTCTGATTCTTTGAAATAATTTTTACTTCAGCAGTCCGGATATAATTGTTGCCTATTTTGAATGTGCTAGATGCGGTCCAGTGTCCTTCAGACCTGACCCTGGTATGCTACCAGATGTCAGTTGGTTGTCATATGGCCAGGGTTACATTTTTTTTTTTTTTATTTAAATACATTTTTTTTTTTATTGGGAATGTTATATAGCAGAAATAAAAATATATAGTTTGTTGGTGATCAAATACCACCAAAAGAAAGCTCTATTTGTGGGGGAAAAAAGACATCAATTTTATTTGGGTACGTATGACTGCGCAGTTGTCAGTTAACCACTTGCCGACCGCCGCACGACTATCTACGTCGGCGGTCAGCCCCTCACAGGCAAACTAACGTAGGGCTACGTTGCTTGCTTGTGAGGGTCTAGGGAGCGAGCGCGCGCCCCCGGGGGCGCGCTCCCGCTCCCGCGTGGTCACGGACCCCCCCGCGCGTGTGACCAGCGGACCCGATGTCCGCCGGTCACTCGGCGATCGGCGGGGGAGAGGGAGAATGTCAGGCAGCTTGTGTAAACAAACTGCCTGTCATTCTCCTCGCTGCAAAGACACTGATAAAACGGATCTGGTATGTAGATCCGTTGATCAGTGTCCTTACAGCTAGAGCCACAGCCAATCACAGTAGAAACCACGCCCCTAGGGACACACACAGCCCCTCCCTTCCAAATAAAGTTAACCCCTTCACTACCAGTGTATTTTTACAGTAACAGTGCATATGTATAGCACTGATTACTGTAGAAATGTCACTGGTAACCCCAAAAGTGTCAAAAATGTCAGTCAAGGGTCCGATCTGTCCGCCGCAATGTCGCAGTACCGCAAAAAAAATCGCAGATCGCCGCCATTACGCGTTAAAAAAAAAAAACAACAAAAATGACAAAAATCTTTCCCTTTGTTAGTAAACGCGATAACTTTTGCGCAAACCAATCAAAATACGCTTTTTGCGATTTTTTTTTACCAAACATAGGTAGCATAAAACAAATTGGCCGAAAATTTTTAAAAATTTAGATTTTTACATTTTTTTTGGGGGAATTTCATATAAAAAAATGTGAAAAATATTGCTATTTTTGCAAAATTGACGCTCTTTTTTTGTTTATAGCGCGTGATCAAAAAATCGCACAGGTGATCAAATACCACCAAAAGAAAGCTCTGTTTATGGGAAAAAAAGGACGTCAAATTCGTTTAGGTACAGCGTCGCACGACCGCGCAATTGTGCGTTAAATTCACGCAGTGCCGAATCGCAAAATACCCCCTGGTCGGAATGGGGGTAAAATCTTCCGGGGCTTAAGTGGTTAAAGTAATGTAGGGCTGTATCGCAAATAATTACCTAACCATTAAGGGGGGAAACCTTCCGGCCCAGAAGTGGTTAAGGAGGGAGTAAATCCATTAGGATTGCGAAAACAGATCTGTCTGTCATTTGAAGTAACAGGTAATGGTTTTCGGGACCAATGGGAAAGTAACCTAACCCAATGCTCCATGAAAATTATGGAAATGTTGAGAGATAAATATAAACAAGATATGATAGATTTGGATAAAGAGATTGATGTTACATGTTCTATTGGTAAGGATTTGCTTCAAACCCCAGATTTCAGAAGAAAGGAACAGGACTTAATGCAACATTTAGAAAGCTACAACAAACACCTGGTAGTTAGAAAGGACCAAAAGTTTTATAAGGACAAATTGGCCTTTACGGATGGATATGCATAAAGATAGCAAAAAGGATCTGGATCTAGGAAAATGAGATCACAAAGATATAATTTAGGATATGAGGAACAGTTACAGTATATTGATCTGAATCTGACTCATCTATGTTCTCATCTATTTACTCTCAGAAATCAAACACAACAACACAGAAAGGAAAATCTGGAAGAGGGCGTTCACGGAAATGTGGTAATGGTGAAGGGTATGACTCACAAGGCAATAGTAACAAAAAACGTATTGTCTCACCTCAAAATCCTCCAGTAAATTCAACTAAAAAAGTTGCAATAGAAAATTTGCGAAGCACACGCGGTGAACAGGTGATGGGACCCACACAAATATCTCTAATTAAGGACTATCACTTCTAATACACATTGGGAACTGGGTGCAGTTTCGAAAACATGTCAGGGATCACAGTCTATCAATTTGACTGGATCCCCTTTAGGCCACCAGCTTTGTCTCCACATGCACAAATATCACTATGAGACAAATAAATGGGAACATTAATGGGTGCATAATCAAGCACATGTAGAATCTGTATCCTTGGATGTAAATTGGGTCTAAGCTTTTGTCCCCTAGAAAAGTTAAATAATTTTTAATTAGTGAAGGACTTGCACTTATATTCGAGGAATTTAACCTTTAAATATATTTTTGATAAGGAACGGGGAACAGCTGGAACCCGCGTTGAGGACAGATATAAAGATTTTAGGGCTCAGGATTTTCGTACAATAAAAATATTGATCCAACTGCTGGATGAAAAAGCAAACTGGGGTGCATTGGGAGTCTAGATCCTCCTTCTCCAGTGACAAGGACTCTGACTCCCAATCAAGTCCCCCTAAATTCAGGACTAAATCCCAGAAATTCTCTAAACTTCAAAAATGCCCAGCAGTAAGGGCTTTTCTCAAACAAACAGTAAATGAAATTGAAAATCTATCTTTAAGAGCTGATCCTACCCCCAACGTTACACACTACCAACATAGGGCTTTGGACGACCTTGTCTGAAATGACCGGATTGTCATTAAGCCCTCCGATAAGGGGGGCAATATTACAGTAATGGACAGTAATTATTATGAAGATATCTGCTTAAGAATTCTATCAAATTCGGAATAGTATAGTGTAGTATCGCAAGATCTAATTAATGCCTTGGGAATACAGTTTAAATCCTTGATATGTGATGTATATCATTCACATATATATGACAGGAATCTTTTTGAGTATTTGAATGTAAAATGGCCTGTAACTCCTACCTTCAATGCCCGTCCGAAGGTGCATAAATGTCTAGAAAAACCTCCTGGCTGTCCCCTCATGTCAAGAATTGGGTGTCAGACTGAGATGGCTAGCAGATTTGTTGATAGCCAACTCAGACCACATGTACTTAGATTACCTTCATATCTCAAAGATTCATTGGAGCTTTTAAAGGTTGTGGAGGGCTTACCATCCCTGAGGGAGCATGGCTAGTGGACATTGATATACAGGCATTATATGTATCTATACCACACCATAAGGGAGTGGAAATAGTTTCCTCTTTCCTGTCGGAACAGGACAGATCCAGCTGGTCACTAGCAGAGTTTGTAGTGAAATTGTTGAACCATATTCTCACATCCAATATATTTGTGTTTAATGGGACAACTTACCTCCAGCTACAGGGGGTTCGATGGTGACATGCTGGGCCCCATCTTATGCCAACCTGTATCTGGGGGGTTGGGAGAGATCCCTATTTTTAGACGACGCTGCATCGATCTATCTGCACCACATTTTATTGTGGTGTTGCTACATTGACGATGTGCTGGTCGTCTGAATGGGGACTGCAATTGATCTGACACAATTTATGTCGTTTATATCTCACAATGACTATAACCTCAAATTTACCAAGCAGTTTGACACCCATAGCATTCCTTTCTTGGTTGTGTGAATATATCTACAATCAAATGGTTCTCTATATGCTACCTTATACCGAAAGGAGACGGCAGGAAACACAATACTGCATTCAACCAGTGCTCACCCTTGTTCCCTGGTTCGCAGTATTCCCTATAGCCAATATTTGAGGTTACAAAGGAACTGTGCCAGGGAAGATGATTTTGAATGGGAAGAAAAAGCTCTACATAATCGACTACGTAATCAGGGATATAGTAAAAAGATATTAAACAAAGCCTACCATAAAGCCAAACTTAATCAAAGAGAAGATCTGATCTTTGCACCCAAAATTCTGGAAAAAAAAAACGATACTGCTAAAGTGAATACAAGGTTTAGTGCCCCACCAGTTATGTAGTCATTTACAAACATCATTAATTGTTATAAAAAAAACCGAACTGTTCTGTGTGATGCTTATCACCAGATCACAATGTAAAGTGTAATTTTAACAATGGTAACAAAGACAGCATTTGTAACTATATAAGGCCTGTGCAGTTTTTCTTCCCTGCTATAGGTGGCGCTGTTTAGTTGGCCTCTGTGCAGAAGAAAATAGAGGTTGAGCAGAGCTTTGTTCCTCTGAAGCCTCCATAGGTGTCATCAGGGGAGCGCCCATCCAATTTGACTCTGCTGCACTGAATGACCTCAATGGTCATCGTTAGCGAGAGCAATGCTAATAAATAGCACTGCCCCACTGCTGTTGGCGTGCATTTGTGACTTGGATAGTGTGGGGACAGGAATCCTACTGCCTAAGGACAGTGCAGTTAGCACTAGGGAGAGGTTCTGGTCAGGTAGGAATAGTCCAGGGATACAATGCCTAGCTCTGCTATCCGGGAACTCTAGAAGGATCTTCCTATCTGGTTACTGCCTGCACCGCTGTTGTGCCTATCAGTCATACCCTTCATCAGATACTGTTTTGGTAACGTAGCCTATCAAATTGTCCTCTCAAGTACAAAGATTGTGTTAATTGTGCTGATATACCTGGGTTGCCTGTAATACTGAGGCTTTGTTGCCAAAAATTTTGGAATTGTAAGTGAGCAGCTTGCCGCTGTCTTTCACATGTCAATTGTTATTTTTTCTTTACACAATAATAATTGTGCCAACGTCCTTGGTCTCTGTGTGCCTTTAATCCATCTCGGGTACAAATCAACTAGCCCTGCCTACAGGGTTCTAACCTTTCTCCATATTAGAAGAATGGTCATAAAGCCAGTTTTGGGTAACCTTGTAGAAGTTTCACTTCCCTTCCTGTTCTGTCTGACAGCTATCAAATAGAAGTTAAAAAAATAAGTTAGAAAAACAAAGAAAAGCTTTATAAACAAAAAAAAGGTTCATAATATCCTTCCAACCCGTACCTTGTTTTTCACCTGCAGAAGATGTGCATTGATCATGGTGTCACTTGTTGCCCCAGTCATATTTTTTATCAGAAGTTTTTCTTTGTGTTTAAATGTGAGGCATGGTGCATGGCACCACATGGGTTAATTCATGACTTTTGACTGTAGTCTAAGAACTGACACTTGCTTTGAAGAAACTATATGTAGCAAGTTTTCCAGGCCTATGGCCTGATGTGGGCCTGACAGGTCGCCCCAGTGTAACCGGGGGCTAAAGGTCCCCAGGATCAGTGGGAAGAGCCTCAGGCTTGAAAGCCAGGGGTCCGGGGGGCCCTCCATGGTTTCTTGCACCGGGGCCCTGAAGGTTCTAGTTACGCCTCTGGTAGCAGCACTGAAAATGTGAAAAGCATGGCTTGTATTAGAACCTAATAAGACCTTTTTGCAGTGCAGATATGCTGACAGTAAAGATGTTTAGAGTAGGAGAGAGCAAGGTGAGCAGAGGGGCAACCTCATCAGTATCCTGCTGTTGCTATACTGTCAAGCTGGCAAATGTTCTGGACTATCCTGCATTGTGCTGGGGCTTAGGCATAGGACAGGATAAATGGCATTACAGCATACAAAAACGTTTAGCGCACACTGCTGCGTATATGGTCAATCCACCTAACCACAATGTCACAGTGTGAATCCAGTCTTAAAGTAACAAATAACATATTATATAATATCTTTTAACCAACAGCCAGACCCCCAAGCCTCCTGGTATGAGTGGGGTACCTCAGGTCACAGCTACGTTTCCAGATCCTTCTCCATCTTCATTCCTCGTGCCACAAAGAGCCACACAAGGACACCCACAGGTAATATTAATGTGCATAATCTGTTAAAATATTATTATTATATCGCTGTCTCTTCTGAGGCCTGGGTATTATTAGTCATGCTTTGATTATCTGTCACAGAACTCCGCTCTCTGCATCTGTTGGCATAGAACACATAGTTACAGATTTCAGAACATCCCACACATCAAAGGAATTGTTTATATTGTAAAATATTAATGGAAACCTGTGCCTGTCCTTCAATCCATATTTGTAAGCAGCTACTTTTCACCATCTGGGAATCCTAACACATTGGTAGATAATGATTTTTGGGAGCATGCATTAAGTATTGTTTGTCCTAAAAAGAACTGGGATGATCGCACTGACTCCTGCTCCATCCAAGTCTGGTACACTGAGGGTAATTTGCTAAGACTGGAGCAGCCAAAATCTGGAGTAGTTTTGCATGGCAAGTAATCAGCGTCTAGCTTTCATTTTCAAAGCTTAAAGTGGTTATAAATTCTAAGTGTTTATTACCTTACTGTATTTTATTTAAAAAATAGTCCACCACCCATCCTTAAACACTTACCTGCCTCCCATGACTATTCCAGCACTGTCCCTGCTGCATCACCCCTTCTTCTCTTCATGGTCTCACAGGAGACATAGGCAGCAATATGAGCGTTTGGCATCTGCTGCTGTCAGTCAAATCCTGTGAGGAGGGAGTAGGAGGCAAAGCCAAGCCACGCTGTGTGTGTCTGTGGATGCACACAACCTAGCTCGGGAGTGAGCTAAGGGGACACTCGTACAAAGGTGGAGAAGGGGGGGGGGAGCCAGCAGAGGACTCCAAAAAATGAGGTAAGGTGCCACACTGTGCAATACTACAGCACAGAGCAGGTAAGTATAACATCTTTTTTTATTTTAAATGAAAAAAATATAATTAACAATCTTAACTAAACAGGCTGAATATAGAATCTGATTGGTTACTACCCGGCTGCTTCAGATTCTGTCTGCTGCAATTTTAGGAAATCCCCCCTATTGCTTTTGAAGATATACATAGCAAACAAAATGAGATCTCTTTGTAATGCAATTACAGTATTCTTTAGTTCAAAAATCCATCTTCATGTACAAATGTACAAATATTTGATTCAACAAGCGACTGTACAGTTTTAAGCAACACTCCATGGCTTGAAAAAGAGCAGAGTGTTGCTTAAAACTGTACAGTTGCTTGTTGGATCAATAGATTGAATATTTGTACATTTGTATATAAAGATGGATTTTTGAAGTAAAGATTAATTGCGTTCCACAGAGATCTCATCCTCTTTTTTTGCTGTATGTCATCGGTGGATTGATTGGGAACTCATGGGGACCTCAGGGGTGAGAGGTGTATAACACGGCAGGAGTGACTTGCTCTACCTTAAGTATATATATATATATATATATTAGCTAACCAGCGTTGCTGAACTTGACAAATTAAATCTTTAGAGTCTCAACTCTCAACATCTCCACAGTGATTGTCTCCAGATTTCTTCAAGATCTCCCTGAGACAATACTTCCCTGAAACAAAAGAATGTCCACACTGGAGGAGACGTGCTCAAATCAGGATTCCTTAAAGAATTATGATGTTTCCAATATACAGATTTTCAGTTTTCAATGCTGCTCTGCCACAGGCAAAATCTACCTACAATTTTACTAGGAGAAACTTAGTGCCCATCAAAGTTGGCACAGTTGCCTTCTATTATTCTAGACACCTCATCCCAGAGAACAGAGCCCCTCCTAGGTCTGCTTCCCTCTTCCAACAAGCAACCAGTGGAGACAGCGCTATCCAGATATAGGTGATGTAAATAAAGCCTCCAAATGGTAAAGAGCCAGTGAAAAGTCTGAAAGTATTTATTAAACAAGCAGTTATTGGTATAAGGTAAAGGTAAAATACAATACCAGGCCAGCCTGGCTAGATGAAGCTGGGTCAATATCTGCTTATTCCCGTGGATGAGATGGAAAAGGCCTCTGTGGCATGGTGTCATACCGCTGAGTAAAGTCCAGGGGTGGACTGACAACTCATGGGGCCCCCGGGCAATCAGAGATCATGGGGCCCCCGTGTCCACACTCAAGCCACACAAAGCCCCACCTACAAATTGCAGCTCAGCCACATAGAGTGGGCATTTAAATCTACCACAGTATAGCTTGCATGGAAGTTCCTGGCTTCTTTCTGTAGTGTGTAGCCTCTCATGGGGCCCCCTACTGACCCTGGGCCCTCGGGCAGTGCCCTAATCCCTGAATGGTCAGTCCGCCCCTGGTAAAGTCACAGTCGTTCAGGAGCTGGGCCAGGCCTGGAGCTCCCCTTTGCGTTCCAGGCTGGTCACATCGGCTTCCTGCATCCGGGTATTGGCACTTCCACTTTTGAGTCTCTGGTCGCGGTGACGTCACAAAAGAGTGCCAGACTTAGCAGATATTGGCCCAGCTCCATATGGCCAGGCTGGCCTGGTATCGTATTTTACCTTTACCTTATACCAATAACTACTTATTCAATAAATACTTTCAGACTTTTCACTGGCTCTTTACCATTTGGAGGCTTTAGTTACATCACCTACAGTATCTCACAAAAATGAGTTCACCCCTCACATTTTTGTAAATATTTTATTATATCTTTTCATGTGACAACACCGAAGAAATGACACTTTGCTACAATGTAAAGTAGTGAGTGTACAGCTTGTATAACAGTGTAAATTTGCTGTCCCCTCAAAATAACTCAACACACAGCCATTAATGTCTATACATCTGGCAACAAAAGTGAGTACACCCCCAATTAAAAATGTCAAAATTAGGCCCAATTAGCCATTTTCCCTCCCTGGTGTCATGTAACTCATTAGTATTACATGGGGAGCAGGTGTGTTAAATTGTGTGTTATCGCTCTGACTCTCTCATACTGGCCACTGGAAGTTCAACATGGCACCTCATGGCAAAGAACTCTTTGAGGATCTGAAAAAAAGAATAGTTGCTCTGCATAAAGATGGCCTAAGCTATAAGAAAATTACCAAGATCCTGAAACTGAGCTGCAGCACGACGGCCAAGACCATAGAGTGGTTTAACAGGACATGTTCCACTCAGAACAGGCCCCGCCATGATTGACCAAAGAAGTTAAGTGCACTTGCTCAGCGTCATATACAGAGGTTGTCTTTGGAAAAAAGAAGTATGAATGCTGCCAGCATTGCTGCAGAGGTTGACGGGGTGGGGGGGGTCAGCCTGTCAGTCATAGGCGTGCGCACGGGGTGTGCCTGGGCACACCCTAATCACCCTGTGTCTGTTAGTGTAGGGCCGGCTGCCTCCCGAGATCTCCATCTTTGGCACTGAGGGTAGTGAGATACTCGGTGGAGAGGCAGCTGTGCTGTTGGCTCCAGCAGACAGTGAGGCTTGCCATGTGTGTGACACTGTCAGGTAATGTTACTGCTTGCAGGGAGAAAGGCAAGCTGTCAAAACTCAGCGGTGATGTCGGGGATGGGCGGGACCGAACAGCTATCAAACACCAGCCAATGGGATGGGGTCTGGGCGGCTGCTTCATTTATGTGGCTCCGCCCCTTTCTTAAGCAGCCCAATCATTGGCTGGTGTTTGACAGCTGCTTGATCCCGCCCACCCCCGACATCACCGCTAAGTTTTGACAGCTGGTCTTTCTCCCTGCAAGCAGCTACATGACAGTGACTGTGTCACACACACAGTGGGGTACCAATAGGGGGGCGCACTGGGGGGTATCAGCCAGCGTCCTCTGAGAGATCCTGTATGGCAGTGTGAAGGCAGCTGCAGTGGCAGCTCCTTCAATCCATGCTGCAAGCGGGGGGCGGAGACGCGGTGGGATGAAGGGGGCGGAGCCGCGGTGGGAAGAAAGGGGCAGGGCCTCAGCGGGAAGGAGGGGGCGAAGCCTCGACGGGAAGAAGGGGGCGGAGCCTCGTGGGAAGAAGGTGAGTGCCCATTGCCCAAGTGTGTGTGCTCTGTGTTGGATAGGAGGAGGATGGGGAAGCTGCATATAGAGGAATTCATCCTTCCCTATTCTTCCTGCAGCTGCTGAATAACTGATTGTCCTCCTCTCCCTCCTGCAGGAAGAATGGTGAAAGATCAATTCCTGTATATGCAGCTGCCCCATCCCCCTCCTATACAACTTCCTTTGCTGGCCCCCCAGTGCTCTCTTAACCCCCCTTCAGTGTTCTTATCCCCCCTCAGTGCTCTTAACCCCCCCCCCAGTGCACTAGACCCCCTGTTCTTTAGCCCCCCATGCTCTTCAGCTCCCCACAGTGCTTTTTATCTCCCCCCCCTATGCTCCCTGTCCCCCCCCCAGTGCTCTCCACCCCCCTGGTTTTCCCTGCCCGCCCCCCCAAGTGCTCCCTGTCCCCCCCAGTGCTCTCCACCCCCCTGGTTTTCCCTGCTCGCCCCCCAGGTGCTCTCCACCCCCTGCACCTTCCAACCCCCCTACAATGCTTTGCAAACCCCCTCTTAATTCTCTCCTGTCCCCCCCGCCCACCGTGCCCTTCACCTCCTCCAGTGCTCTCTGCTTCCCCTGTGCTCTCCGGCCCCCCTAGTGCTCTTCTATCTTCTATCATGTCCTCAGTCTCTGAGCATCTTCTGTATAACGTCTGTAGTCTCTGACCATCTCCTGTATCATGTCTGCAGTCTCTGACCATCTCCTGTATCACATCTGCAGTCTCTGACCATCTATTGTATCACGTCTGCAGTCTCTGACCATCTCCTGTATCATGTCTGCAGTCTCTGACCGTCTCATGCCAAGGTTCGCCATCACTGCTCTATATATATATATCGTACTGACGAAACGTACGTCGGGAAGGGAAACGTGAGACCGTAGCCACTTCCGGGTTAGAGGAGCGCTGTACGATCGGCAGTGCTCTCAACCCCGCTGTATACTCTGATGAGAAAGGCGATTCTTTTATGGTGATTCTAGTAAGTGCATTTCCTTTTAAATAAAGCGACATGTTTTGATTTACTGCACCATGAGAGTCTCTTTTCATTCCACCCATGTTTGCCACCTGATCCGAGATATGCTCTAAAGACTTATTGCTGGAACCTATTGTGTGACAGAGGAGCTGAGGATCGTGCATTGAGTTGGAGAAAATGTCTATGTGACCCCCTATAATCAAGGGGTCATATATTTCCGGTAAGGAGTACCTTACTAGATCACTGGGTGAAGTGTGGAGGTGAAGGCTTAATCTGCACTAACTATCAAGTCCCTGCCACATTGTGTGACACCAATGATATGTGGACTGGTTGATGCTGCATATGGACTGTTTGCACTTTACATTAATGTTGGGCACAGATTGATTGATGTTTTGAATTTTGATTGGTATTAATTATGAATTGTTGATTTAATATCTGCACAGGCACTTTATATTTATGTTTGAGCGCGACACTTTCCTTCTTTTAAACAATCGTTCAGCACATTTGCTTTTTTGTTGCTGCTCACTATAAGGAAGCAATTCCTTTAAATTAATAATAATAATTAATTAATTATTTATTAAATTATTTATTTATTCACATATATACATATATAATTTTTCTTATATACACGGTTGAACCATTTGCGCAGGTTTTTGGTTACACCAAACCCCTTTTTGATATATATATATACACACATGTGTGTTTGAGCTTTGGGGTGCACACCCTAATGCAATAGGCTGCGCACGCCTATGCTGTCAGTGCTCAGATCATACGTCGCACACTGCATCCAATTGGTCTGCGTGGCTGTCTTGATGCACAAGAAAGCACGCAAACAGTGCTGAAGACAAGAGGACAAGGATTGGATTACTGGAACCTTGTCCTGTGGTCTGATGAGACCAAGATAAAATGATTTGGTTCAGATGGTGTCAAGCATGTGTGGCTGCAACCAGGTGAGGAGTACAAAGACAAGTGTGTCATGTCTACAGTCAAGCATGGTGGTGAGAGTGTCAGGGTCTGGGCTGCATGAGTGCTGCCAGCACTGGGGAGCTACAGTTCATTGAGGGAACCATGAATGCAAACATATACTGTGACATACTGAAGCAGAGCATGATCCCCCTCCCTTCAGAGACTGGGCCGCAGGGCAGTATTCCAACATGATAATGACCCCAAACACACCTCCAAGACAACCACTGCCTTGCTAAAGAAGCTGAGGGTAAAGGTGATGGACTGGCCAAGCATGTCTCCAGACCTAAACCCTATTGAGCATCTGTGGGGCATCTTCAAATGGAAGGTGGAGAAGCGCAAGGTCTCTAACATCCACCAGTTCCGTGATGTTGTCATGGAGGAGTATAAGAGGACTCCAGTAGCAACCTGTGAAGCTCTGGTGAACTCCATGCCCAAGGGGGTTACAGCACTGCTGGAAAATAATGGTGGCCACACCACAAAAGTTTGACACTTTGGGCCCTAATATTGACATTTTCACTTAGTGATGTACTCGCTTTTGTTGCCAGCGGTTTAGACATTAATGGCTGTGTGTTGAGTTATTTTGAGGGGACAGCAAATTTACACTGTTAGGGCCGGTTCACACTTTTGCAAATGCGGCGATCGCATGTAATTTGGAGCGCACTGCTCCTTCATTACATGTGATCGAATGTGCGGATGCAAATTCAGCCATACACTTTGTATGGCTGAAATTCGCACTGCACCCGCACAAAAGACGCACAGGACCCTTTTTTCCAGCCGCATCAGGATCGGATAGCACAATGGTTCACACTTGTGCGATCTGATCCTGTGCGAACTGTCAGATCGCACTGGGATATGCGATCAAACTGGGGGTGTCGTTAACATTTAATTGACACCCCCTGCGTATCGCATATGGCAGTGTGAACTGCCAGATGTGCGTTTGCGATGCGGGAACAAGCTGCGAATTCGCAGCCTTCCCGCGTCGCACAAATGTGACCCAGCACTTATACAAGCTTTACACTCACTACTTTACATTGTAGCAAAGTGTATTTTCTTCAGTGTTGTCATATGAAAAGATATGATAAAATATTTTCAAAATTGTGAGGGGTGTACTCACTTTCGTGAGATACTGTATATCCGCAGAGCGCTGTCTCCACTGGTTGCTTGTTGTATGGTCATTTTGTACTCATTTCTGATGGCTGCACTGGATTAGTTGGGGACAGTATACAATGTGGATTGTCAGAGAGACAAACGCTTGGGACCATTTGCTGTCTCCTTCTTCCAACCACTAACTAGCTGCACCCCTCTCACCTTATATACCCTCAGTCTCAAGCCCAAGCACCTTGAGGGCAAGACATCAATTAAGAGGGAACTACACTGTCCTGCGTGTTTTAATAGTGAATTTCTATAGTCACATTATCAGTGTAATGGAGATAAACAAAATGTAACATTATTCAGTGCTTTAATAAGACCGAAATGTATTAAATTAATATAATCACTGACCTTTTTTTTTTTCTTTCCTTCAGATTTCCTCTCCTGGACTGCCGCCATCCCAACCTATATGGAACTCCTCCTATCTGTTTCAGGGAAGAGATGGGGTGACCCTCTTCAGTGAAGGTGCAGCACTAGTCCTGGAATATTACCCTGTCACTTCCGGTAAATCTGATGTGCTACTATATCATGTATACCAAAGAAAGCTTGAAAATATAAATAATTGCTGATGTTTATTAAAAAGGTGGTGTACACATTGCAAGGCCCATATACAAGATGACATCCTGATACATGTTGGGGCCTACAACACCCTTGTCACTATTAGAGCACAGCACCTTCCATACTGCATCATAGTACAGTTGGCCACTCTCTGTTAGTCAATTCATGTTAGGCTGTGCCCTTTGTAGCTACACAATTTTAAAAACAGACGATATCTTAGGGCTTGTTTACACCATATGTGTTGGGCTGCACATGCCTGTCACAAAGTACAGACATGGCAATTTGCCTTGAGTCCTATGAGTTTACTACACACAACTGTACTGCAGTGTTGTGCACTGAAAAAAAAGTAGGACATGCACTATCTTTTTTCAGTACAGTGTGTTGAGATGCAGTACACCGCATCACAATCCTCTGCAGTGAATAAGGATGCATGAATTGTTACTTTGTGACATTTTAATAAAGTTAAAAAAAAAAACAAAAAAAACGAAACAGTGCAATGTGTCTTAGATGCAGTCACTTATGTGAAAGAGCTCTAAAGGAAAACTATAAGGACTCTAAAACAATTGTATTGTTATTTTTCATTTTTTAATCTGATACTTGATACCCTTTTTAGTGTATACAGAATATACACATTTTTTGGTTACAAAAAAACATTTAACCACTTTAGCCCCGGAGGATTTGGCTGCTATATGACCAGGCCACTTTTTTTCAACTTGGCATTGCACGACTTTAACTGACAATTGCGTGGTCATGCAATGCTGTACCCAAACGCAATTTCCATCCTTTTTTTCCCCCACAAGCAGAGCTTTCTTTTGGTGGTATTTGATCACCTCTGCGCTTTTTATGTTTTGCGATATTAATAAAAAAAGAGCAAAAATTTTGCGAAAAATTTACATTTTCTACTTTGACTGTTAAAAAATATCGAATAAATTAAATTTTTGGCATATATTTAGGCCAAAATGTATTTAGCTACATGTCTTCGACAAAAAAATTCTCAATGAGCGTATTTTTATCCACTTTAAGACCGGAAGATTTTACCCCCTTCCTGACCGGGCCATATTTTGTGATTTTGCACTGCGTTAATTTAACGGACAATTGCGTGGTCATGCGACACTGTACCCAAATTAAATTTACATCCTTTTTTTCCCACAAATAGAGCTTTCTTTTGGTGGTATTTGAACACCTGTGCGATTTTCAATTTTTGAAAATAAGAGCGCCAATTTTGAAAAAAAAAACACGTATTTTTCACATTCTGATATATAACATTCCCAAAAAAAGAATTAAAAAATCTAAATTTTTAACATTTTAGGCCAATTTGTTTTCTGTTACATATTTTTGGTAAAAAAATCGCAATAAGCACATTTTGATTTATTTGCGCAAAAGTTATTGCGTTTACTAATTACGGGAAAGATTTATGTCATTTTTATTGTTTTTAATTTTTTTTTCTAGTAATGGCGGCGATCTGCGATTTTCTGCGTGACTGTGACATTGCGGCGGACAGATCGGACCCCTAACTGACATTTTTGACACTTTTGGGGGGACCAGTGACATTACTACAGTAATCGGTGCTAAAAATATGCACTGTTACTGTAATAATGACACTGGCAGGGAAGGGGTTAACACTGTTAGTGATCAAGGGGTTAAATGTATGCCTGATGCTTACTGATGTGTGTGGGGGGAGGGGGGGTTCTGTGACACAGACAGAGATCGCAGGTTCAGCTATGCTTAATCCTGTGATCTCTCCCTGTATGTCACAGAGAAGATCCGTCTGCTTTGTTTACACAAGCGGGCGGATCTCCTCACACTTTCCCCGACAATCGGGGAAGAGAGGCGGCAATCGCCGCCCCTCCTCCTCCGACCCGACTCCCGTTGTGTCTTACCAGAGATGTATAGTAACGAAGTAGAACTACTTAAGTACTGTACTTAAGTACCGAAATGCGGTATCTGTACTTTCCTAGAGTAGAATTTTTTTCTCCTACTTCTACTTTTACTTCACTACATTTTTTCGATGATTTCGATACTTCTACTCAAGTATTTTTTTTTTTGTGCTGCATAGTTACTCGTTACTTTTAAAAAAATTACCACTGCCAGAACAGTAGATGGTAGGTTGCATAAAGCTCAAAAAAATGTGTATAATGTCATTTGTAAATCAGCGCATACGAAAATAAAGGCTGTGTATAATAAAAGCTGCTATACCAAATCTTTCCAATAAAAAGAAAATATGAAACAAACAAATAAATGGTGCTACAGCACTTAAAGTGCATCAAGAAACTACTAACAAACACAGGTTAATCATTTAAATAAATCATTTGAAATAATAAAAACAATATGATGTTCAAACTTTTGACTTATTTCTTTAATAACTACATAACACAGTACTTGTACTTCTACTTTCAGTACTTGAGTAGAATTTTTTTTTCAAAACTACTTGTACTTTTTACTTTTAGTACTTAAGTAGCAAATTTTTTGAAAAAACTACTTGCAATACTTAAGTAAAAAAAATGTTGAATACTTTAGTACTTCTACTTAACCACTTTACAACCGGAGGATTTTGCTGTCTTCCGTCCAGGCCACTTTTTGCGATTCGGCGCTGTGCGACTTCAACTGACAATTGCGCGGTCGTGCGACGCCGTACCCAAACGAAATTTACGTCCTTTTTTTCCCACAAACAGAACTTTCTTTTGGTGGTATTTGATCACCTGTGCGATTTTTACTTTTTGCGCTATAAACAAAAAAAGAGCGTTTATTTTGAAAAAATAACAATATTTTTCACATTTTTTTATATGAAATTCCCCCCAAAAAAGATGTAAAAACCAATTTTTTTAAAAGTTTTTGGCCAATTTGTTTTATGCTACATATGTTTGGTAAAAAAAATCGCAATAAGCGTATTTTGATTGGTTTGCGCAAAAGTTATTGCGTTTACTAACAAAGGGAAAGATTTCTGTCATTTTTGGTGTTTTTTTTTTAACGCGTAATGGCGGCGATCTGCGATTTTTTTTGCGGGACTGCGACATTGCGGCGGACAGACCGGACCCCTGACTGACATTTTTGACACTTTTGGGGGTACCAGTGACATTACTGCAGTAATCAGTGCTATATATATGCACTGTTACTGTAAAAATGACACTGGCAGGGAAGGGGTTAATTTTATTGGAGAGGGAGGGGTTAATGTATGCCTGGTGCTTACTGACGTGTAGGGGGGGAGGTGACTATGTGATTCATGGACAGATCGGATGTCCAGCTATGCTGAACAGTCCGATCTGTCACTCCCTGTCACTATGGAGATCCGCCCGCTGTGTTTACACACAGCGGGCGGATCTCCAGACTCGATCCCCGACGATCGGGTAAGAGCAGCGGCGATCGCCGCTGCTCCTCCCCTGGCCCGACTCCCGCTGTGAATGAAAACAGCGGGAGCGAGCCTCCGGCGGCGCGCAAGCGCCGCCCAGAAGGGGAGGAGTCCAGTCACGTTAATACTACGTGACTGGACGGGAACGAGCCACTCTGCCGCAGTAGTATTACTGTGAGCGGTAGTAGAGTGGTTAAGTAACTTTTTCTGCAAGCACTTCCACTTCTACTCAAGTAATTTTTTGATCGAGCACTTGTACTTTTACTCAAGTAGAAATTTCGAGTACTTTATACAAGTCTGTGTCTTACACACCTCCGGTGGCGCACACACGTCGCCGAGACCACTAGGAGTCCAGCAACATAGGTCTACGTCGCTGAACCCAGGGGAGCCGCTGTGCCGCAGTAGCAGCACAGTGAATGGTCCTAAAGTGGTTGATACATGACTAAATATTTTCTAAATATTTCTGACTAAATATTGTGGCTAAGCTGAAAGAGATAGCACGACAAATGTAGCTCCCTTTTAGGCTGGCCCTATCTGAATTAAACTTAACACTAAATCGCCCTATAGGGACAAATTCTGTTAAGAGTGTAAGTTTCAGACTGAGCTGTTGATCTCCATAAACAACATCAGGTGGTAGGGAGAAACATGCTAAAACCAATATAAACTCCAGATAATACATTTGTTCTATATGGAATACTACTTACTAAAACTAAATTATAGCATTGCCTTTTCAGAACAGAAGGTATTTACATGTCCTCCTCACTTCCAGCACAAAACCCCAAAACAAGGAGCTTAGTCTTTGCTTATGGGTCAGTGGTGTGGAGTCATGCAAATCATTCCTTTTTGCCCCTTTTAGCCATCTGTGTCTCCAGCATAGCTGATGTATAATATCCATATAGCCACATGCATACAGCTGTTTCAGGCTTCTTAAGATTTTGCTGACCTCTGCAAGTTCAATGCTTGGTAAAAAGGGTGTGTTAATGATCTTAGACACTTTTATCTCACTGCATAGTCCTAACTACAAGATCTATTAGCTAGAGGTCAGGTAGTGTCCTGCCATAGTTTACGGCTGTCACTATGTGCCTAAAGAAAACTGTTAATTATTATAATAATGGCCACAGCAGGAAATGGACAAAGAATTCCATTCATGGATGTTGTCTCTAGAATTATGTCTTGGAAATGTTTTTAATACACCATATAATGCTTAACAGTGATTATTTGGGGATCAGTAAAATCAGTGTATTGATATGAAATGCCGTTTGTCTGCACTGAATACAAGCATATGCTTGAAGGAAGCAGCTTAAGGCTTTTAGTCAGTTGTTTGAGAAATAAAGCACACTTTTAGTTATTCATTAGGCATCCCTGAAAACCAATATACAATCGCACAGTGAAATGGAAGGGTAATTAAAGGTCATCTTTAAATAACCTCATTACAGATCAATCAATCTGTTCCCATAAAGATGCACTCCTGGTCACAAGGTTAATAGCTGCACTAACAAAGAGATGAAGAAATTAAAAAATTACACTTTTTGCATAACTCTATAGATATTTTAATCACATTTTTCTTTTGATTAGAATCCAGACGTGTTCCATGGCATCTTTCTCATTATTGTGGCTTCTCAGTTATCCCTTTGGACACAGAGATCTATCACAAGTTGATGTTGGGCAGTAGTAACAATGCTCTCACTTTAACTAGCGTGCCGATTCAGGTAAGTCTGGGTGAAATCAGTGAAATGGTCAAGAACTGTTAGTGTTAACAGGTGTTTGTTATTAAACTTGGTGCTGTTAAAGAAGATTTGCTCTATTTGGCAAGTATACTTCAAAGACATGCTGGTAGGTTAATTGGATCCTGTATAAAAAATTGGCCCTACTGTGTATGTATGTGAGTTAGGGACCTTAGATTGTAAGCAACTTGAGGGCAGGGACTGATGTGAATGTGCAATGTATATGTAAAGCGCTGCGTAAATTGACAGCGCTATATAAGTACCTGAAATAAATAAATACGTATATTAATTGCACAAAAGTGGAGCTGTTGTCTTTAGCACCCCATAAAGTATCATATGAAAGCTAAATTTAACATATGCCCTCAAAATGAGTACCAGTGTATCCAGACGATAGCATCTAAAATTATAACTGCCACCCCATATAAAAGTGTTTAAAGGAGCATTTGACTCTTTGCAATAAATAATAAATACACCCATACTACAAAAAAAAAGAAAGGGGGAATCTAAGTATTTTTTGCAAGCACTGCATCTGCGATTAGTCGATTGCGGGTGCATTAGTCTGGCTCCTACAGACTTTCAGTTATGGAGCTGGAGGAAGTATCAATAAACTACAAGTGCGGTGACATCATTGCATTTGTGCTGCATTGAAAACTAAAGGCCCTCTAATGTTTTTTAGTACGTAGACTTTGAAATAAATGAATACCGCCAAATTCAAATATGAAAAGTGCAGGCAGGGAAAACGGCCACCGTATTCTGTAAAAGGGGTTGGAGGGGTGGTTTTGAGATGGAGGGGGCTGCATTGTTTCATATAACACCCTAACATGTGTAACATGAAAATCGGTCAGAAAGATAGACATTATATGTGTGATGTTGGGATTCTTAGTATATATCAGCCTTCATCCATGTGCAAGACTTCTGCCCCTTTGACCCCTCCACCTCCCCTCTTAAACAATTGTAAAAACAAATTTTTTAAACAAGAAGTACCTTTTTTTGGGTTTCACCTTTCTGGATCCCCACCTAGATGAGAATGATGTATCCAGCTTGATTTCTCAGCATATCCCGCACATGCATGCTTCCTAATGCCCACTAGTGTAATGCCCACTAGGTCTTTCTACCACTGACCACAAATTTAAGAAGTTCTTTCTTTTTATCAATGTAATCCACTGACCACCATGTGAGGGAACATTACAATTTTCACTGTTTCTTTTCTGGTGAATATTATTTTTTCATTTCATTATTATTACTAAACTCATTTTCTTGAAATAAAACATCCCTGGGTGTCAAATATGCAAAATTGATTTTATATATTCTTATATCCAAAACATTCTGTTCTTTAATGTAACACGAGGCATAGATATAATAATTATCAGCAGGGGTTTCCTGAGATCGGAAAATTATTTCATGAGTTCTTCCATGTTAAAAATGTTGGAAAAGCACTAAGGCCATGATTCCAGCGAAAATTAAAGCAATCCTCTTGAACAAGGTTGAGAGATTTGACAAACTTTGGCAACCTTGGGTAGACCATTTTCTTCCCCTGAATTTTGATCTTTCCCTCCTATTGCCCTGAGCAACATTTTACGATGCTTGTAATTATCAGTGCTAGTCCTGTTCCCCCCCCCGGCGACTCTTTTTTCCTCCCCCCTCTGCCTTCCTACCTTTCCACCCTATACCTTTTTTTACTCCCCCCCCCCCCCGTTTTGTCCCCCCCCCCTCCTTCCCCCCTTCTTCCCTGTCCCTACCACTCTCCAATACTTATCTATGAAACTGTATATGCAACGCTCTGGCTATTAACCCTCCTAAAGGTGGTTACATCTACCCTCTCTCACTGAACTACCATATCCTCTCTTAGTTACTATTGGTTCCTTTTATCTCATTGCCTAGGTCATTGTCCTTACTGTATTTCCTTCAGTTCTCTTGGTTATGTTTTGTGACATCAGGTGACATAATTCGTACGCCTACTGTATAGACCACTGATGGCGCCACCACATGCAGGCACAGCAGGTTCCCTTTTTGGGGTGCCCGGGTGTTGACTGCGCCGGCGAGGTCCCTCCTTTGGGTCACCACCCCCATTGTTTAATTCCCGTATCCATTGCCATTGTTTGCATTGTTATTGTAACCAGTTCACCTTTGTTACCACTGATACGTCTGTACCCTCTATTACTTGTGTTGTACATGATGTGTTGTACTCATTTCCCTTTGTTTTCTCAATAAAATGTTTGAACAAGAAAAATGTTGGAAAAGTTTGGAATAGACTTACTAAGCTAATACCCCATCTTACAACTCTTTAGGGAACAGAATTAAAGACTGTATCAGGTGGGACTCCCACTGTGTCATTGCAGCTGTTGCTACTGAAGTCTGAGGTAAGAAGTGGAATGTTCAATTATTTATATAATTATTTCTATGTATTTTCACTGTTTATTTCATGTTATTTTCTTGGTTTGTATTTTCGTCTGTAATGTTAATCAGGTTACCAATTTAACAGTTAAATACTTAAATACAGTAGCTACCTTGCTGCCAGTTCATGCATGATCCAGTGGTTGGATCATTAAAGTGACACCAAAAAATAAGGCATACACATCCACTACTTAATTGTAATCTATATTTTATTTAATTGTTTCTTACTGTGTTTTTTTGCCTCGTTGTAATGTCCTCAGTGAGTTCCTTAAGCTCTCATTTTCCCCCTTCACTTTAAAATGTATAGAACAAGCAGTGTACGTCAAGTGGAGTAATGTGCACTGCACTATGCACTTACAAACACCATAGTTCCTAGTCAATCTTAGGAGTGAGCAAGAGAGGGTGACTACATTCCTACATATACTTGAACCAAGGAGAACAAACACAGCCACCCTGTAACAGGAAGTTTTATCAAATAGAACAAAGTTGGAGGTTTGGAGGAGGTTGAGCACAATAGAAAGTACTGTTTAAGTTAAGAATACATACTTGAATATAATATATATTTTTTTACCCTGAGTTTAGTGTGACTCTATTGTCCCAGTAAGCACTGTAAAAACAAGCTTAAATGCTTGTTCCTATGGAGATGGAATGGGAGAGTGACCAGGAACCAGCCTATCATGGTGACAAACCAAAGTGGTTGGACATGCATATTCCATCCCCAATGACTGACTTTCCATCTAAGAAGTCATGGCTAATGGGTGTCAAAGATAGCCTACAGACCTACAGAAATGTCCCAATGCAACCATAAACACCTGGTCAGGTTGTGATCTCTATTGTTTGTAGGAACCTTTACTGATACTTAAATTATGTGGAAGCTTGGCCAGAAATGTTTAAAAAAAAGTGCCCAGAACAACTGGTGACAGTATGGAATCTAACCACCTGTCAATCTCCTCTTCTCCCCTCCTTATGTTCCTTAGCTTTTCTCTCTTGTCTCATTTATAATCTGAACTAACAAGCTGTCGATATCTTTTCATATCACCCCTCAGGGCTAGTGGGAGGTGGACAAGGGGAAGCTTCTGCCTAATTTCCCCCATGAGACAGTACAGAGAAAAAAAGGAGGGGTCCTGTTGAATAATTCAAGGAGTTTCCTCCCCTTGAGCTGCAATAAATAACATCCCTCCTGCTCTAATGTCAGGCACTGAATTAATTCAGAGACACGCCACTTAAACTCAATTTTTATCATAGTGGAAGATAAAATGAGAGTCTGTGAAGAAATGTCTATACATTTGGGATATTTATAAAGCTAGTGGGATGGATAAGGGGGTTATACTTCTGAGTGTTCCTGTAGTCATTATGGTATGTATGGTGAGGCTAGGATCTCGTTCATAATAAGAGAAGGAACCCAGGTAGACAGGGTATGTTGTATACAAGGGAGGGATGGGTTACCGTGAGCAATCCGCAGACTTGAGAAAGAATTCATTGTGAATATATAAAAAGTGAATGCTGGTAAATATTATTTCTTTTTGTCCCTGTAGTACTCTGCCGTGAGCTTCCAAGTTAACCACTATCTAATGAGCGGAGCTCATGCAGGCACACACTGTGATCTGCACACAGACAAATACACTCCAGATGTCTGTCATTAGCTTCTGTTACCAACTAATGTTCCCATTTTAAGGGAAATCACAAAATATAGAAGAGCAAGATTGATCATTTTACTGTTGCAACACTAAACCTGTACAGACCAAGTATTTTCAATAAAAATAGCTTATTTTTAAACTATAGAAAATGATCAACATCTAATCAAGTTATGCATTCAATAAAAAAATCTTAAAACTATTTATAAATAGTAATGCAACCAGTTTTTATATCAGCCTGCTGTAATTCCCTGTGGAGCAGGATTGGGAGAGAAAGGGGCAGCAAGGTAAGCCAACACTGAACACTGCTGTCAGTCTAGCACAGAAAGCTTGGTAGTAGCAGGAGGAAGCACAGGGATGATTTCAGAAATGTGCTGCTGTTCTTTAGCTGTCCAATTACTAGCTGGGACAAATCATTTACAAATTGCATCACTTTACCTGCAGTGGAGAAAAGCGAAGTTAATGAACTGACTATGCTGTCTGACAGAATTTGGTGAATCTTAACAATTACCAATCTTCTGGTGCATAAAAGGTGCATATGTGTATTTCAGTTGTGCATGTACATAACTGCTAGCCTATGGTTATGCTGGTATTAGGACAATATCCCCCCGGAAAACATCCCCCTGGACAACATCCCCCCGGATAATATCCCCCCGGGACAACATCCCCCGGGTAATATGCACCAGGACATAGGGTTAGGGTTAGAGGGTTAGGGTAAGAGGGGGGATATTGTCTAGGGGGATAATGTCCAGGGAGGATATTGTCTGGGGGGATGTTGTTCCGGGGGGATATTGTCCGGGGGGATATTGTCCTAGAATCGGTTATGCTTTAGGTGCAGTAACTCATAGTGTCCAATCAGAACTACAAACATTCCAATTAGTTGCTGTGAGCTCCTGCACTTAAGAATTGCCACCAAAGAGCTAGATTTATTTATTGAACTAAGCCATTCATGCATATCTAGGTGGTCTACATTAACAAATTCATTGATTTTCTTAGCATCCAGAGGTTTTTTTGAGTCCATCAGAAGTGCAGTCTTCTATTGAACAACACCCTACAAACAACACACATGAGACCCTTAGAAATGCAAGCAGGGGAGAGGTGAGTGTGTGCCAGAAAAAAAAAAAAAAAAGACATATTATGTGTATATATAATGAAAAACCAATATTAAGGAAAAATAGAGATATTACATATTATATTTTTGTGGTCAGTATAACTGGTGCTGTGTCTGGCGCGTATCCTTTGCCTACATAGAGTGTACTAAAAGATGTCCAACCCCAAATTCAAAATGATCATTCAATGGGCCATGATGTGTTATGTGTGGTTCCTATTACACAATGGATTTTGTATTGTTTACTGCTATTCTATAAAATCACAATGTACAGTAGCTGTGTATTGTGAGATGATTCAATGAGTGCAAGACTACAGTCAACATCATAGCAGCCCCCCTCTAAAAGTGCACCAAATGCACAGTTTTCTTTTAACAATGATTGCAGCTGCACCAACGTTTCTATCACAGAAACCACATCAATTGAAACATTCAACTTTTTATTAGATTAACATAATATATTCTAGCAAAAGATACAAATTACATATTCATATAAACATATTGTTGTTCTTACAATCTATAGACACACCTGCCATGCTATATAACCAAAAGATAACATTTCTATCCAGTCTCAGCAACTCTGCAACTTCCTGTGTCATCTACTGGGATGTTACTGGCATATGGAGCTGTTAAAAGATCTATGGTCACAGCATACACTTTCATTTCATAGCATGGGCATTGTAATGACAATACAAATAATAGTTATATTTGACAATCCATTATAAGCTTACTTGAAAAATCTCAGTTCACTTTGTAAGTGCTGCCTACCTGTTGGCCATCTCTTTCCACAACTTACTGGATCCTCTGAAAGCTTTGCAACTTCTCCTCTGCTGTTTATTTTCAATTTCTAAGGACTACATATCCCATGGTACCTTGCTACCTGCAAGCTGATTTCTGTACCGACTCCGCCTCCTGAAACTCCCCCTCTCAGCTCCTTTGTAGTTCAGAAGGCAGGCTCCGTCAAATATGTGACACAACAGTGCCTACCCATAGGGCATAATAAACACAATACATTACAAAATTCAAAGAAGTGGGTATCTTCACAAAGTAAGTTTACATACTTCAAGATCATTCAGATTAGTAGGTGTAGGCTAAAAATGATAGAAATAGAACGTGGAAATGAATATATGGTTTTAATTTTTGACCGTAAATGCGCTTTAAATTTGGAAGCAGTATTGATATTCCCATCGCACACTTTCCTGGATAAGGCTTTAGGAGTAGCAGGTGCTGTAGAAACAACCAGCTGGAACTGGAAACGTCACAGATCAAATGTACATATTTTCCAGCACACCACGGATCACCAATTACGTCCAAATTTTTATTGAAGAATGATCACATCACAAAAGACATAGTGCAACGTTTCAAAACCACGCAGGACCCCTTCGTCAGGCACATGCCTGACGAAGGGGTCCTACGTGGCTCCTATGTGGCACATGCCTGATGAAGGGGTCCTATGCGGCTCCTACTTGGCACATGCCTGATGAAGGGGTCCAATGCGGCTCCTACGTGGCACATGCCTGATGAAGGGGTCCTATGCGGCTCCTATGTGGCACATGCCTGATGAAGGGGTCCTACGAGGCTCCTACGTGACACAGGCCTGACAAAGGGGTCCTACGCGGCTCCAAAACATTGCACTATGTCTTCTGTGATGTGATCATTCTTCAATAAAAATTTGGACGCAATTGACGATCCGTGGTGTGCTGGCGAATATGTACATTAAATTTGGAAGCAGCACCTGTGCAGGAGAAAACTATTTCCCACTTTAACCTCTTTTCATTTGCCTCACTATAATTCTAGCCCATCACTAACCCTCATACTGACCCCCATGTAGTCCTCTTTTGGGGGGTTATGAGAAATGGCCTTCCCCAAACAGAATAGTGTGCTAAATGTATAGGTAAGTAAGAGAACCAGAACCTTCTGTAAGTGAAAGAGTGGGGTTCATAATAAAGTTGGCAGCGCCTCAACCCAGGACAGTGAACAGAGGGATTTCCTTCCTTAGAAATTATTCAGTAATCTAATCAAAGTATTTGGAAGCAGAAGAACTACTGAAACCAGCATATACAATTAAGGTTATCCCATTTACAGTCACATATAAAAACTTAAATTTTTATCTAAGTCCAGTCCTGCATTAATCCCCATTAAATTCTGATTTGTCATGCAACAGGTTGAGTCTGAAGTATTAAAGTTAGTATACAGTAGACCCCGCATTATGCAGTAGAGAAATAATAATGGGAAAGAAAGTCGTATCCACCATCTCAATTGGCCAAAAATGTATTTTCACTACGCCCTTTTTGATATATAATGAATTCTAATGCTAAGGAGTAATCAACTGTTTCTCCCTATTTCAGCCCCCCCCCCCCATTCTTTTCCCTGCAGACTTTTGCCAGGCTCCATGCCAGTGGCCCTCTCTTGCCAGTGGCCCTCTCTCATATGTTACTTGTATGCTATGGGCTAAACCTCAGGTTGAAATGTTAAAGTACAAATTACAAAGCTATAATCAAATAAGGCATTACAATGAATACAGTTAAAAAAGGTGCTGCTGACCCACAGGAAACAAATGAAATCCCTATAGCTGGCCACACACTAGTACAATTTAATTTAAAAATGTTTGTTTCAAGAACATTTATTCCGTTTTCTGAGGGGTCAAATCAACATTTGTTTTCAATCGCAGCTGTGAAAAAAAAATTCTGGAACAAATAAATTGTTGTTTTTATTCAGGAAAAATAATTTATTCCAAAATCAAATGTTAAAAGCAAACATGTTTCAAAGTACCTAATGTGTAAACGAAAATCTATTAGTGTATGCCCAGCTAGATACTGTATGGTCCAATTTACTGCAACAGAAAAATAAAAATCCTTCCTGTTACTTAAAAGCAATCAGATAACTCCATAGATAAACAATGCATATTGCTATTTCTTTTTGTGCTTTTAGAAATGCATCCAGCCTGCTACAGCAGGTGCTCTGAAAGACTATGGCTGATTTTTCTTGCTCTTACAGTAAAGATCCCTTTCCATGCTTTAGTCCAATTGGTGCCTTTACTTCTAGTTCCTCAAAGAAAATCAATGGATCAATGTTCTATAATATTCTTTGTTCTAAATATCTTTTTCACATTTTTTTTTCTGCATAAATGTATTTTGCCATATTTGGATTGTACCATGCAGTTTACAGTTGCAAATATTATTTAAGCCAGTGAAGGTATGCTGTTCTTACACTGTCTATCTTACTTTAATGTGTGTCTATATCGAAGCTGTCAATTCAAAAAACAAACAGCAGAATTATGTTCTCTTTATACCCCTGACCGGTGAATTTACATGTTTGAACCCAGTATTTTTCTTTATCTACTGTAAAGCCGGTTATGCACATCGAGTTTTTTTTTTTTTTTTTCTTCAGCCAGATCCCTGCAGCAACACAAACAATGTTGATGCAAGGATCGCTCCTGCTGTTCTGTTGTATTTTAACAGATCAGCGCTTGCGGCCATTGGCTGCGAGTGCTGATGGAATGCTGGTTTTCCATCATGCCTGTTTGACAAAAGCTGGTCATTAGTCCAGATTCTGTTGAATAGAGAGCTGTATACACATACCAAAAGTTGGCCGGTTCCTGCTGAACCGGCTGACTTTTGTTGCTTGTGTACCTGGCTTTACTGTGCAATTTATTTTCTGAACAGTGGCAGCACAGTAACATTATCTGGATGCTTTGTAGGGAGCTCTTTATAATTGCAATGGTAACAAGAATGTTATAGTTACAAGACCCTCTATGGACCACACTGGTTGTGTTTCCGGATTTAATAAATGTGTGCACAGTAATGGCACTAAAAACACAGTGGGGGTGATTTATGAAAGGCAAACAGGCTGTTCACTTTAAAGGGAATTTTCACTTTGCAAGTGAATTTACACTTAAAAAAGATTTCCAGGTATGACATTTTTTGCACAGCTGCATTGGTTCAGCTTGGACCAATATAACTATGCATATACCATACCTGTGGGATCCCTCTAGAACAGGGTTTCCCAATAAACTTTTCTCGTGGAACCCTTTGACATGGTATAGCAAAAATTTGGAACCTCAACCAAAAAATGTGTGCAGTAGAGTAGCGTGGCGCAGTGCATACCTTTCAATGAGCAGAGTGTAATGTTCTCTTTTGCTGGCAAATTCTTTTTATATCTGGTTTAATTGTTAACAATTATATTTGCATGTCTGCAGTTGCGTTAAGTCGATTTCCCTCCTTCACCCCCTGTCTCCATCCTTCCATCACCCCCTGTCTCCATCCCTCCATCACCCCCTGTCTCCATCCCTTCATCACCCCCTGTCTCCATCCCTCCTTCACCCCCTGTCTCCATCCCTTCATCACCCCCTATCTCCATCCCTCCATCACCCTCTGCCTCCATCCCTCCATCACCCCCTGTCTCCATCCCTCCACCCCCCCCCCATTCTTCATCTCTCGTCTCCATCCCTCCATCACCCCCTGTCTCCATCCCTCCCTGTCTACATCCCTCCATCACCCCCTGTCTCTATTCCCCCTTAACCCCTTGTCTCCATCCCTCCATCACCCCCTGTCTCCATCCCTCCCTGTCTTCATCCCTCCATCACCCCCTGTCTCCATCACCCCCTGTCTCCATCCCTCCATCGCCCCCTGTCTCCATCCCTTCCTCCCTCCATTAAACTGTCCATTCAACCATCCCTCCATTAAACTGTCCATTCAACCATCCCTCCATTAAACTGTCCATTCAACCATTTCTCTGTTGTAGGTCCCTCCAACTACTTCACCCTCCATCATTTTCATCTTTCCATAACTCCTTTTATCTCTTGCCACATCCTACTTTCATGTCTGTCCTTCTCTGCTGTGGTGGCGAGGTGCCGCCGAGAACGAGTGCCTTTGATTTCAAAATGGCGCCAGGTAGCGCCATTATGTGACTGCGCATGCGTCCGCCTTGCCAAGATTTACAAGTTTTCTGGCAGGCGACGGAACGACGCATGCACCGTTACAATTTCAGCCCCACAACCATCTTCTTTATGGAAGGTTGGAATCACAGCGGGGAACCCCAATTTTGTTCTCTGTTCTGCAGGACACCAATTGGGAAACGCTGCTCTAGAAGTGGACATCGGTACTCCATTATTCTCCACTTGCTTCTGGATCCCATGCTGTGTGGCTGCTCTGCTGCACTCTCAACACAGGACTTTGGCTGCTCGGTATTGGCACCATTAAGAGTATATGCATATGCTTTCCATTTTCCTAATGAATGCAAAGAATTTTCTGATTAGTTGGGGAATGTTGCATCACTGCTCCTCCTCTCGACCTCATCCAATCAGAGAATGCTTTGCATTTATTGATAAAATGAATAGCATTCTCTGAATGGCATTCTTACTGAGCAGCCAACCTCCTGTGTTCAGTAAGCAGCAAGGCAGCAACTCGGCACGATACCCACAAAGTAGGGGAAATCATTGTAGTAGTTGTGCCTATTACAGTGATTTCCAGCTTCTAGAGGGATCCCGCAGGTATAGAAACATAGAAAGTTAAAGGCAGAAAAGGACAGAGTAGTCCATTGAGTCTGCCCATTTTTTTTTTTTTTTTTAAGGTATAGTATATGTATAGTTATGCTGGTGCATGCTGGACCAATGTAAAAATGCCATACCTGAAATTCTTCTATAGCTTGGCAAATGAGGTAAAAGTTCACTTTGCAAAGAATACAGTATTTGCGCTTGCAGGTTGAATGATGGAAGTCAGTAGAGCTTCATTTCATTTACTAAGCTAAGAGAATTTCCTCTGCAGAGTGAAAAGCCTATTTGTCAATGTAAACCTCAATGTGTACATGCATATCCTGTCACTTTAAGATCTTCGCCAACACATTGTACTATATATTGTGAGAATGGTTTACTCCTGCTTGCTCTTATAATATGCAGTTATTTTCCTGTATATCTGTAGCCTTGTACATTAGATCTTAAGCTATTAATGCTGAATTGCGGCAAGTCAGTGATGTGTGTCGCAGAACATACTGAGAAATAATTGTTGTGTTCTCAGACACTGCTTCATAGCCCAAAGCTGAAGTCTGTGAGATTACTTTACCAGTTAATGCTGTATTTTCCAATAGATGCTCTTTCCAGTGATATGGACAGAGATTGGCGCATGATGTATACGAAGAAATAGCTGCTTAGCTTTGTGTTCTTAACAGATTTTCAATGACATTGACAAAACACACAGGAAATTATCACTGAATTAGAAGTCGGATGATGGGGGAAAAAGAATGTCACAGTTGGGATGAGCTGAGGAAAGGGAGAAGAGAGGACAGGGACCATGCTTTACTAAGCTCCATCTTCTCTTCCTTGGGGTGTCTCCACATTTGGATTAGTTCACATAAACAAAGGATGAAAGGAAGGGATGAAAGGCAAACAGCAGCTTTACTGCTTATCGCTGGTGTACAGAGTAGAAAGTATATTCCTGCAGAGACCACTGAGACTTCTCATCTAGGCCTGCGTCTTTGAGGAAACTGCTGAGTCTGGTCTGTTGGGGCTGTTTAGCGTTCCTCTCTAATCCAGCTTCTCTATTTGGGCACATCCTATTGATATGACACTATTTAGGCTTAGATCGGTGTCGGTACACACATTCTGTTTGCTGTTAAACAAGATTTTCTGTGTATTTATATGCCTTTATTATGGGCTGCCACAGAATTACAGGCACAGTCACACTTGCATTTCCTTCCTGCTTCCATTCATAGTGTAAAGGTTTTTTACAGCAGAGTTCCGGCCACATTTTACACTTCCCATTATGTATAGCTTTTTTACATGCCCAATTTTGTTTTGTTTTTTCGGTTCCATTGCCTTATTTCTGCTGAAAAATCTCATCTCCTTATTGCGCCGCAGCCACCTACGCCATTTCCTGCTTTGCATTGGCTTCTGGGAGATGAGTGTCTTCAATCCTGCCAGAAACTCCAACTCATCGAAATCTCCAACCACGTCACTTCTAGTGACTGTACAGCAGGAATAATTGAAGATTTTGACCACTTGGTGTTTTCACAGAACACCCACACTCCAGTACATGCTATAATGAGTAAACATTGTTAGCCTGCCTGCAAATTGTCGCCGCCTTGGAGGCGGCCATGTTGTTGGTTACTAGAGGGCAGACGAAAAATGTCCACTCATTTTGGCGTGTACAGGAGTGTATACGCTGCTGCCTGTTCTGTGAAAACACCAAGTGGTCAAAATCTCCAATTATTCCTGCTGTACAGTCACCAGAACTGAAGTGGTTGGAGTTCTCAAGAAGTTGGAGTTTTCGGCAGAACATTGGCTGGTATCAAGCTGTGGGACTCACTTGGAATGCACTACACATGCGCGAGAATGGCAGGTGAATGCTGGGTAGCCAGCATGCACAGAATCCCGGAAGAAGAACGGTGTGGCTTCAGATGCCCAGACTGCAAATGGTCGAGCTGTACAGGAGAAGAATAAAGTAAGTGAGACATTGCTGCACAAAAACAAAAGAGGGGACAGTTTACAGGATAACAGTGTAAATGCACGGGCCCTAAATATACTAGGGTTGTTTTCATTAAAAAAAAAAAATTGGCGGAACGCCGCTTTAAGCTGCCCATCCATTCATGTGATGTTTTGAATATGAGTGTCTCATACCCAAGAATACACTGGGCTTTCATGAACAAAAGATGAAAAAAGATACTGGTTGCCGCAGTTGTAGGAGAAATTTTCCTTTTTATTATACATAAACAGCTGTGCATGTTTCAAACTTTCGCCATAAGTGACAAAACAAATAAGCTGCTTTATGCAATGTATATTACCACGTGGCATAGTGTATGTAAATGTGTGCGTATTAACGCACTGCACAGGTGTGACCTTAAACAAGTCCTCATTCACCTCTGTAACTATAGGCAATATGGAGAAAATAATCTTTTAAGTTCACAACAGAGGCACTAAAATCACTGCTTTCTTTGCTTTTATTTTGTATGGAGAACAGAGTTTTGCCAGCCTGCCAGCTTTCTAAAATAAACAAACACTGGGTGGTGTAGAAATCTACTGAAATCGAACTTCAGAGTCTTTTTCAGAACCTTCAATTTGAGGATGAATTATTTCACAGTGCACACAGCTAAAAAGCTCAAGAGTGGCTTGTTGTAAAAGTCTTTTAGACCTCATTCACATGAGTGTGTTGTTCCATACATCCGTGCAGAGGGCCATGTTTACCTGCAAGGCAGGTTCAGGTGTTCTGTACAGTTGTGGGCAGGGAGCATATTAAAATCAATGACAGGCAGGCGGCTGTACAGATTTTCATGGCTCTCCCAGTGCATCCATGAGTGTATGTTTATGCAGGACTGATGCACAAATCAGAACACATACAGACTGTTAGTGTTTGGCTGACTTTTTTCTGCCCAGCTTCTTTGATTTCTCAAATGAAGTTTGAAGAATCAGCCATAGTTCAACCTGTGTATGCCCAGCTTTAGCCACCAGAAATTCAAAGGTTACCCAAGTACTAACACATGTCTCATTCAGAAATTTGTGGAAAGACATTCTCAAATGCCCTGCCATGGTCTTCTAACCAATTCAAATGGCATACCTACTCATTCCCTTTTCTTCAAAGGAAAGAGAATGATTGGCATCCAATTATTTACAAAAAAATGAATAAAAAGAGAGAGGTATGTATGGCGCTGCCAAATACTGGTGTATGGTGTATAAAAAAATATAAATTCCCGTGCACTGTCCCTTTAAATTGAGTGGAACACAAACCTGAATGTTCCAACTGATTGTGCCCCCTTTTTTAAATGATGTGACTCTAAAATAAAATAAATATGTTGTACCTGCTACCCCTATTAATAAGTGCAAAGTGAAAGACATATGTTATTGTTGAAAATGAATAATATCACCTATCACATACACTATATTACCAAAAGTATTGGGATGCCTGCCTTTACACGCACATGAACTTTAATGACATCCCAGTTTTAGTCTGTAGGGTTCAATATTAAATTGGCCCACCCTTTGCAGCTATAACAGCTTCAACTCTTCTAGGAAGGCTGTCTACAAGGTTTAGGAATGAGTTTTCGGGAATGTTTGACCATTCTTCCAGAAGCGCATTTGTAAGGTTAGGCACTGATGTTGGAGAGAAGGCCTGGCTCGCAGTCTGCACTCTAATTCATCCCAAAGGTGTTCTATCAGGTTAAGGTTAAACTCACTCATTCATGTCTTTATTGACCTTGCTTTGTGCAGGGGTGCGCAGTCATGTTGGAACAGGAAGGGGCCAACCACAAACTGTTCCCACAAAGTTAGGAGCCTTAAACTGCCCAAAATGTCTTGGTATGCTGACGCTTTAAG
Source organism: Pelophylax lessonae (assembly GCF_965119305.1). NCBI lineage: Eukaryota > Metazoa > Chordata > Amphibia > Anura > Ranidae > Pelophylax > Pelophylax lessonae. The sequence goes on from NC_138771.1 coordinate 131,326,270, forward strand.
AGTTCCCTTCACTGGAACTAAGGGGCCAAGCCCAACCCCTGAAAAATAACCCCACACCATAATCCCCCCTCCGCCAAATGATTTGGACCAGTGCACAAAGCAAGGTCCATAAAGACATGGCTGAGCGAGTTTGGGGGTGGAAGAACTTGACTGGCCTGCACAGAATCCTGACCTCAGCCTGATAGAACACCTTTGGGATAAATTAGAGCAGAGACTGTGAGCCAGGCCTTTTCGTCCACGTCCAGCGCCTGACCTCACAAATGCGCTTCTCGAAGAATGGTTAAACATTCCCATAGACACGCTCCTAAACCTTGTGGACAGCCTTCCCAGGAGAGTTGAACCTGTTATAGCTGCAAAGGGTGGGCCAACTCAATAGTGAACCCAGCAGGCTAAGACTGTATTGCAACTAATGTTCATGTGTGTGTAAAGGTAGGCGTCCCAATATTTTTGGTAATATAGTGTATATGCATAAATACATTTAGTCCTATAACATTGCAAATAAACTGCTAGTGTGCTGATAAATGAAAAATCACATGTGCAACCAAGCAAATTATGAGTCCACAAATATTTAAGAATAAAGGAATATCAGAGGTCCATATAAACTCCCCCAATCCAAAGTGACTTGTGCTTAAATATTTGTGCAGATGTAGCAGGCTGGTGAATGGGTGATAGGTGATATTATTCATTTTCAACAATAACATATATCTTTCACTTAGCACTTTTTAATAGGAGCAGCACATACAACATATTTATTTGATTTTAGAGTCACATCATGCTTTAACCACTTGCCGACTGTCGCACGACTATTTACGTCGGCAGTCAGCCCCTCACAGGCAGAGTAACGTAGGGCTACGTCGCTAGCCTGTGAGGGTTTTGGGAGCGAGCGCGCCGCCGGAGGTGCGCTCCCGCTCCCACGCGGTCACGGACCGCGCGTGTGCCCGGCGGTCGCGATCGTCCGTGACAGCGGGAGAAAGGCAGGCGGCTAGTGTAAACAAAGCCGTCTGTCAGTTCTCCCTGTGTAAGAATGATGATCAAACGGTTCTACTATGTAGGACCGTTGATCACTCTTCTTACACATCAAGCCACAGCCAATCACAGTTAGAAGCACGCCCCTAGGACACACTTAACCCCTCCCTCTCCAATACAGTTAACTCCTTCACTGCCAGTGTCATTTTTACAGTAAGCGTGCATATATATATATAGCACTGATTACTGTAGTAATGTCACTGGTAACCCCGAAAGTGTCAAAAATGTCAGTTAGGGGTCCAATCTATCTGCCACAATGTCGCAGTCCTGCTAAAAATCGCAGATTGCCGCCATTACACGCTAAAAAAAAAAACAACAAAAATGACAAAAATCTTTCCCTTTGTTAGTAAACGCAATAACTTTTGCGCAAACCAATCAAAATACGCTTTTTGCGTTTTTTTTTTACCAAACATATGGTAAAAAAAATTGGCCTAAAATGTTAAAAAATTTCGATTTTTAATTTTTTTTGGGGGAATTTCATATAAAAATATGTGAAAAATATTGTTATTTTTGCAAAATTGACGCTCTTTTTTTGTTTATAGCGCATGATCAAAAAATCACACAGGTGATCAAATACCACCAAAAGAAAGCTCTGTTTGTGGGAAAAAAAGGACGCCAAATTAGTTTAGGTACAGCGTCGCACAACCGCGCAATTGTCCGTTAAAGTCACGCAGTGCCGAATCGCAAAATAGGCCCTGGTCAGGAAGGGAGTAAAATCTTCTGGGGCTTAAGTGGTTAAGGAGGTGGCACAATCAGTTGGAACAAAGAGATTTGTTAAAGGGACAGTGCACGAGAATTTATATTTTTTATACACCATACACAAGTATTTGGCAGCACATACATACCTCTCTCTTTTTATTCACTTTTATATACTCCACCTTGGTGGGGGACTAGGGTAAGGCAGTAGCCAGACTAGAGATCCTTACTGTGGAATTTAATACTTTTTCTTAATTTACAAAAAAATGTTTGGGTGTGATAATATGTAATTCTGACAGTAACAAGCTTACATGTTTGTTCTCTAACTGGTATACAGACCAAACTTTATTTCATTGGTTGGGTGATCTAATCAAGCAATTGGCTTGCAAGGATTGAGCATGTATGGCGTTACCACATGGTAGCCTTCCATGCCTTCAATCAGGGGCAAACGCCATTGTAAAGCTTCCCTTCTCCAGAGAGAATTCAGTGCAACAATTCCCGTATTGTACATCCTTAAGGGCAAGCAGGGTCTTACCTCAAATCAGATACTATGTATGTACATGGCTGTCTGTAGCTAGTGCATCTCGAGAACAGATTTATGGTCCCCAGGGGAGATTCTGATTAAAAGCCGATTCTTAGTTTGTAAATACAGAGAGGAATAATTAAAGAGAGAGATTTATAGTGATGAAGGCAGGGGAAAGCCAGAGGAAGAGGTACAAGGGAGGGGTGCTGGTTTAGAAGAAAGGAAAAGCTACAGTGACAAAATATACATACTAAAGCAAGAGAACTTATTTATCTGTTTTTGATATGTTTCTGTTCCATTGAGTTAGTTCAATGTGTTTTAATGTCTTACAGACCAACCTGTTAAATATTCCATTTGTCTAGCTTTTATTAGCTTTTATTGCAAATATTTTATACTTTAATGTATTACTGGGCCTTTCCTGCCCCATATTTCTCATTATCAAAACAGAACTGATTTAAGATGTTGATAAGCCCTAGGCAAAGTTTAAATTACTGAGCCGCCTTCGATAATATATTCATCCACTCCTTTTTTTTTTCAGCTCTTCTGCTTCTCTTCCAGCAAAAAGAATATTTGCACTAAAGGCCTCACAGAGCAGCTTCATGCTGTGCGCCCAGGTCATGGGAGAGAGAGCTAGCACCATATAAATTGTAAAATGTCTTAAATGACTGAGGTATAAAAGTCATTATAATGGAGGACATTTAGTAATAAAAAAGGATGTATATATATCAATAAAACCATACATTTAACAACCAAGGTCTGAAAATATGTTTTGCAAACAACTGACTTCTAGTTGTGCAGACAGTGGATCAGCAAGAAACCAATTGTAGCCATGTCTGTAAGTAGGTTCAAATTAGATAAACCCTTATTGAACACACTCTAAACACTCGTGTGAGGGGTCAGCTTACAAGTCTAGAAACCACTTAACCCAGCTTAAATTGTATAGGTATTATAGACACAATATATTAATAATAAATTCAAATGTTAACACCATTGGTTATTACAACGAAATACTTCATATCCTTCCAATCTTTAAATAATATTACATCAATGTCCAAGTCCATCAAATGTGTCCTCCAAGATAAGGCTGACAGGGTGTAGAGGCCCATCTGATGATTCTTAAAGTCTGGCGATGTCCTTGGCGTTGTGCCTTGAGGTGTTGACTTTGTTGACTTTTCCAGACTTCTTCTCTAAAATATACTGTATGTATTGCTTTAAAAAGGAGACATCTCTAAAACGGCTGACATTGTTACCAGATAGCGGATGATGAGGTGATTTATCAAGGATCATCTATAATTTTCCTTCATAACAGTTAAAATATGATCAGACATCCCCGTCCCCATTCTCCCTTCCTCAATTTCTGCCCTCTGGTAATATTTCTTGATTCCCTCCCCTCTTTTCTACTGTTCCCTTTTCTCTACAAGTTTTCACCATAACCTGCCCTTTTCCACCCATTCTTCTCTTGCCCTGGCCTATATGCTCAACTAGCGGTCAAGACCACCTATTCCTGATTGTGGGCCCATTGTGTAGCAGCAATCTATGATAGATCCTGAAAGTTTACTGATCTATTCCTGATTGTGGGCCCATTGTGTAGCAGCAATCTCTGCTAGATCCTGAAAGTTTACTGATGCAAACATTTATTCACATTGCATGGGCATGACTGATATTATCCCTTCAAGAACCAAAAAAACAATTGTAACAGAAAAGAGATCAAACATATTTACTAGAACCAGTATCAGTTTCATAATATTCCCATTTGCTCAGTTGACATTTTTTCAGACAGTTTTTTTGAAAATCTAAATAAATATAAAGTGCAGAGTTAAACATAATAAATAAATAGCTAAAATTCATGCAATAAATCAAATAAAATAAAATACAATAATAATTCATCAATATATTATTAACTATTCATACCTAAATACCAATTCATACACAAATAAAACAGTCTGTGCAAAAAAGTATAGTACTATAGTAAAGTATAGTGAATCCACCAGTTCATAAAAGTAAAGAGCAGTGCTCCTCCTTTAATCACATCTGGGTTTTTAAAGTGATCTGCAAGTTTTCTCTGCTATTACCACAACCAGCATCCCGGACTCACGGAAACATAGGGCTGCATGTATTATAAGCAGCAAAAGCGTTCAGCGAAGTCACACAAACAGTAACACCACTCTTCTGGATGTGGTCCCTTTAAGTGGATCTCTCACTGGTTATGGCACTAACCGGGTTACCTTTGCCCAGGACAAGCAGGTAAGTAGCAGAGCTGAATGAGAAAAATGCTCATCAGCAGGAGCCAAACTTTTTATAATGTAGTATTTATTTAAAACCATCCAGGATACATAGAGCTAAAGCTCCATGCATTATCATTGGTGCTTGTATATATTATTATTATTATACAGGATTTATATAGCGCCAACAGTTTGCGCAGCGCTTTACAATGTGGGGGAAGACAATACAGTTACAGTACAATTCAATACAGGAGGAATCAGATGGCCCTGCTTGTTAGAGCTTACAATCTAGAAGGGAGGGTCAAGTGAAACAAAAGGCAGTATATATGTTTGGCATGTACGTCAATTGGCACTCTTTGACCCCTGATAATGCACTAGATCGCAAAACATGTTGGACAGAGTTAGAGTGCATACATTTTTTGCAGCAGCCATTCTTGCAAGTGCTGGTGACTTTTTTATCTTTATATGTTCTATACACCACTAAAAGGGACTGCATACAGAACAGAGGTGTTACTATTTTTGCTTTTGCTGCTTATGAAATTTATGCAGCCACATGTCCTGGTGAGTTCCGAGTGCTGATGGTGGTGATAGCACAGAGAAAACTTGCAGATCACTTCATAGACCCAGATGGGTTTAAAGGAGAAGCACTACACTTTACTTTTATGAACTGGTGGATTCACTAATCACTATACTTTACTATACTCTACTTTTTTGCACAGCCTGTTGGATTAATTTGTTTATGAATTAGATTTCATGTAGATTATTTAATCATATATTGATAAATTGTTATTATATTTTATTTCATTTATTGCATGAATTATATTTAATCATTTTTAGCATTATTCTTAGGCACTGCACTTTATATTTATTTAATACTCACTCAGGGGTATTTGGCGTATTGACCTCTGGTGCTAGCTGCTACTGTCCTCCACTGAGCGCTGACTGAACATATTTATATTTTTTGAAAATCTGGTGTCCCTTCTCATTCTCCCCGTGCACTTACCTTCCCTTTCTAACAAAACAGTTTATGAAAACAGAAACATACATATGTTTCCCACAGAATGAACAAGAAAAAATCCAATAAACTCCCCCATCCACCCTATACAGCACGGGTGGACAAATCCTCTATGAGGTTATTCATTTCATAGTGGCTGTCAGAATACCCAAACCGCCACTGCATGTGATTAAACGCAGGCGCAGTTTGGATGCCAATTTTCTGCCTACCTCCTTCGATTGGAAAAGTTAGGCAGGAGAGGGCTAACAATGCCACCTACTAATTGATATTTGGCTGGTTTATCAGGAACCAGACAAAATACACATAGTGTATAGCCCGCTTAAGGCTCCCATACACTGCTCCAAGTTTGGCTGGTTGAAGCTCAATAATCCTCCACAAAAATATAGAGTCACACACCCACCTAAAGCAACAGCTTATATGTACATCCCAAAAAAAAAAAATGGTTGTAGTTAACTTCATAATATCACAAATGGCTTCTACTGGCATGTAGGATCATATTATTACTGACTACTGTTTGGAACATCTCTATCTATATAGTATCTGTTCTGTGACATTCAGAGTCTCCCACCCTAAGTAAAATACTGGATTTAAAGTGATTGTAACCAAACAAAAATAAAAAAGTGATCCTGTTCCTTTAAAGCATGATATACAGAATAGCGTTTGTGCGGAGTCAATTGTCCTACTATAGGCTGTAAAATACTTGGTTGATCCTGCCTGATCCTGTATCCTCCTATGTGTGCTGACTACGGTAATCATGGCTGCTGAGCCATGATACTGCGGTCAGTTTACGTGCCTCTGTCATCCCGCAGTCTCTCCCTCTCCTTCTCCCTCCTTTCCTGTCAGCTATTTAGTCAGTGTCGATCTGCTCCCCTCCCCTCCTGCTGCTATTCTTTGTAAAATATCTCTGCCTAATTACTAGAATCCCCTCTGTTATATGAAGCTATGTTGCACAGTGTCTTTGTTTTATAAACATTATGCAGCTCAATATCTTATTGCAGAGCGTTGCAGGGAAGTCACATGACCACCCACCGCTCTGCTCCTGGCTGACATCAGAGGGGAATCTCAGTTCCTCCCGCTGTAGTTCTCAGATCAGGGAAGAAGAGTGGTGGGACATCAGGTGACTGCACACTGGTACTCGTAAATAAGGTATTGTGCTGCATAATTTTTATAAAACAAAGAAACTGTGCAACATAGCTTCCAATAACAGAGGGGATTCCAGTAAGAAGAGAGAGACTTTACAACCACTTTAATGACTTGGTAATTCTTAAGCCATTTTGAAATATGCTATTAGTTTGAACTAAATGCCTCCTGCTATGAATTATGCGTGCTTGCAGAACAGGCCATTGTTAAAGTATGAGGATTGGACATGTTCTCCTTGTAAATAAGCTTGTCCAGATATTATTTTGTTCAAGCAATGCATTCACTTGTGATGGTGTGACACGGCCCATATTTTCTTTAATTGTTTCTAAACTTGTCCTCTAATACCATTATTAGTAGTATGTAGCAGATCCCACACTGAGACAAGTTGGGAACTTTGTCTTATATGGTGTGGAATAATGGCCCCCACACTGCGTCCTGCACTGATGACCACCAGCCCTGGAGACAACTGACATTGGCTCTGGCTACTACACTCATTGGGTCCCCTATCAACAAAGTACTTTTGTTATGAACAATATTAATGATAAAACCATAATCCTTCAATTGATTAATAAATATTAAATTCATTTGAAAAGTAATTTGCCATTAATTTAATAAAAATGAATTTTCCCAAGTACATCTGAATTTCTGATCACTTTCCAGCCCACATTATTTAACTTATTTTACTAGTTTTGAATGTGAAGGATTTATTTTTCTATTGAGGAATGGGCAATGAGCTACTACCCAGGTTGCTTGAACTGAAATCTACTTTGAAAAATCTGCATCTGTGTTTTTCAGTCTGTCCTATCAAAAGCAACTGAAAGTTCGAGGATGCGGCTAATGCTTCAGGTAGCGTTAAAGCTTATCTTCATCTTTTGGTGAAGTTTAAACAGTTTATTTGGACCAAGCTGGTCCACCCTTCAATGCCTTCCATGAATTTTACAATGGGCACCACACAGTGCAGTACACACAGTAACGGTAGTGTTGCGCTGTGTTAAAAATTGGGCAACCTGTCACTGCCGTGGGAGATCAGCTGAGTGGCGCAGTATCGAAGGTATTTCACACAATTATAATACAGAAACACACACTGGACATTATATAAAACAGAAATAGAGTTGATTCTAGGATTTTACAAACATTTTTACTAGGTTCACACAAGGGATTCCTGACAGGCAGGGAGGGAGAGAAGACAGCACATTACACAATAAGATCTACCCCGAAAATAAGCCCTACTGTGTCTTTTGGTACCGAAATTAATATAAGACCCGGTCTTATTTTTGGGGAAACACGGTAGCTGGGCCTAGGGGGAGAGAGGCAGTGGAGGTTCCTGTATTCCAGAATGCCCTTTGAATAATAGAAAATAGCTACGGCCACTTCCTGTTTGTAGAGAGCAGCCATGTGGTTGCAATTTATGGTAAAGAGTATGGAAATGCCCCTTGTAAATGTTCTGCGAAACTATGGGATGCACCAAGTACCATCCCAACACCCTCCTCTTTGTCGCTGGGCCAATCTTTTCATGATCATCTTGAGATGGACCAAGCCAAGTGTCAGAGAGATCAATCATGCAAATCCATCTTGCTGAGAATTCACAAAAATTAGATGATTTCCTATATCTCGTTTCCCCTTTAAGCAATTATTAATGCTTCAAAAACTCAACAAAAATGGGTCAAAATGCTTTAGGCACTTTAAGCACTTCAGCTCTTGAAGATCTACCCCCCTTCACGACCAGGCCATTTTTTGCGATACGGCATTGCGTTACTTTGACTGACAATTGCATGGTCGTTTGACACTGTTCTTAAAGAGGAAGTAAACCCTCCTCAGGAAGTTGTACCTATAGGTAAGCCTATATTAAGGCTTACCTATAGGTACTGTAAATATCTCCTAAACATGTACGGTTTAGGAGATATTTACCTTTAATGCAGCCAGTGACGTCACTGGCGCATGCGCTCTGAAGGAACGGCTGATCGTGCCGTTCCTTCAGAGCCCCGTGCCGTGACCGTCGGCTCCCGCGCGCGTGCGCGGGAGTGACGTCACCGCGGCTCCGGCCAATCAGATGACCGGATGCCGCGATCCCGGAAGACGAGCGACATGTCATGTCGCCCGTCATACAGGTAAGCGGACGGCACGGCGGGGGCTCGTTCTAAGGTAAGTATTTCATAATGAGCTAGTATGCGATGCATACTAGCTCATTATGTCTTTCTCTTGCAGGTTGTAAAAAAAAAAAAAATTTTTTAAACAAGTTTACAACCTCTTTAAGTAAAATTGTCCTTTTTTTCCCCCACAAATATAGCTTTTTGTTGGTGGTGATCACCTCTGTCTTTTTTATAATTTTTGCACTATAAATAAAAGTCTAACAATTTTGGAAAAAATATATATTTTGTTTTTCTGCTATAAAGCCTATCCATTAAAAAAGTAAAAAAAAAAAATGAATTTCTTCATAAATTTAGGCAAAAATGTATTCTGCTACATATTTTTGGTAAAATAAATCCCAATAAGCGTATATTGATTGGTTTGTGCAAAAGTTATAGTCTACAAACTATGGGATATTTTTATGGAATTTTTATTTATTTATATTCGCTAGTAATGGTGATGATCAGCGACTTATAGGCAAACTGCCGCTCTGCCTCTGTACCACATGATTGGTGGGTGCCGGTGGACATAATTACAGCAGGAGCGAGCTGCCAGTGGCGTGCATTGGCTCCAGAAGAGCCGCATCACGTATATATACCGGATCCATTACACAGTTGCTGCTCTGTAGCAGTAAAACTGCTATGGGGCGGACAGCAAATTAATGAGCATTGTTTAACTCTTCATATTCAACACGCGTGTGAACAAGCACTAGAAAATAATTATATCTATATTTTACAGTATATTGTATAGTAACAATTTTATATAAATATACACTGCTCAAAAAAATTAAAGGAACACTTGGAAAACACATCAGATCTCAATGGGGAAAAATCTCATGCTGGATACCTATACTGATATAGACTGGGTAATGTGTTAGGGATGAAAGGATGCCACATCATTTGATGTAAATGAAAATTATCAACCTACAGAGGGCTGAATTCATAGACACCCTGGAAAATCAAAGTGAAAAAAAAATGATGCAGCAGGCTGGTCTATTTTGCTGAAATTTCATTGCAGCAACTCAAAATGGTACACGTGCTTGTGTGCATGCATGACAACATCGGATCATGCTCCTAATGAGGCAAAGGATGGTGTCCTAGGGTATTTCCTCCCAGATCTGGACCAGGATTACTGAGCTCTTGAACAGACAGAGGTGCAGCCTGGCAGCATTGGATGGACCGAAACATAATGTCCCAAATGTTCTATTGGATTTAGTTCAGGGGAGCGTGGGGGCCATTCAATAATATCAATTCCTCTGTCCTGGCTGCATACTCTCACCACATGAGGCTGGGCCTTGTCGTGAACCAGAAGGAACCCAGGACCCACTGCTCCAGCATAGAGTCTGAAAATGGGTCCAAGGAGTTCATCCCGATACCTAATGGCAGTCAGGGTGCCATTGGCTAGCCTGTAGAGGTCAATGCCCCCCCCCCCCCCCCAGCAATGGATATGCTTTCCCACCACCAAACCTGTCATGCTGAACAATTTTACAGGCAGCATAACGTTCCCACGACTTCTCCAGACCCTTCCATGTCTGTCACATGTGCTCAGGGTGAACCTGCTCTCATCTGTGAAAATAATAAATAAAAAGTGCAGCGCCTAATGAAAAAGTTCTATATGCATACAGACATGATATACATAAACCATAAAAACATGTATTGAGGTATCCAATGATGGACACAACCTAGGTGAATGAATGAATCAAATAAACTGAAAATGATACCGTTTTTGAATCGTAAAAGGAAGTCTCTGAGGAAAAAGGAAAAGAGTGATGACAGTAAGCCGCTCCCACTGAAGACTGATATCCACCAACACAATGTGAATGCCAAGGTACTCTTACCAGATCAAAGGCCAAACAGACATGTATGACAGAGATCAGCTTATGGTCATCAAACAGGCATAGGTGGTAGTGATCAGTAGCCCGGTCATCAGCCTCCAGAACCTCTCCAGAATCAGGGACCAGAATGTAGGTGAATGCGCTAGTAACATATGAGCTCCCCTCTGTTAATCCACCAGTCACAGGGCAGCATGAACCTCATGAGGAAAACAGAGGGCATCCGATTGTGTAATATGTTCAAATAATCAAGTTTATTAAAAGGTATAAGACAGGTACTCACAAAATTACTTGCATGAATACAGCATTGGAAATCCAAGATGGCCACGGCGGCAGCGTGCGTCATACGTGGCTGACACGTTTCGTCATCATAGACGTTGTCAAAGGCGTGGTTAACGTCTGCAAGCACGCCCTTATATGTACATCTGACCATCAATCAAAACTGCTACAGCCAATCGTTCGACTCCCGGAAATGCTAACTCCCGGAAGTGAACCAACATCGTGAGCTTGCACTCCACCAACTCTAAACCCGGAATTGATAATCAGAAAAACAGACCAGACAGCGGAAAACGGAAAAAAAATGCTACTAAGATATATAAAAAAAAAACTGATATCACAATCCTTATGAAGTTAACATATGGGTAGATTGGCTGATCGGTTGATAAGAGGGTCATAGGTGAGCATAGATAAAAAAAAGGCTGAAAGCCTTTATTCACCAGAAGAGTGAGTTCGCACTTGTATTTGGAGGTGGGATTGGCATTCAAAGGTGAATGTGTGTCCCGATCTGAGAGTATCTTAGACATCTCTTTTAGATAGGTCCCTTTATCAAAAATGACAATCCTACCACCCTTGTCCGCTGGTCTCACTACAATATCATTTCTGGCCTGTAGAGTCTCAAGGCCTCTCTTGAAGCTCTGATCAATATAAAACCTTTTAACATTGAGAGCATCCAGATCTTTAATGACTAGGTCTCTAAAGACTCCCAATGAAGGGGCTATAGATCCAGGGGGATTAAATAGGGAGGCATTCGAAAGACCAGAATGTCTTATACCCTCCCTAGGCACCACATTATCTGTGATGGGGTTGGAGAGAAGGTATCGTTTTAGATTTAATTTTCGGATATATTTATGGATGTCCATAAATGTTCTGAATTTATTAAGGAGTCTGGTGGGTGCATGTTTGAGGCCCCTATCCAAAACCACTAGCTCGTCATTGGTAAGAATGGAGCTACTCAGATTGAAAATACCAGCCCCTTTTAGACCCTTTTCCTTTTTTTTGTCTGATCCTCCTCCCCCCTCTGGTGCCTCTCTCGTATCCGTAATGGTCCTCCTGGTGCTGGTTCACTTCCAGGAGTTAGCATTTCCAGGAGTCGGACGATTGGCTGTAGCAGTTTTGATTGATGGTCAGATGTACATATAAGGGCGTGCTTGTGGACGTTAACCACGCCTTTGACAACATCTATGATGATGAAACGCGTCAGCCACATATAACGCACGCAAGCACGCTGCCGCCGTGGCCATCTTGGATTTCCAATGCTGTATTCATGCAAGTAATTTTGTGAGTACCTGTCTTATACCTTTTAATAAACTTGATTATTTGAACGTACAGTGGGTACGGAAAGTATTCAGACCCCCTTAAATTTTTCACTCTTTGTTATATTGCAGCCATTTAAGTTCATTCTTCTTCCTCATGAATGTACACATAGCACCCCATACTGACAGAAAAAACACAGAATTGTTGACATTGTTGCAGATTTATTAAAAAAGAAAAACTGAAATATCACATGGTCCTAAGTATTCAGACCCTTTGCTCAGTATTTAGTAGAAGCCCCCTTTTGATCTAATACAGCCAGGAGTCTTTTTGGGAAAGATGCAACAAGTCTTTCACACCTGGATTTGGGGATTCTCTGCCATTCCTCCTTGCAGATCCTCTGCAGTTCTGTCAGGTTGGATGGTAAACGTTGGTGGACAGCCATTTTTAGGTCTCTCCAGAGATGCTCAATTGGGTTTAAGTCAGAGCTCTGGTTGGGCCATTCAAGAACAGTCACGGAGTTGTTGTGAAGCCACTCCTTCGTTATTTTAGCTGTGTGCTTAGGGTCATTGTCTTGTTGGAAGGTAAACCTTCGGCCCAGTCTGAGGTCCAGAGCACTCTGGAGAAGGTTTTTGTCCAGGATATCCCTGTACTTGGCCGCTTTCATCTTTCCCTCGATTGCAACCAGTCGTCCTGTCCCTGCAGCTGAAAAACACCCCCACAGCATGATGCTGCCACCACCATGCTTCACTGTTGGGACTGTATTGGACAGGTGATGAGCAGTGCCTGGTTTTCTCCACACATACCGCTTAGAATTAAGGCCAAAAAGTTCTATTTTGGTCTCATCAGACCAGAGAACCTTATTTCTCACCATCTTGGAGTCCTTCAGGTGTTTTTTAGCAAACCCCATGCGTGCTTTCATGTGTCTTACACTGAGGAGAGGCTTCCGTTGGGCCACTCTGCCATAAAGCCCCGACTGGTGGAGGGCTGCAGTGATGGTTGACTTTCTACAACTTTCTCCCATCTCCTGACTGCCTCTCTGGAGCTCAGCCACAGTGATCTTTGGGTTCTTCTTTACCTCTCTCACCAAGGCTCTTCTCCCCCGATAGCTCAGTTTGGCCGGACGGCCAGCTCTAGGAAGGGTTCTGGTCGTCCCAAACGTCTTCCATTTGAGGATTATGGAAGCCACTGTGCTCTTAGGAACCTTAAGTGCAGCAGAAATCTTTTTGTAACCTTGGCCAGATCTGTGCCTTGCCACAATTCTGTCTCTGAGCTCTTCAGGCAGTTCCTTTGACCTCATGATTCTCATTTGCTCTGACATGCATTGTGATCTGGAAGATCTTATATAGACAGGTGTGTGGCTTTCCTAATCAAGTCCAATCAGTATAATCAAACACAGCTGGACTCAAATGAAGGTGTAGAACCATCTCAAGGATGATCAAAAGAAATGGAAAGCACCTGAGTTAAATATATGAGTGTCACAGCAAAGGGTCTGAATACTTAGGACCATGTGATATTTCAGTTTTTCTTTTTTAATAAATCTGTAACAATGTCAACAATTCTGTGTTTTTCCGTCAATATGGGGAGCTATGTGTACATTCATGAGGAAGAAGAATGAACTTAAATGATTTTAGCAAATGGCTGCAATATAACAAAGAGTGAAAAATTTAAGGGGGTCTGAATACTTTCCGTACCCACTGTATTACACGATAGGATGCCCTCTGTTTTCCTCATGAGGTTCATGCTGCCCTGTGACTGGTGGATTAACAGAGGGGAGCTCATATGTTACTAGTGCATTCACCTACATTCTGGTCCCTGATTCTGGAGAGGTTCTGGAGGCTGATGACCGGGCTCCTGATCACTACCACCTATGCCTGTTTGATGACCATAAGCTGATCTCTGTCATACATGTCTGTTTGGCCTTTGATCTGGTAAGAGTACCCTGGCATTCACATTGTGTTGGTGTATATCAGTCTTCAGTGGGATCGGCTTCCTGTCATCACTCTTTTCCTTTTTCCTCAGAGACTGCCTTACGATTCAAAAACTGTATCATTTTCAGTTCATTTGATTCATTCATTCACATAGGTTGTGTCCATCATTGGATGCCTCAATCCATGTTTTTATGGTTTATGTATATTATGTCTGTATGCATATAGAACTTTTTCATTAGGCGCTGCACTTTGTATTTATTATTTTGCTTATTGGATTTGTACTCCTGTTGTTCTGGCTGCCGTACCTATTGGTATTTAGTATATGCTGAGCGTTCATTTGTTTGGTTTTGGACATTACATTGGTCCATTTTCTTAGAGACTAGCGCAACTTTATCCACACATCTCATCTGTGAAAAGCACAGGGCACCAGTGGCAGACAGGGCAATTCTGGTGTTCAAAAGCAAATGCCAATTAAGCTCCATGGTGCCAGGCAATGAGCACAGAGCCCACTAAGGGACGTCAAAGGCTCAGACATTTACACCAGTGCCCTGCTGGAGGTAATTTTGTAGGGCTCTGGCAGTGCTCACCCTGTTCCTCCTTGCACCAAGGAGCAGATACCGGTCCTGCTGATGGGTTAAGGACCTTCTACAGCCCTGTACAGCTCTCCTAGAGTAACTGCCTGTCTCCTGGAATCTCCTCCATGCTCTTAAGACTGTGCTGGGAGAATCAGCAAACCTTCTGGCAATGGCATGTATTGATGTGCCATCCTGGAGGAGTTGGACTGCCTGTGCAACCTCTTTAGGGTCCGGTATTGCCTCATGCTACCAGTAGTGACACTGACCCTAGCCACATGCAAAACTAGTGAAAACAGTCAGAAAAGATTAGTAGGGGAAGAAAATGTCAGTGGCCTCCACCTGTAAAACCATTCCTGTTTCGGAGGTTGTCTCATTGTTGCCCATTTAGTGCACCTGTTGCTAATTTCATTAACACAGAAGCAGCTGAAACCAAACCCCTCTGCTACTTACCTGACCAGATGAATATCCCAGGAGTTTAATTGACTTGATGCTATACTCTGATAAAAAATAGTTCCTTAATTTTTTTTTGAACAGTGTATTTATATTTTTATTATATATATATATTTATATTAATATATAGTAATAATGATATATAATGATATATATGTTTAAATATTTAAAGCATCTATATTACAACCCAGAAGACATTCTGCAGGTGGTAGTTTAGGAAAAGGTTTTTTAATGCGCTGCCCTAGTTCAACTCCACATAAAAGGATAATTCCACATGGAAATCACCGTGTAAAAATATGTAGACAAGGGTGTGGAGAGGAGCAAAAAGAATCACATCATTTTTCATGCCTTCAATTCTCATCAGACCCATTGTAATACATTTGTTTATGGAAACATTGGCTTTTAAATCACCCTAAATTGTATTATTTCTTATAATAAAGGATTGCTTTTTCACTCAACATAAGGTGTTATCTTTACTAGGACCTGCCCCTGTTATTTAAATGATTTAATGTCTGCAATAATATTAAGGCTCTTACTGTTGAATATTGCACTGATGATTGATATGCAGCATGCAAGCTTCTAAACTAAAATCCTCTGATGGACATTGGGATCCAACAATTAGATGTTTTTCATGTCTGATGGCTTAGCACAGCTCAAGAAAAATCAAATCAGTAAACTATGTTCAGACAAAAACACTAATATGAGGTTGTATGTGGATGCCCTAAAGCTCACCACACACATTACAACTGATTGTACAATCTCCTTTAGATTTATCAAGAACTAACTAGTACAAAGGTCTGTCTGATTGAATACACATTGATACTGTAGCTTAGATAGGGCCTTATATTACATAATTTTGGTAAATCTAGGGTTAATTGTACAAAGATTGCATGGCCAGTTTTCTTTTTTTTTTGCATAAACATTTTATTACATTTTTAGAAGAGATAAAACAAAAATAAACTCCACATACAATACACAATTATGTAAATAGAAAAAGACAAACCAAATAAGTCAAGAAATCAACAAAGCCTACCACAAGGTAGGAGAAGGGTCTCAAACCAAAAAGACCAATAAGAGTATGGCAAACTTATACCAACATTACTAACATTTGACCCATATTATTGAGATGATCGGTAATTGACCACTATATAAAAGTGGGAAGCATATTTATTTTTCAAAGGTAGGTTGGTCAACTAGTGGTAAAATACATGAATATAGTAGGCGGCTATCTCAGTTCCTTCTCAACCCTGCTATTTACACCCACCGGGGCCAAGCTATGGGTCCAAAAAAAAGGGAGAAAACCAAAAAGAACAAAAAAAAGGGGGTGTGGGAGGAAAGAGGAGGGGAGAAAGAAGAGGCAAGAAACAAAAGCTAAAAAATGGGGAGGGGGTGGGGCCACCACCAACAACTGCCCTCTTCATCTATCTCTGATGAGAATGTGTAGGAATATCACGTCATAGGTGACATTCAGTTGAAACTACCACAATTCAGAATCATATAAATGTGACCAGATATCAATTGGTATCCTGTATTAGCTCCTGATATGAACGCGAACCTCGATAGGTTGTCCAGAGTGCCCAGATATCGGAATATTTGGAAACTTTATCAAGAGTGGGATAGATCAGCTCCTCCATCTCTGCTATGCGATTAATACACTTGAACCACTCCTTCATCGAAGGGGCTTATGGACCTCTAATGTACTGGGACGCATAGTCTAGCAACGTTAACCTTCCTAGCGGTATTCCCGAGCGTGGCTCGGGGTTAAATTTCAGAGCCGAAAGCGGTAACCCCGAGCTACACTCAGGGTACCGCCAGAAGCATAGCTGGATCCTGTAAAAGAGGTTACTTACCTTGTCACCGGGATCCAGCGATGTGACCGGCGGTGTGTAGAGGCGGTTCTTCCTCCCGATCCTCTCCATGCCCCGGCTTCCGTCTCCAGCGACGTGACGTTGACAGGGGGGTGGAACCGGCGGCAAATCCAAATGTAAAAACACACCAAACACACTGATACCATTCAAAATAAAATAAAATAAACATTGCCCCCCAGTGCCCTTTCCTGCAGTTTTACTGTACTTTTTATGTAAATATATATATATATATATATATATATACACAGTATATATATATATATATATATATATAGTATATATATATATATATATATGTATATACATATACATATATCTATATATATATATATATATATATATATATATATATATATATATATATATATATATATAATATATATATAATAAATGTATACAGTTGGTTTGGGCTGCTCATTCACAAGAATTACATGCAAAATACTGGTACCGCTTTCAGCACCTAAAATCCAAAAGAATCATACCGCCAGGGAGGTTAATGAGATACATAGCAACCGATTTGTAGTAGCGCTTGTTAGATATCTTGGAGAAATTAAGATGGTACTGTGCTGGAGAGAACTCCAACGGGAGCGAAGAAACCACCAATGTTGTATCATGCACCTTACGCCAAAAAGACTGAATTATTGATCATTTCCACCAAATATGGAGGGATGTGCTGTCTCTTTGCCACATTTCCAACATCTCTCAGGGACAGATGGGGCAAATTTATGAATCAGATCCGATGTTCTGTACCACCGCATTTTTAATTTATTTATTATAGAGAGATGTTCAGGGATCCCTTGTAAATATATAAGTAGATGCGCTTCCAGCCGACCTCATCTATCTCAATTTCGAATGCGTTATCCCAAAATGTGTCATCGGAGCAGAAAAGAGAAGCTGAATCCTCGAACATAGCTGCATAAAGCGCTGAGATCACATGATTTTGGGTGGAAGACCAGCAGCAGAGTGACTCTACTGTAGGTGCCTTGGTGAAACCTGCCCTAAGAGATGGACAATGCAGATAATGTTGGAGGTGGATATAGGGCCAGAAGAGAAATGAGTCTGTGTTAGATAACTCGGCAAGCTCAGTACGCCGCATAAATGGGCCTCTACAGAAAAAGTGTTTAGCCAGCATTTCTTGTATATGGTGGCCATTCCGCCGCTAGGAAGGTCCTAGAAAGACCTGGAGGAAAGTCTGGATTGTTTCACACTGGAGTGAGCGGACATAATTTCGCATACACTGCATGGAACATGTATCAAAGGCGTAAAGGGTAGCCCCAATAAGCGGGTGAGAGAATAGATTTGTCAACAAGCGTTCCTGGGGAAGTGAAGGGGTCCCCCGCAAATCAAAGTCCGAGACCAGATGTTCCAGAGTCACCCATTCTTTTCATCGGGCATAAAGCCTCCAGTCGGTCACCCGGCCAAGGTGAACTGCCCAATAGTATCGCTGCAAGTCCGGGTGTCCTATTCCGCCCCTAGTCCTAGGCATTACACGTTTCAACCAACGTATCCATGCAGGTTTATTACACCATAGAAAAGCTCTACACATGGATTTGTACAATGCAAAAAAGGATGGCGGCAAGTGGATAGGTATAGTCTGTAATTTATAGAGTAAGTGTGGGAGAATCGTCATCTTTATGATGGAATGCGCGACTGAACCAGGAAATAGTGGGTGCATCCCACACTTGGAGATCCCAATGTATGATTTGCAGTTCCGATGAAAAGTTCCTGCTATAAAGTTCTGATAGGTCCGCCAGGAGTTGTATATCTAGATAGGTGATGGCATCTGTTTTCCATTGAAAGGGGAAGTTAGTCTGACATTGCTTGGCTTGCGCTTTTGGGAGTGAGACATTCAATGCAAAAGACTTGGAGTAGTTGATTTTTAAATTTGAAAGAAATTTAAAGTGGTCGAGGACTTTCTTAAGGTTAGGGAGGGACGTCAACGGGGAGGAAAGGAAGAGTAGAACATCATCTGCAAAAGCTGCGACCTTGTATTCCTGATTGCGTACACCTATGCCTTTGATGTTGGGATTTGCTTGAATACAGCAGAGAAGGGGCTCAAGTGTGAGAATGTAGAGCAAGGGGGAGAGAGGGCACCCTTGTCTGGTCCCATTATGGATGAAAAAGGTTGCCATTGACTTTGGCTCTGTGGTTGGCATACAAAGAGAATATGAAGGTTCTCCTGTGTCTTAATCCCTAAAGCTCCTATAACTGCATCCATAAAGTCCCAGGCCACTCTGTTGAATGCCTTCTCTGCATTCATTGCAAGAAACAAACCCTCCTGCTGGCTAGAGGTAAGCCAGTGGTGAAGATTCAGGGCTTTAAAAGTATTGTCTCTGAATTCTCTTCCAGGGACAAACCCTACTTGATCTAAACCAACCCATGCTGGAACATGGTAGAACAAGCGGGTCGCCAAGATCTTAGAGAACAGCTTGATGTCCACCTTAAGGAGAGAAATCAGATGATAGTTGGCGACATTGGTAGGTTCTTTCCGTTCTTTAGGAATAACCAAGATATAGGCCTCAAGGAGGCTCTCTAAAGTGCAGGGTATAGTGGACAATGAATTAAAGGCCTTAAGAAAGCCCAAGACCAGTGAGTCGGAGAGCACTTCATAGTAATGTGCCAGAAAGCCATGCCCGGTTTTGTAGCCTTCAATGTCACTTTCCATTCTTCTGCCGTCAGAGGGGCTTCCAGAGCCTTTGAGTCTTCTACAGATTAGGCAGGGAACCATATTGTCGCAAGAACTCACGTATCAGAGCAGCACGGTTACCCGCTAGTGCCGGACCTGGCTCACTGGACTTTAGGTCATACAGTCTACTATAGAAACTTTGAAACTGATGAGAAAAATCCAAATTTTTAGACTGTATCACACCCGAGGCATCTATAATATGGTGGCTCGTGTAAGCAAGCGTGCGCTGATGAGTTGCCCTGGTCAGGACTAGAGCCTACCTGGTTTATTCCACCACTCATAGAACAGTTTCTGAGATAAAATATTACAGCGGCACGCCCTTCTAAAAAGTTCTTCTAGTAAAAGCATGCATGTTTCCTCTAATTCCTGCACCTGCAAACGTTTGTGTTGGACTTCCAATCTACTAATCTTGTCGGAAAGTTCCAATATTAGAGTTTGGCTTTCTTTTTTCTTCTGAGCTGCTATGGAAAGCAGGGGACCTCTTATGACACATTTTTGTGCCTCCCACTGTGTCATATAAGAAACGTCAGGGGTGTAGTTTTGGCGATTTAATTTGACACTCTCTCATCTAATAGATTGCAGATCAATTGGATACGAAAGGAGAGATGCATCCATTCTCCAAATTTTGAGTTGACTCTGTCTGGGAAAATCAAAGTTATAGTTACCATTCACCATGTTCTCTATAGTGCTATGTAGGTAGGACAGATCTGTTTGTGTAATGAAATATTGAATACCGATTATGCAGGTAAGAGAAGAAAGTATGATCTCTAGGGTAGAGGGTTCGCCAAGAATCGTACAATGTTAGAGAGGTCAACCGATTTTTTGACCTGACAAAGATCAGAAAAGAGGAAAGAAAGAGGAGAGTGTCTGCAAGAGGATTCAGGGGAACATTAATTACTTAGGAACCAGAAGGTTTTACCCCCTTAATGATCAGGCCATTTTTTTACGATACGGCACTGGGTTACTTTAACTGACAATTGCGCGGTCATGCAGCGCTGTATCCAAATAAAATTGAGTCCTTTTTTTCCCACAAATAGAGCTTTCTTTTGGTGGTATTTGGTATTGTTTTTTTATTTTTTGCGCTATAAACAAAAAAAGAGCGACAATGAAACATGAGACATTGTTTTTAATACTATCCATGTGAATGTGGAATCCATCATCAGTACAAACTATGCAAGTTTCTTTGAAAAAATTTGAAATGTTGAATTTTTTTGATTACTATCTATGTATGATCATGTATGTCCATTGACAGGCCTGTGTTCATGGGCTTTTAATCCTATCAGAATTTAATTCCCCCCTATACAGGTCTATAGGAATGCAAAAGCAGCTTGACACATTCTAGAATAATGTTAAATGCAGGTCAAAAGAAGATCAAATGCATATGTAAATTTATCATTAACTGATCTCAAATTTAATTTCTCCTGAAAGCATGCTGCATTTTACTATCCACACAAACCCACTGAAATAGGGCACAATTTAAAAAAAATCCTGGCACCCTAAGGCCCTTTTACATCGATAAGCCAACCCGGGGGTACACTGTGCTACACCCGTAGTGCAGTCGAAACGCACAGCATAAGTGTGAAAGGGGCCTTAGGGCTTGTGTTGTCTGTGCAAAGCGATCCATGGTGGCACACAATGGTAAGGGGTCAGCTGATAGGCAGTCAGTAGGTGACACTGCCACCTCCCAAATGCCTTTTTTTTTGTTACCACTTAATGGCCTTTTTGAATAGGAAAACTCATCCTTAACTGCAAGCTGCTTTTGGCTCACAGTTGTGGCGCAGCTTTATTTACGTAAATCATTTGTGGGGGTACTGTCTGCTGAACACAATCAGAGGGGTAATTTTTGCCACACCACGATGCAAAGGATCATGGCCACGGTGCATTGTATCACAGCCGTGGCATGTGTGCACCCCCATCCATCTGCGTTTGCAGGTTAAGGGGGGCAGTAAAACAAGGGTCAACCACAAGTGTAAACTAAGCCTTAAAAAGTAATTCCACGTTATGTACATTGCAAAGATTTTAACAAACTTTGTTTCAGATTCCTACCTTCTGTTATTTTGAATCAATCTGTGTATGTTTGTCTGTGTCCATGTGGTAAGTAAATCTAATCGGAGTGGTTTCTTATCAACCAGCTGCTGCACTTGCAGGGCTCTAGTGTGAAAAATTGCAAGGTCTGCATCCCTTTAGCTGTGATTTCCTATTGGGAGTATCTTACCAAAAATTACATTTTTGTTGCAGGGGATGCCAGAAATCTGACTTGTATTTTAGTGCAGACTTCTGGGAAAATCAGTGACCCAATCACACAAGCAGAAAATTATTTTTCTGGGGAGCGTTCTGTACACATTCTGTGTACAGAACACCTCCCGGGAGCCATATTGCATTGCATTTTACAGAAGATACAGAGTTGCAGATTGAAAAAGAAATGTCATTTTTTTCACGATATTCAAATTCTGTATGACTTGTGTCCAAATTGTATACGCTATAATATTTTTTTTATTTGCTATTTTTTCCCCACGAAAATGGAGTTACCCTTTAAGTTGCTTGTGTAACACTTAATAACAAGTGAAGATTATCAATATTTAGGAACTGCTGTGTCTGTACTCAATACTATACATACACACTATGCTTTATTGTCTGCATTACCACAGTTTATGTTGTACAAGGCAGAGATACTACAGTGTTTCCGTATTTTATATAAAGCTCAAATCAGTTGAACATATCTACAGAGCACTACGAAACAACGCGTTTCCACCGTAAATTTATGACCACCTGTTATAGAGCTACTAGAACTGATAATGCTATCTATAATTTGCAACGGTGCTAATGACCTCTCCCAGGTAACAAGGTGCTTTATGGCAAAGTTTATTTCCTAACTCCAAACTAACTGATCTCCTAACTTGGGATGTATGTATAGTAGTCTGTTTCAAATGGAACTTTATGCATTGACAT
Source organism: Pelophylax lessonae (assembly GCF_965119305.1). Classification (NCBI taxonomy): domain Eukaryota; kingdom Metazoa; phylum Chordata; class Amphibia; order Anura; family Ranidae; genus Pelophylax; species Pelophylax lessonae. The sequence continues at coordinate 131,348,839 of NC_138771.1, forward strand.
ACTTCTGTAGACCCAGTTTTTCTGGACAGTATAGTTACCCATTGATTTGGCAACATCCACGGGCAGCTTAACTCTTCAGTAAGACACAGAATTTTAATCCAACTTTTTGACTTCAGCTAATTGCAGTACAGAAGATGTTTTTCCAGTCTTTTTAAGTGTAAGAAGACAATGACTTTCCTAAGCCCTGTCTCTGTGAAGTACTAACACTGACTGAAGGAACAATAAAGATATGGGGAAGGTCTAGCTAGGACTGGACAAACCAAACACATCAGAGGCAGAATTCAGTATTAACCACCACAGACTGGTTTTACATGCGTACATCTATAACAAAATAAAATCTTGGATTGTAAGGGCTATGGAACTTTGGTGGATATTCTCTCAAAGATACAATACAAGATGCATACAGATTATTTATTTTCATCCTGAACATTTTTGTTAGTTTTTCTAAAAAGGTGATTTTTAAAAAAAATCTATATGCATCTTGTACTGTAGCTTTGAGAGACTATCTACCTTAAAAGTCATATATCTATTACAATCTCAGTTTTTTTTTATAGTTGTACGTATGACTGTACTAACTAGTACTATACAGAAGGGGAGACAAAGGGAGAAACCAAAATCACATAGTAAACAAATTTAACCACACCGACCAGCCACTGCAGATATACAGCGGCAGGTCGGCAGGAATGTTATATAGCAGATTGTGAAAAATATTGTTCTTTTTTCAGAATTGTCGCTCTTTTCATGTTTATAGCACAAAAAATAAAAATCACACAGGTGATCAAATACCACCAAAAGAAAGCTCTATTTGTAGGAAAAAAAGGACATCAATTTTATTTGGGTACAGCATCGCACGACCGCGCAATAGTCCGTTAAAATAATGCAGGGCCGAATCACAAAAATTGGCCTGGTCATTAAGGGGTCAAATCCTTTCAGTCCAGAAGTGGTTAAGATATATTATATACTGTATATGCCCAGCATCATGTCCTCAAAGCAGAGCTCCACCCTAAAAATGAACTTTGGACCGTCCGCTAGCTTAACCACTTAAGCCCCGGAAGATTTGGCTGCTCAAAGACCAGGCCCAATTTTGTGATTCGGCACTGCATGAATTTAACGGACAGTTGCGCGGTTGTGCAACGCTATACCAAAACAAAATTGACGTCCTTTTTTTCCCCACAAACAGAGCTTTCTTTTGGTGGTATTTGATCACCTGTACGATTTTTATTTTTTGCACTATAAACAAAAAAATAGCAAAAATAACAATATTTTTCAACATTTTTTATATGAAATTCTCAAAAAAAAATTTAAAAATCAAAATTTTTTAACCTTTTAGGCCAATTTGTTTTCTGCTACATATATTTGGTAAAAAAAATTACAATAAGCGTATTTTGATTGGTTTGCGCAAAAGTTATTGCGTTTACTAACTACAGGAAAGATTTATGTAATTTTGTTGGTTTTTTACTAGTAATGGCGCGATCTGCGATTTTTTTTGCGGGACTGCGACATTGCGGCAGACAGATCGGACCCCTGACTGACATTTTTGACACTTTTGGGAGTACCAGGGACATTATTACAGTAATCAGTGCTATAAATATGCACTGTTACTGTAAAACTGACACTGGCAGGAAAGGGGTTAACTTTATTGGTGATCAGTGGGCTAAATGTATCCCTAGGGGCATGATTCTAGCTGTGGGGGGAGCATGGCTTGTGATGTAACCACAGAGACATACGATCCTACATAGCAGGATCGCATAGCCTCTGTACTTACATCAGGGAGAATGACAGACGGCTGTGTTTACATCAGCCGTCTGCCTTTCTTCCTCTCCTGCGGAAGAATCGGGGACAATCGGAGCCGCCGATCACTCGCACAGGGATCTCAGTGAACAAGCGGGGGCGGGACGCCCCTCCGGCGGCGCGCGCTCGCCCCCCACAGGCGGCTGAGCGAGTGACGTACCCCAGTATATCTGCGGTGGGCGGTCGTTATGTGGTTAAAAAAAACCTGAAAAAGAATTGGATAATTACATTTTTTTTTTTGTTTCACTTACCTTGTTTTTAATGAAAATAAATGTACCTTCCTTCCACTTCCTCCCTCTGCGGCCACGGCCCCTGACATCATTTCCTCCTTGCATTGACTCCTGGGAGATGAGCGTCATCAATCCCAGGAACCAATGCGTCTGCACCGGTGTCCCTCGTCACTTCCAGTGCAGGCGCGTCATTCCCTGCTGAACAGCTTCTGGGCTTCTGGGCATGCGCAGAACCAGCTGCAGTATGGCGCCTGCCCCGGTGACGAGCAGGGCATTATGGGACTCCGACATCACCGAAGAGGAAACGAAGAGGACGCTCAAGCTTCAGCTGCCCACACTTGAGATGGCAGCGCTGGACAAAACATTTTCAAGGTAAGTATTTCTTCTTACAGGTAAGTGAAACAGGGGACAGTTCAGAGGCTATCATTGCTTAATTGCACTAGCCCTGACTGTCCCGGGGGTATTTTTAGCTAAACAAAATTTTTTTAGGGTGAAACTCCGCTTTAACCACTTCAGCTCTCGCACTTACCCTTTATGGATTATAGTATTTATTACATTTTAGCTTTGGGTCTATTCGTTTGCAAATAACTTTGTCATTATGTATTAATTAGCATAACAAAAAACAATGATTTTGGGCAAAATTTTCTTGCAAAAATTATTTTATTTACTATGCAATCCATAGACAAAAGATGTAGCAATATTTTCAAAATATGTGATTTTTCTATTTTGATCATAGTTACATAGTTAAAGGTGTTGTAAAGTCAGAAGGTTTTTTATCTTAACCACTTCCCGACCACCCACCGCCTATTGTCCAAAAGAACTTCATGTAATCTTTTGGCATGTTTAGTCTATGCCACAGCTTCCTATGCGTGATTTTTATTTAGATTTATGCTGGGTTCACATATATGTAAATTGGAATGCAGGTTTCCCTGCATCCAATTCGCATGACAGGCGAGTGTGACTGGCTCTCAATGGAGCTGGTGTTCCGTGAAAAAACCATACCTGTGAAAATTCCCTACCCTCGTCACTTCCGGTGCACCTACGTCATGGAACAGCTGAGCAGGTTACCATTGCGCATGCTCAGAGGTCCGGAGAGTAGGGAATTCTCACGGGGTAGTGTGTTGTAACATCACACCGCATCAGCTGTTGCCGCGGTAACATTAAAACATGTTGTCTGCAAGATGAAATCATCTCCGCTCCTACCCCTGTCACTTCCCTGATCTCGGCTACTAAATGTAAAAGCGGCGGGTGTATGAAAATATAAATCACGGAGATCTCGGCTCTGTGATTTATATTTTCATAGACCCGCCTCCGCTTTTACATTTAGTAGCCGAGATCAGGGAAGTGACAGGGGTAGGAGCGGAGATGATTCATGTTGCAGCCGACATGTTTTAATGTTACCGCGGCAACAGCTGATGCGGTGTAATGTTACAACACACTACCCCGTGAGAATTCCCTACTCTCTGGACCTCTGAGCATGCGCAATGGTAACCTGCTCAGCTGTTCCATGACGTAGGTGCACCGGAAGTGACGAGGGTAGGGAATTTTCACGGGTATGGTTTTTTCACGGAACACCAGCTCCATTGAGAGCCAGTCACACTCGCCTGTCATGCGAATTGGATGCAGGGAAACCTGCATTCCAATTTACATATATGTGAACCCAGCATAAATCTAAATAAAAATCACACATAGGAAGCTGTGGCGTAGACTAAACATGCCAAAAGATTACATGAAGTTCTTTTGGACATGTATAGCACCCCGAAAGTCCACACCAAAACCAAAATCTCAAAAAGTTATTTTTAGTTTTGGATGCTGTGGGCAAGGAATGGAAATGATAACTTTATTCCTGTTGGGCAGACTTTCTATCAAATTTTAAATGTTGTCTGTATATGATGTATGTCTTGAAATTTCCTTCACCTTCTGCTCTGACACCTATCAGCTGGACATGAAATGAGGTGAAAACCCCATCATGGAGACATGGACATAATCCAGACAGAGGTTCAAAATGATTGCCACCTGTGTCCTCTTTGGGAGTAATTACTATAATTTACTGTTCTAACTCAAAACAAAAACACAAAGGAGAATTTCCCAAATAGGGACACAGACAGCAATACAAAGTTGACAAAAGTTCTTGTTCAACCTTTCCTCACCGTAATTAAAGTCCACCTTTTGCAAAAAAAAAAAAAAATTACATCCACATACTGTATACTTACAGAAAAAAAATGTGCACATGAGCCTGCAAAGCATTGCAGATCAGTGAATTGCAAGTGCAATGCCAGGCTCCTGCATTCTTTTCCTCTAGCTCCATGTCTGTACCCGACTTTCAGTTAGAGAGCTGGAGGGTGCCAGTGGACTACAAGTGCAAGTGTATTTCACTGAGAACTAGTCTTGTCTGCCCAGTGGAAGATGGGACTTAAAGTTTATTCATTTACAGATATCTGTGAATAAATGAGGTGGATGTATGGGCGGAGCTTCAAAACTGACAGCTGTCGCATGGGGAAAGAACTCCCACATGCTGTCAGGGGGGGGGGGGGTGATTTGGGGTGGGGGTCCACTTGGCACCATGTCCACCCTGGAAAGTCTTTAACCCATTTTGCTGCTGCCGCTGTAGGTCATATGTCAGTGGCAGCAGGGGGGAAGGGAAGGTTTATACACCAAGAATGCTACATGCCAACTGTGGGCTTTCTGTGATCCCAGGAACTGTGCCCCACCCCACACTACCCTGGGCTTCCAGGTGTTTCTGGGTGGAGGTGGAAGGGAAGGGAGACCAGTGAACATCTCTTCACTGATCTCTTCTAGCTCTAAAGAACCCAGAAGCATAACGTCATTTCTCTTTTCTGTTGTCTCTTTCCCTGGCCAGTGTGGGAAGAAATTAAGCTAATGGAGTACTGGTATACAAATGGGCCAAACGCCCCCCAGTTCGGTTTGTGGCAGAACGTTCAAACATCGCAAAACGTTCGGAACCGAATGACGCACCCCATTGAAGTCTATGGGACTTGAACTGGAAAAACCAAATGTGTCCATTTTGAAGGCTTATATGCAAATAATTGGGCATACAAAGGGTATGAGGGTCCAGGTAATGCCCTGGGGGACATGTATCAATGCCTTTAACAATCAATCTAACATCAAATAACTATTTAACATCTATCATCTATCTAATTAGCATATATCAATCACTTTATCTTGAGTACTCACTACACAGATACACTCCACTGACACAATACAGAATACTGCAGTAAAACTGCACCGGCACACTGCAATAAACTGCAGCAAATGTGCACTAACACACTGAAATATACTGCACTGAAATATACTGCGTTAAACGTGCAATAACGCACTGAAAAATACTGTGTTAAACGGCACCAACACACTGCAATATACTACAGTAAACCTGCAAAAACGCACTGAAATATACTGCAGTAAACCTGCAATAATGCACTGAAATATACTGCAGGAAATCTGCCCTGACAAAATAAAATTACACTAAAGTAAAAATGAACAGTCCCACTACACTCACATTGCAATATCACTAGATTCACACTAAACACTCACAATCGAATCGCAATAGTACACTATAGCACATTAACTTGCTAGTAGCACTAAACAGAGCCTTGTACTATCTTCACGCCAATATCACACTGCAAATGGCCGCAATGGGAAAAATATTTTTATAGTGTGGGGTGGGACTAAGAACAATGAGACAAGATTGGATAGAGTCATCAGAACAGTGTCCAATCATGGCTCTCACAGTGCTATGTGCCCTGGTTGGGAAAATCTTTCATTGCTTCAGCCAATTAGCCAATCAGGGCTTCCAATGCAGTGTGTGGTGGTGATAATTCGGGTGTTGGTTGACTGGGTGAACAGCCAATGCTTGGCCCGCACTCATGCTCGGCCCAACTCTATACTGGTTCTGAAGTTTGTCATCGTTTTACGAGCTTTACATGTTGGGTATCTATTTTACAGCATCATCTTTTATATTTTAATTGGGTTATATATTGTGTTTGTGTGCTCTAAAATAAACTTAAGTGTGAAAATGTGTATTTGATAAATCAATGCACAAATATTATGTGACATAAAACATTGGAACTACCACCATTTTATTTTTCAGGGTATCTGTTTATATAAAATTTTGGGGGTTTTACCTAATCTTCAGGCCTAAAATTACTTTTTAAACTTGTGCAAAAAAAAAAAAAAAAAAACACAAATATGACTCTTGCCATGAACTGGTTAAAACTACAAAAAGGTTTTGGCTGGAGTTGAAACTTAATTTATCATTTTTTATAAATATTTCATGTATAAGAAAAAAAAAAAGCTATTTGATAACATTTTTTTGGCATGGACCTATAAAATATCAGGGGGGGGGGGGGTTTATGTGTTGGTATTCTTGTACCTGTTTTAGGCATTTCAGCTACACTTTTGAAAGGCCCTTTTGCTATCACCTCATGTTGCAGCCTGATTTGGTACAAATATTGTTATTAAATATGGACATGCTTGGTAATTTTCTCGATAAAATCAGACTCCTGTTCTTTCTTTGAATACAGGAACGAGCATGCATAGAAATAAATGGCTGAGCTTGACAAGGCTTGATTGCAGTGCTGTGAGCTTATTACAGGCTTGTGGCCCGGGCCCTGCCCTTTTCCTCTTGGTCACGGTTTCTAGGGAAACTCAATGTTGTGACAACCTGCATTCATAGCGAGATGTCTCTAAAGAATTAGACGACAGGAGAAAGCAGATATAGAGAAAAATATGAAAATATGTAGAAAGACAGGGTAAAAAATGATCTAGTGTTGACAAATTTAGGGACCAGACTACAAGGGAAGGAAAGCGAGCAGGAAGGATTGATCTTTTAACAGCAGAAACTAGATACATAGCCTAAGGCAGGGGGCGGTGGATCAGGTAAGCCTGACAAGGTATGAAGTAAACAGCCAAGAACTCCAGATAAAAGGTAGTAAAAGTAAATAAAGAACGGAACAGAAGGTGTGTATGTTTGCCTGTCCTCCTAATTCTGCCCTTAAGCATACTGACTGCACATCTTAACCACACTGGCTACTTTACAAAAGGTGAGTTGGATGGCTGAAGTTAAGCTGTGGTTGCTATTTGGTGTAAGGCGGAGGGTGTGTGTTTGGATGGGAAGGTAACTGTGCAACCCTTATCTCTCTAGGATACTGTGCAGGGTTGGGTGCTGTTATCCATTAGTCTATGACAGGTACACTGTATAGTCTAGGGGAAACATCTTCTATCATACGCACAGCATAGCACACACTTTAACTCATAATAACAGAAAGGCTAAACTACCTACAAGGTGACCTAATCTAGATATACACATATAGAGCAGCAGTGTGCTAGCTTGGACCTTAGAAGAAGGGGGTTCTAGTCTCAAAATACATTCATATCTGGGTTGAGAGTAAAGATTTTCAACAGGTAATGGATACACCTGTAAACAAAGCCTTTTAGATCTGTGAACAAGGCTAATTCTTACTATTTAGACCTGTGAGCAATATTATTTCTTACTATTTGGCTATTTGTTACTGATATTGCTTGGGATAGGCTCATTACGTGTAGAGGATCTGCTAACTCTCATGGATGGACAGTTTTTATAGACCATATTCCTCCTCTGTAAGTAATATTGTTATCAATGTTTTGTTCTATATGACTTGGTGTTTGAATGCTCATATTTTTTTTCCTTTTCTTTTTAGTTACAAAAAGATGGACCTTCTTTTCCTTCCTACAATGCACTGGCGGATATTCTTCCAGACCCATGGATTCAGCAGACACCAAGAGAACAGAAGCCTGCAGACGCTGCGGGGCTTCCAGAACTTTCCAACACAAGCCTTCCTCAACAACACCTGAGGTAGGATCAGCTTCATAACTTTACTCAATATATGACATAGGAAAAACATTCCTTTTAGCATTATAGTTTCAGAGTATGTTTAGAGACAGAAAATGTGTCTAGGAATGTCTTTTGTTAATCAAAATTCACATAGTGTCAGAACTGTGTTTTCCATAATAGCGCTCCTGGGGCCGTGCCTTAGGCAGTATGGCAGGGGCACAGAAATAGTAGAATTTAGTTAGAAATTTTTAATTTTAAGAATATTCAGTTGATTTTATAATTGTTAGTGGGGTCAAATCAATGCTTGTTTTCAAACACAGTGACAAGAAAATTCAAAGAAGCAGGATGAGAATTTGATTTGAACAGACACATTTTAATAGTACATGCAGTTTTTATTTTGGAAAGTCCATTCATTCCAAATTCGAATGTTAAAAGCAAATGAGGTTTTGAAGTCATTTTAAATGATTTTCATCAAATCATTGAATGTACTGAGGATTTTCATACAAATTATCATACAAACATTTGTTTGAATATCTATTAGCATCTATTAGCATATGGACAGCTATGTAGACGGGACTGTATTTACCAGAATGGTAATCCTGGGGCAGCGCCTAGGCAGTATGGTAGGGACTCAGCACTAAGCCTGAAATATATTAATTGCGATATTCCTTTTACTTATTTTGCCTCCTTCTGACCATCTCTGGACGTTTGTGGCCAAGGAAATATAGCAGGGAGTGTGCGGAGGAGATGCTGCACAAGTTAGAAGTTTCACTATAGTTAAGAAACATGAAACCATCTCTCCTTTAGCTTGTGCTGTTCTGTATATTTATTAGGTAGCTGGAAATATATGGCAGACAGCAGGTTTTTGATACAAGTTTTGTATCTAGGGCAGCATGAAGTATATATACTGTACATAAACTGTTAAGAGAACCATATAAAACTCACAATAAAGAATGACGAGAATAAACAAAATGTCCATCCTCCCTGATTGAATTTTTGAAGAGGTCCAGTTCTTATGTGAATATAGAAGTAAATATTTCTCTGTCGCTCATTGACAGACGCAGACTTCTTGATTAATATCAGTAGGGTTATACTGCCCCCTACAGGAGTAGGACACTAGGCAGAAAAAAAGTTCTGGCCACACCTATGGGCAGTCCCAGGGGGTATATCCTCTCTCTCCCTGCTATAGGATGTCAGTTTTTTTCTGCCTAGTCAGGAGTAAGGACCTAAGTTCCTTGCTGGGATCTCTGGTCCTGGCAAGCTTTTTTAGATAAATCTTTTTTTTTTAGTTAGCTTTTTTCTCCAGTTGTTCCTGTGAAATCTTCAAGCAATTATGCTGGATCTGGGCGACGGGCTGGATGTTGAGATCCAGTGGTCACCCCAGCCGGCCTACGAGCGCGTGCAGGCCCTAGCTCCGCGCTGGGTCGGCCGCGACATAGTCCCACTGGACAGGGACTGGCCCCACGAGTTAAACGTCTTGCCAGGTCGCCTACGACCAGTCGGAATCTGAGTCGCGGCGTCCGCAGTGGTGGGATTCAAAAATTTTAGTAACCAGTTCCGACTTTCAGTAAAGGTGTCCGATCTGTCCGCCGAAAATGTCGCAGTCCCGCTAAAAATCGCAGATCGCCGCCATTACTAGTAAAAAAAAAAAGACATAAATCCTTCCCGTAGTTAGTAGACGTGATAATTTTGGGCAAACCAATCAAAATACGCTTATTGCGATTTTTTTTAACCAAAAAGATTTAGCAGATAACAAATTGGCCTAAAATGATAAAAAAATTGATTTGTGTGAGTTTCACCTCAGGGGTCTCATCATCCCCGTCGGGCAGCAGTAGGTCCCCCAGAACCCCCTGTAGGGAAGGAGCTCCTGGTGGGAGATGGCCACGGAGAAGCCTTAAGGTGAGAAGGGGTCCCTGTCCAGGCCCCTGTCTCCAGGGGAGAAGGGGTCCCTGTCTCCAAGGGAGAAGGGGTCCCTGTCTCCAGGGGAGAAGGGGTCCCTGACTCCAAGGGAGAAGGGGTCCCTGACTCCAGGGGAGAAGGGGTCCCTGACTCCAGGGGAGAAGAGGTCCCTGACTCCAAGGGAGAAGGGGTCCCTGACTCCAGGGGAGGAGGGGTCCCTGACTCCAAGGGAGAAGGGGTCCCTGACTCCAAGGGGAGAAGGGGTCCCTGACTCCAAGGGAGAAGGGGTCCTTGACTCCAGGGGAGAAGGGGTCCCTGACTCCAAGGGGAGAAGGGGTCCCTGACTCCAAGGGGAGAAGGGGCCCCTGACTCCAAGGGGAGAAGGGGTCCCTGACTCCAAGGGGAGAAGGGGTCCCTGACTCCAGGGGAGAAGGGGTCCCTGTCTCCAAGGGAGAAGGGGTCCCTGTCTCCAGGGGAGAAGGGGTCCTTGTCTCCAGGGGAGAAGGGGTCCCTGTCTCCAAGGGAGAAGGGGTACCTGTCTCCAGGGGAGAAGGGGTCCCTGACTCCAAGGGAGAAGGGGTCCTTGACTCCAGGGGAGAAGGGGTCCTTGACTCCAGGGGAGAAGGGGTCCCTGACTCCAAGGGGAGAAGGGGTCCCTGACTCCAAGGGGAGAAGGGGCCCCTGACTCCAAGGGGAGAAGGGGTCCCTGACTCCAAGGGGAGAAGGGGTCCCTGTCTCCAAGGGAGAAGGGGTCCCTGTCTCCAGGGGAGAAGGGGTCCTTGTCTCCAGGGGAGAAGGGGTCCCTTTTCCCAGGTTAGAAGGGGTCCCTGTCCCCAGGGGAGATAGCGTGGGGTATAGGATGGTGTGTGGGGGATGGGGTCATCTCATTCACCTTTACCAAGCTGCAGGACACTCATCCACAGTCACCGACCTGGGCTTCTTCCAGCAGCAGCATGGATGGGCAATCAGCTCCGAGGGTGACCTGTGTATGACAGGGGGGAGGAGGGGGGCTGGCCTTGCAGACATCCTTGCTGTGTCCTCCGGCTCTCTTAGTGCACCTGGCTGTGTGCTTCAGTTCATTCACTTGCGCGGGAGCCAACCTGGGAGGAGGGAGAGGGGGAGCGAGGTCGGGACTCTGGCTGGGGAGGAGAGGAGACTGTGCTGCTTAGTGGAGCAGGAAGGGGGGGGGGGGACTCAAGACAAGGAGCAGCCAGCGCGGAGGTGAGCAGGAAGCTTTGCTGTCCACCCCCAGAGACGGCTCTTTAATCAGCAACTGCCTATTTAAAGAGTCGTCTCTGCCGCTGCTCTCGGCTTCCACCGGTTCCACGAACTTGTAAAATGTTAGTAACAGGTTCGGTGGAACCGGTGAGAACCGACTGAATCCCACCACTGGGCGTCCGTATTGGCGACAGCCCCCCCAACTCGGTGGAGAGGGGTTCTGTCAGGAGTTGGTGCCCGCCTGTTCCGGTATGGTGAGTAGAATGTTCCCCCTCTCCCCCTGTCGGGTTTTGGAGTAGACGCGGGCCCCTCTGTGGGATGGTCGGACCCTCATGATCCCGGGTTCCCCTCTATCCGGTGACACACTCCACCTATCTCCCCCTCGCTAGTATGAAATGGTGAGTAAGGTATACCACTCCAGGAGGCTTGGTTTGGGAGCTGACAATCTGTATGAGTCTGTCGCTGCAAGGAAAGACTGCATTGTAAAAAGGACTGAGGAATCCATGACTGATGCCTGTCAAGGATGGAGGCATGGCGCCGCTGGCGTTACTATTTAAACAATCGTGCAGAGGGGTGATATTATCAGGCACCTACCTATCGCACGGGAGTCCTCTGTTAGCTCTGAAGCCGCACGGAGGCGCCATCCTTCCGCGGGCCGCGCGGGGCCGCCATTTTGGCATAGCCTAATGTCTCCTGTATGGCGGCGGCCATTTTGATACACCCAGCTTCGCTGGCTTGAGTGCTGAGCAGCAGTGGGAGTGCCGGAAGGTATGTAAAGGGGCGGAGCCCCTCCCTTTACTCGGGTAAATCGATCCACAAGACTTCCTGTCCTGTAAAGACAGCGCTGACAGCAGTCCTGTAGGAACTTCGGTGCATCAGGTGGTGAGCCTTTGGGGGTCTCTCTTCTCTCTCTGTGGGGGTTCCAAAGCACATGGTCACTGAGGAGCGCTGTTGCGCTGGGGGATTACTTAAAAAAAAAAAAAAGTTTTTCTTTTTTCAATTTTGTCATTTGTTTGCTGACAGGTTTTCCTGGCTTTGCCATGGACCCTGCTACACATGTGTCCCCACCTGATCCCCTCGAGGTGACCACGGGACCCTCCAATTCTCCCCTTGCTATCAATGCACTTTCAGCGGTTTTGGAGTCTTTTGTATCCCGGATGGAGGTGGCCTGTCAGGGACGGGGGGCTAAAAAGCGACCCCCGCCTACCCCTATCTCGTCTGACACATCAGATACGGATTCTGAGCCTGTCGCTGCTGCTGCAGGTCCCTCCTCTGGGGCTGTTGTGTCGGGTCCCGTCTCCTCGGATAGTGAGGATGACGTTTCTGCCTCCGCCATAGCGCAAGACGAAGCGCTGGTGGATGCACTGATTGTGTCTGTCCGGGAGACCTTAAGACTTGAGGTTACACCGGAGGATGCAGTTTATACTGAAATTGCTTTTGGTACCCGCAAGCCTTCCAAAATGGCGAAGGTGTTTCCTTTGCCCAAATGTTTTGATGATATAATTAAAGAGGAGTGGGTCCGTCCAAAACGAACCCCTGGTATTTCCAAACGGATTGCTAGGCGCTACCCGTTTGAAGAATCCCTCCTTAAAAAATGGACGGTACCACTGTCGGTGGATTCGCCGATTTCCAGACTAAATAAAGCTACTGTTATCCCGTTGGAGGACTCTCCGTCCTTTCGGGATCCGGTGGATCGTAAGGCGGAATCTATATCCCGCTCCATATTCTCCCTGGCAGGGTCGGCCTTTAGGCCAGTGTTTACCATTGCTCTGGTTTCACAAACATTGACAGAATGGACCAAGTTGTTACGCCGTGACCTGGAGGGGAGAAGTCTCCCCCCTGCAGTAGCGGACTTGCTGGAGCAGATGGTACAAGGGCTACAGTTTGTCTGTGACGCCGCCCTGGACACCGCTCCATTGTTGGGGCGTGTATCGAGATCGGCGGTGGTCCTCCGGCGCACGTTATGGTTAAAGTGCTGGTCGGCGAATCAAGCTTCCAAAAGAGCTTTGGCTGATCTCCCTTTTCAAGGGGATCGCCTGTTCGGTGCTACCTTGGATGAGATTATCAAGGGTCTCACTGGAGGTCAGAGCACCTTTCTACCACAGGCTACTAAGGGTAAGGGACCTCGTCGCAGACGGGGACCTTCCTTTTCCGCTCATAAAAAGTTTTTTCGTTCCTCTGGGGCGGGTGATAAGGCAAAGTCCTCCAAAGCCCCCCCAGGGGGTTTCAAAGGGTGCTGGTCGGGTAAACAGAGGTCCGGCCCTTCCAGACCTGAAAATAAGACCACTACAGCCTGAAGGTGCGCCCCCACCCAGATCAAGGGTGGGGGGGCGTCTTCGCCGGTTCCCGGACCCGTGGCTTTCCAGAATTCAAGACAAATGGGTTTGCGAGGTCATACGGTCGGGATACAAGATCGAGTTTCTAACACTTCCACCGGTGCGGTTCTTCCCTTCCAAGATGCGACTATCCCCGAATCGCTTAAAGGCTCTGCTGGGGGCAGTGACGGACTTGATGCAACAAGGAGTGGTGGTTCCGGTTCCTTGGGGAGAACGTTTTCAGGGGCTCTACTCAAACCTGTTCACAATACCCAGGAAAGAGGGCAAGGTGCGTCCAATTCTGGACTTGAGGGCGCTCAATTGTTTTGTCCGGGTGCAAAAATTCAAAATGGAGTCCATTCGCACAGTGGTGGCCTCCCTGCATCAGGGGGATTTTTTGGCGTCCATAGACATCAAGGATGCCTATCTTCACATTCCCATTTACACCAGCGCTTCCTTCGCTTTGCTGTGGGAGAGAACCATTATCAGTTTGTGGCATTACCCTTTGGTCTCGCCTCTGCTCCCCGGGTCTTCACAAAAGTTTTGGCCCCGGTTTTGGCGCTGTTGCGACAGCGGGGCATATCGGTTCTAGGCTACCTGGACGACCTTCTTCTCCGTGCGGAGTCTCCGCAGGCTCTGTTGCTGAACTTGGAGATCACCAGGATCTCTTTGGAAGAGTTTGGGTGGCTGGTGAACCTGCAGAAGTCATGCCTGGTCCCCACCAAGAGGCTGGACTATCTGGGCTTAACTTTAGACACATCCTTGGCAAAAGTGTTTCTCCCTGCGGAGAAACTCCAGAAGATTCAGTCGACGACTCAATTGTTATTGTCCATCAACTGGCCTTCCCTTCAGACTTGCATGAGGGTTCTGGGACTGATGGTGGCTTCCTTCGAGGCAGTACCGTTTGCTCAGTTTCATACCCGAATTCTCCAAAAGGAGATTCTTCTCAAATGGAACCGGAATCCCGATTCCCTGGACAATCGGATCCGGCTGAGCGAGCGGACCAGGGAGTCCCTGGTTTGGTGGCTTCGGTCTCCGATGCTCAGTCAGGGGAAGTCATTTCTCCCGATCTATTGGACGATTGTCACCAAGGATGCCAGTCTATCCGGGTGGGGTGGGGTTCTCCGCAGGCTATCTGCTCAAGGGCTCTGGTCCCTGGAAGAATCCAGGTTACCGATAAATGTATTGTAACTGAGAGCGATCAGACTTTGTCTAGTTCACTGGACCGAGCAGCTCCGGGGCGGCCCTGTTCGGATCCAGTCGGACAATGCCACGGCCGTGGCTTACGTCAATCACCAGGGGGGCACCAAGAGTGTTCTGGCGGCCATAGAAGTGGCCGACATCCTTCGTTGGGCGGAAAGATTTGTTCCAGCTCTCTCCGCGGTTTTCATTCCGGGGGTGGAAAATTGGCAGGCAGACTTTCTCAGCCGTCAGATTCTGGATCAAGGGGAATGGTCCCTTCACCCAGAGGTATTTCACCAGTTCTGCCTTCGTTGGGGCACCCCGGATGTGGATCTGTTGGCATCTCGGTTCAACAGGAAGGTGCGGAGGTTTGTAGCCCGCTCCCGCGATCCTCTGGCGGACGCCGCAGACGCGCTGGTCGCTCCGTGGGGGCTGTTTCAGCTACTGTATGCCTTCCCTCCTCTCAAGTTGCTGCCGAAACTTCTTCGCAGGATAGAGGTGGAGGGAATTCCAGTCATCCTTGTGGCTCCGGACTTGGCCTCGCCGACTTGGTCAGGCTGGTCGCGGATGCTCCTTGGCGACTTCCTCTCAGGGAGGATCTGCTGTCTCAGGGACCGATCTTCCATCCTGCTTTACGATCGCTGGCTTTAACGGCTTGGCTGTTGAGACCCAGGTGCTGAAGGACAGGGGTTTGTCGGCTTCAGTTATTCCTACTCTGATTAAAGCGAGGAAAGCGACTTCCAGAAAGGTCTATCATCGCACATGGAAGTCTTACATCGCGTGGTGTGAATCCCTTGGGTTTCCTCCACGTTCTTACTCGGTGGCTCGGATATTGGCCTTTCTGCAACGGGGGGTTGAGCAGAAACTGGCCTTGAGCACTATCAAGGGTCAGGTCTCAGCATTGGCAATCTTCTTCCAGAGACCACTGGCTACTCAGTCCTTGGTGCGGAATTTCATCCAGGGGGTGCGGCACCTGGCTCCTCAGGTGCGCGCGCCCTTGCCACCCTGGGATCTTAATTTGGTGTTGTCGGTTCTCCAGAAACCTCCCTTTGAAAATATTAGGGAGATTCCCTTACTTACCTTATCCCAGAAGGTGGCCTTTTTGGTGGCTATCACTTCTGCACGCAGGGTGTCGGAACTGGCCGCATTGTCCTGTCATTCCCCATATCTGGTGGTTCATAGGGATAAGGTGGTTCTTCGTCTGAATCCATCCTTCCTTCCTAAGGTGGTTTCAGAGTTTCATTTGAATGAGGATGTTGTATTGCCTTCCCTGTGTCCTAAGCCCAGTCATCCTCGGGAGTTTGCGTTACACTCCTTGGATGTGGTTCGGGCGATCAGGGTGTACTTGGCTACTACTGACTCTTTTCGTAAGGCCGATTCACTTTTTGTGATCACGGATGGCCCGAGAAAGGGGTTGCCTGCGTCTGCCGCGACTATCTCCAGATGGATCAGACAGACGGTGGTACAGGCTTATTCTATTAAGGGTCGGGTTTCTCCGTTCCCTGTTAAGGCACACTCTACTCGGGCTCTTAGTGCTTCCTGGGCCTTCCGCCATCAGGCGTCTGTGCTTCAGGTTTGCAAGGCGGCTACCTGGTCGTCAGTTCATACCTTTACAAAATTTTATAAAGTTGATCTGCTGGCATCGGCGGATGCCTCTTTTGGCCGCAAGGTTCTGCAGGCCGCTGTTTGAGGGTACCGTTGGTCTACCTCGAGGGTTTTTTTGGGTTTTTCAGTTAGGTCTCATCCTTTTGTTCGATGAGTCCTTGATGCTTCTGGTTGGCTCCGGTTGGGCCTTCTGGATTGGATTTTTATTTCTGTTATCCCACCCCTCATTTGTGGCACTGCTTTGGGACGTCCCTACTGATATTAATCAAGAAGTCTGCGTCTGTCAATGAGCGACAGAGAAAATTGGATTTTTGACTTACCGTAAAATACTTTTCTCTTAAGCTCATTGACAGACGCAGGACTCGCCCCTCTATTTTTGAGTTGGGTTGGGTTGAATTCTCTGACACTGCTTTGTTACATAACTGACATCCTATAGCAGGGAGAGAGAGGATATACCCCCTGGGACTGCCCATAGGTGTGGCCAGAACTTTTTTTCTGCCTAGTGTCCTACTCCTGTAGGGGGCAGCATAACCCTACTGATATTAATCAAGAAGTCTGCATCTGTCAATGAGCTTAAAGGAAAGGATTTTACGGTAAGTCAAAAATCCAATTTTGCCCATGAAATTGAGTGCTCTACAAAGACATTTCCAGAATAATAGATCTAACGTTACTCTCACCTCTTCTGCTTTCTAGTAATAATGTGGAACTGCCAGCTGACCCTGTGATGGAGCATCAGGAGCAGGTGTGTGCTATACACTATGTGTGATGTGCATGTGTGCATATATCATCGTGTGTATATGTGTTTATGTATCTCTTTTCATTTTTTTAATTCCATATTTACAGCACAAGGCACAGCATAGAGCATTAGTCTGAGGTAGTAAACGGTTATTCCTTACCAGCCTGAGGGTTTAGCTGACCTTTCTTCTAGTGAAATGTGTGAGGTTTATATGAAAAGTTAATAGCTGAAAACAAATATTAAGCACGCAATGCATGTTAACCATGCACCCTCTTCTAGCTGCATAAGGTTTGCTATGTGGGATTTCATGTGTGCATTTGTTTATGTGTATGTGTGTGAACGTGTGTAAATATACAAGGTGTGACATTTACTGACCGGAATGGACTGTAAAAAACAAAAGTAAAAACAAATGTTTATGCAAGACAATTGTTATGTTGGACAATCCACTTGTCAATCCAAAGTTCTGATCTTTTGCTCCGAACAGATTCCCATAAACTTTTGAGAATTTTCAAAAAACAATGTTGGCTGACCGTCCTTGTATATAGATAGATAATGTAGCAAATACCTTGATCTTGCATGTCTGCCACCTGTTCCCACCTTCTTATGATGATGATTAAACAGTGGTTAGGAGGACTGGCACTGCCCAAATTGCAAACTCAATCTTTCTGACAAGGCTTTTGCAACATGCATAGAAGTTGTAGCTCCTGCATACATGCCAGGCTTACTGTACCAAAATTAAGAACATTCCAATGGATCTCATATGGTGTTTTGACGAAGGCTGTGGCTTTCCAAGGCTGCAAGTGGCAACCCTTAGACCCCTCACATGGGCATTCCGATCAAGTCTTTTTTAGGTGGATGTGATCAGAAGGCCCATGGAGCCCTGTGGACAGGCAGATGTAAATGTTCTTGTTTCTGTTTACACTCCCTACCCCCCCCGTGTATCCAATCAAATAGAATCAGACTGTGTCCTTTTCCATTTTGTGCAGACCAGATCAAAGGTAACCTGATGCAAATGGATAGCAGAGTCCATTTACACCTGGATGCCCTTCGAGCTGACAGGGGTCTGCCTGTTTCTGCCAGGCAGAAACTGAACAGGCATGGGTGTGACATCTATCCCATTCGGCTCCAATCAGCAGGGGATCTGCTATTAGGGCTGGTTCCCACCAGATACGTTGGAACTGCGTTGGGTGGCTATTTCAGTGCAGTCCCACCAAATGGACGAGGCCAAATGCCTTGCCTCTTATGTGCCCGGTTCACACCGCTGTGCTGCGGTGGTGTGTGGCTACTACGAGCTGAAAAAATATACTGCATGCAGTACTTTTATTTAAAGCGCAGCAAAGTGTAAGGCAATCCACTGCCTCATACAGCACGGCCAGCGATTGAACTTTATGAGATGTTTTTGTGACATCTCAACAAAGTTAGTTTGAAAAAAAAAAAGGGGAACAGTGCAATTTACCGAGCTCAGCACAATATTACTGCACTGAGCTCAGTCAGATCACACCACACAGTGCAGCAGAACCAGCCCTCAGATCCCCTGCTGATCGGAGGAGACACTGCTATGTGTAAAAGGAGCCTTAGGCTAGCCAGACATGGCTTTAGGTGAATTAGACCCTAATGCAGCCACCTCTTTTTTTTCTAATCGAAACCTTCCCTTTCTTTCTGCTACTCAAATGGCACTGATGGAGGCTCCCATTACGCAGGGTGAAATTCTGAAGGTCATTAAAACTTTAAAATGTAACTAGAAAAAAAAGTTTGAGACAAACTTTAAGTTGGCTTGAGAAAGCCTGACCAGAAAGTTTGAAAAGTTTAGATCGATCGATCGATAGATAGAAAAGGTTTGAAGATCGATCGATAGATAGAAAAGGTTTGAAGATCGATCGATAGAAAGAAAAGGTTTGAAGATCGATCGATAGAAAGAAAAGGTTTGAAGATCGATCGATCGAAAAGGTTTGAAGTTTGAGCGATCGATCGAAAAGGTTTGAAGATCGATCGAAAAGGTTTGAAGATCGATCGATCGAAAAGGTTTGAAGATCGATCGATCGAAAAGGTTTGAAGATCGATCGATAGAAAAGGTTTGAAGATTGATCGATCGATAGAAAAGGTTTGAAGATCGATCGATAGATAGAAAAGGTTTGAAGATAGATAGATAGATAGATAGATAGATAGATAGATAGATAGATAGATCGATCGATAGATAGATAGATAGATAGATAGATAGATAGATAGATAGATAGATAGATAGATAGATAGATAGACAGATAGATAGACAGATAGATAGACAGATAGATAGATAGATAGATAGATAGATAGATAGATAGATAGATAGATAGATAGATAGATAGATAGATAGATAGATAGATAGATAGATAGATAGATAGATAGATAGATAGATAGATAGATAGATAGATAGATAGATAGATTAGATGAGTTTGAATGAGTTTACATTGATTAGCATCAAAGCTTGATTGAGTCTAATGGGATTTGGAGCTTGGGTCATCTGAACATCCTGTCAATGAAAGTCTATGGGCATTTTTTGGGTTTTTAATTTTAATTTTTAGGAAAACCGTAACTCAAACCAGTCTGAAAAGATAGAGCACACCGAGTCAGAACAGTATGAAGGTCTGTGCCGAGTTTGGAGTATGTAGCTTGAACGGTCTAGGAGGAGTTAGTGTCCAAAAATTTTGCGGCCAGAAAAATAAGAAGAAGAAGAAGAAGAAGAATAATAAGTTTAAATACAATATTAGTAAGTTGGCTGTTCCAAGCCAACTTAATAAGAGACCAGGCCCTGATGGGTTCTCTGCACTCTACTACCAAACTTTTTCATTTGTTTTAGCCCCTCTTCTATCCAATGCTTTTAACTCTCTTCTTCATGGTACTTCTCTAGGTAGGGACTCCCTCACAGCTACTATCTGTATGATTCCTAAACCTCATGTAGACAATTCCATCTGGTATAATTATCGACCTATCTCCTTATTGAATTTGGATATTAAAATCCTGGCTAAAATCTTTGCTCAGAGACTAAATAACTTTATTGGTGAGATCATTCATCATGATCAAACGGGCTTTATACCCAGGCGCCAAACAGGTGACAATATTCGGCGTGCTATCTAATTGTCTCACATTGTTAAAAAACGGCGTATCCTTATATGTTTTCTATCATTGGATTTCAAAAAAGCATTTGATACTATCTCTTGGTCCTACATGAATTGTACCACCCTTTGTAAGTGGGGCTTTGGACCCCATTTCTTGACCTGGGTGGCTGCCTTATACAATAAACCTAGAGCCTACATTAAATATGCATGCTTTAAATCGGATACTTTTCTTGTACAATGGGGAACATATCAACGTTGTCCTTTATCGCCTCTACTTTTTGCCCTACTCATTGAACTGTTGGCCCAACATATTAGAATAAATACCTCCATCAAAGGTATTGAGCTGGGGGGGGGGGGTCCCCACCACAAGTTATGTCTATTTGCTGACAATGTGCTTGCATTTCTCTCCTCCCCACACATTTCTGCACCCAATCTTATTAAAACTCTTAATGAGTTTGCCCACATTTCAGGCCTACAGGTACATTTTCACAATTCTTCAGCTTTGAACATCTCATTATCTGGCAGTGAGCTTAGTCCTGCTCAATCAGCTTTACCCTTTTCATGGTCCCCACACCACCTTTCGTATCTTGGCATTAAACTCACAGGTAACACTTCTACCTTATTTTCATCCGATTACACCCCTTTGTTGAAGAAAATAACTGACCTTTTGAAGTTCTGGGCCTCTCTCCCACTTTCTTGGATTGGAAAGATTAGCGCTATCAAAATGTAAATTCTTCCCAAACTCCTTTATTTGTTTAGAGTTCTCCTGATCTCGGTACAGGCCCACGTTTTCCACGTCTTGGAGCGCAGAGCTTTCTCATTTACATGGGATTGCACCCAATGTGCGCGGCGGACTAGGTTTTCCTAACTTTTTTTTTTGTATTACAGGGCTGCCCAGATTGCCCCCGTTACAAAATATTATGCCACTAAAGAAATTCCACTTTGGATAGCTATTAAATCTACCGAACTTGATCCCTATTCAGTATTAAACCTCCTCTGGTTGGATCCTAAATCTCATCCACCTGCTCTGAACCCAATTACTAAACACACCCTTTCAATATGGGATCATGTGAAACCACATATGGACTTCAGACTGCACACAACCCCCTTCTTTCCTTCTTACAAAATCCATTATTCTATCCTGCCTGGGCTTCCCCAAGATCTTTCCGCAATTGGACCACCACCGGTCTAACTCACTTGTATAACATGGCCTCTCCCTCAGGCCTATTACCATTCCCGGATCTATGTGAAACCTTTCACTTGCCCAACTCTGAAATATTCCGTTATTTGCAAATCAAAAATTTTTATTTTTACGCACACGTCTAGAGATGTCCCTTTGAATCAGCTATCGCCCTTTGAACATATATGCTATACAGAGCCTCATGCCCAGGGGTCGGCAAGGTGTCCGCTCACGGACACTGGTGTCCGTGAGCGGTCCTTGGTGAGTCCGCCGCACCGCCGCTGACTTTTGGAGACTCACGTCAGGAGTCACAAGTCCAATCCCCGAGTCCCCGACCCGATGCGATGGCTCGGGGGCGGGGCCTCGCTCCCTTTGGTCTCCCTCGGCTCGGCCTTTTCCGAGTCCTGCCGAGTCCCTCCTTCAGCTCGGCTCTATCTCTGGCCGGCGCCGCCCACAAGTGGATTGATCTCGCGAGAGACACCTGTTGCCTGCGCGGCTGCGGAGTGATCTCTCTGTCTGGGCTCTGTCTGGGCCCTGGCTGGGGGGGGGGGGGGAGGGAGGGACTGTCTGTGAGAGTCTCTCTGTGCACTGTGTGCAGCGCGGGAGAACACTGGGATTCAGAATATATTCTTCCTAAAGCAGGGGGGACTGGAGTCTGGACTGGGGAATGGACTGGAGAGGCTGGAGGACTCGAGACAGTGGCAGCCTAAGGTAGGAAAAGTAATAAGAACTGTATTAAAGTCAAGTGATTTATTAAGAGGATTCTATGGGGGAGGAAGGGACCTGCCCTGCTTTAAGGGGATCTATAATGGGAGTGGGACCCTGGCCTGTTCTAAAGGGGGGGTCTATGGGGACCCTGCTCTAAAAGGGGATTTATGCCAAAGATCCCCCTTTAGAGCAGGCCAAGGTCCCCATAGATCCACTTTAGAGAAGGGGCCTCATAGAACCTCCTTTAGAGCAGGGTCGGACACTTCTCTAAAGGGGGTTCGATGGGGACCCTTCTCTAAAGGGGATGTATGGGGACCCTGCTCTAAAAGGGTGATCTATGGGGACTTTAGCCTGCTCTATTGCGGGATCTATGGGGACCCTGTTTTAAAGGGGGATCTATGGCATAGAACCCCCTTAGAGCAGGGTCCCCATAGATCCCCCTTTAGAGCAGGGTCCCCATAGATCCCCTTTAGAGCAGGGTCCCCATAGATCCTCCTTTAGAGCAGGCTAGGCTAGGGTCCCCATAGATCCCCTTTAGAGCAGGGTTCCCCATAGATTCCCTTTAGAGCAGACAAGGGTCCCCATAGATCCCCTTTAGAGAAGGGTCCCCATAGATTCTATAGGGACCCTTCTCTAAAGGGGCATCTATGGGCACCCTGCTCTAATGGGGCAACTATGGGGACTCTGCTCTAAAGGGGGATCTATGGGGACCCTTCTCTAAAAGGGGATCTATGGGGACCCTGGCCTGCTCTAAAGGCAGCTCTATGGGGGAACCCTGCTCTAAAGGGAGATCTATGGGGGATCCTGCTCTAAGGAGGGATTTATGGGGACCCTGGCCTGCTCTAAATGGAATTTTTGGGGACTTCAGAGCAGGGTCCCCATAGATCCCCCTTTAGAGCAGGCCAGGGTCCCCATAGATCCCCCTTTAGAGCAGGCCAGGGTTCCCATAGATCCACCTTTAGAGAAGTACCTTAACCCTAGTAGAGAGTAGTGTTTTTTGGTGGTTTTATTATGAAATGTACCTTGGTGTCCTTCACTAAGGTCTGTACTTTGGAAAATGTCCGCCACAGCCTTTGCCCGTGCCTATCCCTGCTCATGCCAGAGGCCTAATTTCAAAATTGTACTTGCAATTACTTACCAAACCTGATATTGGTCCCCCAACATAAGTGGCAAAATGGGAATCCGATTTAGGTCGCACCTTTAATGACACAATATGGTTTGACATCTGGACTAATACCAAATCCTCCTCCACCAACACTGTTGCGGTTGAAGCCTCCTATAAGGTCCTTATGTGCTGGTATCTGGTTCTTGCCAGGATTGCCAAATTTGCTCCTGACCATTCGGGACTCTGCTTTCGCAGCTGTACAGAGTTAGGCACACACCTGAATACTTGGTAGCATTGTCCGATTGTCACCTCATTTTGGGGTAAGATCTTTGATCTTGCATCCACAATGTTTGACACCCAAATTCTACCTGACCTGGTAACGGCTCTTTTGAATGCTAAATCGGATTGTCTTTCAACAATTTAGACTTTTTATCCAACTCCTCACAGCTGCAAAGCAGACGATAGTCAAAGCATGGAAATTCCCTTCTTTAAATTTCCTTGAAACCAAGCACCGTATGAATTGTGCCATGTTACATGGCTTTGGATAACGCAACCTTGAACAAATTTGACTCCATCTGGAGACCGTGGATTTCTAAAATTCTTCCTCCAGATTTTAATGAATCTGTGCTACTTTTTTGGTAGTGCCCTTATCCACACCGGCTCATGCGTCATGTGGATTCCTGCCCTATTCTCGAGACCTACTTTCTACCTTTCTTTCCTTCCTTTTCTTGACTCTGCAGCCTCTTGTCTCTATTCTTATTCGGCTCGCCCCTCCTTCTTTCTTTTTCTCTTTTCTCTTTCCTACACCCTTATTATATGGTTTTCTTTAAATACAATTATTTTTAGCTACAGTCATCTATTTTCGAAATACTTGGGTCCTATCTTATGGTGTCTACACTTTTCTGATTATCTTATTGCTCCAAAAGGAACATAATTATTCTTGATGCCCTATAATTCTCACGTTATTTTAGTTTGTATGTTGATTTTTTTACTGTATGGTCTCCCTCCGGGCCACAGTTTGATCCCTTTTGGGGTTTCCTGGAGGAGATCATGACCTTGCTCTCTCTTTCCCTTACCCCTTTGCAATATAGTTCTATACTTCAAACTTGATAGATATGTTTTGTTCCTGTTTGGACCCTATGCTATGCAATTTTCATGTATTTGGGAAATTACTTCCATATCCTTATCTATTTGTTATATGCTCTTAAACAAATAAAACATTTTGAACAAGGAAAAATGGACAAATGGAACGTCCTAAAGCTGGCCATATACTAGTAGATTTCAAACAAATATACATGTGAACATTTGCGAGAAAATTCTCATCAGTACATTTGATACCTTCATGAATGTACTTCAACATTTCCTTTGTGTTTATTATTTGATTTTGGTATTAATAAACTTTCTCAAACAAAACTACATTCAGAAAAAAATTTAATCGTGCTCATTTTGATATTAATTGTCACTGCGGTCAAAAATAAACATCGATTTGACCCCACTTATAATTCAAAAATTGAGCAAACATTCCTGAAATTAAAGTTTTCAAACCCTTCTAGGGTATGGCCAGCTTAAGTTGTGTTATAGGACCAGTGTGCTGAGCAATTAGTATGCTGATGACTATGTCCTAAGACAGTGATGGCAAACCTTGGCACCCCAGATGTTTTGGAACTACATTTTCCATGATGCTCAACTACAATGCAGAGTACATGAACATCATGGGAAATGTAGTTCCAAAACAACTGGGGTGCCAAGGTTCACCATCACTGCCCTAAGGCATTGCTTTATCTTTTGTTGTAAAAAAAAAAAAAAATGCAATTTTTTCCAAAAGAGCCACGAAAACTATGTGAGTGAATCAGTTATGTGCCTGAGTTTGCTAGGCTGGTGTTATTTGTGGAACAATGCATTTCTAATTTATATTTTATTATTTTCAAAATGTTTTTTGCATTGATTATCAGTAGATCAAAGGTAGATTGGAGTAAATTTGCAAATCTTCTTAAGTGACTCATCCCAAGACAATCGATCTAGTATTCTTAAGTGTTTACTGAAAATACACTATAAGTTCCCTTAAGAATTCTGGTTGGCTTTAGTCTCTCTGCAGGGGGTCTAGGGGCTTTGTCCATTAATGGCCGCTTGATTTTTCCCTTGTGAAATCAGATAGTATCCTTTGTCACCGCAATATTCAAAACTATGGTTCACCTCCAGTGCTGAACATAGATACAAATTCTGTATGAAAACAAGATAAAAAATTCAGCCTCTCATAATTCAACCTTTGGTCATATGGATAGGAAAACATCACAAGCAAACATTTCTAAAGGCCTTAACTATTGCAGTCAGTAACACAACAAGCTGAAAATACTGTATAAAATAAAATTATTCATGTAAATCACTGGCTTTTGCCAAACTATTTCTTCTTCTCTGGACGTGAATGACAGAAAATGTGTGCCTGGAAAATTGGGACATGCCAGAATTAAATGACTGTTGTGTCCATATGGCTCTTTGTGATTATTTGGAGAAAGAACAAATATCTTATCATTCTTTATATTAGACAAACTATCTCTGTATATTTGCCCAATGTAACAGTGCCAAGATTTTTTGTCAGGTGGTCACTGGTCACCGTTTCATTAAAGTGTAAACACTAACAATAATTTCGTTTTCTCCCTTTTTATCTGTTATATTTAGGCCTCATGCGCACTGGGCGTTATCAAAACACCAGTAGAAATCTGTAGCTATAGAATTCGTTTTTCAGCATTTTTGCAGTAGCCTTTTTTTAGGGTTTTTCAGCTGTAGCGGTTTTTAGCTTTTTTTAGCAAAAATATACTTCCTAAAAACTTATGGGTCGAAAAAATGCTAATGAACGCCGAATAGCTGCATTTTTCTGAATTTTTTTGGCGTTTTTCAGCGTTTTTTTAGCTTTTATCAAAGTTAGAGCATTTTTACAGCTGAAAAACTCCTCTCAAAACCCACTAGTTCTGGGGGGGTTTTTCCAGACAGAAAACGCTCCTGCCAAAAACTGCTGATAACAGCCTATGTGTGCATGGACACATAGGATAACATACTGGGGAGCTTATTGCTGAGGCCTTACCACTAAAAGCGTTTTAGTTTATCTGTTTAGTAAGTGAAAAATAAAAAATAGATGTTTATCCAGCTAGACATCCAGTGACCTAATAACTTCCTGTATTCTCTGCCTCAAGACTGTTATCAGTAAGCATTGTTCCTAGCTATCTACGTGGACTATATGTAGCACCCACCTAGTTGCTAGATGAGGTAAATTCAGTAAGCTCCTTTGTAGACAGAGGAGCAGGGGTTAATTTGTTTTTGGCTGGGCAGTGCTTCAGGTCTGTTGCTCTGTTACCGCACCCCCCCCCCCGGCTTCTAGAACTCACTGGATATTTCTAGAACGTAGAGGGTGGAGGAACAGAGGCTGCAGCCTGGATATTTATGGCGTTTCCATCAATCCCTGGAGATGCAAGGCTCAGTAGGTGGGGGAACAGTTCCACAAATACTCAGAAGCCTGGTAGTCTGGATGCAGAGTCCAGGGTTCAGTTGCCTGAAGGGGACCATTGTGCTGGGGGGGCTCTGAAGCAGGAGAAAGTGGGGGGAAGAGAGAAGGTGCTGCTGGAAGCCTCACCCTATTTGCCAGTTTCAGCTAGGTTTAGCTGGAGCCATCCTGACAGACAACATTCGGCCTGTATAGCAGAAAGCTTGTACAGCAGCCCCTTGGACTCCATTATTCACCAAAAAGGGACTGAGTAAGCCATTTCCTTGTCATCCCACCCCAAGCCTGTATAGAGAGCACATCAAGGTGCAATATTTTGCTCGGCTGTGACCAAGATACAGCTTAGTGCCAGTGCAAAGCAACCAGAAGCAACCCTACATCTCTAGCTTGGGACAGAAGAAGCCAAGTGCTTTAGCATTCCTGCAAAGAGCAGCACCTGCATTCTTCAGTTGGAACTCTTTGTTGTTATTTTAGCTGAGCCATCAATCCCACGGGTAGGCAGCACTGTTGAAGTTAGTACTTAGCAGACAGAGAAATTAGCAAGTCCTCTCAAGAGCTCATTCAAGTTCTACAATTCTGGGCATCCCATGCCTCCCAATTCCCTATCCAAGTTTATCCCTTAAATAAACAAAAACAAAACTGAAATCCCCTCGACTAAATATTTAGCCTGTTAAAAAGTTGCTAAATTCCCATTGCCTCTTTGTTTGTAAGGTGAGGACCTTAAAAAACCAGCAGCTCCTGCGGGGGTAGCTACATATACAACACCCCCCCTGTTATAGCGAAGAGAGGGAGGTGTTATGTAGTCCAAACACTGTCCTGTGCTGGAGTGATAACGCTGCTCAGTATGGTGCATACTCAAGGACAGGAAGTGTGTTAATGGCAGGATTACCAGATGAAAATTAAAAAAAAATAGTGTGAAAAGAAAATGATTGCAGCCACCGCATCTAAAGCTGGATACACAATTTTTGTTGTTTTATTCCCTTTAGATTTACTTTCAACTATGTAGTTTAAGGGCATGTCTGTTTGCATACAATTTAAAAGTGTTTAGGTTTGATCTCATATTATATGGTTTTTGTAGATCTAAAGGAAAATTGTACAATAAAATTGTATAAAAATGATATAATGAGTAGGTAGCTTAAGAATCTGTAAGCTGCAATACTAACAATTTTTGTTTTTGGCTTTAGATACTCTTTAAGGTTGCATTTTCAGGAAGTTTGTGTAGCTGTGCAGATGCAGCATGCTTCTAGATGCTTTAAACTTGTGAGATCATTATAAAATTTTATTATATCAATCACACCTGACAGGCTTGCCCAATGGTTTATGCAAAGGTGCTATCCTGAGTTGGTGGATGGCACCACCATGCTTTCATAGAAATAAGAATCTTCACCAGCACACTTTGATATAGTGATGATAGTGATGATCCTATGATTCACACAAAGCAACAGGTATCAAAGGCTGACATTTCAGGACCTCGCAGGATCCATTTTTAAAGGCAGAGTGATGACCTCGCATGTTCTCATTTTCACAGAAGAGTGATGACCTCATAGGATCTCTTTTTCAAGGCAGAGTGATGACCTCATAGATTCCCTTTTTTACAGAAGAGTGATAATCTCATAGGATCCCTTTTTGAAGGCAGAGCAAGGCCAGCCCTACCATGGGTCCCACTGGGTCCATTGGACCCAGACAGCACTTTGAGAGGGGCAGCAAAATGACGCCCAACATTTTTTTTTTCAGCAGTTTTTTGTGTCATCAGTTTGTGGCACCTTAACGGGTGGCATTTCACTATATCATACTGCCACCTGTAGTGCAAACTGAGGAGTATGAGGAGGCGGAGGGTCTCCTGGCAATGTCTCTCAGGTAATCGTAGTGTGCGCAATGACAGACATCAGACATCAGAGCACTCCATCTCACACAGGGCAGGCTGGATCTTCTAGGGCAGTGGTAACGGCACCCACAGTAGTGACAGGAGGAGGACAGACATGGGTGTTTGGTGGACTGGTCTGGTGGTGAGTTATGGAAGAAGATAACGGTATATATAATATTTTTTAAATGTTATATATATGAAATAATGGATGTGGGGGCTTTTTGGTGGACGTGATTTTTTATGTTTTGGGGAGGGGGGCAGCATTTCATTCTTGGACCCAGGCAGCACAATGTCTTGGGCCAGCCCTGAGGCAGAGTGATACCCGAACAGGATCTCATTTTCAAGTTACCCTTTTACTCTGCCTTGAAAATGGGATCCTGCAAGGTCCCAAAGCATTGGCTGTGATGCCTGTTGGTTTATGTGAATAAAAGGTAAAGATTATCACTATACCAAGGTGTGCTGGTAAAAATCCTTATTGTCCTATGAGATCAGTTTGAGGTGCTTCAGAATTCCACCCACAGGTACATTTGACCTGCAGCATGAAGTATTATTTTCAGACAATCTTTTATGACAGATGTTGTAACTCTCTTTCGGGGCGGTGGTGGTTGTCATTCCCCAAACATGATATTGTGCTAAACTTGTAGGTAAATAAGAGAACAAGAACCTTCAATAAGTGGAAGGGTGGGTTTGATAATAAAGTTGGCAGTGCCTCCACCCAGGACAGGGCCTCTATGAACAGAGAGGATTTCCTTGCTCTGAAATTAATAGGTATTCTAATCAAAGTAATTAAAATAATAATTTTAATTACATCTAATAATACAAGCATATAAGAAAAGATGAATAATGGCACATAGATCCAATGTACAAACTGTTATTATTAGCAAGGGGCCTGATAGTCTAGGTGGTATTGTGCACCTACACCCAGACATACATAATTATTATTAAGATACCTCCAGACGAAGGTTGCAGCAAAGTCTGAATACAGGGACCCCTGGGGATGATCACAATGCTGTGTTTTCTTGGTGTAAGAGACCTAAAGACAAGAACAGCAGTATTGGGGAGACCCTCCAGCCCTTGTCCAACGAGCCTGGAGCACAGCTTCCCATACGCAGAAACCATAGCGTGGCACGGGAACTCAGAGTCACCTATATACACAGTACTCTGCCTCTTAGACCCTAGTCGTTTCTAATCTGACATGCAACTGGATCTCCAACTACCAGAAGTGGCCATCAGATGCCTAACCTGGCTCTTGCCTATGCTGGTTATTAAGCCCTAAGCTAAAACTAGCTATAGAATCTCATACCAGAAGTGACAGGGTTAACTTAAATAATAGAAGCTGCATATAAACTCCTACTAATATACTGGAAGGTCACCAATACACACATAAAGTAGAAAGGACCTAACTATCTGGCCCTGTGCATGTGAGATAATAACAACAGGACAGAGATAAGTCCATCATAAGAATTCAGGTACACACTCAAGAAGCTATGAACAGCTGCATTTAAACTGTTAGAACATAAGAATACTTGCCTAATAGTATCTGCTTCTGGTCTGGGGAAAATACAGCAGCAGTAGCAGTTTCTGTGCGTATAAGGTATGTGGTTTAGTTCCACTTCCTCCTTCTGGAGTTTCTGACAAAGACACACGGAGAAAGGAAGTCATGTACAGAATAATCTCTGTGAACATTAAGCACTAAAGCCACTCACAGACAGTAGAGGGCAGCAGATCCCTACGTAACAAATGCCACCAATAGCAGAGTGTGTGCAGGGTGAACTTTTGCTGTGACACCTGTAAAAAAAATCCACTATATTGCAAGCAAAAATAGTTAAGGTAACACATGATTTTCAGGAAATCGTTTAAATTTCAAACATCGTTTGCACTTGTTGAATGTTGATACAGTTATACAATCACAACCAAAAATCATATTTTTGTTGTATTGGGAGAAAATTTCATTCCATGGCCATCCTTGATTTTAGACATTTTAAAGCTGGTAAATATTCTTTTGAAAGCACGTAACATGTTACTTTAGATGTAGACACTATGAGGTTTATACCTTTCCTGCTACCTTGATCTGCCTCAAAGATTTATGAAATATCTATTACTAAAACACTACAATGATCACATAAAGTACACTATAAATTCCCTTTAAACGTTGAAGAATATGTCAGCAGTGTACAAGTAAATACTGTTAATAAATAGAAATGCACACTCTGCACAGTTATGGATCTCCCTCTTATGGCCACAAACTGAACTTCAGTCAGTTTTACCTTTTTAACCAACTATGCTGATGACAGCGCAAGGCCATTACTGTATTTGCAATAAAGGCAATAGTAGGTCAGTGCCTAGGACAGCAAAAACGTATAAATTGTGACTATCATCTTTATTATTTTGCTTTCCTTTTATATCTACCTCTAAAACCTTGTGGCTGAAGTAAAAAAGAGAAATATATGGATTGCAGGGAAGTCTGAAGGTTCTTGGGGAGAAATGAAACAGTTTCTCCTTTCTGTTTCAGTAGAATTTTTTGAATTTTTACAATGTAGCAAGACAAATGGTACTTAGCATTCAATCAGGAGAAAATCATAAATGGTATTGTGGACTCTCTTTAACATTTAGGCATTGCGCAGCACTGAAAGTGTGCACCTGCAGGGGTGGTGATCTTTCCTGGATGACAATATTTGCATCCATGGGGCGATCATCCATCCTTAACCTCATGTATCCACAGCATGTGTGTTTACCTGCGGTCATATCTGGCCACTGTCAGCCTGTAATTCACATGAGAAGAGTGCCCACAGCTAAACCCACTGTTCCATTGATTCTTGCTGCCAGAATCACCCATGTAAATTAGGCCTTTTTGTTAAATATACAGAAGAGAACATCTTAGACAACCTGGTGAGCGCAGCATTTTTAATTAGAGCCTAAGTTTGCTAAAACAAAATTATTGTTGGTTGGTACCTCAAGCCAAGTTATGGGTGGGGACTTTTAAGGCAAGTAGTAATAATAGTGAAGATACATAGTAGTAAAAGTAAAACAAGTATTTAATATCTTGTACTCAGTAGTATATATACAAAGTACAACGATCAATTGTGAAGGGTTATAGACCCCAGTGAGAGAAGTGCAAAGTAGTAAAGAGTTTTGTGACAGGTGTTTATTTCTGTGACTGTAATAGGAGAAATCTCTGTCTTGTCAGAGACTGCGTTTATTTCCCAACGCGTTTCGGCTCTCAATTGAGCCTTTTTCAAGGGTGGTTTGTAGTCACTCGTTATCAATTTTTTCCTTCCATGTGTGATTGTGTTTTCCCTTTAGAATAGCGAGAACCTTAGCCACATCAATCAAAATTGGACGAGTGTTGCCAATGGAGGCATACACCTGTTCAATCCCTCCTTCAATATAGAGATGTGTGTTTATTCCCGATGGGACCCAAAACATATCAGTCGTATCAGAGACTTTATGTTTCTTAGTTCAGATATGGGATTCCTTAATTCCTCTATTTATTTAGGGGAGTGTCTTATTATGTGTTGTTTAGTTTTTGTTTTCCATTAGTTTGCCTCGGTTCAATCTTGGTCCCTTCAGTTTTCAGTCACTTTCGGGTGCTGGCTTTCTTCCGTCCTCTCTCTTCCCTGTCTGGTGGGAAGTGAGAGGACGGGAAGAGAGAGGACGGAAGAAAGCCAGCACCCGACCAAGATTGAACCGAGGCAAACTAATGGAAAACAAAAACTAAACAACACATAATAAGACACTCCCCTAAATAAATAGAGGAATTAAGGAATCCCATATCTGAACCAAGAAACATAAAGTCTCTGATGCGACTGATATGTTTTGGGTCCCATCGGGAATAAACACACATGAGGGATTGAACAGGTGTATGCCTCTATTGGCAACACTCGTCCAATTTTGATTGATGCGGCTAAGGTTCTCGCTATTCTAAAGGGAAAACACAATCACACATGGAAGGAAAAAATTGATAACGAGTGACTACAAACCACCCTTGAAAAAGGCTCAATTGAGAGCCGAAACGCGTTAGTAAATAAACGCAGGAGAAAGTCTCTGACAATACAGAGATTTATCCTAATACAGTCACAGAAATAAACACCTGTCACGAAACTCTTTACTACTTTGCACTTCTCTCACTGGGGTCTATAACCCTTCACAATTGATCGTTGTACTTTGTATATATACTACTGAGTACAAGATATTAAATACTTGTTTTACTTTTACAACTATGTATCTTCACTATTATTACTACTTGCCTTAAAAGTCCCCACCCATAACTTGGCTTGAGGTACCAACCAACAATATTATTGCAATTGGGACGATGGCAAAACCTGATTTCTAAATAGGTTGATAGAGATCAAAACTTCTCTCTTGCTAAAACGAAATTAGCACCCTCCCAGGTAGGTGCTAGCTAAGCAAAGCATATATGTGGCCCTGTTCTGCTTATCAGGAGGGTCTGATCTGTTAGTTAGCCTGTCACATGCTTCCAGGTGGGACCTGTTGAGTCTGGGGAGTCTCCCCACTGTGTCCAATGAGGGACCTTGTTGGACAGTGGAGGAAACCTAGCTAATAGCACACTAGGGTTTATAACTGTCCCAGTGGGTGGGCATTGCTGCAATGCATCCTGGGATTTGGAATAAATCTGGAGGGGGCATGTGACAGGGTGTCTTTTGGTGGGAGCAAAGTCCCAGGAGGAAGTGAACGGCTGTCTCTCCTCTTGCTGATGTGAGGAAGATGGCCCAGGCAGTTGGCATAGGGACCAGGGGTTAAGCTGTGCTGCAGAAGGATCCAGTGTACTGACCGAGTGGAGTTACTGAGCAGAACACTTTGGGAAAACAGTATAGTGAGTACTCAAGAATCTGCCCAGGGGTCTGCCTAAGAGAGGATACCACTCCAGAGGGGTCAAGGGGATCCAGAAGTCAGCTAACCCAGAGTGATACAGTAAAGGGGGTGCCAAGTTGTTAAGCCCTGAAGATTAGGGGGTAAAGGGGGCCTGAGGAAGGGCCCTGTTGTTGCTCAGCAGTGCAGTCTACTATAAAGGACAGCTACCTCAGGAAAGGAGTGCCTTAGGAAGCTAAAAGGACTCTTTCACAGTCAAAGGCAAAGTAAAGTAAGTGGCCTAGCCGTGACTAGCTCAAACAGCATTAACTAGCATCAATCATCATTTTTCTATATCGTCCCAGCCTATTGTGCATAGTTACGTTTAATTGGAGTATGCCACTCATCCCTTCTCCTATCCAAGTTCCTAATAAAACATAAAAAACAAAGAAACTGGATTGGTCCTTGTCTGAGGTAAAAACACTTGGAAACCTTTTAGAATTTTCTACTGTTGCTAATGGTAACCCGGGGAAACCCACACGCAGCAGCTCCCATTGGAGTAGTGCTACAAAAAAAAAAAAGAGAAAATAAGCACAATAGACATTACTTACCTTCAGTGTCCCCTGTGCTACTGTGTCCTCATTTAGCAGAAATATTCCTCCTCCAATGCCTTCCCCCCACCACCGCGGTCATACTCTTCCAGTGTGGCGGGATTTAGTAGAACTAAGGGAGCTTTTACAGGTGCTCACCAAGGGTGTCTAACTTTGCCTGCCCTTTTTATCCATCTCCTTCATTCATAGAATTCCATGACTGGATCAGCTAGGCGGAAAGGGTGGCCATAGTTGGGCACTCTGGATGAGTGCCTGCCATAGCCTCTTAGTTTAACAAACCCCTGCCACACCAGAAGATTACAGCGGGGGGGGGGGGGATATTGGAGGAGCAAGCAGCACAAATGACACATCTCACTGAAGGTAAATAATTGTGCTTATTCTTTATTTGTAATATATATATATATTTTTTTTTTTTAATTAAACTTAGGCTTTAATCATTTTAGGCCTGCAGTGGAAATATATTCAGTATTTATTTTCAAAAATGTTACCCTCTTGAAATAGGATAATAAAGGCATTATAAATCTTCCTTCCTGCACCTTGTGTTTTTCACCTGCATAAGATGTACATTAATTATGTAGTTTCAGGCCCCATTCACATAGGGGCGACGCTACTTCGCACCGCGACCTTCGAGGTCGTGGTGCGAGCAGCGCACCGCGACCTCGGAGCGGCCGCCACGGACTTCATAACATTGGAGTCTATGGCGGTCGCCTCCTGGTCGCCCCAAAGAAGCTCCGGACCCTTTTTCTAAGTCGGAGCGACTTGTGTCGCTCCTATTAGAACGGGTCCGCAGCTTCCCTATGGGAGGCGACCTACGGCGACCTGTGAGGCGACCAGGTCGCCTCACAGGTCGCCTTAGTGTGAACCGGGACTTAAGGTGTCATTTGTTGGCCTGTACGCAGAGCTGTTGGTAAAAATAAATCTTCACAGTCCAATGTCAAAGGTTTAAGTTCATGTAGACACATGAGCTTAGGTGTGCACAGCCTAATGCATTAGGGTGTGCGCCTCAAAGCTCAAACACATATGTGTGTGCATGTATGTATATATATACTGACGGTGTCAGTAGAGCAGTGAACAGTGTCAGTAAGGCAGAGATTGGTGTATTTCTTATTTGTATTATTTTATTTTTTATTATGTTTTCACACTTTTTTTTAAATAATTTTTACACGTTTTTTATGAGGCCCATTAGGGGACTTTGGTCAAATATCAGGGGTTTAAGCAGGGGGAATCTGCACCACCCAGAGTGATTAGGGTGTGCCCAGGCACACCTGGCACACCCTGTGCGCACGCCTATGCACATGAGGCATGCTGTATGGCACTGCACATGCTAATGCATGACCTCTGTAGTGTACGAATCAACACTTCCTACAAAGAAACTATATATATGCCACAATCCCTGGGTCTCTCGGTCATTGCAGGTAGGAGCTAAATAGTAATTAGATCAGAAACAGACACAGGCAAGCAGAGCAATTAACAGAGAGCCCAACATGCTTGAAGACATATTTTTTAATTACTTTAGTATATTAAATGAGAAATAAATGTACCTAAATAAAATAAATAGAAATAAGAAATGTTTTTTAATCACATTAGTATATTCCCGATGCAACACAGAGGAAATGACAAGATATTCATTGGATGCTGTGTGACCCAGAACTAGAAAGGACAATCTAGGTCCATGACTACATGGATCTAGGGGGTGAATCAGCTAAGACACTAGAAACTGCAGACACAACATGTGAGCCCATCATTACAAAGTAAGGCAAACAACATAGGAAGTATAACTACACTAATACCTAGTAAAACAACAACACATTTGAAAGTGTACAATGCCTTTAAAGTGGAATAGCTGTAGTGCAAAAAGTTTATAGTTAATCAATGTCATAGGAGAAATTATTAACAGTGCCTGAGACAAACTTTATCTCAACTGGAGTGCAACCAATCAGCTTTTACATTTTCATTTAAAAGCTGTGTGAAACAAATGAAAAATAGAATCTGATTGATTTTTATTAGCAATGGCACAGATTGAGATCCGGTAAAACTTGGCGCAGACACTTTGCTTTCATTTCCCCTATAGTGTTCATGTCAATAATCTGATGGGGAAGGAATTGAGGTTAGAGCCCACAGTTCAGTACTGAGAATCATTGTTGCTACTACCCTATCACTAATGTTATTAGTAACCAATGCTAGCGATTGGACTTGCCATATAACTAAACCCTGTGACTAACACCATATACTGTATACAGAGGGATTTAGCAAGTGTCAAACAAATTTAACATTTTGGAGAGATACTTAGGGCCAAATTTACACCTTGTGCTGTTCCTATCCTGGTTCACTGGATAACTTTAGTATGACTGAAAATCATGTCATAGTCACAAGAGGTATACCAATTATAGGAGCAGAAACTAAAAAAGACCGTGTGCCCACTCTACACCAATACATCTACAACGAATCACTGTAAGGTTAAGGCAAGTTATTGCCCTATTCTGTTTGGTTCTGGGTGTACAGATGCAGAGTGGGGAGACAATATACTAGGCCACTGCAAGAATAGCACTAACTGGGGTGCAGTGGCAGACAGGGCAGCAGTCTGGAACCATTATTTATAAAAGGGAATGTTTTACGACATGTGTGATTGGCTGCCATAGGCCTTGGCCTGTGTTGGCACTGCATAAATCAAGCCCTGGAGGCACTTTATGTGAAGCTTTTAAACCACCTTGCTGACTGGGCAGAAACATTTATAGTACTTGCTTTACTGGAATCTGGGGAAACAATTGGCACTTTGCATTAACATTGTTTGCAATCAAGCAACTAGTGCATTTAAGGGCCAGTGCAGTCTACTAATCATGTCTGAAAATGTAAATTCTCATTGCGGTTGATTTACTTAACCACTTCCATACAGGGCAGTTACACCCCCTTCCTGCCCAGGCCAATTTTCAGCTTTTAGGGCTGTTGCATTTTGAATTGCACAGTCATGCAACACTGTACCTAAACCAAATTTATGTCATTTTTTCCCACAAATAGAGCTTTTTTTTGGTGGTATTTGATCACCACAAGGTTTTTTATTTTTTGCTACACAAATAAAAAAAGACCGAAAAGTTTGAAAAAAAAAAAAGTTTTTTTTGTTTACCGTATATACTCGAGTATAAGCCGACCCGAGTATAAGCCGAGACCCCTACTTTTACCACAAAAAGATGGGAAAAATCATTGACTCGAGTATAAGCCTAGGGTGAGAATGCAGGGCGGCGGGCATGGTACAGGAGAATGCAGGGTGACTGGCATGGTGCAGGAGAATGCAGGGTACTGGCATGGTGCAGGAGAATGCAGGGTACTGGCATGGTGCAGGACAATGCAGGGTACTGGCATGGTGCAGGAGAATGCAGGGTGACTGGCATGGTGCAGGAGAATGCAGGGTGACTGGCATGGTGCAGGAGAATGCAGGGTGACTGGCATGGTGCAGGAGAATGCAGGGTGACTGGCATGGTGCAGGAGAATGCAGGGTACTGGCATGGTGCAGGAGAATGCAGGGTGACTGGCATGGTGCAGGAGAATGCAGGGTACTGGCATGGTGCAGGAGAATGCAGGGTGACTGTTATGGTGCAGGAGAATGCAGGGCGGCGGGCATGGTACAGGAGAATGCAGGGTGACTGGCATGGTGCAGGAGAATGCAGGGTACTGGCATGGTGCAGGAGAATGCAGGGTGACTGGCATGGTACAGGAGAATGCAGGGTACTGGCATGGTGCAGGAGAATGCAGGGTGGCTGGCATGGTGCAGGAGAATGCAGGGTGACTGGCATGGTGCAGGAGAATGCAAGGTACTGGCATGGTGCAGGAGAATGCAGGGTGGCTGGCATGGTGCAGGAGAATGCAGGGTGACTGGCATGGTGCAGGAGAATGCAGGGTGACTGGCATGGTGCAGGAGAATGCAGGGTACTGGCATGGTGCAGGAGAATGCAGGGTACTGGCATGGTACAAGAGGATCCGGGGTTGTGGGCATACTTCAGGAGATGCAGTGCTGTGGGCATGGTACATGTGGACCATGCCCGCAGCACTGCATCCCTTGTAGTGTGCCCGCAGCCCTACATAATGGCAGGTAGTGAAGCTGTTTCACTTACCTGTTCCAGAGGCGCCTTCATTTTAAAAATGGCGCCGCCCGGCGCCGACACGTCATTGCGCACGCGTCGCCGCCGCTCGTATACTTTCGGCGCCGCTCGGGAGAGGCCGGGAATAGCCAAAATTACATGAGCGGCGGCGGCGCGTGCGCGGTGACATGTATGCGACAGGCGGCGCCATTTTTAAACCTTAAACCCGTCGGACCGGACAGGAAATTTTTTTTTTTTCCTTGACTCGAGTATAAGCCGAGGGGGACGTTTTCAGCACAAAAAAATGTGCTGAAAAACTCGGCTTATACTCGAGTATATACGGTATGTTAGAAAATTTTGTAATTAGATACATTTTTTTCCTGTACCGATGAGCACTGATGAGGCCGCGCTGACAGGCACTGATGAGGAGGCACTGTTGGGGTGGCACTGATGGGGTGGCACTAATATGCAGCACTGATGGGCACTGATAGGCAGCACTGATATGAAGCACTGATGGGCACTGATATGTGGCACTGATAGGTAGCACTGATAGGCAGCACTGATGGGCACTGATAGGCAGCACTGATGGGCACTGATAGGTGTCACTGATGGGCAGTGATAGGCAGCACTGATGGGCACTGATAGGCAATAATGGGCACTGGTGGGCGGCACTGATAGATGGCAATGATGGGCACTGGTGGGCAGCACCGATAGATGGCAATGGTTGGCAGCACTTATGGGGAGGGCACCACTGGCAGGCTCCCTGAGCCCTGATTGCCTTCCCTGGTGGCCATGGTGGGCATCCCTGGTGGTCATGGGTGGGCATCCCTGGTGGCCATGGGTGGGCATCTCTGGTGGGTCTAGTGGCACCCCCCCAAGGGTCTGCACTGGTAATCAATGCTCTGATTACCAGCACAGACCTCCCCTGTCAGGAGAGCCGCAGATCGGCTCTCCTCTACTCGTGCCTGTCAGGCACGAACTGAGGAAAGGCGATCAACGGCTCTTCCTATTTACTATGTGACCAGCTGTGATTGGACACAGCTGGTCACATGGTAAAGAGCCTGCGTCAGAGTGACACACCACAGCACCGATCGCCGCTCTGTGCGCCCCCCGGGGCAGAGCGCATTATCCTATATGACGTCATATGACGGCGGGTCAGGATAATGCAACCACCTCCCCCCATCAATTGCCTATAGGGCGGGTGGGAAGTGGTTAAACTGGAGAGTGCAAAATCTGGTGCGGCTCTACATAGAAAAGAATCAGCTTGCAAATTTTTTTGTCAAAGCTTAACTGAACAAGCTAAATTTAAAAAGCTGATTGGTTGCCATGCATAGCTGCACTAGATTTTTGCACTCTCCAGTTTAAGTAAATCTACGTCATAGTATTTTTTTGTGTGTTTTTAGATATTGTGTTTTTTTGTGTGTATAGATATTTGCATTTTCATTGTTTGATGCTAAGCCTGTATCCACATGCAAAGATTTTTAAGCAGTGCACACGTAACATGCTGCACTGCATAGAGTTGAATAAAATGTCATTAAAGGTTGTAAACCTCAGACATGTAATATGAACAAAGCATATCCTGTCTATAGTGTGTGCTTGTTTCAATTAAGAGCACTAAGTGTAATTTCTGTCTGCTGCTTCGTTCCTCTGCTCTCGGCATAAATTACTTCTGGCAAGTTTTCCTGACACCAAGAGAAAAAAATGACAGAGGAGGGAGCTCAAACTGATTTACAGCCTCAGCTCTGTTCCTGTGCACTGTGTGAAGTATAAAGCATAAATATGGATAATATCCCCCAGATTGGGACTATGACGGGTAACGACACAGGTGGGTATAACCAAAGAAAAAGGTTTATTTGTAATAAACACAATAAAAAATATATATATACATTAATTGGCAAAAGGGCCAAAAATATTACACAATTGCACAATTTTGAAAGACAACGTTAAAAATTGAGCGACTCTTTATATTGGTAGATCCAATGATTATTTTGACATGGAGGAACCTGTAATGTGGTTTTGAAGACCCTACGCGTTTCAATTATACTCTTCTTCAGGGGTATTTTTAGACCTTGGTTCCAATTGACTGTTTTATAACTATTTTACATTGTTCTACAAAAACAGAAACAAAATTGTTAATTTTATATCATAGTACAACTTCTAGTTATATATCATTTGTTTTTAGTTGTATATTATTCACCATATCTCATCATATATATACCATGTCTTTTTTTTGGCATTCGATCTGTAAAGAGTCGTCTTTAAAAACTTGATCGTTTTAGCATTCTCCAGAACCACATGCTGGGAGATGTATACGGGGGTTTGTACTGAGAATTCAAACCATTCCTACTCAATCCAAAAAAGGGAAGAGAGAGATGGGTGAGTCAGTACTGGATAGGAAGCCGAGATAGGGACAGAGACGTGGGACGGAAGCACTGAGTCACTACAAGGGGTCCATACCCAAAAAAGAACACCAGCTTATTCAGTCCGCCATTCTAGAAAAATTAAGTTAGAAAATATAAATGTTGTATTCTTATTTGTTGGTGACATGCTTTCTTAGTTAGAGAATAACGGTATGAAGATATGTATCTCTTAACATATTTGAAGTTTAAATCAGATTTGTAGGATTTTAGGTTTACATATTCCTAGGTATTGAGTAATCATTTAAGCATTGTAATAGGAATGTGGGTTTTAAAACCAGATAGATATCATCTTGCAGGATATAAATTGTTCCCTTTGCAAAATACATTCGTGCTCTCAAAGGGATACCTACCTTATAAAGGTGTGTTGTCAAGAAAGGAAGGAGGCTTTGGAGGGTAGGACAGGTCAAACAATCACAATTGCAAGATATTTTCAATGGCCATATAGTTTCCAAAGAGACAGAGGAGACATCTATTTAAAATGTAAAGTTATATGTCAGTAGGTAAGTATGTATTTATTCATACAACAAATTTGGTGCATGATCATAGCCTGTACTTCTAGAAAAGGAAGTCAGACCAGAGAGTGCATCTATCCATAAGTATCTTCAATAGTTTTTATGTTTCAAAAATTACCTCCTGGGAAATGTCAGGCCGATTGCAGAGTGTGTGTCCCTCTCCTCCTGTGAGTGAAGAATGCCTAAATGGTTGTGGGAGGGATGGCTTTTTATATCTGAGTTTATGAGACTGGATTGACTGATCTAAGACAGGTGTATGTAGTGGGAGGGCCCCCTGAGGGGGCGGTGCGGAGGGCGGTCCCACGGGATGCCAGCCAATCGGGGCCAGCCGTCATGACACGTCAGGATGAAATCCGACCGTCTCCACGGCAACCCCGCCGTCAACAAACCTGGGATCGCGATCCGCATCGCTCCCCCACCGACGCACGAGAGGGGGAAACAGGGCGGTCAGTTTTGACCATCCTGACCCGCAAAGCCATCCATCTCTAAGGCATGGATTGCCAGAGATCGGATGGCTTACGTGCGCCGGGCAGTGACTATGCGGACCGCCCACTTTGGAAACGTCCCATCTCAGCTTCCTCCAAGGGCGGATGTGATGTCACACATTGTGTGGCTTACCCGATCTCCCCGCATACAAGTCCCAGAATGCCTCTGGGGAAGCCTACGATCTGTATGACAAGTCATAGATTAAGGAAAGCAAAAGGAGAGAAAGGAAGATGTAAATAACAACATATATTGGACATAATGTATTATATAAACCATACAGTGTATCTAACTATCGTTTTAGATTTGTTGGTATTTACATTACTGTTGATCATGTATGACAAAAGGGATGTATTTCCACATCATACAGTTATATTGACAAGATTTCTTTGTTATTGTTATACATTTACATACATTGATGGAGATAATATACATTTTTTTTTTTTTTTGTATCATTGCCTGTATTATGCCTAAAGATCTAGGTGATGATGTCACGCTCTAAACATTTGATGCCACTGGCCATATCTACTCAAAAAGTTCCCTGGGAATTTATGTAGTGACTGGGGAACAATATGACTATATATCCTATACTTTTATTTATTGAAATCTATTAAATTTAGCAGGCATATCGTTTTCAAGAAAGTGACAATAAAGATATCATTCGTGACATCATGACCCAAGATACGATAGGCAAAATAAAATCAGAAGTGCAATACTGCATTATAGAATAATTTCTTGTATTCAATGATATATTATTACCATCAATATATATGAATGTATATTATCTCCATCAATGTATGTAAATGTATAACAATAACAAAGAAATCTTGTCAATATAACTGTATGATGTGGAAATACATCCCTTTTGTCATACATGATCAACAGTAATGTAAATACCAACAAATCTAAAACGATAGTTAGATACACTGTATGGTTTATATAATACATTATGTCCAATATATGTTGTTATTTACATCTTCCTTTCTCTCCTTTTGCTTTCCTTAATCTATGACTTGTCATACAGATCGTAGGCTTCCCCAGAGGCATTCTGGGACTTGTATGCGGGGAGATCGGGTAAGCCACACAATGTGTGACATCACATCCGCCCTTGGAGGAAGCTGAGATGGGACGTTTCCAAAGTGGGCGGTCCGCATAGTCACTGCCCGGCGCACGTAAGCCATCCGATCTCTGGCAATCCATGCCTTAGAGATGGATGGCTTTGCGGGTCAGGATGGTCAAAACTGACCGCCCTGTTTCCCCCTCTAGTGCGTCGGTGGGGGAGCGATGCGGATCGCGATCCCAGGTTTGTTGACGGCGGGGTCGCCGTGGCGACGGTCGGATTTCATCCTGACGTGTCATGACGGCTGGCCCCGATTGGCTGGCATCCCGTGGGACCGCCCTCCGCACCGCCCCCTCAGGGGGCCCTCCCACTACATACACCTGTCTTAGATCAGTCAATCCAGTCTCATAAACTCAGATATAAAAAGCCATCCCTCCCACAACCATTTAGGCATTCTTCACTCACAGGAGGAGAGGGACACACACTCTGCAATCGGCCTGACATTTCCCAGGAGGTAATTTTTGAAACATAAAAACTATTGAAGATACTTATGGATAGATGCACTCTCTGGTCTGACTTCCTTTTCTAGAAGTACAGGCTATGATCATGCACCAAATTTGTTGTATGAATAAATACATACTTACCTACTGACATATAACTTTACATTTTAAATAGATGTCTCCTCTGTCTCTTTGGAAACTATATGGCCATTGAAAATATCTTGCAAGTGTGATTGTTTGACCTGTCCTACCCTCCAAAGCCTCCTTCCTTTCTTGACAACACACCTTTATAAGGTAGGTATCCCTTTGAGAGCACGAATGTATTTTGCAAAGGGAACAATTTATATCCTGCAAGATGATATCTATCTGGTTTTAAAACCCACATTCCTATTACAATGCTTAAATGATTACTCAATACCTAGGAATATGTAAACCTAAAATCCTACAAATCTGATTTAAACTTCAAATATGTTAAGAGATACATCTCTTCATACCGTTATTCTCTAACTAAGAAAGCATGTCACCAACAAATAAGAATACAACATTTATATTTTCTAACTTAATTTTTCTAGAATGGCGGACTGAATAAGCTGGTGTTCTTTTTTGGGTATGGACCCCTTGTAGTGACTCAGTGCTTCCGTCCCACGTCTCTGTCCCTATCTCGGCTTCCTATCCAGTACTGACTCACCCATCTCTCTCTTCCCTTTTTTGGATTGAGTAGGAATGGTTTGAATTCTCAGTACAAACCCCCGTATACATCTCCCAGCATGTGGTTCTGGAGAATGCTAAAACGATCAAGTTTTTAAAGACGACTCTTTACAGATCGAATGCCAAAAAAAAGACATGGTATGTATATGATGAGATATGGTGAATAATATACAACTAAAAACAAATGATATATAACTAGAAGTTGTACTATGATATAAAATTA
Organism: Pelophylax lessonae; assembly: GCF_965119305.1. Taxonomy (NCBI): domain Eukaryota; kingdom Metazoa; phylum Chordata; class Amphibia; order Anura; family Ranidae; genus Pelophylax; species Pelophylax lessonae. Next base: position 131,392,486 of record NC_138771.1, read on the forward strand.
ACAATTTTGTTTCTGTTTTTGTAGAACAATGTAAAATAGTTATAAAACAGTCAATTGGAACCAAGGTCTAAAAATACCCCTGAAGAAGAGTATAATTGAAACGCGTAGGGTCTTCAAAACCACATTACAGGTTCCTCCATGTCAAAATAATCATTGGATCTACCAATATAAAGAGTCGCTCAATTTTTAACGTTGTCTTTCAAAATTGTGCAATTGTGTAATATTTTTGGCCCTTTTGCCAATTAATGTATATATATATTTTTTATTGTGTTTATTACAAATAAACCTTTTTCTTTGGTTATACCCACCTGTGTCGTTACCCGTCATAGTCCCAATCTGGGGGATATTATCCATATTTATGCTTTATACTAGCTAAAGGGATGAGGGTTTAAAACGACCCAGCACTTTTTCAAACCTATCCAACTCCCACACCCCCTCTTGTTATCTGTGCACTGTGTGAAGGGGGCTGTGTCCCTTCCCTCCAATCAGCTGTCAGAGCTCTCCTCACTGAGCTCTGCAGAGTGTAATTTCAGCTCTCTGCCCCCTTTTTCTGACAGCTCAGACAAGCTTTATAAATTCTGGACTTTGAATGGATGTAGAGAAGACTGCAGAAAAGCAGATACAACTTATGTAGGAGTATTTGTTTCAGCTCTGTGTATCACCTGAGGCCAGTCACTTCACTGGATATATGTGAGGGTTTACAACCACTTTAAAGTCGATAAACATAAAACAAAAAGTAAACAGTACAATGTATTGAAAGTGAAACAACACATTGCATTAATAATGCACACCAGTGTTCTTGGGTTATACAGAGCTGGTGCGAATGATCCCTTAAAGTTAACAGTAGATAATTAAAGACTTTGTAGATTGCCAAAAGCTTGTGCTGACACTTATCAAACGTGCCTATAGCGTTAATGCGTGTTAAAAATGCTCCCCCAAATGCCCTATGCGTGTTTGCGACATGGTTGACATGCATTTTTATCACGTTAAAACCGCACCACAAATGCCTATTATTAACAGTAATGTACTAACATGCCGCAACCGCACTGAAAACGCATGTTGATGCGTTTGCAGTGCGTTACCACTGACTTGAATGGAAGGAGTTGAAATTCTTTAATACTTTTCAAACTTGATATAAAGTGTCAGTTTTAAAGCAAAGCGACGCTAACGCTTCATGTTTGGATAAAGTGTGCAGCACTGTGCGCTCTACATATTATCAACTGCATAGGTGTTTGAGAAGCGTTAAAAACGCCCCTCAAATGCCTGCTTTCAATGCCAGTGTGAACAGGGCCTTAAAGCAAGTTAGGTACGGAATATCATTTACAGAGTTTATTGTTTTACTGCCTAACTGTACAGTATCTTATTTCTCATAAAATACATTTGACAATTAGAGCTGATTCACACTGGGGCGACTTGTCAGATGACTTAGTCGCCTGACAAGTCGAGCTCCATTAAGTACAATGGAACCGTTGTAATCAGAGCGACTCAAGTCACTCCGACTTAGAAAAAGGTTCCTGCACTACTTGGGGGCGACTTCGGAGAGGTTTGCATTGACTTCTATTAAAGAAGTCGTTTGCAAGCCATGCTGAAGTCACGCTGCAGGGGTCGGCTTCAGAGTCGGGCAGCTTTGAAGTCGCCCCAGTGTGAACAGGCTCTAATATGTGCTATTAGGTCACCGAACAGACAGGAGATAATTGTACATAAACAGATTACTAAGTACATTCCTTTAAAATGTTTCTCTTCCGCATCTTACGAATAGGAGTTGGCAAACTATCGGCTGGCAATGCAGCGTATGGCAGATGACATCATTACTCTTCGCCGTCAGATGAGTGGACTGGAGGCAGAAAACAGTGCTCTTCGTAGTGAACGTAGCCTAAACCAAGATCTGGGACGCACCCTCCTCAGTGACACAGACATTGATGTCATGACCAAAGCTGAATTAGCTGACCGATTGGGTGAGCAGTTTTGTTTTGTTTTGTTTTTTTGTTTTTTGTTTTTTACATTAAGGATGCATTCAGCTTTCCTCTTGTTCTATTAAAAGTATACCGAAAGGCAAAACTTTTTTTTTTGTTTTGGATACAGGGGAGAGGGATTGGAACGCTTGTCAGATTTTATTGCCATTCGTGTCCCCGTTAGGGTCCTTTCACACGGCCGCTCCGTGTGAAAGCTCCGCTGCGGGACTTTTTTTTTTTTTTTTCCACGGAGCGGATGACATTTCTGTCATCCGCTCCGTGTGCCCGCATATCATCCCATCCATTTGCGGATGATATGCGGACATAATGTAAGTATATGGCACTGCGGATGTCAGCGGATGACACCGCTGACATCCGATTTTCCTTCCTTTCCGTCTTTTACACGGAAGAAAAAATGGGGTTCTGTTCCATTCGTAAAAACTGAACAGAACTGAAAGGAGGAAAATCGGGTGTCAGCGGATGGTATTCCGCTGACAACCGCAGTGCCATTCACTTACATTATGTCCGCAAATCATCCGCAAACGGATGGGATGATTTGCGGACACACGGAGCGGCCGTGTGAAAGGACCCTTAGAGAGATTTACTCTCTCTATTTGTCTCATTTACTATTATCATTGAAAGTGAAAGTGAAAGTAAAAGAAAATCCCACATTTTGGGTTGTCCCCATAAAAGCAATAGAGGGGAAATCTTCCAATGGGGACACTAGTTCTGGTGACCTGGAGGGCCCCAAGGAATTTATTTAATTTGCAGGGATTTCCTCTCACTTCCTGTTTGGCTATGGGACAGGAAGTGAAGGGAAATCTCTGCAGTGGGTTACAGATGGAGAAAAAAATGACAGGGGTTATAACCCTCCCTAACTCTATCCAAAATGAGAAAAAAAGTTTTGCCTATAGCTTACTTTAAATGTGTTCCAAACCAATTTTATGTGCATTCCATACCAATTATAATTACATTGATTTGATTCATTTGACATTATTGATGCTTTGCATCTTTATTGATTGATTTTTCATGTTATTTATGTATTAATAAAATTATCGTATTTTATCTTATTGCTCTTTATTATTTATCTACACTTGCCAAGTGAACCTCACCTTTAAAGTCCCATTTTGGGTGTATCCTGTGTGTACATACGGGTCCCATGGGGCCAATCTAGGGTCCGTGGTCTTGGAGACACCTATTTCTTTCCAATTTCTATAATTACATTTGGTCAGTTGGTCAACATCTTAAATACATAGCAAGCCCAAATATACCATTCATAAGCATTTGGAGTTATCCCATTACTTATTAAAAAAGAATAGCGTGCAAATGCAAAAGAAATAACTACCAAATCTGAAGACAATCCATAAATAAAAATGGGGGTTTGGTCCCACCATATGGCCATATCGTGCTCAAGCCCACTACTGCGTCAAAGTACCCCATTATCAGTGGGTCCTACACTATCCATGAAAAAGAGATGAATCCAGCCTTTCTAACCCTTGGAGATAATACTCCTTGCTGGGAAGGATGTGCAAATGCACTACAGGGGACTCCTCCTATATCCACTTGATGGTGGACACTGATTGAGTACAGGTGTGTGGGGGGGTGGGGTGGGGAGGGTTGCTCAACCTCGATAGTCTGGTCAGACCGAATACATAATAAACAGGCAAAGAATTTTGGGGGAGCATACCCATGTATTTCTAAAGCTGCTGCAGCTATGAACCAAAAGACATGTATATTAAAAAAGAATAGCGCGCAAATGCAAAAGAAATAACTACCAAATCTGAAGACAATCCATAAATAAAAATGAGGGTTTGGTCCCACCATATGGCCATATCGTGCTCAAGCCCACTACTGCGTCAAAGTACCCCATTATCAGTGGGTCCTACACTATCCATGAAAAAGAGATGAATCCAGCCTTTCTAACCCTTGGAGATAATACTCCTTGCTGGGAGTCCCCTGTAGTGCATTTGCACATCCTTCCCAGCAAGGAGTATTATCTCCAAGGGTTAGAAAGGCTGGATTCATCTCTTTTTCATGGATAGTGTAGGACCCACTGATAATGGGGTACTTTGACGCAGTAGTGGGCTTGAGCACGATATGGCCATATGGTGGGACCAAACCCCCATTTTTATTTATGGATTGTCTTCAGATTTGGTAGTTATTTCTTTTGCATTTGCGCTCTATTCTTTTTTAATATACATGTCTTTTGGTTCATAGCTGCAGCAGCTTTAGAAATACATGGGTATGCTCCCCCAAATTTTTTGCCTATCCCATTACTTGTCAAAGATGTTTGACAATGTCCTTGATAAAAAAAAAAACTTTATTTAAGAAAAGCTAAAGCTTACAAAAGCATTACCTTTCCAAATGCAAATGAAATGCACGTCTTTTGTTTTTTTTTTTTTGTAATGCCAAACTGTTTATGTTCAGTTTTAAGAGAGGGGTGCACTTGCTTGCATCAGCTTGCAACATCCATGCACAAAAGGTCTATAAAAGGGTATAAAGAATGTTGGACCTGAGAATCTTTCCCAAAGTTCTAATGGCATGCACAGTAACTGCTTATGGAATACATTAGAAACGTCTTTTTTGCATTCTAGATTGTAAGCTCTAACGAGCAGGGCCCTCTAGTTCCTCCTGTTTTGAATTGTATTGTAACTGTATTGTCTTCCCTCACAATGTAAAGCGCTGCGCAAACTGTTGGCGCTATATAAATCCTGTATAATAATAATAATAATAGTTTCCAATTCTTCCAAATAAAAGCTGTATAGTAAAAAAAAGCTGAAGCATGAGGTTCGCTAGTTGGCTTGTGCACAGGTTTGTTTGCTAATACAGTATAAAGTTGAATCATGAAAGAGGGTGTCCTCTTCACAACTACAGGTGAGCAGAGAATAAAGTTTCTTTCCTTTTGTCTTCCCCTCATAGTGACTGTGAAACAGAAACTAGCAAGTGAAACATCGGAGCTGCGCAGCATGAGAGATCGGGTCCAGCAGCTGCAGAATGAATTCGTCAGGGTAAGCAATGTTATGTCCACTGTCAGGAAATCTTTGGACAACCAAAGAGGTTGTGCCAAGCTGCACCCAGTCTATTGATTACAGATGAAGGTCAGCAGACATATAGGTAAGGTTTGGGTTTCCCGATCCAACTCATACTTGGGATTTGATATTTAAAACAATTCACCATAAACACCTTTAGCTCTGAGACATCCAGGAATGCAGTACCCACACAATAATATAAAAAACAATGGGGCTGCCAACTAACAAATGTCATGGTTGCTTTGCAAGGCTAGAAAGCTCGCACTAGCAACTATGAAACAAAGGCATCAACTACTACATTAGCACAAAAAGTGACAAAGAGTAAGATGTAAATGCTATAAGCTTTAATGACAAATAACCACAGAATGATCTGCATATTCCTTATAACAAGAACTAAATGAAAGTATTTTACAATCAGTCAATGAGATACTACTGAATGAGATCTACCGCAGTAGTAGATGAAGGTTGAGGTTCATCCACAGACCTGACTCAGGCGCTCATTCCAACCATCATTCCAACCATCAGTTGCATCTGACATTGTCATGGGGAGGACTGAAAAGATACTTTCAAAGTGCCCAATGTATATACGTAAACACCACTCCCATGTGAGACACAAATGTAGATACTTGTAAGAGGTCATCACAGTTAAAGCACAAAGCTTCAGAAATTTGTTCCAAAAGCTGCCTTCCTACATATGAAAGTCTCACTGTCAACAAAGGATGGATAGTCAAATGGATAGGGAGTTCAATTGTCTGTCAGTGATATGCCTATGGTAAGAGCACCATCAATTTGTTTGATGACATGCTTGTTAAAGGTGGGCAGAGACCATTTAGCAATAAATTTCCTTTCAAATGGAAAAAGCTCCTTAAGGGGAGGGGCCCAAGAGTCTATAGGTTGTTTCCAGTCCTAGTGGTAGAATGTATTAAAAACAAGTGTATTGGGAATCTCATTGTAGTTGTAAGAGCTCTAAAAGACCCCAGGCCCAGAAAAGCAGTCTGATCCTGGTAATGCAAGGTGGAAAGTGCTACATCAATAAGCCCCTGCAAGCAGGTTTCTCCATTGCACAAACCAAAAAATAGAAATAAATATAAAGGGCCTTGTGGACACAGGGGAGGCCTAAGCCTCACCTGGCAGGGCTGCAGAAGACATCAATGAGGACAACCCTATCATATTGGTGGTCCCACAAACTAGGTTTCAGGTATCAGTTCATTTTGAGGATGCCTAGAAATTGTCCCAAGAAGTAGAAAAGGAGTGTGGGCTGTGGTCAGCCATTGCAGCAGGACTCTCCTCTCCATGTCTTTGAAAACACGTGTTGCATCACAACTGGGCCCAAAATGGGTCAGACCTCGCATACTTATACACTCAAGCAGCTGGTGCTGATAAGGGTAGCAGGTGACTAGAGGTGACCAAGTCACTGCTGTAGGTGGGCAGTGGAAAGAGACTGGAGATGGGATAATCCATGAGGTGCTTGAGTAGCAAGATGGTGCTTTTTTCTAGAAGGAATGGCAGAAGAAAGAGTGTGGAGTGTGTGTGCCTTACAATCCATGATAATAGTAGCCATTACTGGGGTAAGATGGCAGTGGCAGGAATTTATAGAATGGTGCCCAACGAGAAAACTGTGAAGTAGCTTTCAGCCCGACTGGCCTTCAGAGACTGGGTAACATTAGAGGCTGTGCCACGTTTCTGTACAGATGTCTGTAAAGCGCAACAATGCAGAGTGCCCAGGACCCAATTTTCACATTTCAGACTAGCCCTTCAGTCTCCCAATCCAGTGGGGTCTGGGTACGGCCTGCAAAGCTATTTCTGAAGATACACTAATCCAGGAAGCTGCTGTGTAGAGCTGTCTTGATTGAAGTCACCGAAAAAAAAACGTTTGAGTATCTTGACTGAAGAAGCAATACAATAAAAAAAATAAAAAAAAGGGATGAAAAATACAGATAGAGGTTTTCTCAGCAAAACTAAGGAAAAGGTGTCCAACTTCCTAGAACACTACAGTAGCAAAAAACCGAAGCCAGTTTAATGCTTCATGACTGCGACAGATTTTGTTTTTTCATTTAAACTAGTTATAAAGAAATGTCTCGACCTCCTGTAGGCAGCAGTGTAACCCGACTTTTTAAGAATTTCTACAATTTCTGTGTCCCTCAATGGACAATAAAGACATTTCTAATTTCCGCTACTTTCTGTTTCAGTAACAATGGTCACCATAACATATAAAAAGGGGTGACCCTCCCCAGGAAGGACACTCTAATACTAAAAAGTTTTACCTTGTACCTAGTACAGTTTAAGTAAGAATGTTATTCTTGATTCCCCTAGAAATATGAGAAATGTGTCAGCAAGAAATACTTATTATCTCTACATCTGTCAATGGATGGGTTGCTAATTAATACTATTGAGAGAGTTCATTTTGTGTGGAGTCTTTCGAACAGCTGCTCTCTAATGTTATCAGCAGTGAACAGCCCTGGAATAACTGGAGCAAATGACAAGGTTTTTTGTCTGCGCTGTAGTTTATGAGCTCCAGAGCTTTGTTATGTCTTGGCCAATAACCAGCTTATACACCAGCACAAGTCAATAAGAATCTCATTATAAATAATTCAGTATTTTCCCTTTACAGGACAATGTATTCACATGGAATTCAGTGTATCGATCTATTCTCAGCAAACTTTGTTATCTTAGCATTATGCATTGCTTGTGTTGTTTTCCAGAGAAATGATCGGGAGAAGGAACTACTCCTGCTGCAAAGAGCACACCAACAGCAGCAGACTGTGCTAAACCAGTACCACCAAAGACTGAATCGGGCTAAAAATGTACAGGACACTGTGCGGAAGCAGGAAAAGGTGAGGCACCTGGGTTAAGATGTAGTCTAGAATAATGCTTTAAAGCTTAGTAAATATATATATTTGTTGTACATCTCCTAAGGAGTCGCAGATGATTTGGTATCCCCCACTCTGCACAGCCAGGGACGCTGAATCTTCAAAGTCACTTCAGAGTCAGGAAATAGTCCAGTACTTTGGGGTTTTTTTGTTTTGTTTTATTGAGGGGATATAACTTGGATAGGGATTGGGGAAATTATGGGATGCCCACTTGACTTCAAACTACTTCAGGAACAACTTCTTCTATATACAGTCCTATTCACACTCCTCACTTCCTCCAGGCTACTTGCTTGCAGAATTTCAGTTGGCACACTACTTATATATGCAGCTGCCCCTTTCAGTAGCCCTCCTGGCTACTTCCCCACAGCCCTCCCAGACTGACACTCTCTCTCCATAGTCTTCCCAGACTGATCACTCACCAACCCTCCCAGCCGACTTCTCAGGAGACCACCTGGATGTGCTGACCTGCTCCTGCTGTTCTCCCCTTGCTCCCGTGCCTACAGAAAGGATTCCTCCATGTGTTGTAGAGGGTTCCACCAGCACCCAAGCCCCAGGCCCGAGGTCACCCCCCCCCCCCCAGATTAGGGGGCACCCTCAGGGGCCACCGACAGCCTCCACAGCACTTCTTCTCCATCTTCAAACTGCCCCGTGCTGGCCTGACCCATGAGCATTTATAAGGTGGCCTGTGCCCTGCCATCTGATTTTGCTGTGGATTGGCTTGGGCCCTCATTAATACTCTAAGCAGCTCCTCCTAGACTCCACCCTCCACTTCTGGAAGCTTCCCCAAGGTTCCAGAAAGCAGGGGGAGTCACCAGAGACGCTGCTTGCTGAGTCATCCAGCCTCTTTGAGTCACTTAGCCCTAAACTCAGATTTAACCCAGGCCCATATATATATTTATGAATTAAAGAGGCAGACCTTTCATTCATCAGCTCCCTCTATTCACAGAGTGCTTTTTATTGCATGAAGCTATAGTACAGCTTAGTCTGCACAGTTTTCGAGTGCATATGACAGGTCCAGCAGCTGTATTAAACCCCAAGCACCAGAAGTTTTTAACCAAAATGTTCTAAGAAGAAGGTTTTAACAAAGATGGCAGCCACTAGCATAAGGAACTCTTTTGATTAAATGTACAGTAGGTACAGTCCCTTGTGCTGATTTAAAAAGAGAAAAATAAAACTAAACTTAGACTTTATTAAAGAGCACTGCTGTACCTTCTACATAAAAGGGAGGAAGCATAACCAATAAAGGAATAAGGGAGGAAGCATATCTATTCGGGAACACAAAGATAGAATGAAGCCATGGCTTATGTTTAAGGAAATGCACAAAAGTACAGTAACACATGATCTACTATTCCTCTGAATTTAGTAAACTGAAGGAAGCTTACCTTGTTTTAATGAAAAACTCATGGGCAAAACATGGAGCCTTCTACTGTGAATCATTCCTTGTGAAAATGCTAGTCTTCTGACTGTTGAGCTTCAACACTTTGAGGTTGATTTACTAAAGGCAAATATACTGTGTACTTTGCAATTGCAGTTGCTCTAGAACTTAATAAATGAGGTAAAACTTCATATTACAAGGAATACCCAATCACACGCAAGGAAAAAAAACAGCATTTTTGCTTACACATGATTGGATGATGGAAGTCAGCAGAGCTTCTCCTCATTTACTTTGCTCTTGAGTAACTGCACTTGCTGAATCAAACTGGACTTGTAAAGTGCACAGTCTATTGGCTTTTAGTAAATAAACACCACTGGCTCATTTATCTGGAACAAGTATGCAAGATTTGGATCTTTGACTTTCGTGATCTGCTTAAATATTCTGAGTCAGTAACTGGTCAGCATAACAGCATTTCAGGAAAATCACCAATGGCAGACTCAGATTTTCTCATGACGGGTGCAGTTACAGACCGATAAACTAGACTTCATATATTATACAGACTTTCCAGTGCTGTCACATAATATAAATATAGTTTTATTTCCATGCTCAGATCATTCTACCTTCACATCATAACCAATGAGTACATTTCTTTATAACTAGTTTAAATGAAAAAACAAAATCTGTGTTTTTTTGTAAATGAAAACGCTCTTCTTTGTACTAGCAGATCGTTAGCCCTTATGTAAATGCAATAATGTGCATGCAGCCCTGAACACAGTTCTGATAGGGGGCACCCACATACCAGCATATCCTATTATCCTGCCTGTTCTGTGTGCAAAAGAATGGCTCTGTCCTAACAATCCACCCTTCTCATAAGACATTCTCCTCGGATTAACCTCCCATCACCCGAATTTTACAAACATCAGTTACCAGCCATCAGTCAATATTTCTCATTTACTGTGCTACATTTTCTGTGAAGATAAAAAAAGACATACAACAAGAAAACACTTACCTCTCTGTTCAATTCCTCGCCTAGCACAGATCATTTGTGTCTAATGGTAAATTTATGTTGGCCTTGTTTTTATCTAGGTAATTGAGAAAATGGAAAAACTCTTGGACAATAAACTCAGGGATGAGAAGAAGAGTCGTACTGACAAAGGAGATAGAGGTGATAATACCAGTACTGAATATAGAAAAGGATAGCTTTGACCACTGTTATGTTTATCCATCTAATTACTTTTGTCAACCTAAAGTTTACTTAAAGGCAAAACTTATTTTTAAGATTTGAATAGAGTGGAGAGGGATTAGAACACCTGTCAGTTGTTACTGCTGCCTGTGCCCCCATTATGGAGATTCACCCTCTCTATTTGTTCTGTTTATCATTATCATTAAAAGTGAATATAAAAGAAAAATTCTAAATTTTGGATTGCCCCCAGAAAAGTAACAGAGTGGAAAACTTCCAATGGGGAAACTAGTTCTAGTGACCTGGGGGTCCCCAAGGAATTCCCTTAATTTGCAAGGATTTCCTCTCACTTCTTTTTTGGCTTTGGGACAGGAAGTGATGGGAAATCTCTGCAATGGGACAAAGATGGCGAAAAACAATTTGACAGGGGTTATAACCCTCCCTTACTCTATCCAGAGTGAAAAAAACGGAAAATTGTTTCATACTTACCGTAATTTTCCTTTCCTGGTGCCTATCCATGGCAGCATACTAGTGATAGAGCCCCGCCTCTACTCCTCCCTCAGGACTAGTGAGTAGCATAAAAGAAAGGCCCAGCCCCCTGTCCCATCATTCTCTGTCATATAGAATACCAGGGGTGGGAGCATATGCTGCCATGGATAGGCACCAGGAAAGGAAAATTACGGTAAGTATGAAACAATTTTCCGTTTTCCTGGTGCCTCCATGGCAGCATACTAGTGATAAATAACTAGCAAGACAAATGGGTGGGTAATGCTAAATATGCAAATCTTTAATTGGGCAAAGACATGGCTGACTGAATAGTCCTTCTGCCGAACTCTACAGTTGTAAGCGACCCTGGGTCGATACAATAATGTTTGAAGAATGTATAACGTGATGACCATGAGGCGGCCCTGCAAACCGTCTCTAAGGAAACGTTGGCCCTTGCCGCCCAGGAAGCCGAGACTGCCCTAGTAGAATGAGCTCTTACTTGTGAAGGTGGAGATAGCCCCTTGACTTTATAGGTTTTCTGGATGAGTTTGATGATCCATGATGATAGAGTCCTCTTGGTGGACTCTTTGCCCCTGTTTTTCCCAAAGGGGATGACAAACAAACTGTCAGATTGTCTGAATGAGCTTGTGATTTCCAGATAGGCTCGAAGAACTCTAGAGATGTCTAGGTCCTGCTGAGTTGCATCCGCGTTTTGGAAAACCGGAAGGGCCCAAGGTTCTAGAAGATGGGAAGAGGAGGAGACCTTGGGGATGAACCCCTGTCTAGGGCGAAGTTCAACCCTGTCCGGAAAAAAGGCGATGTGATCCTCACTTATTCCCAGGGCATGTAGCTCGGAGACTCGTCTGCCGGAGGTGATGGCCAAGAGGAAGGCAGTTTGCAATGACAAGTTCCAAAGAGAAGCCTGTTCCACTGGAGAAAATGGGGGGTTACAAAGAACTTCCAGGACCCGGGAGAGATCCCACTGTGGAAAAGAGCGTCTAACAGGAGGGCGAATTTTCAACACTCCTCTTAAAAAGGTAACCACTAGAGGATCTTCGGCCCATCTCTTGTTGGTCGCAGCCGAGATTGCCGCTATCTGTACTTTGAGGGAGCTTAGTCCCAATCCTAAATCAAGGTCCTGTCTGTAAGAAGGCTAAGACTTGAGAGGTAGAGGGGAGGACGGGGTTGAAGTCCTGCCCCGCGGCAAACGCTAGGAATTTGTTCCACACTTTTGAATAGACCGCGTTGGTAGAGGGCTTCCTGGCTTTCAAAAGTGTCGTGATGACTTCAGGAGTACACCCTAAGGCCTGAAACCTTTGCCTTTCAGTTTCCAAACCCGCAGATCTAATCTCTGCGGGTTCGGATGATATAGTCCCTGCTGGGACAGTAGGTTGGGAAAAAGTGGAATCCTGATGGGGGGGTTCCACACTGAGATGGATGGCTAGAGGGAACCATGGTCTCTTCGGCCAAAAAGGGAGTATCGCCAGGACTTGTACTGATTCTGTGAGAAGTCTCCGGAGAAACTTCAGAATCAGTGGGCGGGGAGGAAAGGCATAGGCTGTCGAGAAATTCCACGGGCAGGTCAGTATATCGACTGCTTCCGACTGAGAGCAGGGAAGACGAGAGTAGAATCTGGGCAGTTTCGAGTTGTCCGGAGTGGCAAACATGTCCACTTGAGGAGGGTACCAGAGGTTGGTGATTTGGAGAAAAACTTGTGGATGTAGGGACCACTCGTTGTTGTCTGTGAACCTCCTGGATAAAGCGTCTGCCACTGTGTTCAGCCGGCCCGGAATGTAAACGGCCCTGAGATCTCGTAGGTTCCTCTCTGCCCACAGCATGATGGGTTCGACCTCTCGGAGGAGGGTCCTGCTGCGAGTACCTCCTTGTCTCAGCAGGTATGCCACTGCTGTCTTGTTGTCTAATCTCAGGAGGACTCTGTGGCCTTGGAGGAGGGGTGCCAAGGAAATCAGAGCTAGAAATGCCGCTCTTAGTTCCAGTACATTGGATACCACCCCTTTGGTTGAGTGGTACCATCTTCCCTGAAGCTTGACCTCCCCGCAATGGGCGCCCCATCCGTGCCCACTCGCATCGGACGTAAGGATGGTCCAGTTGAATGAGCCTAGGTGACGGGGGTTGGCAAGATTTTCCTTCTTCGTCCACCAAAACAAGCTTCTGCGCATTAAGGCGGTCACTTGGATTTTCTGGGAGAGGTGTTGTTTTCTCCATTGTGACAGAAAACCTGTTTGGAAAAACCTCAGGTGCCAGTGGGACCATGGCACCATGGGAATACAAGAGGACATTGTGCCGACTAGACTCAGACACTGAGAGGCCGTCAGATGAGTACTCCGAATTACAGTGAACATCCTCCGTATGATAATATCCATTTTCTGGCTGGGTAAGGACACTGTCCCCGCTTGGGTATTGAACATGGCTCCCAGGTAAACCATCTGTTGTGTCGGAGACAAGTTGCTTTTTTGAAAATTTATGAGCCAGCCGAACTCCTGTAAAGTCTGAAGGAGAATTTCCCTGTGGGATCTGAGTTGATCTGGATTGCTTGCCAACAGGAGAATGTCGTCTAGATAGTGGTACACTCTCAACCCCCTTTCCCTGAGGGGGGCTAGGACAGTTATCAAGGTTTTGGTGAACACTCGCAGAGACGTGCAGAGCCCGAATGGCAGGGCCTTGAACTGAAGGTGTATCTCGCCTACAGCGAACCTCAGAAATCTCTGATAAGTTGGGAAGATTGGGATGTGCAGGTAAGCATCTTGTAGATCGAGAGATATTAACCAATCTCCTGGCTGAATGACCTGAATGATAGTTTGCAGGGATTCCATTTTGAAGCTCTCGAGTTCTATATATCGGTTGAGCCTCTTGAGGTCTATCACCGGCCTCCAACCTCCCGTCCTTTTTGGCACTAAGAAGAGTGGAGAATATAAACCGGTGTAACGCTCCGCCAATGGAACCGGTATGGCTGCACCTTGAAGCTGAAGATCTGTCAGGAATTGGGATAATGCCAACGCTTTTGATGGCGAGGCTGGTATTCTTGACTCCTGAAACGATGCATGAGGAGGAGGATGAGCAAACACCCACCGGTGACCCTGATGGATTGTTGACAGAACCCAGGGGTCCTGACAACGCGAAGCCCAAATTGGGAGAAAAGCCTGTAGCCTGGCTCCGACTGGGAGGGGTTGCGATCTTCTGGCGTCAAAAAGGCTTCGTTGCCTCCTGGGGAGCGGTGAAAGCCTTGGTTTTGCGTGTGTTCAAAAAAGAGGCCTGGGTGCCTCTCCAGGGTCTTCTGTTATCCCTGTTCTGTCTGGTTTGCCTAAAATCTCTGGAATTTGAGGGCCGGAATCTAGACGAATAGACTCTTGTTCTCTTGACTTTCCTGTCTTGTGGCAGGAGACCAGACTTGCCTCCAGTTACCCTGGAAATAGCCTTGTCCATTTTTTCTCAGAAGAGGGTTTTGCCGTCGAACGGAATCTTACACCAACTCTGTTTGGACGCAAGGTCAGCTGTCCATGGTTTTAGCCAGAGGGCCCTTTTGGCCATTACTGTGTGGAGCATTGATTGTGCGGAACAACGTATGGTATCGATGGCGGCCTCTCCGATGAAATCGGCCTGAAATTTTCAGTTCCTCCAGTGCCTTGACAATGCCTTCTCTAGGGACATTTTGGCGTAGCGCTGTCTCAACATTTTCCGTCCACGCCCTGATGGCATTGGAGACAGATGTAAGGGCAATAGCCGGTTTACAGGCTGCGCCCGAGGCCAGGTAGCTCCTTTTTAGGTCCAGATCTATTTTCCGATCTAGCGGATCTTTGAATGAAGCTGCATCTTCCATAGGTAGTGTCACGTTTTTGGCGAGCCGAATGACTGCAGCATCCATCACCGGCATGGAATTTAATGATTGCGCTTCAGCCTCGGCTAGAGGGTAGAGTTTATTAAGACGGCCCAATGAAAACTTTTTATCCGTCTTCTTCCATTCCTCTTCGATAATTTCTCTTATCTCGCCCATAAGAGGAAAGAATACTTGTTTCCTCTTAAGGAAGGGAAAATACGTTTTTGACTTAGGAGTGGGTTCTTCAGGATCCTCCCAGGCAATTGCTGTTTTAACTGCCTGAATAAAAGGTGGGATTAAGGCATAGTTAAAGCCTGATGGGTCCGACTCCTCTATGGATTCTTCTGAAAGGTGACCTGAAGATGCCTCTCCAAGTAATGGAGCCGCAGCACGTGAAGGGTTTAGCCCAGAGGGGCCTGGAGCGCTATCATCCCTGTCCGGAACTTGAGCTGCAGAGGGAGCCGCCTGTGTGGGTACTAGAGTTGTCAACTCCGAAAGGGAATCTTTCATTGTCTGCTTTAGCAGATCCACCACTTGTTGGTTTTCCAACTCCCGGTTGGCTGCGTAGTCCCGAAAACAGTCCTAGCAGACTAGTTTTCTAGGTAAGGGTACTGCGCCACAAGCCCAGCACTTCTTCCTTGATGAATGTGATGGCGGAGAAGGAGAGCGACGGTATCTTGACCTAGATCTTTCTGAGGATCTATAGTGGGAAGATCTTGATCTGCGATCTGGACTGTCATGGTCGCGGTGCCTCGAAGACTTCCCGGATCTTTTGGAGTGTGTTGGGCTGGAACAAAGGACACTTGTTAGTCCATACAAGCACTCTTTTCCTTCTTACTTCAATACTTACAGAAAGGTGGTCCCATACCTATTGTGAGGATCTTGGTTACGTGATGAGTGGCTCATCGTAGGGCGTTGCAGAAGGACCGGCTGTGAGAAAAAAACGCAAGAAGGAAAACAGAAAAAGGGAGAAAAAAAGAAGGGCAAAAAAAAAAAAAAAAAAGAATGGGAGAGAAAAAAAAAAGTTTTATCGAAGACAAATAACAACTGAATAAATGGGAATGATGACGGAGGAAAAAAAAAAAAAAAAAAGTATTATAAAATGCTACCTACCAAGGGCTTTAACAAGTCGGTAGGAGCAGGGAAAGATGCTGTCTTTCGGGTGGACAGCAGGTGGAATGGCCCTTTAATAGGCAGAGCAGCCTAAGAGAGCACAAAACCCCTCCCCTTAGCTTCTGTGGGAACTCAGGGCAAAATTACACCTGGTTCCCACATCCAAGATGGCCGCCCGAGCCTCAACCGCACTGCGCATGCGCGGGCGCATGCGCAGAACGTTCCTCGTGCACGGCCCTACTCCCCGCCTTACGAGGCGGTCCGCAGAGACGCCGAGACTCTGTGGAGCAAGGGGCGGCCTCGATTTGCATGGCGCTGCAGGGGGAATCCCAGGACTGGGAGCCAAGTACACAGGATCGGATGATTTCAAAGAAAACTTAAAGGGACAGGCTGAAAAGGTAAGACAAAAGGCAAGAAGGGAAAAGAAAAAGAGGGAAAGAGAAGGGGAAGATGACAATGAAAACGAACACAAACAAACAAACACACAAATAAGTACTGGGAAACCTAAAGGGGAATCCAAGCTGAAAAGAGGAAAAAAAAAAAAAAAGACGGTCCTTGTGCAAAATCCTGCAAAGCCAAACATTTAAAGATTTTTAAAGAGACAGTAGCAGTATGCGTTCCTATGAGGAAACACTGCAATTTGTACCCCAAAGATCCACAGAAGGGGGTTCCCGGCCTTATTAGTGCTTTGAGCGACCCAAGAACCGGGACTGCGCACAGGAGAGGCTGAACCCGGCGGAAAGCTGCCTGGAGGCAGAGGTATGGACATACTGCTTATTCTTCACCAGTCAGGAAGGTATGAGGAAAAAAAGGAGAATGATGGGACAGGGGGCTGGGCCTTTCTTTTATGCTACTCACTAGTCCTGAGGGAGGAGTAGAGGCGGGGCTCTATCACTAGTATGCTGCCATGGAGGCACCAGGAAAGATGTTTGCCTTTAGTTCTACTTTAAAGATGTTCCTTGAAATCTTCATTTATTTGTCCCCTGATACTCCTGTAGATGTGATCTTCTGGTGCTGCAGGGGATTAATATGGATGGCTCCACCTGTCACAGGCACCCAACAAAAATGCCCGCCCATTCCCCCTGCTCCGTTCATAGGAGTCATACTATCAGTTCCCGCAATTAAAAGCCCACTATGAATGGAGCAGGTGGACCTTTCATTTATCATTTATCTGCCTGTTCTCCATTCATAGACTGCTTTTCACTGTGGGAACTGATAGTACGGCTTCTATGAATGGTGCAGAGGAGTGAAAATGGCAGGCATAGCTGGCACTTTTGCCAAGTGCCTGTGACAGGTGGAGTGGCTCATATTAACCCCCGCGCACCAGAAGCTCACATCTACCAGGGGTATCTGGGGGGGGGGGGGGGGGGAATTTCAAGAAAAAGAACAGCCACCAGCACATGGAACACTTCTCATTCATGTAAGTACTGTCTCTGGTGCTGATTTTCAAAAACTCACTAAGCTTCATCTTATCTAAAGCAAAACCTTGTTTTTTGTTCTGAGGTGTTAATACCCCTGTATGTGTTTTTTTTTTATGTTTTTTTAACACCCCTGTATGTTTTTTTGTTTTGTTTTGTTTTGTTTTAATTGCTGTCTGTCCCTGTTAGAAAGACTCGCTTTTTCTATTTCTCCTTGAATAGAAATGAGGGGAAAATCCAAAAGTAAAGGGACACACATGGCAAAAAAAAAACTGGCAGGGGTTTAATCATTTCCTGCCCTATCTAAAATGAAAACTATATATGTGTGTGTGTATATATATATATATATATATATATATATATATATATATACACACACAGTATCTCACAAAAGTGAGTACACCCCTTACATTTTTGCAAATATTTTATTATATCTTTTCATGTGACAACACTGAAGAAATTACAATTTGCTACAATGTAAAGTAGTGGATTTACAGCTTGTATAACAGTGTCAATTTGCTGTCCCCTCAAAATAACTCAACACACAGCCAGTTTTAAACCGCTGGCAACAAAAGTGAGTACACCACTAAGTGAACATGTCCAAATTGGGCCCAATTAGCCATTTTCCCTCCCCCATGTCATGTGAATGATTAGTGTTACAAGGTCTCAGGTGTGAATGGGGAGCAGGTGTGTTAAATTTGGTGTTATCGCTCTCACTCTATCATACTGGTCACTGGAAGTTCAACATGGCACCTCATGGGAAAGAACTCTCTGAGGATTTGAAAAACGAATTGTTGCTCTACAAAAAGATGGCCTAAGCTTTAAGAAGATTTCCAAAACCCTGAAACTGAGCTGCAGCACGGTGGCCAAGACCATGCAGCAGTTTAACATGACAGGTTGCACTCAGAACAGGCCTCACCATGGTTGACCAAAGGAGTTTAATGCACATGCTCAGCGTCATATCCATAGGTTGTCTTTGGGAAATAGACGTATGAGTGCTGCCAGCTTTGCTGCAGACGTTGAAGAGGGGGGGGGGGGGGTCAGCCTGTCAGTGCTCAGACCATACGCCGCACTCTGCATCAAATTGGTCTGCATGGCTATCGTCCCAGAAGGAAGCCTCTTCTAAAGATGATGCACAAGAAAGCCTTCAAACAGTTTGCTGAAGACAAGCAGACTAAGGACATGGATTACTGGAGCCATATCCTGTGGTCTGATGAGACCAAGATAAACTTATTGGGTTCAGATGGTGTCAAGCCTGTGTGGCAGCAACCAGGGGAGAAGTACAAAGACAAGTGTGTCTTGCCTACAGTCAAGCATGGTGGTGGGAGTGTCATGGTCTGTGGCTGCATGAGTGCTGCTGGCACTGGGGGAGCTACAGTTTATTGAGGGAACCATGAATGCCAACATGTACTGTGACATACTTAAGCAGAGCATGAACCCCTCCCTTCGGAGACTAGGCCACAGGGCAGTATTCCAACAAAATTACCCCAAACGCACCTCCAAGATGACCACTGCCTTGCTAAAGAAGCTGAGGGTAAAGGTGATGGACTGGCCAAGCATATCTCCAGACCTAAACCCTATTGAGCATCTGTGGGGCATCCTCAAATGGAAGGTGGAGGAGTGCAAGGTCTCCAACATCCACCAGCTCTGTGATGTCGTCATGGAGGAATGGAAAAAGACTCTAGTGGCAACCTGGGAAGCTCTGGTGAACTCCATGCCCAAGAGGGTTAAGGCAGTATTGGAAAATAATGGTGGCCACACAAAATGTTGACACTTTGGGTCCAATTTGGACATTTTAACTTAGGGGTGTACTCACTTTTGTTTCCAGCAGTTTAGACATTAATGGCTGTGTGTTGAGTTATTTTGAGGGGACAGAAAAATTTACACTGTTATACAAGCTGTACACTCACTACTTTACATTGTAGCAAAGTGTAATTTCTTCAGTGTTGTCACATGAAAAGATATAATAAAATATTTACAAAAATGTGAGGGGTGTACTCACTTTTGTGAGATACTGTATGTATATATATATATATATATATATATATATATAAAATGTTACGCTAAAAAAAAAAATGACCATCTATCATCTGAACAGTAATATAAAATAAGTGCTAAAAAATAAACAATAAAAAATAAAGTCCGCAATGATCCCAGTGATCCAGTATAAATCCGTGATATAAAAAGTGCTGTGACAATTTTCAATAAAGAAAGAGTTCTGTGTCCAAATCTTCACCCAGTGATTAAACACAAGGCTTACCGGACAAAATTGACCACCCACTACAGATAGGTCAATTAGCGCATGTGTTGTAATGATATCTTTAATTCTTGAAGATGATAAACTGCCATGGGCAATACCACTGCACACCTCTGTGACTGATAACTCCGCAATATGTATAGTGGAGATAAACAAAAAGACCTCACATAGCATAACTCTGTATATATGTACAGTAATTTATTGGATACAAAGTAATAACACTCATATAACACACAATTAAAATTTGTGGATACACAAAAGATAGCTTCCCAATCACTGCCAGTATCGACATAGTGATGTCACAACATGAGGAGCACTCTTTCTTCATTGAAAGTTGTCACTGCACTCTTTATATCACAGATTAATATTTGAAATATGGTACTAGGGGTTCGTCAATAGTTGGGTGAAATCAGCTGATGTTTGTTAATAGAGCCAACAGGCCCAAATGCAAGTGAGTTTAGAGGGGGTTTTGTGTGTTATATGGATAAGCTCTTCCATTTCTGCAACTCTTTGAATACATTTAAACCAGTCAGAGAGCATTTGGGGTCCATAGAGCCCCACCTTCCCGATATGCACCTTCTAGCTGCATTAACAAGATGCATTGCGAGGGATTTGAAGTATGCCTTTTTTGAAGGGGAGAAATAGTGAAGGAGGAACTGTGCTGGAGTGTAGTCTAAAGGACTTCCTTTCAAAAAGGTTGTAGAAATTGGGCAGGACCAACAAATATGCAAAAGGGTACCAACTGCCTGTAAGACCGCACTACCATGCCGGAATCTTGTGCATTGCACATGGTTGCAGTGTGGCTCCTATTGAACTCAGTGGGTGAGTTTGACAAGCATGCCATTTTTAGCTGTACACCCCGAGTTACAAATACCAAAGCCCGTTTTTGCCACCCCTGACAGCCTGTCTAAAAGAGACCTAAGGATAAATTACAGGTTATATTGGAACTTCCTATCCCATAAAAATATTGACTATATATTTCAGCCTTCAAGCTGCTGACATTCAACCCTTAGCTTTTTAGACATACAAGCAGCAGAAAAAACAGAAAAAGAAGGGTGACGACAAACTCCAAAATTCATTTGATCATCCAGCTAGTAAAGAAAAGGTTGGCACAGTCATTGCATGATCCCCTGATTTCATTGGCTCAGGTTCAAGCCTGTTTGCCTTCAGGCAGCGCTTGTGGTCTTCCTGAGGCATCTTTTTTATGAGTCCCATAGCAGCTGGTCAGAATGCATGGCCTTTTAAAAATGCAGTGAAGTAGACTTTTTAATACTCTGTATTTGTGACAGTGATGACTTGTTTGACAGTTTCGTTATACTATGGATAAAGCTTTGCTACTCAGCCAGAACTGGTGTAAGATGTATAGCTTGCCATAAGCAGATGAAAGGGGACATTAATCTTAAACTAGAGGGTAAATGTGTAGTTGGAGAAATAGCTTTGTAATAAGGCATAATACAAATGAAAGAGAACACTGAGAGTGACAGCTGGAAGTGAGCACATTAGGGAGCATGTTTAGCGTGGAAACATTGAATATATCATTGTACATTCATGCCTGACATCTGAAGGATTTCTCTTCCGTTGTTTTAGCACTTCTGGCATGTTTCAGCCAGTTCCATACTGATCAGTTCTGCAATCATAACCTAGGTGGCTTACCAAAAATCTTAGATTTTAGACAGGCAGCTAGTGAGAGAAACATTTTAGGGGCTATTGCTAGGTCAAGAATGTAACATAGTGCTCCCTAATTTGTAAAAATGCAATTATTATAAATGGTCGGTTTAAATAGTTTGGGTCAATTTTAATTCAACAGTTTTTTATGTTTTAAAGTTTTAGAACTCCTTTTTGCTATATGCATACAATCCTTATTTTTTTACATGGAAACTGGACTCTCAGAGCACCTTAAAGCCTAGTACGCACAGGCCGAATGTCGGGCGACATCGGCCAGTTCAAAAGAAACCAGCTGAAATTCGGTCCATGTGTACTGCAGTCTGTTCGACAGAAGCTGGCCTTCTTTCGAAGGGGCATGACCAAAAAAGGCTTAGAGCGCTGACTGGAGTGTTCTGGCAGGAGGGCTACCCCCCCCCACAATAGCACAGCAGGGGAGATTGCTGTACTAACATCTGATAATTAGTACAGCGGCTCCTCCTGAGCTGTCAGTTATTTTTGTTCAGCCCTGCTGGGTTGAACAAAAAAAAACTACTAGTGTGTGTACAAGGCTTAAGTTAGGTAATGTAATGGTAAAGTGACAGCAGAGCATTAGCAGCCTGCCTTTTGTCTCCTTTTCTTTGATTGAAACCCAGTACTGAGTCACCTATTAGGGGATAGGCCAATGCCATGAGTCATTCACTTGTGTGTATAATATCCAGCTGGAGTTATTGAGTACAGTAAACAGGCCTTTTTAAGCAAAGTTGGTATGGAATGATAGCTAAATATGTAAAAAGAAGACTAGAGGTATACGTGCTGGCTGTATGTACAAATTTATTTTATGTTACCCTAACTAAAAAATTATAAAGTAGGTTTTTTGTTTTTTTTTTTTAGTCCTGACCATAATAAAAAGAAAGACAATCTATAGTCTATGAAACCATTTCACATTCCTTTTAAAGGTGTCATTGGATATCAGTAACATGACGGCCATTAACTTTGACTTTAACATCTACAATGTCTATGGGCCTTTGTTGTATCAGATTGATTGGATATATTTGGTAATAAAAGACTGTTCTAAGTGCTGTAATAAGAATGCAGACATGGGTCTGTAAATTTTCACACCTGTAACCTGGTGAGCCAAAAACAAAAAGCAGCACAGTGAAGTCCTCAAAGGTTAAAGTGACCAAGCTCGGGTACACGGGTGGGGGAGCAACTCCACTATATACAACAGCAACAAAACACTCAACTCAAAAATGGATACTGCTCACCCCTACCCAAGTGTGAAAATACATGTGCAAAGGAAAAAAGGGGCTCTTACATATATTAAAGGTCCTAGTGGACTCATAGAGAGGAGGGGACACGAGAGTATGGGAGTAAATAATGAATAATAATGGATGTGATGCTGTCTCCATTCACATAGAAAAATCGACCTTTATTGCAAACAATCTTTAAAAAACACACATCACAAGACATAATAAAAACCAGAAACCCAGCCAAACCTGCTCCAAAAAATAGGCTCATGGATGTTTTGACATCACTATGAGTCCACTAGGACTATTAATATATTATAGAGCATAGAGCCCTTTTTTTCCCCTTTGCACGTGTATTTGCACACTTGGGAAGGGATTGAGCAGTATCCATTTTTGAGTTGAGAGTTTTGAGACTGGTGAGCCAGAATATTGGTTTTATTGGTGTAAAAATATGTTTTTTAGGTTGAATTCAACAAACACCCAAAACACCTTGTATCGGCTAACCAATAAATCAAAAGAATGGAAAAAAACACTAAGATACAGCAGAGATACACCAGGGTAATAGAGTTCATGGAAGTGTTGATAGGAGGGAATATGGTATAAAAAAGTGAACAAGGTTATGATACATATTAATAGTAAGCAAAAACCTAGAAAAAAAATTGTGTGCATACAAATACAGTATTAAACAAGACAGCACTGTTAAAGTGTATGTATAGTCATGGCTTGTGGACAGAGTAGGGAAGGGTTTAAATCGCTGTCAGTTTATTTTTTTGTTGTCCACATGGGGACACATGACTATAACAAAAACCTGATGGCTTCTATCTCTTTTCCATTCCAAACAAAATGAGAAAAAAACATTTGGGCTATACAAACAGAATACAACAAGATCTGAGGTGAAGGGTGAATCATGAAGATAAAAGATGTGACTGATAACCCGACTGATGGCACAGCATTTACACTTATGTGGTAATTGTTTAACTCATTTTCAGGGGCTCGAGTTGATGTTCTGCAGGGAGAGGTTTATTCTGCGTTGCTAGCTGAGAACACACGTTTAAGGGAAGAACTGGATAAAGCTCGACAACCCACGACAGTGTTTACTCAAATCCTACCGGTGAGTAGGATAATTGGGTTAGATTTGCATCTTCATGTTTTCTTGCATTTTATAATGCGTTTTTGATGTGCATTTTGCACATGCATTAATGTGTGTTTTTATGCATCTTGCATTTTTTATGTTGGCCAATAACCACTCATTTTGGTTTGTAATTATGGGGTCAGATTGATTGCAAAACACATCATGCATTACTATTGACATCTATGTTCCTCAAAGTGCCTAAAAGGGGACAAAAAAAAAAAAATGAATTAGGATATTTCAAACAACGTGCTGCAGCGCAGTGCACAGTTGTGAACAGGCTCCCTCTATAACATTGCCTTTAATGACACATGAGTTTTAGTGTGCTCTGAGCTGCAGGGTAAAATGCAAATGTGTAAGCAGTGCCTTAGGATGCAGTATGACATGCTGATGTCAAAAGCCACCTTTTTAAAACCAATAGAAGACAAATAATACTCAAATAAGAACGCAGGCCAAAAAAATTAAAATATTAAGAAAGCCTTCACATTCTATACAGTTGACAAAGCTAACTGTAATTTATATACAGTATATTAAGCTAATAGTGCTGGGATAAAGGGCACGCTGTAAAGCATTTCATATGCTCCAACACCACTGCTGTGCATCTGGTACCATGCAGCGTCTAATGCACCTAAGAAAGCTGAAGAAATTTTAGTAAGCAGTACAAAGTGCAGTGATTGGTTTGCAGAGTGTGATAGCCAATAGCAACCAGTCAGGTTTCAGTGTTCTGAAATCAAATGAAGAAAACGGTGATGTCTCATTGGTAGCAGGGATAAGCTCAGGCATTTTCTGATGCTCGTCCTAACCCACCTGAGCTATCAAGCCAGGGAGCTGACACTGCGGACCGCCAATCATAAGCAACAAAGGCATTTTCCGCAGCCTCGCATATACCTCAGCCGCCTATGATTGGCTATTCACAGTGACAGCTTCCTGTTGGATAGCTCTGGTGGGTTTGGACTATGATCTGCGCTCATCCCTAATTGGTAGTCAGAATTTACTATTCTTTAACCTTTCTTCTTTATTTAGAACAATTCTATTTATAATTTTGTTGGCCCAGACTGCAGAATGTTCTTGTGCCAAGCAGTTTAACTAGGCCTGGGTTCTCATCAATTGTCTTTAATTCTACAGATTAAAGTACACCATTGGGTAAATTCCCCTCCCTTCCTGTACTATAGCCATAACAGGAAGTGAGAGAAAATCCCTTCAAAGTGAGGGAATCTCTGGTGTCACCAGGGTCACCGAAACAGGTGTCCCCGTGGGAAGATTTCCCTTTCTATTGATTGATGGGGAACAACCCATAATTTGAGATTTTCTTTCACTTTCATTCTCACTGATAATGGTACATAGGACAATTAGTGAGGGTAAATCTCCCTAATGAGATCACAGGCAGTAATAAAAACCTGCCAGGTGTTTTAATCCCTTTCCACTCTATCCAAAACTAAAGACAAAATGTCTTTAGTTATACTTTAAGCCTAGTCCTGTGAGACTGACCCTGTTAAACCTTTCATTTACCTTTGACTGCAAGGCACAAAGGTAGCATGTCTACCCTTCTATCCTAATATAATCAGTCTTATCGTTTATCTGCTCAACTTTGAAATGTTTCATTAATTCAGTAAGTATAATTTTGCACTTATTTTATGATACATAATTGGAGAATCAAATATTTTTTCCAGGCTCCTGAACAATTAACCGACAGTGAGAAGTTTTCTCTTCTAAGCAAATTGGAAAAATCACAAGCAAGAGTACAGAGCCTAGAAAGAGAGGTTAGCTCCCATACTATACATAAGTATATAGAATATTATATATAAGTCATCAGTGAACTAATATACGTGATTCTGTTGTTATAGTTTTGTGTTCTAACATTATCATGTTATTTCTCCTACTGTCAGCTGGAGGATTCAGCCCGGCGATGGGGCCGTGATAAACAGCAACTCCTTACACAGATTTCAGAGCAGGAGATGGGATTCAGCCGGACCCAAACTACTATCTTGCACCACTTTCCTACTGTAAGAAATAATATATATTAATATTCAATTTCTCTTCTGTGCTTAATGACGGAGTATTTTCTGAAAGTGTCTAGTCCTGAGTTTCGAGAATAGACATTTTCTTTTTTCTTTAAAGTTACACCAAACGATATCCTTATTCCATAAATCCAAAAATCCATACACATCCAATAGTTAAAGCAGAACTATAAGTAAAAAAAAAAATGTGAACAGGCAGGTTTTTTGTTTTATAAGGAACATTCAATGTTGTACAATACAATACATTTACCTGCCTGTTCATAATGCTCTGAAGAATGTAGACAGAGCTGTACATTTCCCACCCCGTGCCAGTGTGCCAGGATGGCTCCCGAACATGCACAGGAGTGACGTTATCTCACACAGGGCAATTAGGACCCCAATACCAGCACCTGGAAGAACCTGGGGAGTAGATACCCAGTCTGGCGGGCATTAACATTGGAGCATGGATGAGTATTTCTGCCTTTTAATCTGTTTTAAAGCGGTTGTATACCCATAAAAAAAAAAACCCTGTAAGACAAAGGCATAATGAGCTAGTATGCATCGCATACTAGCTCATTATGAAATACTTACGTTAGAATAAAGCCCCTGCGCGGTCGTCTGGACAACGCTGAGGGAGCTGACATGCTCCCTCGGCGTCTCTTCCTGGTTCGGCGGCTCCGGCGATGTGCGCGCGGGAGTTTCACTTTCCGGCAAAATCCGGCAAGGAGCTCTGAAGGTCCGCCGGACCTTCAGAGCGCATGCGCCGCAGACGTCAGAGGCTGCATGCAGGTTTAATATCTCCTAAACCGTGCAGGTTTAGGAGATATTAATTGTACCTACAGGTAAGCCTTATTATAGGCTTACCTGCAGGTAAAAGTCAAATAGCGGAGTATACTACCGCTTTAATGGCCCTGTAATCTATTTGTCATTACATTTTTTTTGTGTATGTGTTTTTCGGCCTCCTTACAACATAAGATTTTTTGAAACCAGGATTTAGTGTCACTTTAAAACAAACCTAATGCCTAGTACACGCAAACAGAAAATTGGATGAAAAATACTCCTTTCAAAGCGATCGTACCATAATCTGATAGTTAATACAGAGCTTTCGATAGCCGACCACGACAGTTCATTCAAAATTATCTGAAGGGACAAACTTGAAAATTTTTCTCGTACAATACCAGATCGTACGATTTTCAATTAATCAGTACAGCTTTCGTCTGAAAAAAATCGGAAGAGAAAGACCACGTATGCTCGGAAATGAAAGAATACATTACAATACGATACAACACATCACATCACTTCCGAAGTTGTATTCTGTTGTAGGAGAATTTTCATAAGTTTAGTAACCTGATCATTTTTGATACGAGACTAGCATGCAAAAAAATGCATGATCATTCATCCGATATTTCATTGTGTGTACGAGGCTTAAGTCTGAAAACAAAGGTACCAAAGTTTACCACCAAAGCACTAAAAGTCAAAAAAAGCTCAATTATTTGTAGCAAACTTGTCCACTTATTTTCTTCTGTTCTTCTATATCTCAGTAGTTCTTTCAACTCTTACAGTGATAATATCAACTTTCTCTCTAGAGAGTTAGCGTCTTTCCTCTGCCTTGCTTCTGTCACTCCTATGACATTCACCTCCATACAAGTAAACCCAGCCATCTTGACAAACGCTGACAGCATTCTTGGTGTAAAAGCCAGTTAATAAGAAAAAAAAAATCCTTCAACAAGTATCTCCTAGTTTTCAAGAGACTATCATACTTTGAAGACCATCTGTACTGTCTCCTTGTAGATCAATCAGATGTCAAGTGTATACCTAATCGCCTTATACTGCCCGTTCTAAAGCCATTAATCCATAAGATCTTGAAGAAACAGACGCATTAATTCAACAATCATGCTGAACTGTTACACAGTACGCAAACTGTCACTTTCAGCCTTTCCACCACATCCTGGCATGGCTACTGACTTTGTTAGTAAGTTGCTAATGCTGGCCGTAGCTGTAATAATATAATCATTAGAATATATAGAATTATATACTCACAAAAATTAAAGTGGTTGTAAAGCTCAGACAGGAAATCTGAACAAAGCATTTCCTTCTATAGTGTGCACTTGTCTCAATCCAGAGCGCTAAGTGTCAATTCCGTCTGCTGCTCATTCCTCTGCTATGTGCATGAGTCACTTCTGACAAGTTTTCCTGACACAAAAAAGTAAAATGGCATCAGGGAGAGTTTTATGCAATGAGCCTTCTCTCTCTTTTTTTTAACTTCCCTAAATGGACCTTCTTTTCTGAATTGAAGTGTCTGGGAAGATCTTAAGAACCAAGTAATTCCTGTGAATTTGAGGATTTCCATCCTGGGCTGTTTGACCATTTTTTAAATAAGTGGTCAAATAAATCTGGTAAATGAGTTGAGCCACTGGGTGTATTGTTAAAGTGATTGTAAAGATTTAAATTTTAGTTAAAAAACAAAAAACAAACATGTTATACTTACCTGCTCTGTGCAATGGTTTTGCACAGAGCAGCCCCGAGCTTCCTCTTCTCGGGTCACTTGTGCTCACTCCCAAACTTGGCCCCACCCCCTGCTACCTCCTCACTGGCAGTGATTGACAGCAGCAGGGGTCAATGACTCCCCTGTTGTCTCTGAGCCATTGAGGAGGGAGAGAGCCAGGAGAGCCTCAGCTGCATGCAAAAAGTTTACCTAATGCTTAGAATTCATTAAAAAAAAACTTTCTGCATTTAGAACCATTTTAAGGGTGTGAAGCACAGGCACTTTACCACTTTGGATGTGAAGACTGCTGGCACATTTTTTCACTTTTGTGTAACTCATTACTCAAACACTATTTGGTGTGTAGACTTCCTACTGGCTACATCTGATATATTTTATTTCAACTATTATATGTAATGTAAATGTATTAATCATGCACATTTTGTGAATCTTCACTGTAGGATTTATGTGGACTACATTGGCATTTTATGTATTCAGTTATTTTTGTGGGTAACACTCTATGCTTTTTATATAATCTTATGCTAATATCCTAATACAGCAGCTTGGTCTTGTTGTCTGTCTCATTAGATTTTTTGGTTTTGATTTAATAATACAATTGTTTGATAGAACAATCATTTTGATGAAGAAGAACTGTATCTTTCAGAAACTCGACTAATTGGGAAGCTTCATCAATGAATTTGAGTAAAAATGGCAACCAATTCTGATAGAAAATTCATCTGAAACTACTCAAACTAATCCTTTTCCTTTTTTGTGTGTGTTCAATGATTGCTTTTGAACAAACGGTCCAGTAAAATGATCATATCTGTGCCAATTTAGTGTTACATATATGGTAACCTAAGGCCTCCATCACACAGGCATACACCAGGTTTCAGCAGTAAGAATCAGCACATTATTTCAGCTAGAATGACAGGTGCATGCAAATAGCAGAGAACACCCAGCCTGAACAAAGTAATGACAAGGCAACAGCAGCTGTCACTGCTCACATGTAGCCACTCTTGTAGGGGGCCAAAGCACACAAGGGGGCCCAAAGAAGGGGGGGATTAGTGACAGACAACAATTGGGTTTGTCTTCCTCCAGCAGATGAAAGCTGGTCTCTCCCTACCTTCCTGCTGCCAGGTTTTAGCTGCTGAAGGAAGAGAGAGACGCAATGGTCGTCCGTCACTAATCCTCCTCCCTGTGTGGCCCCCCGCTGGCTCTAATGTTAGCTCTGCTAGGTGAGCTTATTACCTTCTGTAACTTTGTTTCTCTCCCTGCAGTTTGTCCCATCTCATCTTTCTAATCCCAGAGCTCCAACTGCCCAGAGTGTGAATATGTTTTACCCTTTCTCCTCCATTGCTCTGTCTTCCTGACACAGTCACAGCTGATCAGCTGTATCCCCATGGTGTGAAGAATTTATTGTTACAACGCTTCCATAGCTGCCTTTTATCTTGTCCCAGTGCAGTTTAGTGTGCTTTATGTAGCTGAGCTTCCCACTCCTCTCCTCCAGACTGCTTCCTGATCTATGCAACATTGCTTCTTCTCCCCTACACTGTCAGTTCCCTCTGCAAATCCATGTATAAACGCCTTCTATTTAACCATTCACTAAGTGATCTGGCAGTAGTAAACTCCATTTTGTATCTTGTATCTGAAGGTAAGCCTATAATAGGGCTTAACTGTGGATACAGTGAGTATCTCCTAAACGTAGCAGCCGGTGATAGCATGTGCACTGCGCTCTCAATGGACAGCATACCATCCATTGAGAGAGCTGTGCTGTGACCATGACTCCCGTGCGCATGCGTGGGAGTTACATCATCAAAGTTTGGCCAAACGACTGGAGCCCAAGAATCCAGAGATAAGACCAGACAAAGATTGAATCTTTCTTAGTAGTGACAGCACGCCACTGGAGAGATCTGTTTTTAGGTAAGTCTGTCATGATGATATTTCACCAAAGCCTGCCTCACCCCCCTTCCGAACAGGCTTGGTAAAAATAAATTGTTAGAAAAATATAATTAAGGGTTCATTAACACAGGTACTCTGGCTGTGGGAAGGAGGGGTTTGGGCTGGAGCCGCCTGTCATTCTATGGGGATGCAGCTCCTGTACGAACACAGCCGCAGGTCCTAATTTGACAGGTGTGAGGTAAGTGGCCCCCGAATGCACACTGTCTGTGTTCAGAGCCGTACACCTGCATCCCCACACCTGTCAAATTAGGACCTGCAGCTGTTTTCGTACAGCTCCAGGTGGCTCAAGCCACATAAATTAACTAATGATTCACACTGTACAGACCACTGCAACCATGAGCATGAGCCCCAAGACATTATCCACAAAGAGCTTTATTAACTCAGTTTCATCTAGATTTAGCAGGAATTCTGTTAGTTTTATTGTATTTGTGTCTGCTAATAATGATTTTAGTGTATTTTTATCTAAATATAGCTTTCATATTTTCTTGGGGGGGGGGGGGGGTTGGTTCTGTCAGGTAGTCTGTACGACGGGGCCCTGCGATTTTTATCAGTAGCCCTGTGCGCACCAAACATTTACCTTTGGGTAGATTTAGACTGAGTGACCACAGCTATGTGCATACAGTCTAAACCTAGCCCAGATGAAATATAATCCATTAGAAAAGTTTTTAGTAACATCCAAAGTGTAAGTATCTTATGATAAATCCCATAAATCGTTGGTAAAGGATTTAATGTTTTATTATTTGACTTGTGTAGTGGGTAGCATTAGTATTTGTGGGGTTTTACACAATTTTAGGAGAGCATTTTTAAAATAGTATAGTATTATACTGTCCTTTTCATCACCTGACGGGTTTTTCTTTAAAATACTTTGTGAGTTAACATTTATTTACGGAAGTTAATTGGGCATTATTAACAGAGGTGCAACTTTAAGACATTCACACACACTTGATTTATTTATTTTTTCAGTAGCTGAATTTACTTTAATTACTATCTACATACCCTTTTTTATCTTTCCTTTTCAGAAGGGCCAAGACCATCCCATGAAGAGACATGTCAAGCTTGATCCTTTAATTTGACTTTTACAGAACTACAAGAGAGCAACACTCCTAAATGTTTTTTAAACTGTTACAAAGCAATGGAGAGATACTGTTATCAACGTGATAAAGGATTTTACTGGAATCCATTTAGAGCTCCCATTCCTGGAGATATAATAGAAAGACTATAAATGATCATGAAATATGTATGACACCACCCTGGAAAACACAGAGCAAATCCTATGACTCCAGATCCTGGGAAGTGCATTGAATGATTTAAATTATTTATATTTTAAACTTTTTTTATTTAATTAATGCCGAAAGGGGTAAAATAAATTGTTTCTTTATAAGGCAATAGTAACCATCTTGTTATTAATACAGAACACAGAATGACTTGTTCACATGCACAAATAAAATATTACAATTTTGTTGACCCTATTTCTAATGTAAACCCTTAAGATTATTAAAGTTGGGGAAAATTAGAACTCCTAAATCAAAATACTGATATAGCCCTACTTATAGTGAGGCAGCTAGCTTAAAGTTGAACTATAGGCAAAACTTTCATTTTCGATAGAGTAAGAGAGGGTTATATCCCCTGTCAGATATTTGATAATGGTAAACAGGACAAATTGAGAGGGTGAATCTTCCTAACAGGGGCACAGACAGCAATAAAAACTGCCATCTTCACTCCATCCAAAACGAAAAAAAAATGTTTTTTGCTTTTAGTTATACCTTAAAGCTTAGCTCCAGTTTGGACAGACCCCCAACTCCCACTCATTGGAGAGATCTCATCACTTTGTAGTCCCCTTGCATTCCTTTGTTTCCTTTACATTACATACCTTGTTTTGGAACTGTCATTGGTCTGATCACATAAAGCCCCCAGGTCCAGTTCTTCTTCCACACTGTTCTCTTCATTCTCCTGTGAACCCAGGGTGTCATTTAGCCTTAGGGGAACAACAGCTGGAACCAGAGGAAGACATGGAGTGCTGCTCTGGAGTGTGAAGATAATGAGCACTGCCAGGGCCGATCCTAGGGTCACAGGCGCCTGGGTGCAGAAATTTTTCTGGCGCCCCCATATGGGCGTGGTCATCTTACTAGCTCCTCCCCTTTACACATGTTTCTATGGCAACGACTCAAACACAGAGATGCTCCCCTAAGAAGTCTTCCTTACCCCGGGACCCTCCTACGATCTCTTAACAATAAACAAATTACAGGAAGAGAAGCAGAGTACTCTAATGGGAACTGGAGGGGGGTCTATCTAATGGACACAGAGAGGGCATCTGTTAGAGAGTCTGTTAGACAGAGCCCCCAGACAGGAGATGGTAAGAGACTGAAGACTTGATACAAGAGATGGTCAGAGACTGCGGATATGATACAAGAGATTAATGCTATGATGCAGCCTCATCAGTGCCCACCAAATGCAGCCTTATCAGTGCCCACCAAATGCAGGCTTATCAGTGCCCACCAAATGCAGCCTTATCAGTGCCCACCAAATGCAGCTTACCAGTGCCCACCAAATGCAGCTTACCAGTGCCCACCAAATGCAGCTTACCAGTGCCCACCAAATGCAGCCTTATCAGTGCCCACCAAATGCAGCCTACCAGTGCCCACCAAATGCAGCCTTATCAGTGCCCACCAAATGCAGCCTACCAGTGCCCACCAAATGCAGCCTCATCAGTGCCCACCAAATGCAGCTTACCAGTGCCCACCAAATGCAGCTTACCAGTGCCCACCAAATGCAGCCTACCAGTGCCCACCAAATGCAGCCTTATCAGTGCCCACCAAATGCGGCTTACCAGAGCCCACCAAATGCAGCCTTATCAGTGTCCACCAAATGCAGCCTTATCAGTGTCCACCAAATACAGCCTTCCAGTGCCCACCAAATGCAGCCTTATCAGTGCCCACCAAATGTAGCCTACCAGTGCCCACCAAATGCAGCTTACCAGTCCCCACAAAATGCAGCTTACCAGTGCCCACCAAATGCAGATTACCAGTGCCCACCAAATGCAGCCTACCAGTGCCAACCAAATGCAGCCTTATCAGTGCCCACCAAATGTGGCTTACCAGAGCCCACCAAATGCAGCCTTATCAGTGTCCACCAAATGCAGCCTTCCAGTGCCCACCAAATACAGCCTTCCAGTGCCCACCAAATGCAGCCTTATCAGTGCCCACCAAATGCAGATTACCAGTGCCCACCAAATGCAGCTTACCAGTGCCCACCAAATGCAGCCTTATCAGTGCCCACCAAATGCAGCCTACCAGTGCCCACCAAATGCAGCTTACCAGAGCCCACCAAATGCAGCCTACCAGAGCCCACCAAATGCAGCCTACCAGAGCCCACCAAATGCAGATTACCAGAGCCCACCAAATGGAGCCTTAACAGTGCCCACCAAATGCAGCCTACCCCCCACCCTGACCACACGCTCAGATACCCCCCACTCTGATCACACCCCCCAGATACCCCACCATCCGGATCACAAACACCTCCAGATACCCCCACCCTGATCACACGCCCAGATACCCTCACTCTGAACACGCCCCCCAGCTACCCCCCACTCTGATCATACCCCCTACTCTGATCACGCCCCCCCCCAGATACTCCTTCATCCTTATCGCACACCTCCAGATATCCCCACTCTGATCACATGCTCAGATACCCCCTACTCTGAAAACACCCCTCATATACCAGCCCCCACTCTGATCACACCCCCCAAATACCCCCCCCCCACTCTGATCACAGCCCCCAGATACCCCCCATACTCTGAAAACTCCCCTCATATACCCACCCCCACGCTGATCACACCCCCTTAGATACCCCCTCACTCTGACCACCCCCCCTCCAGATACCCACCACACTCTAAACACACCACCTAGATACCCCCCCACCTAGATATCCCACCCCACTCTGATCACACCCCCCTAAATACCCCCCAGTCTGCTCACACACTACAGTCTTTCTTTACATTACAGTATCTCCCCTGTCTGGGGACACTTACTTTTGTCAGGCTCCAGAATGAGGACACATCATGGGACAGCCTCAGACATTAGGCTCACTACAGGCTCCTGGGGGAGGAGCCGAGTGCAGAGGGGTGGAGCCCTGTCCATAGTGCTGCATGTGGATCTTCTGATTGGCCCTCCGCTGTGGCCAATGGAGACAGAATAGGCGTGGACTAAAGCATGTGAGAGACACCGGCCGCTCTCTCTTCTCCCGCACTGATAAGGGAGGGGGAGGGGGGGCACTCTGACAGCCCGCAGCTCGCCTCTCCCCAGTGTCACAGCGCCGGCCCTGTGTACACCTCTGGAGGAGGAGAGGACAGACCGGCGCCGCAGCTAGTCTCTCCCCTGTGTCACAGCGCTGGTCTGTGTACGCCGCTGGAGGAGGAGAGGACTCAGTGCCACTGGAGCTTCGGCGCCCCTCCCCCGCCTCAGCTCGCGGCGCCTGGGTGCGGTGAACCCCGTGAACCCGCCCAGGATCGGCCCTGAGCACTGCTTTTGGACCCATTTTTTTTTTTTACAAAGGTTGTCTTTAGAGGATAGGTGATGGCGCCCCAGAACCGCTGCTTTTGCGCACCCACGGGGGCATGCAGTGCAGCGATATCGGCCGTGCCGTGTTCCTAGGACACCCTAGGACATAGCGTGACCCCAATCTCGGTAAAGAGCCGATGACACGGCTCTTTACCTATTTGATCAGCTGTGTCCAACCACAACCGGTCACATTTAAACAAGGAAGTGCTGTTTATTGGCATCTCCTCGCGGGGGAGACCTGTACAGGTAATCAGGGCAGTGATCATCAGTGCCCTGATT
The DNA here is from genome assembly GCF_965119305.1 of Pelophylax lessonae. NCBI lineage: Eukaryota > Metazoa > Chordata > Amphibia > Anura > Ranidae > Pelophylax > Pelophylax lessonae. The sequence continues at coordinate 131,427,294 of NC_138771.1, forward strand.
GTAGTACAGTCCCAGAAGTGCCCATCAGTGACACCAATCAGTGCTCATCAGTGACACCAATCAGTGCCCATTAGTGCTGCCCATCAGTGCCGCCCATCAGTGCTGCCTATCCGTGCCGTCTATCACTGCCTTAAAGTGCCACCTATCAGTGCCACCTATCATTGCCGCCTATCAGTGCTCATCAGTGCCACCTATCAGTGCCCATCAGTGCAGCATATTAGTGCCTTCTCATCAGTGCCCTTCAGTGCTGTCTCATTAGTGCGCATAAGTGCCACCTCATCAGTGCCCATCAGTGCAGCCTATCAGTGACCATCAATGCCGCCTCATTGCACACATCAATAAAGGAGAAAATGTATTATTTATTTGCAAAATTTACTGACAAAATTTTAGCAAAAAAATAAAAAACCCAGCAGTGAATAAATGCAACCAAAATAAAGATCTATTTGTGTGCAAAAAAATGATAAAAACTTAATTTGGGTACAGTGTTGCATGACCGCGCAATTGTCATTCAAAGTGTGACAGCACTGAAAGCTGAAAATTGGCCTGGGCAGGAAGAGGGTAAACTGTGGAAGCTGTGCTGAAAAAGGCAGGCAAAGGGCAAAATACTAGTTACCAGCCTGTGGTTTTCCTACAGCTGATCTTTCCCCGATTACTGACTCGCTATACCTTGTTTTGCACTTTGTCTCTATGCGGAAGCAGCCATCCTAGTAGAGGCCTTATTTCACTAGTTGTCTGATGAGTAGTGGGGGAATGTTCATGAAGCAACAGGAGAGGTGGAGAAAGCAATGATCTACAAATTGAATGAAGCAGAAGCTCCTTGCACTGCAGGACCTCAGATGCAGCTTTATCTACGGCAAGCATTGAGGAGAACAGTGAGCAGCACAGTAGTAACATATGAAATCTTACTCTAAATCTCGTGAGACTAGCAGTCAGAGGCAGCAATGTCTTAGATTCACACTGCAGATATAGGTTACAAGGCTTTAGCCTAGGTTCACACTATTGTGGGTGTGGGAATCGCCCCCTTTTCTTGCACCTGCAACCACCCGCAGCCAAAACACGCTGCTCTTTAAAAACACGCAAAGCTGCCATTCATTCTTAAATGGAAGCCCACTCATCTAAAAACGCAGCAGATTAGTGTGAACTAGGTCTCAGGCACAAGAGTGCATAAGCACAATCTGACGTCAGGAAGTGCACTTCTTTTTTTTTTAAAGATAAATAATACATTTGCTAAGGCACTGCATAGGTAGAAACAATATGCCCTATAGCAGTGATGGCGCACCTTGGCACCCCAGATGTTTTGGAACTACATGTCCCATGATGCTCATGCACTCTGCAATGTAGTTGAGCATCATGGGAAATGTAGTTCCAAAACATCTGGGGTGCCAAGGTTCGCCATCACTGCCCTATAGCATAGAATTGTAGCGCTACCCCTATGAGGATCTGTATCCCTGACCTTGCAAGACCTCTGACACTCTGGGTTCTGACATTCTTGTGGTGTTAAAATATATTTAGAAACACCCACAATCAAGTAAAGCAATTGTATCTTATTTACTGAAGGATTATTAGCAATGAAGTTCAGTAACATAAAATTGTCACTTGCTAAGTATTTACTACAACAAATAACCCTGACAGCAGAAACAGTCAAAGAATGATAACTGATGGCAGTATAATATGAACACTTACACAGAACCATTGAGGGCTTGAATTGAGCTCTATGGATACAGGCAGAAGGAATGACCAGCTTTTGTCAGACCACTTCCTTCTCTTTACTGACACCACAGTCCCAAAGAACCATATAAATACTGTATTTAGTTCAATTCAAATGATATAGCCCTTAAGTCTTTAGACCTGCTCTTTTAGTAGATAGAGTCGTGGGTGGAAGTATGGGCCCTTATGGTGCGAATGGCTTTTATCCCTTGTGGGAAGGGGGGGGGGTGATGTTGTAGTCTCTCAAAAAAAGAGAGGCCTTGCGTCTTCAGCTAGCTCTTTAACCTCCCTGGCGGTATTCCGGAGTGTGGCTCGGGTTGGAATTTCAGTGCCATTAGTGGTAACCCGAGCCACACTCGGGGTACCGCCAGGGAGAAATCGTTGGATCCTGGTAGAGTTTACTTACCTTGTCCCCGGGATCCAGCGATGTACTCTGGCAGTGTACGGCGGCCGGATCTTCCACCTGATGCTGTTTCCCCCGACTTCCGTTCCTTGCGAGCGTCGCGTCGCAGGGGGGGTGGAACCGGTGGCAAATTTAAAAAGTAAAACACACAAGCACACTGATATATTGTAATCCTATTGGATTACATTACTAAATAAAATAAATTGACCTAAGTTTGCCCCCCAGTGCCCTTGCCTGCAGTTTTATTGTACTTACAAATACATATGTATATATATATATATATATATATATATATACGTATATACAGTATATATATATATATATATACACAGTATCTCACAAAAGTGAGTACACCCCTCACAATTTTGTAAATATTTTAACATATCTTTTCATGTAACAACACTGAAGAAATTACACTTTGCTACAATGTAAAGTAGTGAGTGTACAGATTGTATAACAGTGTAAATGTGCTGACCCCTCAAAATAACTCAAGACACAGCCATTAATGTCTAAACTGCTGGCAACAAAAGTGAGTACACCCCTAAGTGAAAATGTCCAAATAGGGCCCAAAGTGTCAATATTTTGTGTGGCCACCATTATTTTCCAGCACTGCCTTAACGCTCTTGGGCATGGAGTTCACCAGAACTTCACAGGTTGCCAATGGAGTCCTCTTCCACTCCTCCATGATGACATCACAGAACTGGTGGATGTTAGGGACCTTGCGCTCTCCCACCTACCATTTGATGCCCCACAAATGCTCAATAGGGTTTAGGTCTGGAGACATGCTTGGCCAATCCATCACCTTTACCCTCAGCTTCTTTAGCAAGGCAGTGGTTGTCTTGGAGGTGTGTTTTGGGATCTTTATCATGTTGGAATACTGCCCTGTGTCCCAGTCTCCGAAGAGATGGGATCGTGCTCTGCTTCAGTATGTCATAGTACATGTTGGCATTCATAGTTCCCTCAATAATGAACTGTAGCTCCCCAGTGCGGGCAGCACTCATGCAGCCCTAGACCATCACACTCCCGTTACCATGCTTCACTGTAGGCAAGACACACTTCCCTTTGTACTCCTCACCTGGTTGCCACAGCACACGCTTGAACCCATCTGGACCAAATAGGTTTATCTTGGTCTCATCAGACCACAGGACATAGTTCCAGTAATCCATGTCCTTAGTCTGCTTGTCTTCAGCAAACTGTTGGCGGGCTTTCTTGTGCAGCATCTTTAGAAGAGGCTTCCTTCTGGGATGACAGCCATGCAGACCAATTTGATGCAGTGTAGGGCGTATAGTCTGAGCACTGACAGGCTGACCCCCCACCCCTTCAACTTCTGCAGCAATGCTGGCAGCACTCATATTCCTATTTCATCTATTACAACCTCTGTATATGATGCTGAGCACGTGCACTCAACTTCTTTGGTCGACCATGGTGACGCTTGTTCTGAGTGAAACCTGCCCTATTTAACCACTGTATGGTCTTGGCCACCATGCTGCAGCTCAGTTTCAGGGTCTTGGCAATCTTCTTATAGCCTAGGCCATCTTTATGTAGAGCAACAATTCTTTTTTTCAGATCCTCAGAGAGTTCTTTGCCATGAGGTGCCATGTTGAACTTCTAGTGACCAGTATAAGAGAGTGAGAGTGATAACACCAAATTTAAGACACCTGCTCCTCAGTCACACCTGAGACCTTGTTACACGAATGGGTAACATGATACCGGGGAAGTAAAATTGCTAATTGGGCCCAATTTGGACTTTTACACTTAAGGGGTGTACTCACTTTTGTTGCCAGCGGTTTAGAGATTATTGGTTGTGTGTGTTGAAGTATTTTGAGGGGACAGCACATTTACACTGTTATACAAGCTGTTAACTCACTACTTTACATTGTAGCAAAGTGTAATTTCTTCAGTGTTGTCACATGAAAAGATACAGTATAATAAAATATTTACAAAAATGTGAGGGGTGCACTTACCTTTGTGAGATACTGTATATATATATATATACATATATATATACTTCAACTTATTTATAGTTATTTATTATATTATAATTTATGATTTTGTGTTTCAAAAGTTATCATACCCGAGACGTTATAAAGAAAAACGCACAGTAAAAAAAAAATCATATAAATAGTTGGTTTGGGCTGCTCGTCCTTAAGAAATAATGGTACCACTTTCAGCACCTAAAATCTGAAATAATCATACCGCCAGGGAGGTTAATGTTGTCAAGGGTTATGTAAAGTATGCTTGTGGTGTCCTGACAAGCAGAGGGAACACTGTTGCTGCTCAGCAAAGGGTAAGTGCAACACAAAATTCTCCTACAAGTTTAGTCAGAGAGACAAGACAACAGTGTCTGCATGCAGTGTCCTTTGTTATAGGAAGATGGGAAAGTGTCCACTCATCAATTCCAGTGACCTTCGGTCTTGTTATTCAGTATTTCCATCTTACGTTTTTTTCTTTTAAAAATAAGAGTCTGGAGATCCAAACCTGCCCGATGAAAGAAACGATTCCATTCTTTAGAGGAAGTTTCAAGTAGGCCGTCCGGGGGGGCCACATCCCACCTAAGACCCCTACTGATGATCCCTTCTGAAAGGTAGGTCTCTATTGTGCAAATATTCCACCAGACCCTCACTTGTTTTTCAAGTGTTCCAGATAATATTTTGAGGGTTTTAGAGATATCCTCATCTCCCGAAGTAACCAGATTGGGATTAAAATTAAATATATTCTTTAGATCAAGTTGCCTGGAGCTCAGGAACTTAATTGCCTCCATAGCTGCAAGGTAAAAATTATGAAATATATATAACACAACTGATCTGATGGCCACCTCTCCTTAGTGATCCTATGTGCTTAGGAGTGTTAAAAATACCAAAGAAAAAAGGAAACAAAAGAAATGCTGCTACTTAAAATGATGATATCTATATAAAAGATAATATAAATATATGTTGCTGCACAAGACAGCAGCGATACTAATATTTATCTGTAGCGCATTGATGGTTAAACTTCTACCAACATTCAGTAAAACATAGACACAGGTAAATATAAACAGGTAAATATAAACAGGTGTGTACCCACTAATTACCATCACTTATATTATGCACGCATATTGAACCATAAAAAGTCCATAAATAGTCCCTAAGATAAAAAGCTGTTATCAAATCCTTTTGCTTATCAATGTGATTGAAAAAGATGATTCCTGATATTATAGGGATCACCACCACGCTCCACCACCTCTGTGTTGGGGTTAGAAAAATTGGCCACTCACCAACTTTCAGTGCCTACCCACTCTCATGGATTAGGAGGCACTGGCATGTCCTGGGAATGGACAAGACTTTAGGCCCAGTTCTGCCGAGTGTCCCTTCATTCATTTACAGGAGAGCTCCCAATTTCGGTGACCGTATTGTACAAAACATTTTGGACTCTCCTGATACCTTCTTCCCAGGCAGGAAGGGTTTCCACGCTTGTGGGAGGTGTAGAGCTTGCTTTTTCACTCCCACTAACCCTAAAAGGAGGACGGATTTTTCTGTTACTGCCATCAATAAAACTTTTAAGAATTTAATCACTTGTGATACCACCCATGTGGTGTATGGGCTTATGTGCCCCTGTAAAAAGGTGTACATAGGCCGTACTAAAAGAACAGTAAAGAAAAGAGTGGGTGAGCATATAACTAATATATTGCTGGGAAAAAAGGAGCACAGTGTGTCCGCTCACTTTAAGTGGCATCATCAAAAGGACCCAAGAGGCCTCCAATTTTTGGGGATAGAAAGGGTGACCCCCATCTTGGAGCCAATTGGGTCAGAGAATTATCTAAGCGTGAAACGAAATGGATTTTTCTAACACAAGCATTAGATCCATTAGGGTTGAATATTGAACTGGACCTGAATTGCTTCATTAGTGATGCTTAAATTATGTTCCTTTGTGGTTAATATCTTATATATGCTTTTAGGCTTATACATTATATGCTATGCACCCAGGATTTCCTATATTTTATATGTCGATTTTAGTCTGGAGATTTTTATTTACGTGGATATCTCTATGTATGTGTATATAGTATATATACAGTTAGAGTTATATTTTATATTGGTTATTTTATATTTTATGCTTTATATTCACTTTATGTAATGCATACATGCTTTGTATGACATACTAATTGTGTGATTTATGTGCATTTTTAATCTTGGAATGCTGCTACTGGGTTGTTTACAATCCCTAGGTGCTCTCATAACCCCCCTGTTTTCTTATATACATCATTTTTAAATTTATGATTAAATACACATTTTTTATATTTAGCCAAAATATAGGCTGTAATATTGGGAGATATATGTGGTGTATGAGGCAGCGTTGTGCTATTTATGGCTGTGTAAGCTGCCCTTCTCCTGTTGAGTGCTTTGGTGCCGTTTGGGCATTGAGGGGGTTAAAAGCACTGATGGATAAAATGTCCATTCAGGCAAGCAATATCGTTTGCCAGATCTCCTTGGGAGTTATGGCGTACCATTGTAGGGCAGTGTGTGCTACTCCTGTCTTGGGATATTTTGCAATCTATATCTAAATTGGCATGTGTGGGGTTAAAAGCACAGATGGATAACTCCATCTGTGCTGTTTGTAGCATCTAGTGATGACCTATGAGCCGCATTTCCAATGTACCAATCCGCGCTTGCTCGTGGGGATAGGGAGAGTAGTGGTGCAATACAAAAGTGGAGCAGCCGTGCCGTGTAGCCACGCCCCTGGTGAAGAAGTCAGGAAGTGACGAAACGCGTCGAGGCGTGGCTAGACGGCGTCCACAACACAGTTGCATACGGAGAGGAGACAGTCTGAGCGGTCCCTGGCGTTCGGCATGGAACTAACTCCAGACCATCTGATGACCAAGGATTCTTCGTATGACGCTACATGCATTTACTTTATGTTTACTGTATGTTGTACAAGTGCAATATGATTTTATTCTAATAAATTCATATGTTAAAAAGGTTATTACGCTATTGGCGGTCCTTCTCTCTTTTTCCATACATGAGGGGGACTATAGTATTGGATGGAATATTATGATTGGATGATTGTTTGATGAATACCTTTGATGGATCTACTGGTTGTAAAGTTTGGTGAGCCTAATCCATGAGAGTGGGTAGGCACGGAAAGTTGGTGAGTGGCCAATTTTTCTAACCCCCAACACAGAGGTGGTGGAGCTTGGTGGTGATCCCTATAATATCACAAATCATCTTTTTCAATCCCTTGATAAGCAGAAGGATTTGATAACAGCTTTTTATTTTATGGACTATTTATGGACTTTTTATGGGTCAAAATGTGTGCATAAGATAAGTGATGGTTATTAGTGGGTACACACCTGTTTATATTTACCTGTGTATGTTTTACTGAATGTTGGTAGAAGTACCACCATCCATGCGCTACAGATAAATATTAGTATCGCTGCTGTCTTGTGCAGCAACGTATATTTATAATATATTTTATATACATATCATCATTTTAAGTAGCAGCATTTCTTTTGTTTCCTTTTTTGCTTTGGTATCTTTAACACTCCTAAGCGCAAAGGATCACTAAGGAGCCGACCGTGAGAGGAGGCCATCTGATCAGTGGTGTTATATAAGTTACAAGGAGCTACCTCAGTCAGTGAAGGGCTGGAGGGAGTTATTCACTGGACTTCAGAGCTAAACAGAGTTTCAGGAGTCAAATGTACTACAGTCCTGGATCTTCTGAGTTAACAAACATCTTAAAGTCGGAGTTCTAGCATTTTTGAGCAGATTAAGTATTTTCAAGCACCAGGTAGCGTTGGCCGGCATTCTGCTGGTGTCAAGACAGCGCCAACAGGCATTTTTCTATACAGTGTCCCAGTTAAACCTAGTTGAGCCAGAGGAGTATCCCACTCATTCCCTTCTCCCATCCCCAATATACTGTACAATAAACAAAACAAACCAAAGATGCCGGAATGGTCATTGTCTCAGTTCTCACACCTTGGTTCACAACTTAAATGTGTTTGAAGTGTCACCGGTGACAATGGCAGACCCACCTCAGGCCCAATGCCTGGAAATATTGCTACACTGTTTTATTAAGAACCTGAAAAATGGCAAGGAAAAAAATGTATGTGATTATTATTTATGTGCACGGGGACTAGGAATATCATTGTTATTCACTGGTTGTTAAGGACGCTGGCCGCTGCCTGATCCTTAACAAAAACAATACCGCTCCTAAACACTGCAAAAACCACTATGTGTTCTTTCAACATTTTTTTAAACATCTAGTGTGCATGGAGCCCTAGTTAATAAGAATGTGGGTATAATTATTTAACAAGAGGATTATGGGGCAAATATCATTGTTACACATCTCATGTAATGTATTTGATCTGTTTTTGATAGGAATATGGGTATAATTATTATTCTACATGGTTACATTTAACAAGGAACATATTTAACCACTTCCAGACTGCCCCACGCATAGGTTATAAAAGGTTCCTTCCCCCAGAGCCTTTTGCAGTGTGAAGTTTTAGATAGAGCAGGGCTCAGTGAGAATAAAGTTTTAGCAAGCTAGTTAGTGTGAGTGTAGTGTGAGTATAGTGTAGTGTGAGTGTAGTGTGAGTGTAGTGCAGTGTTTAATAGCATTAGGTTTAATGCTGTATACAGTGTTGCCCTCTTTTTTTAATTGTTAGCCTCAGTTAGTCTTACTGTGATGCTGGTATTCCCCCTTTTTTTTTAGTTTTCAATTTGTATCATCGGCAGTCCCGAAATGTACACAATTTATAGTGCACCAAGCACCACATTTCATTTTTTTTGTCACTGTGTCCTTTTTTAAAAAAAATATTGTTGTTGTTTCCCTGCCACCTTTTTAAAATTGTCAGCCACAGTTTTTCCTACTACGACACTGGTGTTCCCCTTTTTTATTTTTATATATATATATATATATATATATATATATATATATATATATATATATATATATATATATATATATTTTTTTTTTTTTTTTTTTTTTTTTTTTTCGTTTTTCAATCAATTTAGTCTATAGTGCACCAAGCGCCAGATTTTAAGAAATAAAGTGCATCCAATCACCCATTTCCTATTATCTAATACATTTTGGTAAAAAGCCCCCCATCATGCCTGGGAGGCCAACAAGAAGAAGCAGACATTCCCATGTCACTATTAGGGGGTCCGCAGCATGTGAGTCCAAAGGCAAAGGTCCACCTGGTCTGTCCTTTAGGCAGGCACGTTTGTCTCTTTTTACTGTTGTTGCCTATGCTATCCTGCCATAGCATGCAGTGAAGTTAGTGGACTGGCTTACTAAACCGTCCTCTTCCTCCTCATCCTCTATCACCCAACCTGACACTAGTTGGCAGTCCACTGCAGCTGCCAGAGTTGCCCATTCTGCCTCCTTGTCCACAGCTTCTCCTGCCATAGCCCCCTCATCATGCACGGAGGAGTCAGCTGAATTATTTGAACACAGCATCAGCCACTTGCTCCTTGAAGATGCACAGCGATTACTAGATTCTGATGTTGGTTCTGAGGTTGAAGAAGGGAGTAACATGAGCTTACAGAGAGGGGATAACACTGATAAACAACAAATTGGCAGTTATGTTCCTCCAGCTGCAGTGTATTGCCAGGTTGGCTCACGTGATGAGGATGGAGGGGATGATGATGATGAGGTCACTGAATCTACTTGGGTGCCTGATAGAGCAGAAAAGGAAAGTGAGGGGAGGCATAACCCCAACTAGGCAGGATGTCCTCCAGACGCAGCCATTATGGAACAGTAGGGAGCAGCCAGACCTATTCCATCAGATTGTAAAGCTCTTATCTCCTGGCCCACTTCCCGGAGCTCAGTCGTGTGGGCCTTTTTTAGCACATGTGCAGCCAATAGCACTGTTGCAATTTGCAATCTCTGCCGAAAGCAGATCGAGCATGGCAAAAACACCAGCCATTTGAGTACCACATACATGACAGGTCATTTTACCTCCCACCTAGCCCGTTGGCAACAGCACATGAAAGCTACACAAAAGGCTCCCCTTCTTCTCCTCACTTTCATCCCTACCCCCACTGTATATTATGATGACCTCTCAGCAGCCTCTACTGACAGGGATGATGGTATAGTAAAGGGTATCACAGGTCCTTCAACAAGTCTCCCAGCAGCACACCACCAGCTGTAAATTGCTCTACCCCAACTGCTGCAGGGAAAAAAATATAATTCCTACCACCAACATGCCCGGGCTCCAAATTCCAGCTTGACCGAATTGCTGGCTTTAAAACTTTTGCCTTTCGATCTGGTTGATTCTGCCCCCTCCCGTGAATTTTCAGAATGTGCTGTACCCCAATGGCAGGTTCCAGTCACTAGTTCTTTGCATATAAGGCCACTCCAGCTCTGTACCATCATGTGGAAGGCAATGTTCTGGCATCGTTGGCCAAGGCAGTCAGCTGCAAGGTCCACATTGCTGCGGACAGGTGGTCCAGCAAGCATGGTCAGGGGCGATATATTTTTTACACAGCACACTGTGTAACTCTACTTACAAATAGGAAGAAAACAGGACAGGGCTCAGTGCTGGAGCTTGTTTTGCCACCATATCTCCATACAGCTGATGTTGATGATGTGAGGACTGTCAGCATAATCCCCTCCACCTCAAGGCTCTCTTCTGCTGAATTGTCCTATGAACCACCAGTACTCCCTAAGCGTACAAGTCAGGCTAAGAGATGGCATGCAGTCCTTTAGCTGGTCTGTCTAAGGAACATATGCCACACTAGAGCAGAAATTATTTCAGTTCTGCAGGGGCAGGACCAAAGGTGGTTAATGTCATGGTAGCTTAAGCCAGGAATGGTGGTGTGTGATAAAGCAACTAGCCTTCTGTCCTCCCTTCGACAGGTAAAAATGACACATGTACCATGGATGGCACATGTCTCTAATTTGGCGGCGGAGCATTTCTTAAACAGATTTGCAAGATCTTCTAAAGCAGGCCAAAAGAGTCTGTAGCCATTTCAGACGGCCATACATTCCACCTGCCCATAAACCGTCTGATTTGTGACATGCCCACCAGGTGGAACTCAACTTTGGCAATGCTGCAGCGGCTGCACATGCAGCAGAGGGGCCATCAATGAGTACCTGTGTGAGTGTGGCACATTGACAGCCTAAGGGCGACTCTGCTTTTTTCCCCACGCCAATGGCTGCTGATAAAAGATGCATGCACTGTACTGTCACCATTTGGGGAGTTGACAAAGATGGTGAGCCATGACAATGCATGCATCAGTGATACTATTCCTCTTGTGTTCCTGCTGGAGCATGCTCTGCGCTTGCTAACCATCAGCCTGTTGCTTTAATCCTGCTGCTGACATTGGAATGCTGTTTTGTTGAAGCTCTAATAGTCTTTATTAAAGTCATCTCTTCTAAACAGACTTCACGATGGAAGTGTATATACTTTTGTTTCTTTGGTCTTATCACATCATTAACTGCTGAGTGGTGAACACTTCTCTCCAGTGGAAGTTGAACCTGTGACCATTCCATGCACTTCTGGCCATTATAACTTTTGGCCCAACTGTTCTGGTAAGAGGCTCATGGTAATTACTACTATCCGATGGTGGAGTTTCCATATGCACAGATGATTTTTCCTGGAGCATCTTACACTGTGAATGTCTTATGATGGGACTTTTATTTATTGACTATATACATCCATTAAATGTTTGATGAATTTCAGATATTTGTTTTTATATGCACTTTTTTGCACTTTATTTGATGGTTTTTATTTCTTTGCCAGGGCTGGCCCAAGACATTGTGCTGCCTGGGTCCAAGAATAAAATGCTACCCCCCCTCTCCCCCCCAAAAAAAAAATCACGCCCACCAAAAGTCCCTCACATCCATTATTTTATATCATGATAATTAAAACTAACATTAAACGTACTGTATCAGGAATTCAGATTTACATGCAACAGCACCTTGTCTATATGCAAAATTATATCACATACCACAATGCTACTGCTCTCCCATCTTGGCGCCCTAGGGCATCCATGGGTGCAGTGTGTCAGCACAGTGGGGCCCCCCTCCTCAAGTCTCATGTGCAGTAAACACGTAGCGCCCATGGATGATATGCCACTGGGATAGGGCTGTATAGGGGCGGGCTAGGGCAGTATATGGACAGTCTAGGGTAGTATATGGACAGGCTAGGGCAGTATAGGCAGGGCCGGCCTTAGGTGTTCAGGCGCCCTGTGCGAGCTAATCCTGTGGCGTCCCCCCCCCCCCCCCCCGCACATTTTCTTGCACCTTTTTTGCACTTTATTTGACTTTTCTTTTTTACGATCACTAATAACTTATCCCCCCATACATTAGAGACCCCCCTTACATCAGAGACCCCCCACACAGCCCCCCTTACATCAGAGACCCTCATAGAGCCCCCCTTACATCAGAGACCCTCACAGAGCCCCTTACATCAGAGGCCCTCACAGAGCCCCCCCCTTACATCAGAGACCCCCTTATATTAGAGACCCCCACAGAGCCCCCCTTACATCAGAGCCCCCCACAGAGCCCCCCTTACATCAGAGACCCCCCACAGAGACCCCCCACACAGAGCCCCCTTAACATCAGAGACCCCCCCACACAGAGCCCCCCTTACATCAGAGATCTCCCCCACACAGAGCTCCCCTTACACCAGAGACCCCCCCACACAGAGCCCCCTTAAATCAGAGACCCCCCCACACAGAGCTCCCCTTACATCAGAGACCCCCCCACACAGAGCTCCCCTTACATCAGAGACCCCCCACACAGAGCCCCCCCTTACATTTGTTTCAGGAGAGAGAGCTTACTTACCTCAGTATGGAGGTTCACGCTGTCTGCAGCTTTTCTTTTTTTCTTTAAACTTCCCGCCCACACATCCCCGGGCAGTGTGGGCAGGGCAGACCAGGAGGAGAAGGGGCGGGAGGAGGAGGAGCTGACGATCTCTCTCCTTTGGCATCCTCGCAGAGAGGAGGAGGGGATCTGGCAGCGGCGGCTCTGAGGCTGAGCTGTGTGAGATATACATAGCTCAGCCCTGCAGCTATAGGAGACCTAGGCACAGCCGCACAGTGGGAGGTAAGCCGTGGCCGTGGCTTGTGTTAACCCTATCCTGGCTGCGGTCGCCGCTTACCTACCATGGCACCCTGTGCGGCCGCACAGCTCGCACACCCCAAAGGCCGGTCCTGAGTATAGGGTCGGGCTAGGGTAGTATAGGGTAGGGCTAGGGTAGTATAGGGTCAGGCTAGGGTAGTAAAGAGGCCGACTAGGGTAGTATAGGGATGGACTAGGGTAGCATAGTGGTGGACATGGGTTGTATAGGGGCAGACTAAGGTAGTATAGGGGCAGACTAGTGTAGTATAGGGGCAGGTTAGTGTAGTATAGGGGCGGACTAGGGTAGTATGGGAGCAGGCTAGGGTAGTATAGGGGCAGGCTAGGGTAGTATAGGGCAGGCAAGTGTAGTATAGGGAGAGGTTAGTGTAGTATATGGGCGAACTAGGGTAGTATATGGGTGGACTAGGGTAGTATAGGGGCAGGCAAGTGTAGTATAAGGGGAGGTTAGTGTAGTATAGGGGCGAACTAGGGTAGTATATGGGCGGACTAGGGTAGTATAGGGGCAGACTAGGGCTGTATGGTGATTTTTGAGAATGACAGGTTATGCAACATTTGGCCATCCAGCAGATCAGCAGTCACTACTAGAAAAAAATTATGTACACCCTTTGTGTCTTGTCACAGAGAACTATTACCCCTTGATGACCTCCCTTGGACAATGTGTCCAATCACAGCTGATCACATGTAAACATATGTCAGTTACCAGCATTTACTTTCATCAGCGCTGTCACTGTCTAAGGAAAGGGAAGCCAATAAGCTGCTTTTCTGTGACAGGGGACATTTGCACTGATAATCAGTGCAGCCCCATCAGTGCAGCATATCTGTGTACATCAGTGTAGCATATCAGGCCCCATTAGTGCCAACTATTAGTGCTGCATATCAGTGCCCATCAATGCCACCTTATCAGTGCAGCCTCATCCGTGCGGTCCAATCAGTGAAGCCTCATCAGTGCCCATTAGTGCAGCCTATTAGTGCCCACCAGTGCAGTCTAATCAGTGCAGCATCATCAGTGCCCATCATTGCAGTCTAATCAGTGTCCATCGTTGCAGTCTAATCAGTGCAGCCTCATCAGTGCCCATAAGTGCAGTCTAATCAGTGGAGCCTCATCAGTGCACCCTAATTGTGCCCACCAGTGTAGCCTCCTTAGTGCCCATCAGTGCAGCCATCCAGTGTCTATCAGTGCCACCTATCAGTGCCCACCTGTGCCCCCTCATCAGTGCCCACCAGTGCAGCTTAGCTGTGTTCATCAGTGCCACCTCATCAGTGCAGCTTATCAGTGTCCATCAGTGCCACCTCATCAGTGCCCATCCGTGCAGCCTGCCCATGCTCCTCAGTGCCACCTCATCAGTGCCCACTAGTGCACCCTACCAGTGTCCATCAGTGCCACCTCATCAGTGCCCACCAGTACAGGCTATCAGTGCCCACCAGTGTAGCCTATCAGTGTCCATCAGTGCCACCTCATGAGTGCTGCCTATCAGTGTCCATCAGTGCCACCTCATCAGAGTCCATCAGTGCAGCCTATTAGTGTCTATCAGTACCACCTCATCAGTGCCCACCAGTGCAGCCCATCAGTGCCCATCAGTGCCACCTCGTTAGTGCCCACCAGTGCAGCCTATCAGTGTCCATCAGTGCCCCCTCATCAGTGTCCACCAGTGCAGCCTATTAGTGCCAATCAGTGTCCATCAGTGCCACCTCCTCAGTGCCCACCAGTGCAGCTTATCAGTGTCCATCAATGCCACCTCCTCAGTGCCCACCATTGCAGCCTATCAGTGTCCATCAATGCCAACTCTTCAGTGCCCACCAGTGCAACCTAACAGTGTCCATCATTGCAGCCTCATCAGACAATCCACAGGCAGTCAGTTTAATTGCACACATGATTGGGGAGAAATACCTACCTGTAAGGATATTGCTAGGTAGGAAAAAGACCAGGGGCTTGACCCCGAAGGTAAATTTGATCACATGACGTCCCTTTTAGACATCAGATGGGGGTGTAAAGATCAGCTCCAGGGAGCCTTACACGGCGCTGGATAAAAGGTGAGTGTAACACACCAATTAGAGCATTTTGATAGGGAGACACCTCTGGACCCCTTTACATTACACAGCCCCCCCCCCCACACCTTCGGACCCCTTTACATTACACAGTGCCCCCCCTGCGCCCCCCCTACACCTCTGGACCCCTTTTGCATTACACAGCCCAACACACACACCTCTGGACCACTCTTGCATTACACAGCCCCTCACACACACCTTTACATCACACAGTCACCTCCCCACACCTCTGTACCTCTTTTGCATTACACAGCCCCCCCCCCAAGGTTGTACCGAGTACAAGGTTCAGGAATGCGTTACGTACAGAGGGCAAGGTTCAGGAGTGCATTGTAGGGGGTGCAAGGTTCAGGAATGCATTTTACAGGGTGCAAGGTTCAGGAGTGCTTTGTAAGTGGTGCAAGGTTCTGTAACGCTCCTGCGTTTCATGTATGGTGTGGATTTTCAGCTGCAGAAATATTCCACTTCAGTAGTCATGTAAGAGAGATGCTGAGATACCATTCCCAACCTCAATGACTCATCATGTGTGGAAGGTCTTAATTCAGCTAGTAAATACACACACTCAACAAGCTGGTTCCTAGAGTGACTTTATGTATGTAGTAACACAGTGATGAAGATTTAAGAGACAGGTTGAGTGGAGGTGGTAGGTGACAGACACTTGAAGGTAAGACAGTAGCAGATGGATGCAGGTAGGTTTAGCAATCATGTATGGTAGCAGATGACAGAGTAGCAGGTACAAGAGTGATCAACCCAGTGCAGGAATAAGTAGCAGTAGTCCTAAGAGCTAGCAATCTAGATATGCAGATGTGATAAATAGTCTTTACTATGCAGAGCTAGATAGTGTAAGCTTAGTATAAGTTTATAGAGGGTTCCCCTGCGGGGTACTTAGCACTAATAGCAATACAGCCGAAGGTTGGTTCAGGAGGAGCGGATGATCCAGAAGCGGGATGCAGGGATCAGCGCAGCGAGGTTCCGTCAGTGAGGTATGCTTGCAAGCACGAAAGCTTCAAGCCAAGTTAGCATCCAGGTAAGGGTGTTTGAACGAACACATGTGAGTGAGAACCTGCGCTTTAAATAGCCATCTAGTCCGGCGCTGAGTGATGACAGCTTCAGTCTTAAAGGTGTATGCGCACCTTTCCAAAAGAGAATGGTGGGGCGCATACACTTGTGAAAAGAGTAATTTAGGGTACCAAAGGTACCGGAACATTACAATACCCCCTCCTTAAGGCCGGCTCCTGAAGGCCTCTGGAGCTGGTTTGTCTGGGTATCTCGCATGAAAATTGCGGATTAATCTAGGGGCATGTATTTCAGAGGTGTTTAGCCAGGTGTCGTCTTGGGGCCCATAGTTCTTCCATCTAACCAAGTACTGAAGTCTTCTTCTGTAGATACGAGAATCCAGAATCTCTTTTATCTCGTATTCTTCTCCACCTTCGACTTGTACAGGAGGCGGAGGTGGAATATTAGGCCTTATTCCGTGGTCCGGAACATGGGACTTCAGTAGCGACACATGGAAAATGGGATGGATTTTTAGGTCTATTGGCAATGTAAGCTGTACTGCAGCTTTTCCAATAAGTTTTTTGATTGGGAAAGGTCCCAAGAACAGAGGTCCAAGCTTTTTGCTAGGGATCTTCAGTCTTAAATTTTTTGTTGAGAGCCAAACGAGGTCCCCGATAGTGTACTGTGGAGAAGGTCTTCTGCGAAGATCATAGTACTTCTTTTGTTGACTGTGAGCGTGTGCAATCGTAGTATTTAATAAACCCAGAGAATCCTTTATTTGGGTAAGATAGTCTGAGGCTACTGGGTTGTTTGAAGGAAGGATGCGTGGTGGAAGAATAGAGGGATGAAACCCATAGTTCAAGTAGAACGGACTCTGCTTGGTTGTACTGTGGGTTGCGTTGTTGTAGGCAAATTCTGCCAGAGGGAGAAGATCCACCCAATCATCCTGTTGGTAAGAAGTGTAACAACGTAAATACTGCTCGATGCATTGGTTGACTCTTTCAGTCTGTCCGTTGGTCTGCGGATGGTAAGGAGAAGTGAGCTTCCGCTCGATCCGTAGTATGTGACATAGTTCTTGCCAGAACTTAGAAATAAATTGGGATCCACGGTCAGACAGAAGAGTATTTGGGATACCATGTAATCTAAAGACATGTTTCATCAGGAGTTCTGCCGTTTGTTTGGACGAAGGTAGTCTGCGAATAGCAATGAAATGTGCCATCTTTGTCAGATGGTCCACTGACACCAAGATGGTATTAAATCCTTTGGAAAGAGGCAATTCTACGATGAAGTCCAAGGACAAAACTTCCCATGGAGTTTGGGGTATTGGTAGACTGCATAGTAGACCGGATGGTCTCGTAGTGTCAATTTTGGACCTGGCACAGACATTGCATGAAGAGACGAATTTTTGTATAGATGTTTTCATGTCAGGCCACCAGAATTGCCGGGAAATCAAATTAAGAGTCTTTGTCATACCCATATGTCCTGCCATAGGCACATCATGAGATAATTCCAAGATCTTGGTGCGTAGGGTAGGTGGTATGTAAAGTTTGTCGTTGTAGTAGAGGAAGCCTTCTGCATCAGTATTTAGTTGTGGTGGGGGTGAATCCAAACTTATACCATGCAAAACCTCTTCCTTCAAGGAACGGACAACTCCAATAATGCGTTTGTGAGGTATTATAGGAACGGAAGGGATTTCAAAGTAGTTTTCTTCAGTTAGTCGTGATAGTGCATCCGCCTTTTTGTTTTTATCTGCAGGTGTGTAAGTCACTAGGAAGTTAAACCTTAGAAAGAATAGTGACCATCGTACCTGTCGGTGCGAGAGACTTTTGCTAGTCTGAAGATATTGGAGGTTTTTATGGTCCGTGTATATAAGTATTGGTAATTGGGTGCCTTCGAGTAAATGTCGCCAATTCTCCAGAGCCAATTTTATAGCAAGCAGTTCCTTTTCACCCACGGGGTAATTTATCTCGGGACTGCTTAGGGATTTAGAAAAAAAGGCGACTGGATGAAGTGGTGAAGTGTGGGTTGGTCGTTGGGAGAGTATTGCTCCTACTGCCATGTTTGACGCATCTACCTCCAGAATGTATTGGAGGGATGGGTCTGGATGGCGTAATATGGGAGCGGAAGTAAACCTTGTCTTTAACAAGTGAAAAGCTTTACTGGCTTCTTCTGACCATTTGAATGTTTTTTTTATGCTAGTGAGCTGTGTGAGGGGTCTCACAATAGCAGAAAAGTTTTTAATGAACTTCCTGTAGAAATTTGAAAATCCCAGGAATCGCTGTAGCGCCTTGCGTGTGGTTGGTGTAGGCCAATCCTGAATGCAGGATATTTTACTCATGTCCATCTCGATTCCTGTTTTGGATATGATGTAGCCTAGAAAGAGTACCTCGTCTTTATGAAACAAGCATTTCTTCAGTTTCACATAAAGGTTATGTGCGAGCAATCTCGATAGTACAAGTCTTACATGTCTTATGTGTTCAGACAGGGATCGTGAATATATAAGTATATAGCCCAGATATACCACAACACAGACATCTAGTAAGTCTTTAAAAATATCGTATATAAATCGTTGGAAAACTGCAGGGGCGTTGCATAGCCCGAATGGCATCACAAGATATTCGAACAATCCGTATCTGGTTCTGAATGCAGTCTTCCACTCGTCACCATCACGGATTCGAATGAGATTGTATGCTCCTTTCAGGTCCAATTTTGAAAAATAGGTAGCTCCACGCACCTGCTCAATGAGCTCAGGGATAAGCGGTAGAGGATAGCGATCTTTTATTGTGATAGCATTCAATTTCCTGTAGTCGTTGATAGGTCTGAGACTTGAGTCCTTATTGCGAACAAAAAAGAGTCCTGCTGCTGTGGAAGAAGTGGAAGGTCTAATAAAACCTTTTTCCAAATTCTCATCCAAATAGGTTTTGAGATGGGAAAGTTCATCCTGTGAAAGAGGATAAACATGACCGAACAGCAATTTGCTATTTGGGAGTAGATCAATGCTACAATCATAGTCTCGATGAGGAGGTAATGCTTGAGCATTTTTCTCAAGAAAAACCTCAGAAAGATCCTGATAACATAGTGGTGCAATCTCATCTGTCACCATAGACAGAATCTTCCCGGAAGACGGGAGGTTACACGTATCCTCGCAATAGCAAGAGAGGAAGGCCAAGGACCGTTCCTTCCAATCTATGGTTGGTTGGTGTGTGTGTAACCAGGGAAGTCCCAACACAATGGGAAAGTGGGGTGAAGGTATTAAATCGAAGGTAGTAGTCTCCCTATGAGACTCGTTAATAGTGACTAGAAGTGCTTGTGTCTGATCGGTGATTGGACCAGAGGATAATGGAACACCGGTAATAAGACTTACTGAGACAGGTTTAAGTTTAGAAATAATAGGAATTTTATTTGAAGCAGCAAAACATATATCAATATAATTTCCACAAGATCCTGTGTCAATCATGGCCTTAGTAGTAATCCTGTTCTGGTCCCACTGTAGTGTCAAACAAACAAAAATGTAAGGGTTAGTGAATGAAGTTGTCAATCCCCCTAGGAGGACATGTGAACACTCACCCTTCTTTTTGTTGACTAGGGGACAGACATTTATCTTGTGATTCCGGGGATGCACAGTACAAGCAGAGATTTTCATATCGTCTTTTGGCTTTTTCCATAGTTGATAGCGGTGGGCGTATGGTTCCTACCTCCATAGGAACGGGGTTAACGGCCGGAATCCGGGAGGAAACGGATAATGGAATTCCCATTTTCTCAGCCTTTCTTTCTCGTAGTCTTCTATCTATGGTAATACTGAGTTGTATTAATGCATCCAGGGTTTTTGGTAGATCCGCTCGGGCGAGCTCGTCCTTAACGGCTTCTGATAGGCCAAGCCTAAATTGGGTTTTCAGAGATGCATCATTCCATTCTGAATCAAGGGTCCATCTCTTGAATTCTGCAACAAAGTCTTCTACAGGCCTCCTTCCTTGTTTCAAGGATCTTAATTGAAGATCGGCAGTACTCTGCCTATTGGGGTCATCATATAGGCTAGTGAGTTCTGCTAGGAACAAGGCGTAGGAGTTGAGAAGCTGGTCGTTTTTCTCAAAAAGAGAGTCTGCCCAGGCTCGAGGATCGCCTGTTAGGTAAGAAATAATAGTACAAACCTTAATGTGATCAGTAAGGTAGGTACGAGGTTTTAGCAAAAAAAGTAACTCACATGCGTTTTTAAATTCGCGAAATTTTTTGCGATCGCCTGTAAATACCAAAGGGGGATTTATCTTGGGTTCAGGGGACTGAGCAGAGGTAAGTTGTGTCAGTCTAATTACCTGCTGCGACAGAGCCTGATTGTCTTCTTTTAAT
The DNA here is from genome assembly GCF_965119305.1 of Pelophylax lessonae. Classification (NCBI taxonomy): domain Eukaryota; kingdom Metazoa; phylum Chordata; class Amphibia; order Anura; family Ranidae; genus Pelophylax; species Pelophylax lessonae. The sequence goes on from NC_138771.1 coordinate 131,447,851, forward strand.
TCAGCAAGTGCGTGTATTAACGCAGTTACTTGCTGTTTTAATTGTGTCACCTGAGTGGTTATTTCTGCTGAATCCATTTGTAGGTTCGTTCAATCTGTAACGCTCCTGCGTTTCATGTATGGTGTGGATTTTCAGCTGCAGAAATATTCCACTTCAGTAGTCATGTAAGAGAGATGCTGAGATACCATTCCCAACCTCAATGACTCATCATGTGTGGAAGGTCTTAATTCAGCTAGTAAATACACACACTCAACAAGCTGGTTCCTAGAGTGACTTTATGTATGTAGTAACACAGTGATGAAGATTTAAGAGACAGGTTGAGTGGAGGTGGTAGGTGACAGACACTTGAAGGTAAGACAGTAGCAGATGGATGCAGGTAGGTTTAGCAATCATGTATGGTAGCAGATGACAGAGTAGCAGGTGGACATACAAGAGTGATCAACCCAGTGCAGGAATAAGTAGCAGTAGTCCTAAGAGCTAGCAATCTAGATATGCAGATGTGATAAATAGTCTTTACTATGCAGAGCTAGATAGTGTAAGCTTAGTATAAGTTTATAGAGGGTTCCCCTGCGGGGTACTTAGCACTAATAGCAATACAGCCGAAGGTTGGTTCAGGAGGAGCGGATGATCCAGAAGCGGGATGCAGGGATCAGCGCAGCGAGGTTCCGTCAGTGAGGTATGTTTGCAAGCACGAAAGCTTCAAGCCAAGTTAGCATCCAGGTAAGGGTGTTTGAACGAACACATGTAAGGGAGAACCGGCGCTTTAAATAGCCATCTAGTCCGGCGCTGAGTGATGACAGCTTCAGTCTTAAAGGTGTATGTGCACCTTTCCAAAAGAGAATGGTGGGGTGCATACACTTGTGAAAAGAGTAATTTAGGGTACCAAAGGTACCGGAACATTACAGGTTCAGGAGTGCATTGAATTGGATGCAAGGTTCAGGAGTGCCTTGTACGGGGTGCAAGGTTTAGGAGTGTGTTGTACGGGGTGCAAGGTTCAGGAATGCGTTGTGCGGGGCGCAAGGTTCAGGAATGCGTTGTACATGGTGCAAGGTTCAGGAATTAGTTAAACTGCAAAGACACTAATTAGTTAAACATTGCACACTTATTGTAAAATCCTGATTAGCAGCATACAGGAGCTCAGAGAACAATGGCGGCATTAGTTGGAACATAAATTAGTGCAGCCGAGCAGGACATGCAGAAGTGTATCATCTATCCAACACAGCCAGGGATTGGTGGGCAAGCCAGGAGTGGCTGCAATGAGAGTGATTGGAGCTGTCAAATTGAAGCAGTGATGTCAGGGATGAGTGGGGCTGGTATGCGGATCTCCGCCCCTTTGTTCCAGCCGTAATCGGCGGTGTGTATACAGTGCTGGCCGAGGAGGAAGGTGGCAGGGGGCAGGACCATTTGTAACAACCCCTATGTGCACCCACAGCGCTGTATAATTCAAGTTTAGTATACACCGCTGTGGAGGCACATAGAGTAGATACAATCGATCCCGCCCTCTGCCACCTTCCTTCCTGACCAGCGGCTGTTTGCCTATAAAGTAAATGGGACAAAGGGGCTGGGGCCCACATCGGCCCGCCCACCCCGGCATCGGTGCTTCATTTTGACAGCTCCACTCACTCTCATTGTGGCCACCCCCTGCTTTCTGTGGACTACTGCTGCCTCAATGACAGTGGCATCTCGAGGCGCGGACCGGTGCCAAAACAGTGACAGGGACCAAGGACCCGTGTAAATATGGTCCTGGTGCTCCCCCTCCCTAGTTGCCGCCTGGGTCCAATGGACCCACTGAGACCCATTGTAGGGCCTGGCCCTGTTCTTTGCACTTTATTAGTGGATGAATAGTTGCTTGCCATATTAGCTTGCTTGCCATATTGGCTTTGATGTTTCACATTGATTGCATCTTTGCACTTTATGATGGTTAACATTTGTGCACCTTATTCATCTATGAATTATTATTTTTTTTACATTTGTAGAACCTTTGTAAAATGTGATGATTATTTCCACTTTTTATAATTGTTTATCATATGTAGCGCTGCTTTTTGCTTTATATTCCAAGGGACATATCTAACCTATTTCTGAAAGGACTATGCATATAATTATTTTTCTACATCGGAATTATAGGGGAAATGCAGTGGGGTATCCTCCATGGGTGCAGGGTGTTCACTGCACATGGGCCCACTTGTGGTTCGACCCACCCTGCATCCATGGATGATGAAACTTGGAAGGTGAAATCTGACAGCGTGGGGTGATCGGAGCAATGGTGGGGACAGTTAGAAAGCCCTCTGTGGTCCGACCCATCCTGCAACCATGGATGATGAAACATAGATTGAAGAAATCTGACAGTGGGGGGTGAACAGTGCAGAGGTGGGGGCACTTACAAGCACCGATCTCCCTGTATGGCTTTCAATGAAGCAGCTGAAAGCAGCTTCTCCTCCTCTCCCTCCCGTGGCTGTCAGCTGCTTCACTGAAAGCCATACAAGGAGATAGGTGCTTGTAACTGCCCCCACCTCTGCACCGTTCACCCCCCACTGTCCATCAGATTTACCTTTGTGATCCTAAGATCTGTTCGTCCTAAGCTCCCCTTCATGTTCCTCCAATTTCCCTCCATGTTCTTCTGACACCCCTGTGTAATCCTCCACACCCCCCCCCCCCCCCCCCAGGTCCTGATCTGTCAGGATGGAGAGCAAAGGAGGGGACCAGTAAATGTGATAAATTGCTGGCCCCTTCCATTTCTAAATGGTCACTGGCTCTGTCCATTCATAATTAAAACATCATGAACTGTTTTTACTCTGTTTCAGTTAATGAATGAACAGGAGTCTATGTCTCCTTTCCACTTATCTTCAGTGCAGCTGAGGCTACAGAGAAAGGGACTGAGGAATCTGTGTCCTCAGTCCCATTCTCTGTCTTATCTGTTTAGACTCCTGATATCTCGCCAAAGCCCATCAACAGGGAATAAAAAAAAAGGATTGGAATAAACATTTGAAAAATTAAAATGTAAAAAAAATAATAAAAAATTAAAATAAAAAAGAAAACTACTGACACCAACCCCCCCCCCCCCCAAAAAAGAGCATTGAAAAAAAATGTATAAAAGTAATAAAAAAAGAAAAAAAAATGTAAATAAAAAAACTATTGACACTGTCCACTGCACTACTGATATGATCCACTGCCACAACCCCCTCTCCCCAAAAAATAATTGTGAAAAAATGAAATCGTAAAAATAAATAAATATGTAAAAAATAAATAACTAAAAAACTACTGACACTGTCCACTGCTCTACTGACACCGTCCACCTCACTGCACTACTGACACCATCCACGGCCCCCCTTCCTAAAGCACTGTAAAAAAAATGAATTAAAAAAAAAACTACTGACACCATCCACTGCCTTGACACTGTCCCCCCAAAGCATTGTGAAAAAAATTGTAAAAATTACTTAAAGAAATAATTAAAAATAAAAAAATTTAAATGCAAAACTTTGGACACTGTCTGTTGCTCTACTGACAGTTTACTACCCTACTGACACCATCCACTGGTTCCCAAAAAGCATTTTGAAAACTGAAAAAGAAGAATAAAAAATAAATTGTAAAAAATATAAAATAATAAAAATAAAGAACTCTCCACTGACACCATCCTGCACATCCTACCCACTGCCATATATTCCGCACTTCTCGTCTGCACATACTACCCACCACCATAAACACTGCACTCCTCTCCTGCACATACTACCCACCGCAATACACTCCGCACTTTTCTCTTGCACATACTACCCACTGCCATACACTCTGCACTGTACATTCTCTACTTAATAATACCACATTCTGCAATATGTAAGTCATCTCAGACTTTATTTAACCACACCTTAAAACCACGCTCCATTTTCAGCATAATTTATTCCACGCCCACTTTTTTTTCCCGCATGCCGCATTGTTATTTTTATCAGGGCCCACTTTTGACTTTGCACACAGGTCCACTTATTTCATGATACGCCTATGGGGGAATGTTATTGTTACACTTTACAAAAAACATTTTTACCCTGTTTCTGAAAAGATTATTTGTATAATTATTTTTGTACATGGAGATTAAGGGTGTAATATTATGGATACACATTCTATGTAATACATTTGACCTGTTTCTAATATGGTTACAATCATTATTCCTTATTGGAATTATGGATAGAATATCATGGTTAAACTTAATAAGGAACATGTTTAACCTATTTCTGATAAGAGTATGCATATAATGATTTTCTACATGGGGATTATTGGTGGAATAGTGTTAGTAAGTGTTAGTGCTATTAAACCCAGGGCCCTGCATTCACTATATCTGGTCTCCCACAGTACACAGAACATGGAAATGCAATAGTTTTAGTAAATATAAACTAAATAAATGTTCTCATCAGAGCAGTTTTGTGACTTCTATCAGTGTCTGGTTAAAGCTTGTAGGGGGAGTTTTCATTCTGCTCTGACTGTCCTATCAGGCTGTGGGACCCCTGACCCTCTGTCTGGACATTGCTGATTGGCCCTGTGCTGATCACATGCACTCTACCAAGAAAAAAAAACCTCTCTAGCAATACACACCAAACTGAGCATGTGCAGCTTGTCCCTAGCCTCTTTGCTATCAGCAGATAGATTGGGGACTGTGGAAGAGGAGGAGTAACAGAGAAGACTTTTTACACAATGCAGATAATTAACCTCTTAGGTTCCACAGTGAGTATAACAAGCATGCTTTACTGCATCTACATCTACAAGGGGATTATGGGGGGGGGGGGGGGGGGGGTATCATCGTTACACATCCTACGTAATTTTTCTGATAGAAGAATGGGTATACTTATTGTACTACATTGGGGATTATGGATGGAATATCATGATTGCACATGCCAAGTAACACATTTGACCCGTTTCTGTCAAGAATATGGGAAAAATACTTTTATATTTGGGGATTACGGGGGGAAATATCACGCTTACACTTAACAAGGAACATATTTAACCTGTTTCTGAAAAGTTTATGGGTATCATTTTTCTACATGGGGATTATTGGTGGATTATCATGATTTTACATGGGAAAGAACATATTTGAACTGCTTCTGATAAGAATATGGGTATATTTTCTTTTTCTACATCGGGATTATCGGTGCAATAACATGGTAACACAGGACAAGCAACACATTTGATGTGTTTCAGATACAAGTATGGGCAATAATTTATTTATATATGGGGATAATGGGTAGAATACGATGATTACACATACCAAGGAACACCTTATCAGAAACCAGTTAGATGTCTTCCTTGTTAAGTGTTTCCTAAGTGATTGCTATCAGAAACAGGTCAAATATATTATGTGGGATTTGTAACCATCATATTCCACACAAAATCTTAATGTTGAAAAATAATGTTAGCCATATTCTTATCTGAAAACATTTCAGATATGTTCCTTATTAAGTGTAACCATAATATTCCATCTATAATCCCCATGTAGAACAATAATTATATGCATATTCTTGTCAAAAAAACATAATATTTCACCCCGTAATCCCATGTATTAAGAAATGACTGTATTAATATCATCAACAGATCAAATAAGTTACTTGATATGCGTAACTCTGATATTCCACCCATAATCCCCATAGATAAAAATAATTACCGTATATACTCGAGTATAAGCCGACCTGAATATAAGCCAAGGCCCCTAATTTTACCACAAAAAAAGTGGGAAAACTTATTGACTCAAGTATAAGCCAAGGGTGGGAAATGCAGCAGCTACTGGACCCAACTGGACCACCATGAGACACAAAATTGGGGCTGCGGGCATGGTCCAGGAGATGGTTCAGGCATGGTACAGGAGATGGCACAGGTCATGGTACAGGCATGGCACAGGTCATGGTACTGGCACGGCACAGATCATGGTAAAGGCATGGCGCAGGTCATTGCACAGGTGATGGTACAGGCATGGCACAGGTGATGGTATAGGCATGGCACAGGTCATGGTACAGGCATGTCACAGGTCATGGTACAGGAGATGGTATAGGCATGGCACAGGTCATGATATAGGCATGGCACAGGTCATGGTATAGGCATGGCACAGTAGGTACAGGCATGGCACAGGAGATTAAGTTCTGTGGGCATGGTACAGGAGAATGTCCTGTACCATGCCCACAGCACTGCATGAGGAAATGCAGGGGCTGCGGAGTAGTCTCACTTACCTGTCGGTGAGGCGCCTTCGATTTAAAAATGGCGCCGCCCGGCACCAACACGTCACCGCGCATGCGCCAACGGTACTCGGGAAAGCTCGTACACATTCGGCTATTCCCAGGCATGCGGCGCATGCTCAGTGACATGTTGGCGCCGGGCGGCTCCATTTTTAAAAAGTAAGTGAGCCAGTGACTCGAGTATAAGCCGAGGGGGGCTTTTTCAGCAGGAAAAAACATGCTGAAAAACTCGGCTTATACTCGAGTATATATACGGTATACCCATATTGCTCTCAGAAACTGGTTAAATGTGTAATCGTAATATTCCAGCAATAATCCCCATGTAGAAAAACATTTATACCAATATTCTGATCAGAAAAAGGCTATACAGCAGGTAAAATAGGTATTGAACACGTTACCATTTTTCTAGGTAAATATACTTCTAAAGGTGCTATTGATATGAAATTTTTCACCACGTTGGTAACAACCCATGCAATCCATACATACAAAGAAACCAAAAACAAATAAATTCAGAAGTTAAGTTATGGGTAAAAAATTGGAATAACACAGGGAATAATGATTGAACCCATGAAGAAAGGGACGTGCAAAAAGGCATGGAAAGTCAAGACACCAGCTGATATCTATCAGTAATTAGAAAGCAATCCTGTACCTTGTCAGTGCAAATTAATATCAGTTGGTTCAGTCTCAACTGATGGCCTATAAAAAGGTGTCTCTTTATCAAGGTGTCACATAAGAAACATTCTGATTGGTTACAGAAGGATTTCTAAACCTCTGAATGTTCCAGTGAGCACTGTTGGGGCCATAATCTGGAAGTAGAAAGAACATAATTTCACCATAAACCGGCCATGACCAGGTGCTCCTCGCAAGATTTCTGACAGAGGGGTGAAAAGAATTATCAGAAGAGTTGTCCAAGAGCCAAGGACCACTTGTGGAGAGCTTCAAAAAGACCTGAAATTAGCAGGTACAATTTTTTCAAAGAAAACAATAAGTAATGCACTCAACTGCCATTGCCTGAATGCACGCTCACCACGCAAAACTTCTTTGCTGAAGAAAAAGCAAGTTGAAGCTTGTTTAAAGTTTGCTGTGCAACATTTGGACAAGCCTGTGGAATACTGGGAGAATATATCCTGATCAGATGGGACCAAAATAAACTCTTTGGATGCCATAAAAGAAAAAGGTCAAATGCATTACATAGGATGTGTATCTATGCTATTCCACCCTTGCTTACATTAGGAAAAGTTTAAATATTTTCCTTTGCCTGTGTAACTACGATTATTCCATCCATAATCCCCATGCAGATAAATAATAATCACATTCTTATCAGAAATGCATCATTTTTTTTCTTGGTGTGTGTAACCTATAATGTTTATTTTTTTTTTAAAACGTTTTCCAGGTTCCTAATAAAACAGTTCAAATGCAATGCTTTACACTACATTATTTCTGTTTACTTTTTTTTATTATTTGCATTTATTTTGCTATGATTCTAATGTACAGCTGCATTTACTGTATATATTAGCAAGTGGACAGTTAAACATTAGCAACTACTTCTTGCAACATAGTATCAAATACTGCAGGAATTGAAAACACATTTTGAGTAAGTGCCGGTTCACACTAGGTCGCTCCGACTTAGGGGGCGACCTGTGAAGTGCTACTTTGGCGCAACTTGCACGGTCTTCATAAAATGAATGTCTATGCAAGTCACCTCCAGGTCGCCCCGAAGTAGTACAGGACCCTTTTTCTAAGTCGGAGCGACTTGTGTCGCTCCTATTAGAGCGGCTCCTGTACTACACAATGGGAGCGTGACGGACCGCGACTTGTCAGGCTGACAAGTCGCGGTCCAAGTCGGATCAATGTGAATGCGGTCTTACAACAGAGTCATTACCATATATGTGTGTACAAAGTACACTGACACCTCATGAGAGTGCTGAGCATTGCAGCCAATAATCCTATCATCATAATATGGAGTATAGTACGTCCCAAAATGTACTAGTAAGGGATGCCATAGAGATGGACAGATATCTCCCCACATGAGAACGCCATCTATCCATCCTTGAGCCAATTATTGCACTGCTGGAACCCTCATAATAACAGTGATGTAGAACAGTGGTCCTTTTCTACATAGAAAAGTAAAGGATCAGACCTATTACAATGACACCTTCCAACAAGCAATAATGAGCACCTTAGACCACCAGGGCATTTGTCAGCATTTGTTAGGAGATCAGAAAATGCCTGATAAGTGCAGTCAGGTCACTTATGTCTATCCTGACTCATAGCAACCAGTCTGTAATGTATAATGCTGCTAAGTTCTCCAAATACATGATGAGTGATCTGGATATGGGTTACTGCACATCATTTATTTTTTCACTGCCTTATTAAAAACATTTGAATGTTGTTCTTTGTCAATGAACTTGCAGCAAGACTACTATGTAAGCACTAGCAGACATAATGGTAGACATATTTTAAATGATCACTATCGTGTTTAGTAGGAATTTTCCACATTTTGCCGTTACAACCAAAAACGTAAATGTATTTTATTGGGATTTCATGTGATAGACCAAAACAAATTGGCACATAATTGTGAAATGGAAGGAAAATGATAAATGGTTATCAACATTTTTTACAAATAAATATGTGAAAAGTGTGGCGTGCATTTGTATTCAGCCCCCTCTACTCTGATACTCCTAACTATAATCTAGTTGAACCAATTGCCTTCAGAAGTCACCTAATTAGTAAATAGAGTCAATATATGTGTAATTTAATCTCAGTATAAATACAACTGTTCTGTGAAGCCCTCAGTGGTTTTTAGAGAAGTTTAGTGAACAAACAGCATCATGAAGGCCAAAAAACACACCAGATAGGTCAGGGATAAAATTGTGGAGAAATTTAAAGCAGGGAGGTTAGGTTATAAAAAAAATATCCCAAGCTTTGAACATCATTCTATCATCCGTAAATGGAAAGAGCATGGCACAACTGCAAACCTCAGACGATGGCTGATTGGCCGAAACGCGTCAGTTGCAGTTCCTAGGAAACGCTACTGATTTTACTACCGCGGATTCGATTGAACACTTTGCTGCAGTCTTAAATGTATTTACTACAATAAATATCATATTGGTTTACTCTATTACACTATGAGCTGATTCTTCTTTTGGGTTTCTTGCTACTTTGCCTGATATCATCTTCGGCTGTATGCACCTTATGTGGATGTCTGTGAGGAGAGCCCAAACCAGTCAGTGGAACGAAGATCCTACCTGTCTCGGCTGTTAAAGATTACCTGCTCAGAAAATCTGTGTGTCTGGTGAGAGGCTTGTCAGGACACACTGAGGTGCCGGGTGCTTTTATATTGTTTCTTGGTGGTGGTTTCTCTGGCTATTATGGTCCCAATACTAAACCTTAATACTAAACTATGAGATTATTTTTTGTTGTTTATGCATCAACTTATGAAGAGTCGATTCACAGATGTCTGAACTATCCAAGATGCCTTCACATCTCTGATGACAGACTTTATACTACCTTGCATTTGGTAAGCAGTTTGAATCACACCATACTGTTGTTTTGTACTTCATTGCCTAATTGCACCTTATTGTTGAATCACATCTTATTGCTGAATCGCACTTTATTGCAGAAGACACCTTACTTCAAGCGCCGCATGTGAACTTTTTTATACTTTTTACCAATTGTCAATTTTGGATTTTGCAGGCAGCTTTATTTAAGATCTATTTTGTTTATCTTGTCATATATCTATTTAGCGCGGATGTATTCCAATTTTTTTACAACTGCAAACCTACCAAGACATGGCTATCCACCTAAACTGATGGGCCGGGCAAGGAGAGCATTAATCAGAGAAGCAGTCAAGAGGCCCATGGTACCTCCAGAGGAGCTGCAGAGATCCACAGCTCAGGTGGGAGAATTTGTCCACAGGACAACTATTAGCCGTGCACTCCACAAATTTGGCCTTTATGGAAGAGTGGCAAGAAGAAAGCCATTGTTGAAAGAAAGTGGTAGAAGTCCTGTTTGCAGTCAGCAAGCATGTGGAAGAAGGTACTATGGTCAGAGGAGACTAAAATTGAAATTTTTGGCCTAAAAGCAAAATGATATGTGTTGCGGAAAACTAACAGCGCACATCACCCTGAAAACACCATTCCCACTGTAAAACATGGTGGTAGCAGCATCATGTTGTGGGGATGCTTTTATTCAGCAGGGACAGGGAAGCTGGTCAGAGTTGATGGGAAGATGGATGGAGCCAAATACAGGGAAATCTTAGAAGAAAACCTGTTAGAGTTTGCAAAAGACTTGGGACTGGGGCGGAGATTCACCTTCCAGCAGGACAACGACCCTAAACATACAGCCAGAGCTACAATGGAATGATTTAGATCAAAGCATATTCATGTGTTAGAATGGCCCAGTCAAAGTCCAGACCTAAATCCAATGGAGAACCTGTGCCAAGACTTGAAAATTGCTGTTCACTGATGCTCTTCATCCAGACTGACAGAGGTTGAGCTTTTTTGCAGAGAAGAATGGGCAAAAAGTTCACTCACTAGATTGGTTCATTGGTTTAACTAGATTTTAGTTGGGAGTATCAGAGTAAAGGGGGCTGAATACAAATGCACGCCACACTTTTCACAGATTAATTTGTAAAAAATTGAGAAAAACCATTTATCATTTTCCCTCCACGTCACAATTATGTGCCACTTTGTGTTGGTCGATCACATTAAATCTCAATAAAATACATTTAAGTTTTTGGTTGTAACTTGACAAAATGTGGAAAATCTCAAGGGGTATGAATACTTTCACATGTCAATGTAAATGTAGCCCTGACTGCCATTGTTCCCTTGTTATTGTCATTTCTTTTAAACAACTTGATCTTAATGTAAAAATAGAGCTAATATGAACAATGACACATGGGATAAAAATGGAATTCATATATAAAATATTGTTTTTAACCACATACAATTATCAGAATACAATATATTTTACACTAAAATTGAAAAATAAATTGCACTGTTAGTCAATTAACAGAGAAATAAATCCCAAACAAAATGTGCCTTTTTTATTTTTTCAGAAATATATATATGGACACTTACTTTTTATTTTACAGAATACATCATATGGACATTTGTTTAACATTATATGGTTACATACTTCACTTGGATACATCATAAAGTTGATTTTTTGTATCTATGCTGAACTGAATCTATGACTATTTAGGCAAGTTTTGTTTGGGATTGATTTTGCATATATTTTTTCTGTATTCAGGAATTTTGTGCAGCAGTTTGTTTAGCGTGATGTTTACTCCATATATATAAAACATTTTTACACTGCTGGACCATTAGGCTTAGGTCCAGCACTGGCCTAAGGCTCCGTTCACATGTAGGCGTTTTGGGGCGTTTTTGGGGCGTTTTTCTGCTCTAGGATCAGCTCTCAAAACGCCCAACAAGACAAATCCTATTCATTTCAATGGCCCCTGTTCACATCGGAGCGTTTTGAAGCTGTATACAAAACGCCCAACGCTCAAAAAAGTACATGAGCTTCTTTTTGGGCAGATTACAGGCGTTTTCCATTGATCTCTATTGAATCTAAAAACGCCTGCACAAAAATCGCGGTAAAAATCGCGGTAAAATCGCGGTAAAAAACGCCGCAAAAATCGCGGTAAAATCGCGGTAAAAAACGCGCGAAAAACGCTACGCTCAGGTGTGAATGTAGCCTAAAGAGACACCACACCAATTACAGTATTTGTTGTTTAAAAAAATGATGTGCATACTGGTTTTAATGGTCTATAATTATATACATTTTTGCATCATATGGATCATATTTAGTTGACCAAGTACATCTCCTACAGTGAATATTATACTGTATGTATCAGTTCCATTATTAGCTGTTATGGCCATCCAGTCTTGATGCATGTTGGGTTAGCAACCTCAGGTCCATAAACAGTGGTACTTTATCACAGTATTTCAGAGTGATCCAGAGGCCGTAGAGTTAATTGTATTGGTTTGGATGGGAAAAGAATAAGCTTAAAGGTTGTTCCCACCTCAATCATACGGTTTGTTTCAATCCTAAAGTGCTCTAGAATCTAAAAAAATAAGAGAAATAAGTTCACTTACAATCTAAGTAGTATTAAAAGAGTCATTAATATTATCCTTTATACTGGATTTATATAGCGCCAACAGTTTATGCAGCGCTTTACAATAAAATTTACAATACAGTTCAATGCAAAAGGAATAGGAGGGTATTACTGGTCACTGCCACATGCCTCGTGCCTCTCTGCCAATGCCAGTAAGTAAACAACTCTCTTTATCTTTCTCTCTGCTAATGTTCCCATGTTGCTAACCGTCCTCCTTCTTCCCCTTATAGCTGCGGCTATGGACCGTGCTGCCCAAACAGACAATCCCATAAAAAGTAAGCATTTAGGTTAGTAGGTTAGCTGTAGAAAAGGACTTATGGTATTGACGGCATCCATTGGTTGCGTTATAGCTCTTTTAAAGGAGCCGACAGAGCATATCTACCCCTAAACACCTACCAGACTCACTGTGCCTAGTTGACTCTGGTCTCTCCTCTCCATTGGCTCATGCTGTTGTCATTTAAATCCTGTAAGCGGAGAGCAGGAGGCAGGGCCAAGCCATGCTGTGTGTCTCTATAAATGCACACAGCCTGGCTTTGGAGCTTGCCCTCATGTTTGCCCAAATGGCAAAGGGCATGCAATGGGGGCAGGCACAGAAGAGGGGGAGCAAAGAGTACCACTGGGTACCCCAGAAGAGGAGGTTCGGATCAGGTTAGTATAACATAACTAACAGTCCAAGCTCTGTCTCATCAAGGAAAAGTACTACATCTCCCTCCCTAATCTCTCATTAACGCATCATTTAGACTAGTACACCACTTGATACAGAAGACTACTCTCTTTGGTCCTACTAGGTTTTTATTACACAACAAGGATGCAGGCCTGGACTAGGACAAAAAATAGGCCTGGGTATTTTAGACCGAGCAGCCCATGACATATTTACCAGCCACTTCCCCCCTCTCTATCCTGACAGAGGTGAGGGGGGCTGGGAAATAGCACGGGGGAGGGGGCAGAGAACATGGGGGGCCTGGAGAGCACAGGGGAAGGCTGGAGAGCACGGGGGTGGGTGAAGAGCAGGGGGGGGGGGGGCAGGAGAGCACTAGGGGGGTGGAGAGCAGATGGCAACAGAAAGAAGCTGGATAGGAGGAGCGACTGTATATAGAAGAATCAATCTCTCCATTTTCCTCCTCCAGCTTCTGAATGCCTGTGGGAGGGAGAGGCCAGCACCCCACCACTTCTCCTATCCAGGCGCACAGAGTGCCACACTAAATTTCTCGCTGGTCCAGAGTCTCCTCCCTGGCCATGTGAACAGCGTGGGCTCAAGTAGCAGTCCTGCTGCCTTGTTCCCCACAAGGACATGTTGCCCCGACGGCCCCAGCCCACCGGGCAAGTTCCCAGTGTGTCCTATGGCCAGTTCAGGCCTGCATGGATGCACACTATATATTATTGCTGTATGTTATATACTCTGCAGTTTTCTTGTGTATACTATATACACTCTGATCAAAATTGGCTCTATTGCAGTGAATTGAATTAGCAAAGTGTGCCCGTTAGGGTACAGATGGGTCTGTAAATGCTGTCCATTATCTAGTGAAGCTGAAAAGGGGATGACAGAGTGACTCTGTCATTCCCTTTTCAGCTTCACTAGATAATGGACAGCATTTACGGACCCATCTGTACCCTAACAGGCACACTTTGCTAATTCAATTCACTGCAATAGAGCCAATTTTGATCTAGGAAAAAATGAATACTGAGCATGCATTTCTTTGTGTTAAAAATCATCACTTTCTTTCTTGGTTATGTTTGTAGCATTCTTGTACTGAGCAGAATAATTATTTATACTTACATGAACTAAGAAGAGGTGCATCTCCATTTCTGCTATCCTTCTCCCAAGACATTGTCGAGGTCCAAAGCCAAAGCCAAGACTCCGAAAGTGTGTTGATTCACCCTTCAACCAGCGCTCTGGGAAGAACTTCTCAGGGGAAGGAAATATATCTGGATTCCGACCCATGGCATACAGTCCAACCTGTACCAGGGTCTGAAATGAAAAAGTAAAGCTTTTAAGTAAAATGTTTGCATGTTGAGCTAATTTTTTTATGGTTTAAGCTGCTTTATTCCTCCTTACCCCACGTGGAATCATGTAGTTTCTAATAACTGTATCACGCTGCGTGTATCGCTGCAATGAGATGGCCACAGGATGCAACCTGCAATAAAAAAAAAATGAAGGTCCGTAGGTTTGTTTCCATATGTGTTACTCAAACAAATAAAAATGCCCACTATCTTACCTGAGTGTTTCTTTCAAAGCCGCTTTGACCAATGGAATTTTTTTCAACAATGCATTAAGATCATTTCCAGCAGCCTTTCTGGCAGCTTTAATTTCCGACCTGAGCTTCTCCTGCACACTAGGGGCACGGGCCAGCTCATACATAGCCCACTGCAGAGTCATTGATGTCTGTGACGAGATTTAAAAAGATAATTTCAAATGATTTACTAACAGTTAGCTCATTTTTATAATAAGCCAAATCAATTCACGTTTATTTAGAACAGTAGTTGTCAATTTACTAGATATAGGAATCTTCAAGTGCTGCCCCTGAAATTACCAAGTGGCTGCCAATAATATTCATTGCATGCAACACTACAAAAAAAATGGACAGACTGCGGTCGTACTAGAGCATATGGTCAGAAACTTTAGACATCATATAAGAATATTTAGGCTGGGCTCACCCATATGCGATTTTTAGACATCGCATGGGATTCACACTGCATTGCTGTCCACATCTAATGCGAAATATGTGCGATGCAAATTCAGCCATACAGTTTGTATGGCTGAAATCGCATCGTATTTTGACAAAATTGGAGCAGGACCCTTTTTTTGTCTGCACTGGAATCGGATTGCATGGGTGATCAGACCTATGTGATCCGATTCCATAGTTTGCACTGCATTCTGCGAACTGATTTAGGGATGTCATTAATTTTATATTGAAAGAGCTACCTGCGAGTCTGATGCTGTGCGGGAGCCCGCACAGAAATCACTCTGGTTGCCGCACCACATCAGCATGAACCCAGCCTTACAGAAATTCTAAAGCTTCTTTTTTTATTATTCTAAAATAACAAACATATTCTACTTTTCTGTTCTGTGCAATGATTTTGCACAAGGCAGCCCAGATCCTCCTCTTCTTGGGTGTCCTGCTGGTGGACCCTCCCACCTGCTGGGTGCCCCTACAGCAAGCATCTTGCTAAAGTGGCACCGAGCCGAGCCACTGCTCTGTGTGTCCATTTAGACACAGAGCCATGGTTTGGCCCCTCTTCCTCTGTCTCCTGATTGGCTCACTGGATGTGGTTGATCGTAGCAGAAGCCATTCCCCCTGCTGCTGCCAAAAGCCAATCAGGAGTGCAGGACCCTTTAGAGCCAAAGCTCTTGTGGACATCGCTAGATATAGAGGGAGGCTTAGGTAACTATTAGAGGGGACTGGGGGGATGCTGCATACAGAAGGTTTTTTACCTTCACAATTGCATGAAGGTAAAAAAACTTGTGCATTTACAACCACTTTAAACTGGCCGTACAGTATGCAAAATTCGCTCCGTGAATGACCCTGTCACCATCCTCCTGCTGGACATTTTTCAATTAAAATAGCCAGATAGAAAACTGATCCAGTCCAATGCGGCTGGCATTTGGGTATTCTGACAGCCACTGCCATTGGCTGTCAGAAAAAAATAACCACAGCAGGAGAATTAGCCAACTGTGTGGTACAGCATGGATAGAGGAATCTGACTTTTCCTATTTAGCCGATTTAGCTAAATGAAAAAAATCTAACTGTGTTAAGTCAGTATTAGAGACTTAGATATTCTGCAGGATACAGAGACTATGGACTGTGGAAAAGTTTCAAGAGAGTGCTAGAGATCATAGCCGTAGAGATCATAATCATTACAATGCCTACTGCAGGCTGAGGCCCTTGAGCTACAGGTTGGGCACCGGGGATGTAGATAGTTATTGAATTCCAGCATATTTAATATTTATCTTGTAACTCTCTAACATCTGTATTATTCGAATAATTTTACTTCTGGCTTGAATGCCAAATACATGTATAGCTAAGAGACTGATCTGTCAAATGAGATTGTCACAATTGGAGTTCTTGCTGTGGTGACCACTCTTCCTTTTAATTTCTTCATAAGATAAACATGATTGGTTAAAGTGTTACTAAGCTCACAACAGTAAAATCAGTCTGTATATGCAGTAAAGCATACTTGTTATACTCACTGTGGAACCTAGGGGGTTAATCCTCTGCATTGTGTAAAAAGGGTGTTTGATCCTGTCTTCTCTGATCCTCCCCTTCATTTACTGTCCCCAATTTATCTGCTGATAGTAAAGAACCTTAGAGGGACTCTGCACGTGCCCTGTTTGGTGTGTATTCCTAGAGAGTTTTTTTTTTTTTTATGGAGTGTGCATGTGATCAGCACAGGTCCAATCAGCACTGTCCAGACAGAGGATCATGTGTTTTATGCAGCCTCATAAGACAGTCAAAGGAGAATAAAAACTCCTCCTACAAGCTTTAGCCAGTACTCGCCGAGAAACTGATAGAAGTCATAAGACTGCTGATGAGAAAAGGTATTCAGCAGTTTATTTTTACTAAAATAATTGCATTTCAATGTTCTGTGTACTGTGGTAGACCAAATATAAAGAATGCAGGGTCCTGGGTTTAGTAACACTGCTAGCAACTCCAAGCATATGCTTGAAGGCAGGTGCAGGATTACCTCCATCCAGTAGGTGGCACTGTGACATCATAGAAATGGAGTGGGGTCTTTAGTAGGAAGTGTTCCCTCAGAGACTCAATAGCTGTCACAGAGGTTGCAGCTGTCTGATTAGATGCTGCAACTTCTGGTGATCCCGTCCAGGCAGCCATCTTGGTGTGGGATCCCTATAAATTATGGTACCAGTTTATTTGGGTATGCCTGGAGCGAGTAGTAAGTTAGGGACAGAGACCCCACTTGTTAGGAACAGTGAATATCATGGAGAGAGGTTCCTGGCGAGTAGGGTCAGCTTAGGGAAGAGAACCAGAGCACTGTGTGCATAAGGCAGCACTGAATACAGATTGGGGGTTGAGCATAGAGAGTGCTGCCATACACTGGATATCACCTCCTGCTACAATAATACACATGCTCCCACTCTCTGCTACCCATTCCACAGTCTGCATTCACTGCTGCCATATACAGGATATCACCTCCTAATCCAGCCACTGTTCCCGCTCACTGCACTCCTTTCAATGCCACCCTCTGAGTTCTCACGAGTTGCAACTACAGAGAAGGCATCAAGTATCAACGTACACTGTCAGTGCATACTGAAAACAATATAGGGCAGATATAACTCCACCACAATATTGATTTGCTTTGGAACAATATTTGAGAAATCCTTATGGATTTGCAGAGCGGTGCAGGGAAGCATACTGTTAATTACTCCTCTGTTCTCCACAGGTTCTCCTCTTTGGTCTGTCCCAGGTTCTTGTATGTGATATAACCTGGGATGGACGAGAGGAGGGCTAGCAGGTATCAAGGAGGAAAGCATGTTATAACAGCAGCTTTCCTGCACTGCTCTGCATTTGTTTTTTAATTGTTGTTATATCTACAGCTCACTGTTCAGATCCAATGTTCCATGAGCTGTAGATCTGAAATTTTTTTAGGGATTCTTGTAGATCTCAAACTTGTCGCCAAGGGTTCCTCCACAATATAAAGGTTGAGAAACACTGGTGTAGATCCTCTTGGATGTAGAAGCTGCCTGCCCAGGAACTAAATCATAGTCTTCATGCACACAGGGCAATTTTACAGCCGCTTTTAGGAGCGCCAGGCATTTTTTAGGCAGCTTAAAACGCCTCTCCATGTTATTCTATGGCCTCATGCACACACAGGCATTTTGAAGCTGTAAGTGGCATAGGCGTTTTAAAGCTGAAAAAAAAAAAACAGGATAAGCGCGTTCTGAGAACCGGCATTACAGCTGTAAAAATGTCTGTCGCTGTCAATGTTTTTTTTTTTTTTGCAATGTCAAAATCAATGGTTCCTTATGAGAGCCCACTGATTTGAATTGAAGTCGCATTCAAGTTGGACTTGTGGTGCGACTTGTGGTCTGAGGATCTTGAAGGGGAACTCCATTCCAAAATGGAAAAAAACTGGCGTGGGGTCCCCTCCAAGTTCCATACCAGGCCCTTTGAGTCTGGTATGGATCTTGAAAGGGAACCCCACACCAAAATGAAAAAAAGAAAATGGCATGGGATTCCCCCCCCCAAAAAAAATCCACACCAGACCCTTACATGAGCATGCAACCCGGCAGGTCAGGAAAGGGGAGGGGACAAGGGAGCACCCCCCCCTCCTGGACCTACCAGGCCATACGCCCTCAACATGATGGTGGTGAGTGCTTTTGGGGCAAGGGGGCCTCTGCACCCCCCCCCACCCAAAGCACCCTGTCCCCATGTTGATGGGGACAAGGGCCTCTTCCCGATAACCCTGGGCAGTGGTTGTGGGGGTCTGCGGGCAGGGGGCTTATCAGAACCTGGAAGCCCCCTATAACAAGGGAGCCCCTAGATCCTGGACACCCCCCTATGTGAATAAATATATGGGGTACACTGTATCCCTACCCATTCACCCCAAAAAAGGCAGTGTAGTGTAAATAATGACAAGAGACGGTTTTGAGAAGTCCTTTTTTTAAACATCTTCCTCAGATCCTCTGCCTCCGGTCTTCTGTGCCCCTGGTCTTCTCCACCACCAACCTGGTCCTCCTCTGACGCTGTCTCCCATGAATATGACAGCTCTGCTCTTTGCGGCTTCCTATATAGCCATGGGGCGTGGTCACCTGGTGACGACATCCAGAGACCCCACCCCTTGTGCCATTACATGACTTCTCAAAACCGTCTCCTGTGCTTATTTACACCACACTGCCTTTTTTGGGGTGAATGGGCAGGGGTACCCCATACTCATTCACATGGGGGGGGGCGGAATCAATGGTCTAAAAGTCGGATCAAAGACGGCTTTCATAGGCATCCATTGATTTTGAATAGAGGCAGAGAAATGTTGCTAAAAGCTAACGCAGCTAAACACGCATCAACGCCAATGGAAAAAGCTACTAAAAGCACGTTTTTACAGCTGCTTTTTCCTGGCATTGGTAGTGGCTTTGCAGCTCCTTTTATCTAATGCCCTGTGCATGGGGCCTTACAGTACATCAACAGCAATACTTTAAAATAGCAATCCATAACCCTAGCACTTTTTTTCCACTTTCCTAAACAAAATTATGACTATCAGATAACTAATATTTGTGAGCCACAACAGCATTCATCATCTTTGCATCTATGTTTTTTGTTTTTAATTGCCTTTTACGTAAGGCACATAAACAACAGCGTCATTTAGCTCCATGGATTCCAGAAACCTACAATCTCCACACTGCTATGTTGCAATTTGCGGGGTGAATCAACTCATTTGAACTTATTTCCTTGAACAACAAAAGCGATGTGGGATATATTGGCATAAAATTACATTTTCATTTTTGTACGCATCTCAGACTAGGCTTCCCTATTATGCAGCTTGGCCTACCGAAAAGCAGCATGAGCACTTATAATACTGAAAAACACATATTTCTTGGCTTTTTGTTCTCTTGCCTGCTTCCATAGTAACTAAGGAATGACATATTGGGTAAATGCCTTTGTATTGAAAGAAACGTTTTTTTTGCTTAAAACCTGATATTTCGAATTGCAAAATGTCTGTAAAGTAGGAAATCCTGATGCAGTTATGCCTGAGTTTAGAACAAAAAATATGTAATCTGTGATACATATGACTGCCCATTTATTTTGCATTAGTTTTTAAAGGAATTGCATCTCTGTATTGTTTATTCATTTATTTTTATATTCTTTCTAAAGCTGGCCATAGATGATACGATTTTCTTTCCTGCAACTATGGGTTGCTGGAAACAAAAATCGCTAACTTCCCCATCAACACTGACTGACTGAGTGCCTCCCGCAGAGCTTTTGTGTTCTCCCAGTGGGGGGGGGGGGGTTGGAGAGCCATCCCTGCCGGAGGAATACAATGATTACTGCTAGCAGCCAGAGGATACGATTTTCCTTCCTGCAACTACTGTTTGCAGAAAAGAAAAACAGTTGATTCCCCCATCAACACTGACTAACTGAATGCCTCCCGCAGAGCTATTGTGTTCTTCTGGGGGGGGGGGGCGCGGGGAGCCATCCCTGCCAAAAGAATATTGTGATTATTGCTAGCGGGTATAGTCGCTGGCAATAATTGCATTCTAAAAATCCGACATGCTGGTTGTATCCAAGTCAATCGCTGGATTGACTTGGGTACAATCAGCTTGCCCATACATGGTTTAAATCTTGGCTGGTTCAGCAGGAACCGTCTATGGCCAGCTTTACTTACTTTTCTGTGTCACCCTCAAAACGCATGCTCATACATCCTTCAAGTTCAGGGTTGCCCTACTGTAATTCACTGCACACTTGGTCCTTTGCCGCCATCTTTTTTGCCTATGCCATCGGAAGCCAGGTGTCCCTTCCAGGTTCTTGCAGCTACACCCTTGATGATGCGCCACACTGCATACACATGTGCTGTGGGGTAGTCCAAAAGCCTCCAGGGATACGTGACATGAGTATCCCAGGTGGCTTCATGCAGCTGGGATATGTCATTTTTGCTTAGGCAAGAATACTGGAAGTGCGGGGCAGCTTGGAATAAAAGGCAAACAAATCTGTAATTGTGTGAAAGGAGGGGGAGGAGTTGGATTATGCAAACTGGGTGAATAGGGTGAAGGTCTGCTTTTATTTTCAGGCTAATTGGTAACATTGCAGTTAGTACATCAATACCCAGAGCTGTATATATGCCATAATGGCACTCGTGGGCCTGTGCATGCCTAGGGCAGCAAGATTAGAACAGCATCATCAAACCTCAAAGCATAACTTTTTTATAGCTTTTTCCCTATTTTATTTCCCTCTTCTGTCTACCTTCAGACATTTGTGGCTAAATTCAGCATAAAAACAGGGAGAAGGGGGGTCAAGAGGCTGTTGAGAGGAGTCATAAGACTCTTTATAGTTAGGAAACAGGAAACCTTCTCTTCTTTCTCTTGTTTGACGCTTTATTAAATTAAGTAGACTGCCTGCCTGCAACAAAGCATTCTAGCAGTAATTTGTACTAAAATAATCACAACACAAGGGATGAGGATTTTACAAAGAGAGGTCATCATTTAAGTGTGTCTAGGGCAGTCTGATTTAGTTAGTCTGAATAGTTTTACCATGATTTGCAACACAAGGCTTGCAGTCTTGTTATAACAACTCACTGGCTGAATACTTTCCAAGGTAAGTCAGCCTACTGAGCCGGTATCAGCTGGGCAATTCTGCAATAAACCATGGCAAAGAAAAGCCAGACAGCTGCTTTTTGTTATCTAATTTGCACTCAGTAGATAAAAGCTTCATTAGCGGTATACAGTATATGATTTTTTTTATTTCAATTAATGCTAATGCTTTAATCTGCACCAGAACAATCACAGCTGATAACTGTTGGCTGCAAAGAATTGCAGCTAATACTGTATGCTGATAATCTAAATGACATATTGGGGCTCATTCACAAAAGGAGAAAGAAAATTCACTTAGCTAATTAAGTAAGGAGAAGCTCTATTCGTACTACCATTCTGTCATGTGCAAAGCAAAATCCTGTTTTTTAAATTACCCTGCATTCTAGGGATTCAGTTGACTAAGCTCCTTTGATAAATCATCACTATTGAAAAAAGCAGAAGGATTACAAATGCCCTAATATGGGCTAATTCACATGGGCAGTCGGGGCGTAGTAAAAATAGGCTATTGACCTGCGTCAGGGGTGCAACTACAGGGATTGCAGGGGCTGCAATTGCAACCGGGCCCCATGCTCCAGGGGGCCTGTGCGGCTCCCCTGTACACCTGGATAAGAGGGGCGGTGGTGGCAGCATGTAGAGAAATCACTGTCCTCATTTTTCCTCCTGTAGTTGCAGGAGGAAAATTGAGGCGATTGGTTCCTCTGTATGCTGCCCCCGCCACCCCTCCTATCCAGTTCACTTGTGTTCTGCTGTCTCTGGGCCCCTGTGTGCTTCCCTGGTTCCACCCCCCCCCCCCCACTGTGCTGCCCCCCCCACACACACACACACACTGTGTTCCCTTCCATCTCCTGCAGGCTGCTGCAGGGGATGTGTCACAACAGAGAACCAGGAAGGGGTCGGTAAATATGTAATTTACCAGCTCCTTCCTTTTCTGAATGGACAGAGTCTTAATCAGTGACATTGTGAAAAAATAAAATAAAATGGTAACAAACAATACAATTAGAGTACCAAAAAATAAAACTACTGACACCAGTGGGTGAACTTCCAGGATTGCAACCAACTTGCGACCAAGTCCTGGCATTCCACCACCGTGGGGAGGCGCCAAGATGGCAGGAAGAGGGCCCACTACAGAACTTGTGAAAGGGTCCCGTTGCGGGGACGTAACGAGAGTAAAGGGCCCCAGGATCAGTGGGAAGAGCTCCATGCTTGAAGGGAAGGGCCCGGCCAGGGGTCCAGGGGGCCCTTCATGGTTTCTTGCACCGGGGCCCTGAAGGTTCATGTTACACCTCTGACCTGCATTTATTCTCCCCCAACCATCCCCTTTGAGCTGCAAAGGCAGCTAGACAGGTTGTCGTACACCACGGGAAATACCCCAGAATGTTCGCCGGACAGTAACGTCTCTGAATGTGACCTATTCAAGCAACTGCCTGCATGCACACGATTGTGGAACAGTGATGCAGGGGCTTTTGAAAGTCTAAACAGGCAGTATCCTACATAAATCGCACTTCAGTGGGGCGGCAAGGGTTGCTGCCGTCTGAATGAGGCCTATAGCTATCAAAGTGGTACCAAAGGATTCTTTTTTTTTATTTTAAACAACAAACATGTTATACCTGCCTGCTCTGTGCAATGGCTTTGCACAGAGCAGCCCCGATCCTCCCCTTCTGGGGTCCCCGGCTGAGTGCCCCCATAGAAAGCTGCTTGCTTTTGACATTGACACACAGAAAATGGGCTCATCCCCGCTCCCCGATTCCTCCTCACTGGCTGTGATGGATAACGGTGGGAGCCAATGCTGCTATGCTTTAGCCAATGAGGAGGGGGAGAGCCAGAAGAGCAGCTGCTCTCGTGCACATCACTGGATCGAGATTGGGCTCAGGTAAACATAAGGGGGGTAAGCTGCACACAGAAGGTTTTTTACCTTACTGCATAGAATGCAGTGAGGTAAAAGACCTTCAGCCTTTAGAACCACTTTAATCCTTCATCTTTTTTTCCTTGGGAGAGTGTTTCATCGGGAATTATGTGCACAATATGATTGTTTTTTTTAAAAAGTAGAGAATGTTCACTTAGTGTATTAAAGCTGTGTTCAATTTGAATACCCAATATAGTATAGAAGAATTCCAACAAAGGATTTTTCCTTGCACATGACTGGATTATTGATGGAAATACAGCTTTAATTAGCTAAATCAGCTGTTCTACACTCTCATTAACCGTATTCCCACATATGCATTTTCTCCCAATGCTTTTTTCATTGAAATCCATGGAAACACATTAAAACATATGGAGCAGGTTTATCCTGCACAGTTACGCATTTTAACCCATGTTGACCTGCATTTGCATTTGCATGTTGACCCATGTTGACCTGCATTTTGTATTTAGTGTTTCATGTTGTAATTCGTTGATGTAAGTCTTAACACGTGCCTTGATATACATTTTGAATTATGTGTTTTCATTGATTTCAATAGAAATTTTATCCAGAAAAAACACACAGGTGTTAATCCAGCCTAAGGCTAACTTTACACAATTGCTTGTTACCATTACGCGTGACAATGCACCTTATGCACTATTCATTGATGAATGGTATTCCAATGCACCTCCACAACCCATCCAATTTCAGCGCAAGGCAACACATGGTAATGCACTACCATGTAGTGTTGTGTGTGACCTTGTGTGAAATAGAATTATGATTTACAACAATGCAAAATTTCAGTGAACTTTTTTTTTTCATGACAAGCATTTCACCACTTACCGTATCCACACCTCCAGCCATCAGCTCTGTAATGCTGGCTTTAATGTCCTCCAAGGGTAGCTGATGCTGGAGAAGCAGACTAGAAAGGACTCCAGAATAAGTATTATCCGGCCGCTGCCTTAGTGAACTGTATATTCCCTGTATACAGAGATCAGCTGTAGAGAGAGATACAGATGAGAAAATTTATTTACAGAACTTTCACTATTCTCCATGCACTTACCTACTGCTTTCTACAGTTATTATGTACAGAATTAGGTCATATTCGCAATGTTTTGACATTGTGTGCTTTCAGCTCAGTAAGCCCATTTTTTACTTGTTTTGAAGGACTCTTGCTAGGGGTCAGAAGCACCTCTTGAGGTTTAAAAAGTTTCAGAAAGGGGTGTAGACCAGTGGTTCTCAACGTTTTTCAGTTGTAAATGTTACTTATCCATAGGAATCCTGAGCCTGGGACAATGCAGACAACATCCTTGATGAAGCTTTCCTTCCTATCAGAGTCCCCCTTTCATGTCAGAAGCCACCATTAAATTAGAGGTTCCCCTTCACATCTTCACATCAGGGACCCCCCATCACATCACATCACAGTTACCCACCACCACAGAGTCCCCCTATCACAGAATTCTATCATCCATCTGTGTTCCAGTGCAAACTGGGCCGCCTGCTTGCATCACCCTGGGGGAGTCCGAATGGCACCCCAAGGTGCCGTAGCACCCTGGTTGAGAAACACTGGTGTAGACTCTAAGCTGTGGTCAGGATTTTTTTTAAGGCATAGGCACTAATTGGCTGTCTATGAATGAGCAGCCAATCAATATATTTGCCTTACTTCGTTTTCACCCCTGGACAAGGCTTGGACCCTGAAGTATTAGATAAATAGCCTAAGGAAGCTGGATCTGAAAAAAGGTAAGTATTTTAGGCAGGAGTGGTAATGTATATTGCTGGTGGAGGTACAATAATAAAATTGTTAACATGGTGCGATAGGTGCAGCCTGGGCTGGGACAAACTACATTGATGGAAAGTACCGTGTGGTGAACTAAAAGTTCCGTTGGTGTCTTCCCCATCTGGGAATTCTTTTGAGAACCATAATATGCATAATTTGTCTTACTTTATGTGAGTTGCTAATTGTCTTCCTTTAATAAAAGTTTACACACCCACTGCACTTAGTCTGCGCACTTTGCTCTTTTGGTCCGTATGCGGCCCGCAAAGTCATTTGGTCCGGCCCCCTGTGCAGCTGAGTCTGTGTCTCTCTCAGCTGATCTGTCAGAAAGGAGCCAATGCTTCCTGTATAGTTCCTGCTCCGTTATGACAGTCTGAGTGAGTCACAGGCGGAGTGATATCAAATGCACTCCGCCTGTGACCAATACAAGAAAACTCACCTCTTCCTCCAGCGTGGCGCTTCTACACTTCTCCTAGCCAGCAGCACACACAGCAGGACCAGCCAGAACCAGCAGTACCAGCAGTACTCATAGCAGTACCAGTCAGAACCAGCCGTACTCACAGCAGTAGCAGCCAGAACCAGCACTACCCACAGCATTACCAGCCAGAGCCAGAAGTACCAGCCAGAACCAGCAGTACTCACAGCAGTACCAGCCAGAGCCAGCAGTACTCATAGCAGTACCAGCATTACTCATAGCAGTACCAGCCAGAACCAGCAGTACTCATAGCAGAACCAGCAGTACTAAAAGCAGTATACCAGCCAGAGCCAGCAGTACCAGCCAGAGCCAGCAGTACCCACAGTGGTACCAGCCAGAGCCAGCAGTACTCACAACAGTACCAGCCAGAACCAGCAGTACCAGCCAGAGCCAGCAGTACAAGACAGAGCCAGCCGTACCCACAGCAGGACTAGCAGTACCCACAGCAGTACCAGCCAGAGACAGCAGTACCAGCCAGAGCCAGCAGTACCCACAGCAGAACCAGCAGTACCAGCCAGAGCCAGCAGTACCTACAGCAGTACCAGCCAGAGCCAGCAATACCCATAGCAGTACCAGCCAGAGCCAGTAATACCCACAGCAGAACCAGCAGTCCCCACAGCAGTACCAGCCAGAGCCAGAAATACCAGCCAGAGCCAGCAGTACCCACAGCGGTACCAGCCAGAGCCAGCAGTACTCACAACAGTACCAGCCAGAGCCAGCAGTACCCACAGCAGTACCAGCCAAAGCCAGCAGTACCCACAGCAGTACCAGCCAGAGCCAGCAGTAGCCACAGCAGAACCAGCCAGAGCCAGCAGTACCTACAGCAGTACCAGCCAGAGCCAGCAGTACCAGCCAGAGCCAGAAGTACCCACAGTAGAACCAGCAGTACCTACAGCAGTACCAGTGTAATGTTCTGGTACCTTTGGGTACCCTAATTACTCTTTCATAAGTGTATGCGCCCCACCATTCTCTTTTGGTAAGGTGCGCATACACCTTTAAGACTGATGCTGTCATCACTGAGCGCCGGACTGGATGGCTATTTAGATCGCCGGCTCTCACTCACATGTGTTCGTTCAAACTGCTTTGTGCCTTGATGCTAACCTGTCTTGAAGCTCTCATGCTTGCAAGCATACCTCGCTGTCGGAACCACGCTGCGCTGATCCCTGTATCCCGCTACCGGATCATCCGCTCTTGCCGAACCTCTCCTCTGCTACATTGCTATTAGTGATAAGTACCCCATAGGGGAAACCTCTATAACCTTCATACTAAAGCTTACACTATCTAGCTCTGCATACTAAGGACTATTACTACATCTGCATTATCTAAGATTGCTAGCTCTTGAGCCTCCTACCACCTGTTCTTGCACTGGGTTGATCTCTCCTGTATGTCCACCTGCTACTCTGTCATCTGCTACCATACATGATTGCTAAACCTATCTGCATCCCATCTGCTACTATATTACTTTCAAGAACATTTCCTTTCAAGTGTCTGTCATCTACCATCTCTACCCAACCTATCTCTTCAGCCTACCATCACTGTGTTGCTATATACATAAGTCACTCTAGGAAACATCTTATTGAGTGTGTGTATTTACTTGCTGAATTGAGATCATCCACACATGATGAGTCATTGGGAGTTGGGATTGGTGTCTCAGCGTTTCTCTACCTGACTACTGAAGTGGAATATTTCTGCAGCTGAAAATCCACATCATACATAAAACGCAGGAGCGTTACAGATTGAACGAACCACAAATGGATTCAGCAGAAATAACCACTCAGATGACACAATTAAAACAGCAAGTAACTGCGTTAATACACGCACTTGCTGAATTAAAAGAAGACAATCAGGCTCTGTCGCAGCAGATAATTAGACTGACACAACTTACCACTGCTCAGTCCCCTGAACCCAAAATAAATCCTCCTTTGGTATTTACAGGCGATCGCAAAAAATTTCGCGAATTTAAAAAAGCATGTGAGTTACTTTTCTTGCTAAAACCCCGTACCTACCTTACTGATCATATTAAGGTTTGTACTATTATTTCTTACCTAACAGGCGATCCTCAGGCCTGGGCAGACTCTCTTTTTGAGAAAAGCGATCAGCTTCTCAACTCCTATGCCTTGTTCCTAGCAGAACTCACTAGCCTATATGATGATCCCAATAGGCAGAGTACTGCCGATCTTCAATTAAGATCCTTGAAACAAGGTGGGAGACCTGTAGAAGACTTTGTCGCAGAATTCACGAGATGGACCCTTGATTCAGAATGGAATGATGCATCTCTGAAAACCCAATTTAGGCTTGGCCTATCAGAGGCCGTTAAAGACGAGCTCGCCCGAGCGGATCTGCCAAAAACCCTGGATGCATTGATACAACTCAGTATCACCATAGATAGAAGACTACGAGAAAGAAAGGCTGAGAAAATGGGAATGCCATTATCCAGTTCTTCTCGGATTTCGGCCGTTGACCCCGTTCCTATGGAGGTAGGAACCATACGCCCACCTCTATCAACTATGGAAAGAGCCAGAAGACGATCTGGTAATCTCTGCTTGTACTGTGCATCCCCGGATCACAAGATAAACGTCTGTCCCCTAGTCTACAAAAAGAAGGGTGAGTGTTCACATGTCCTCCTAGGGGGATTGACAACTTCAATCACTAACCCTTACCTTTCTGTTTGCTTAACATTACAGTGGGACCAGAACAGGATTACTACTAAGGCCATGATTGACACAGGATCTTGTGGAAATTATATTGACATACGTTTTGCTGCTTTAAATAAAGTTCCTATTATTTCTAAACTTAAACCTGTCTCAGTGAGTCTTATTAACGGTGTTCCTTTATCCTCTGGTCCGATCACTGATCAGACACAGGCACTCCTAGTCACTACTAACGGGTCTCATATGGAGACCACTACCTTCGATCTAATACCTTCACCCCACTTTCCCATTGTTTTGGGACTTCCCTGGTTGCACACACATCAACCAACCATAGATTGGAAGGAACGGACCCTGGCCTTCCTCTCTTGCTATTGCGAGGGTACGTGTAACCTCCCGTCTTTCGGGAAGATCCTGTCTGTGGTGACAGATGAGATTGCACCACTATGTTATCAGGATCTCTCTGAGGTTTTTCTTGAGAAAAATGCTCAAGCACTACCTCCCCATCGAGACTATGATTGTAGCATTGATCTACTCCCAAATAGCAAATTGCCGTTCGGTCATGTTTATCCTCTTTCACAGGATGAACTTTCCCATCTCAAAGACTATTTGGATGAGAATTTGGAAAAAGGTTTTATTAGACCTTCCACTTCTTCCACAGCAGCAGGACTCTTTTTTGTCCGCAATAAGGACTCAAGTCTCAGGCCTATCATCGACTATAGGCAATTGAATGCTATTACAATAAAAGATCGCTATCCTCTACCGCTTATCCCTGAGCTCATTGAGCAGGTGCGTGGAGCTACCTATTTTTCAAAATTGGACCTGAAAGGAGCATACAATCTTATTCAAATCCGTGATGGACACGAGTGGAAGACTGCATTCAGAACCAGATACGGATTGTTCGAATATCTTGTAATGCCATTCGGGCTATGCAACGCCCCTGCAGTTTTTCAACGATTTATAAACGATATTTTCAGAGACTTACTAGATGTCTGTGTTGTGGTATATCTGGACGATATACTTATATATTCACGATCCCTGTCTGAACACATAAGACATGTAAGACTAGTATTATGGAGATTGCTTGCACACAACCTTTATGTGAAACTGAAAAAATGCTTGTTTCATAAAGAAGAGGTACTGTTTCTAGGCTACATCATATCCAAAATAGGAATCGAGATGGACATGAGTAAGATATCCTGCATTCAGGATTGGCCTACAACAACCACACGCAAGGCGCTACAGCGATTCCTTGGATTTTCAAATTTCTACAGGAAGTTCATTAGAAACTTCTCTGCCATTGTGAGACCCCTCACACAGCTCACTAGCATTAAAAAACCATTCAAATGGTCAGATGAAGCAAATAAAGCTTTTCACCTGTTAAAGACAAGGTTTACTTCTGCTCCCATACTACGCCATCCAGACCCATCCCTCCAATACATTCTGGAAGTAGATGCGTCAAACATGGCAGTAGGAGCAATACTCTCCCAACGACCAACTCACACTTCACCACTTCATCCAGTCGCCTTCTTTTCTAAATCCCTAAGCAGTACAGAGATAAATTACCCCGTGGGTGAAAAGGAACTGCTTGCTATAAAATTGGCTCTGGAGAATTGGCGACATCTACTTGAAGGCACCCAATTACCAATACTTATATACACGGACCATAAAAATCTCCAATATCTTCAGACTAACAAAACTCTCTCTCACCGACAGGTACGATGGTCACTATTCTTTCTAAGGTTTAACTTCCTAGTGACCTACACACCTGCAGATAAGAACAAAAAGGCGGATGCACTATCACGACTAACTGAAGAAAACTACTTCGAAATCCCTTCCGTTCCTATAATACCTCACAAACGCATTATTGGAGTTGTCCGTTCCTTGAAGGAAGAGGTTTTGCATGGTATAAGTTTGGATTCACCCCCACCACAACTAAATACTGATGCAGAAGGCTTCCTATACTACAACGACAAACTTTACATACCACCTACCATACGCACCAAGATCTTGGAATTATCGCATGATGTGCCTATGGCAGGACATATGGGTATAACAAAGACTCTTAATCTGATTAACAGGCAATTCTGGTGGCCTGACATGAAAACATCTATACAAAAATTTGTCTCTTCATGCAATGTCTGTGCCAGGTCCAAAATTGACACTACGAGACCATCCGGTCTACTATGCAGTCTACCAATACCCCAAACTCCATGGGAAGTTGTGTCCTTGGACTTTATAGTGGAATTGCCTCCTTCCAAAGGATTTAATACCATCTTAGTGTCAGTGGACCATCTGACAAAAATGGCACATTTCATTGCTATTCGCAGACTACCTTCGTCCAAACAAACGGCAGAACTCCTGATGAAACATGTCTTTAAGTTACATGGTATCCCAAAGACTCTTCTGTCTGACCGTGGATCACAATTTATTTCTAAGTTCTGGCAAGAACTATGTCACATACTACGGATCAAGCGGAAGCTCACTTCTCCTTACCATCCGCAGACCAACGGACAGACTGAAAGAGTCAACCAATGCATCGAGCAATATTTACGTTGTTACACTTCTTACCAACAGGATGATTGGGTGGATCTTCTCCCTCTGGCAGAATTTGCCTACAACAACGCAACCCACAGTACGACCAAGCAGAGTCCGTTCTACTTGAACTATGGGTTTCATCCCTCTATTCTTCCACCACGCATCCTTCCTTCAAATAACCCAGTAGCCTCAGACTATCTTACCCAAATAAAGGACTCTCTGGGTTTGCTTAATACTACCATTGCACACGCTCATAGTCAACAAAAGAAGTACTATGATCTTCGCAGAAGACCTTCTCCTCAGTACGCTATCGGGGACCTCGTTTGGCTCTCAACAAAAAATTTAAGACTAAAAAACCCCTCATGGAGTGAGCACTGTCTTTATACAATTGGAAATCCTCAGAGCGTTCTTTGATATCATGTCGCCATCTTGGATTCAAGAGCCTGCTGTGACTTTCAAAAGTATTGGGACGCCTGCCTTTACACACACATGAACTTTAATGGTATCCCAGTCTTAGTCAGTAGGAATCAATATTAGGTTGGCCCACCCTTTTCAGCTATACCAGCTTCAACTCTTCTGGAAAGGCTGTCCACAAGGTTTAGGAGTGTGTCTATGAGAAACTTTTTTATATGGACTGTCATATTCAGATTAGCGCTACACCTTTATTTATATATATATATATATATATATATATATATATATATATATATATATATATATATATAGATTACAATATACAGGGAAAATTAGCAAAATTTGTCCAGCATTTTTACTTATAAATAGACCCTATAGGGACCCCTCCACAAAAGCAAGGATAATAACTGCCTGGATGATTTAAATTAGGCTGTACAATTGGGTCAGTTTTCTTATAAAGTCAGATCAGACAACCTGATCCTGGCTGACATGATCAGTTTTAGAATGTCAAACTATATGAGCACTGAACATGAGGGTGTGTAAGTTGTCTACTTGGATGAAAAGCCCCAGGCTGCTGTCCAAAGAGGCCCACTCATGACATGCTACTCTATGTGCAGGGGTTAGATCATTTATGCATGCAACATGTAAACATTTGATCACTTTTCTGCCACTACTGTACACTTACCATGGTTGAAGATAGCATCCCATGACTTAACATGGTCCTTCCATATGGATACATTCATGAGTCTGAATACACGGGGAGGGATGTACAGCATGGGGCTGGTCGTGTGAAACATTAGTGTTATTGAGTCTATGAACTCCTGAGATTCGGGGTTTATATAATCCTGTAGGAGACCAAGACGCTGTCCATACAGGACATAGCAAACAGCTGTAAGAATATCAGAATTATAGGTTAGAACATTTATATACATTATAGTCATGGTACAATCATATATATTAGAACATCTCATGATGTAATGTAAGCAAACAATAGCATAAATACTTTCTGCTTTGTCCTGGAGAATGACAAGAACCCAATAGAAACAATTTGATTTTGGTTTGCTGTATAACCGACCTGCCATCATTTACTATTATTCTTCATTGACTGTTCTGTTTCCTGAACTGAAGTGAACTCTAGATAACTGCATAGCGATAACAGCATTTGGAGCCAGCACAGACGCCACCAATTCATTTTGTTCACTAGTCACCGAATAGATCTGAGAGCAGTGGAGTTAGCAGAAAATATGAAGAGATGCTCAGAGCAGGAACTCTACTGCACAGCTTTCATTGCTAGCTTGTACTAACCCCTGGAAGATTTACCCCCTTTCATGACCAGGCCATTTTTTGCTTTTTGCCACTGTGATCCTTTAATTGACAATTGCGCGGTCATGCAACTCTGTACACAAATAAATGTATATCATTTTTTTCCCCCACAAATAGAGCTTTCTTTTATTGGTATTTGATCACAACTGGGTTTTTATTATTTTTTGCGCTATCAAAGGAAAATACCAAACATTTTGAATAAAAAGCCCCAATATTTTCTCCTTGCTGCTATAAAAAATATCCAATAAAAAAAATTAAAAATCGAATTTCTTATAAATTAAGACCAATATGTAGTCTGCTATATATTTTTGGTAAAAAAATCCCAATAAGTGTATATTGATTGGTTTACATGAACGTAATAGCGTCTACAAACTATGGAACATATACTGGAATTCTTTCATACTAGTAATGAAGGCAATCAGCGACTTATAGCAGAACTGTGATAGTATGGTGGCCAGTCTGACACTAACTGACACTTTGTGGGAATCGGTGACACCAACACAGTGATCAGTGCTAAAAATATGCACTGTCACTGTACTAATGACACTGGCTGGGAATGGCTTAGGGCAATCAAAGGGTTAAATGTGTGCCTAACAGTGCTTGGTGTGTTTACTATGAGGTGCTTTTACTAAGGGATGTGCCAATTTTTCTTTCCCTGCTTTGCAGGGAAACCAAAACCGGCACATCCCCACTGACAGGACATAGCTCTGTATTGTTTACATTGACAGAGCTCTGTCCTGTCTTCCTCCTCACCGATCAGTGAGCACCCTCGGATCGGCTTGTGTTGTGACTTATCACAGCATAGCCAGCGGTGTGTGTGATCTGTTGCTGTACTCCTACTTAAGCCGGTCGGCGCGCGGTTAAAGAAAAATTTCAGGTATGAATATTTTATACATAGTTACATAGTTTGGGAGGTTGAAAAAAGTCCTATCCAGTTCAACCTATGATGTGTGTTTGTGTTTGCTGTTAACCGTACATTGTATACCCCTGTATGTTGTGGTCTTTAAGGTGCTCATCTAATAGTTTTTTGAAACTATTGATGCTCCCTACTGATACCACTGCTTGTGGAAGAGAATTCCACATCCTTACTGCTCTGACAGTAAAGAACCCCTTACATGTTTTAAGGTTAAACCGTTTTCCTCTAGTTTTAGTGAGTGGCCACGTGTCTTATTGTATTCCCTTTCTCTGAATAGTTTGTTCCTTATGCTAGGGTCATCCCCAGTACAGTATTTGTACATTGATATCATATCCCCTCTCAAGCGTCTCTTCTCCAGAGAGAATAAGTTCAGTGCTTGTAGTCTTTCCTCATAGCCGATGTCCTCCATTCCCCTAATTATTTTTGTTGCCCTTCTCTGGACTCTTTCCAGTTCCAGCACATCCTTCCTGAGGACCGGTGCCCAGAACTGGACAGCATACTCCAGATGTGGCCGGACCAGAGTCTTGTAGAGTGGGAGAATAATCTCTTTATTTCTGGAGTGAATCCCCTTTTTTATACATGCCAGTATTTTGTTGGCTTTGCTTGCAGCGGCTTGGCATTGCATGCCACTGTCAAGCCTGTTGTCCACTATTACCCCCAGGTCCTTTTCCATCTTAGATTCACCCAGAGGTTTTCCCCCTAGTGAGTAGCTTGCTTTCATGTTTCTGACACCCAAGTGCATTACTTTACATTTTTCAACATTAAAGCTCATTTGCCATGTAGTTGCCCACCCCATTATTTTGTTCAGGCCCAGCTTGGACTAATGCAACTATGTGTTTACCATACTTGCCCAATGCCCCTGGAAGCTGGAAATTACTGAAGAAGACACCACTCCTTGGGTGATCTTCACTTGCTTCCGGATCCATACATTCTGAACACAGAAGGTCAGCTGGCATTTAGTGAATGCTTTGCATTTTTTTAATTGAATGCAAAGCATTCTTGGATTAAACAAGATGGAGGGCGTGACGTCACCACCCCACCCCTCCACCTTATCTGATCAGAGATCCTATTAAAATGTTTCTCTAGCCAAATCTGTTTTTTTTTTTCGTTATGT
The DNA here is from genome assembly GCF_965119305.1 of Pelophylax lessonae. Taxonomy (NCBI): domain Eukaryota; kingdom Metazoa; phylum Chordata; class Amphibia; order Anura; family Ranidae; genus Pelophylax; species Pelophylax lessonae. The sequence goes on from NC_138771.1 coordinate 131,482,536, forward strand.
TTTGGATAGAGTGGGGAAGGATTAGACCCCTCTGTTTGTACAGGTGACTATTGTCCCCTAAGACAAAAAAAGTGTTTGAAAATCCAAAATTTTGGAATTGTCTCCAGGTAAGGGGAAATCTTCCAATAGGGAAACAACTTTAGGGGAAAATTGTCTAAGAGGGAAATATCTCATACTTTTGAAGATTACTTATTGAGTATTTGGGAAAGGAGGTAAAGGGAAATTTCCTCAATGGTACAAAAAAAAAAATAACCCGGCAGGGGTTTTAACCTTCCCCACCCATCCCAAAAAAAAGTTTTGGCTATACATTTACTTTACCTCTACAGTGGTTTTATTCCCTTGCCTCACAACAAAACACTTTACCATGTATACTGTAGCCGTTTCCTAATTGCAATAATAGGTGCAACCATTGGTAGAGAAGGTGGCGCTATTCCACTCCTAAACTATTAATTTGGATAAGTTATGTGACATCTCTGTCCAACGCAATGCTTCAGTTAGTAACTACCGATAATAATTATTACCATAGATTTTTTTATTTTTGAATACTTACATTCCAGTGCAAATCTAAAGAGCTCATTGCTCAAATCAGCTGTCCATTTTCCCCGACCACTCCTCTCCACTTGAGTGTAAACCCTGCGAACAAAGTCTTGTCCAACATTGTCCAGAAGAGGCAAGAAGCGATTCATCCCCGCCACAGATAAGACTTCTCGATTCAGTGTGAGCCGCTGACAACGCCAATCCTCTCCACTCCTGAAAGGCCATGAGAAGTAGGTTAAAGGGATCTGTCAGTATAAAAAGCTCATGCCATTTGTACAGTGCTGTGGTAGAGCAAGAAGGCTTTAAAAACTAATTTAAAGCCTTACTTTTTTTTTAAATGTTTATACAGGCAGGCTGCATACCACATAAAGAATAGAACATGGCCCTATTTGTTTTTACTGTGTATGTGCTTTAGGTTTTTTTATACCTACTGCTGTAGACCAGGGCCGCCATCAGGGGGGTACAGCCAGTACTCCTGTATGGGGCCCGGGCACACAGGGGGGCCCGGGCAGCAGGCGGATTGGTGTGGAGAGGGATCAGGGACAGAGCAATGCACTGTCTGCCTCTTCCTCCACAGGCTGAAAGTCAGTTTCTCTTCCTCTCACCGGCTTTCAGCTGTTTGTCCCCGCCCACACTCAGAGCTGGGACACGGGGACGGCAGTCTAGAGAAGTGGTGGAGTCCTGGAGAGGTAAGACCTGGGAGGAGGTGCGCTGTGTGGTGCTCTGTGGGCTCTCCCCTTCTGTCTGAACAACACTCGTCCATGCAGCATAAGAGACATGATCACTCTTACATTGCATCTCACTGTACACACACAGTTTGATTACCACCCCCTACCTCCTCAACGGGCTGCTCATCTCCCGACAGCAGGAAATGTGGGTAGGGGCAGTAATCAAAATGTGTGTGAGAGTGTACAGTCCGATGCAATGTAATAGCGATCCTGTCTCTTATGCTGTGTGTTGTTCAGACAGGAGGGGAAAGCACAACACAGTGCACCCCCTCCTGGCTTAGTAGTGGTTTCTCCCTGTCGGTTTGGGGGGCTTACAGAAATGATAATGGGAAAATAATTTATGCCTGGGATGTTTGAGGGATTGGCAGCTCTTTGCTAGAAAGTGTAATGTGGATTTGGGGGGGGGGGTTGGTAGAAGGAGGAATGGGGGGGTGTACTTGTAGGAGGGTTTGGGGGATTTGAGCCAGAAGGGGGGATTGGGGGGAAAGTTTGTGCTAAGAGCGGAGCTGGGGGATTTGTGCTAGGAGGGGGGAATTTGTGCTGAGGGGATGTGGTTGTGAATTTGTGGAGGGATTTGGGGGGTTGTGCTGGGAGGGGTGATTGGGAGGGATTTGTGCTAGGAAGAGAGATTGGGGGGGTGATAATATCCTTTCAATATTTTCGCCGGAAGTGGGGGGGGGGGCCTGTCAGGTAGGCTGTATGGGGCCCTGGGATTTTTAGCGGCAGTCCTGCTGTAGACACATAACTTAATAAGACCTTGGATCCTTTTTTTTTAAAACAGACAACGTGATGTTGTAGATGTTGTAGACCTGTGATTCCATTCACATGTGCTGCTGGCTTCTGTGTTTACCTATGTACGTTATCTGCTGTACTGTGGATTTATACTCCTTTGCCTTCTATCATTTCCTGGCCCACCTCCCAGTCCTCTTCCCTTTATATATAGTGCAGCCCAGGTTGCCTGAGAAATTACCTAGTTTCTCTGTGCTCCTGGTTTGCCTTGTATTGCTTGCATTCCGTGCCTGACTACCCGTGTACCGATCCTGGCTTATCTACCGTTGTTGCTAGCCTGCTGCCTGCCCTATATTTATTTGGGTTTCTTGGATCCTCTTCTGTCTCCTGTCATCCCTACTCTGCACATGCACGTGGTCTCCACATTGTCAGCCAGGCGTGCCTGAGGGCTGTGACCTGGTTCCAGTTTTCTGAAAGTCCATCTCCACCATGAGAGCTTCACTGCATTGAAGGAGCAGACTGAAGCTTAGACGCCTTGGGGAACCCGTAGATGGCTTTCTACAAGGGCTCACTACCATAGGAACCCGACAGGTGGGGGTACAGATATCAGAGAGGCACTATGAAGAGGGTGAAAGCAGTAGAGTCAGCCTAGAAGTAGGTAAGTTTACTTGTTTATGTTCTAGGTCAGGGCTTGACAAATTTGCTTTAAATTTAGAAGCCAGCTAAAAAAAGGTTAGGAGCCATTTTTGCATTTTTTTGCACACGTTTAACAAATCATTTTAGGCCTTACGATTACATAAAACCCCCAAACATTATATAATTTCTGAAAGCAGACAGCCTAGAGCAGTAATGGCGAACCTTGGCACCCCAGATGTTTTGGAACTACATTTCCCATTATGCTCAACTACACTGCAGAGTGCATTAGCATAAGGGGAAATGTAGTTCCAAAATATCTGGGGTGCCAAGGTTCGCCATCACTGACCTAGAGAATAAAATATTGGTAAGAAGTTAAAAAATGTGCTGCGCTACAAAAAATTCTCCCAAATAAATAGAAAAATATTGATCTAAAATTAGCGTTTAGATATTAATTAACATATATGTGCATATAATACAAGTTTGAGCAAAGTAAAAAACAAAAATGTGCACAAAAAAAGTGTGAGAAAAGGGTGTTTTAAATCCCAGTGAAGTCCATAGCATTAGAGCATGAAGATGGTGTTCAGAAGAAATCAACAAAAAGGTCCCAGAGGTTAAGTCCAGATGACACTTTGAGAAGATAGTGGAGACACCGACGTGTAGATCACCAGGTATACAACAAATGGCTGCTTACCAGAGCAAGTGGGTCTCTCAACCTAATGAGTCGACCAAACGAGTTTAAAGGTAAAACCAGGTATAATCACTGGATGTCTCCTTACAGATCCGGACACGACATCTACCTTCTATATCCAAGTAATGGAACTTATTTGTAATACCACAATAAGCCACAGGATGTCTCTCTATGGGCTCACACACGATATCCACATCACGACATTAAAAGAGAAGAGTGTATACAGGGACATAGCGTAACTCCATTTGAGAAAATTTATTCCAATAAAAGCAAACAGTGCACTCACGTTTTCAGTAGAACATCAAGGCATGTAATAAAGACCCAGCTAAGAGTGAGCAAACATCTCTTGCGGTATGGAGATCCTTGGTAGCCGGCTATTGGGGGCGTGGTTGTGTCACGACTGGCTGAGCCCGCAAAGCCCCATCTTTTCTGTCTATCAATTTTTCCCACAGCCAGGACATCTCTAAAGTGGGGAGTGTCGGGGCGCATTGCTCTGCGCCCCGATGACCCCCAGAAGGCCGCCAATCGGCGCCTCTGCCCCCCACACGAGGGGTGAAACCCCCCCCCCCCATAGCCACCACAGGTCTGGCGTCCCTAGTGGGCTGAAAATTTAATTTTTTTTTTATCTTTTTTTTTTTTGCCCACAGATTGTGGGGGGGGGGGGGCGGCGCCCCTGCGCCCCCTTCAGACTGGCTGCCACTGATGGGGAGAGCAACAAGTCCGCTCTCTTCCCTCCCCTCTACACAGCGGCAACCGCTATGCCGGTCCCGCAGATGGCCAAGCGGAGCCCAGGATGTACAGAGAATTTTGGAGCTGTTTTAGGTCATGTTCATGAAGTAACTATAAAATGGATCCTCTTTAGGACTCCATTCACATCAATGCGTTTTTTTTTCATGCTTTTTGCAGAAATCCAGGACATTTTTTCAACATGGGCTCCTAGAATCAATGCATTTTTGTGCCTCTGCATTTTTGGAAAGAGCCAGGGACTTTTAAAACACAAAACAGTGCTTTTTTCTTGCTTTTTTGGTTCAATAGATTTCAATGGGGAAGCTGCAGAATAGCATGTATAGCATGTAGTACATTTTTTGTGCGTTTTTAGTGCATTTTTACAGCGATTTTACAGCAATTTTGCCACAGTTTACGTTTTTAAATCTGCCCAACAACAAATTTTCAAAAAAAAAGCATAAAAAAGGTGAAACGCAAATCGCGGTAAAATTGCGGCAAAATCATGGTAGGTGTGCGCCAGCCAGAGATGTATAGTAACGAAGTAGAACTACTTAAGTACTGTACTTAAGTACCGAAATGCGGTATCTGTACTTTCCTAGAGTAGAATTTTTTTCTCCTACTTCTACTTTTACTTCACTACAATTTTTCGATGATTTCGATACTTCTACTCAAGTATTTTTTTTTGTGCTGCATAGTTACTCGTTACTTTTAAAAAAATTACCACTGCCAGAACAGTAGATGACAGGTTGCATAAAGCTCAAAAAAATGTGTATAATGTCATTTGTAAATCAGCGCATACGAAAATAAAGGCTGTGTATAATAAAAGCTGCTATACCAAATCTTTCCAATAAAAAGAAAATATGAAACAAACAAATAAATGGTGCTACAGCGCTTAAAGAATCAAGAAACTACTAACAAACACAGGTTAATCATTTGAATAAATCATTTGAAATAATAAAAAACAATATGATGTTCAAACTTTTGACTTCTTTCTTTAATAACTACATAACACAGTACTTGTACTTCTACTTTCAGTACTTGAGTAGAAATTTTTTTTTCAAAACTACTGGTACTTTTTACTTTTAGTACTTAAGTAGCAAATTTTTTGAAAAAAATACTTGCAATACTTAAGTAAAAAAAATGTTAAATACTTTAGTACTTCTACTTAAGTAACTTTTTCTGTGAGCACTTCCACTTCTACTCAAGTCACTTTTTGATCGAGCACTTGTACTTTTACTCAAGTAGAAATTTCGAGTACTTTATACAAGTCTGGCGCCAGCCTATTACATTAGGGTGTGCACCCCAAAGCTCAAACACACATGCGCAGTGGAGCAGTGAATAGTGTCAGTAGAGCAGTGGATGGTGTCAGTAGGGATGAGATTGGTGTCAGTAGTTTTTTGTTTTTATTATTTTATTTTGTTGTTATATTTTTACAGTTTTATTTTATTTTATTTTTTTATAATATTATTATTATTATTTTTACAATTTATTAGGAGCTCTACTGAGGGGCTTTGGTGAAATAGCAGAAAAAGGGACTGAGATTCCCTAGAAGCGTTCAGCAGGGGGAATCTGCGTCGCATAAGGTGATTAGCAGAGATGTATAGTAACTAAGTAGAACTACTTCACTACTGTACTTAAGCACCGAAAGGCGGTATCTGTACTTTCCTAGATTATAATTGTTTTCTCCTACTTTTAGTTCACTACATTTTTTCAATGATTTCAATATTTCTACTCCGATATTTTTTTTTTGTGCTGCATAGTTACTTGTTACAATTATAAAAATTACCACTGCCAGAACAGAAGATGGCAGGTTTCATGAAGCTCAAAACATGTATTATCAGCGCATACGAAAATAAATGCTACTGTATGTATAAATAAAAGCTGCATTTGAAATAATAAAAAACAATATGATGTTCAAACGTTTGACTTCTTTCTTTAATAACTACATAACACAGTACTTGTACTTTTACTTTCAGTACTTGAGTAGCAATTTTTTTTTCAAAACTACTGGTACTTTTACTTTCAGTACTTGAGTAGCAAAATTTTTTTTAAAAACTACTTGCAATACTTAAGTACAAAAATGTTGAATACTTTAGTACTTCTACTCAAGTCACTTTTTGATCAAGCACTTCCACTTCTACTCAAGTCACTTTTTGATCAAGCACTTGTACTTTTACTCAAGTATGGGTTTCGAGTACTTTATACAACTCTGGTCATTAGGGTGTGCCCTGGCACATCCGGCACACCCTGTACACATGCCTATGTAGCTGATCGATAATTGTTTTATAAACTAACAAATATATTGGTACATCTTATATGTGAACCCTACTTGTTTATTTTTAACTGTTTTATATTAAGTAAAATATCAAGTTATAGAATATCCTTAGATATTTAAATGAAAGCTGGTACATTCATTAATTATTGGTAGGTAATATCATTTTATTTTTATACATTAACTAGGTGCTCAAGAGCATTTATTTTATTTATTTTTTTTATCAAAGCTGTGGTGCTCCTAACAGCTCTAGCCATCTGATACCCCTGAGGAAAGGTTCAAATAGACCATACATGTTTTCACAACCTAAACTTGTCACCAGAATTATGAGGGCTGCCACTGCTGACCTTCTGAAAGTGTTAGTCCCCAGAGTGCTATATTGACCCCGTAGCTCTAATATTTTTAGTAACTGACCCTGAAAAATGATTAAATCAGAAAATACAGAGGAACTTCAAAAGTCCTTATCTGTAATGTCAGTGACTCAAAATATTAAAGCAAGAGGATTGTCATGGCACTCAGACATGTAATATTTTCAGAAGAGCATGGCAATGGCAGCCTACATACCTCTCCTATTACAGGTTTCACTTCAGCTCCGGAAGATTTACCCCCCCTTCCTGACCAGGCCATTTTTTGCTATGCGGGACTGCATTACTTGACAGTTGCGCAGCTGTGTTACATTGTACCCATATACAATTTTTTTCCCCCAACAAATAGAGCTTTCTTTTTGTGGTATTTGATCACCTCTGCGTTTTTTATTTTTTGCGCTATAAACAAAAAACGACCGACAATTTTGAAAAAAAAAATATATATATATTTTTTACTATCTGCTATAAAACATATCCCATAAAAAATTAAAAAAAATCAAATTTCTCCATCAATTTAGGCCAATATGTATTCTGCTACATATTTTTGGTAAAAAAAATCCCAATAAGCGTATATTGATTGGTTTGTGGAAAAGTTATTGCGCCTACAAACTACAGGATTTTTTATGGATTTTCCTTTCTTTTTTTACTAGTAATGGCAGCGATTAGTGGAAATGAAATATTGCGGCGGACAAATTGGACACTTTTGACACTTTTTTGGGGACCAGTGACACTAATACAGTGATCAGTGCTAAAAAATATGCACGGTAACTGTACTAATGACACTGACTGGGAAGGGGTTAACATCACAGGCGATCAAAGGGTTAACTGTGTGCTTAGCTGGTGTCTTACTATAGTGGGGGAGGCGCTTTTACTAGGGGAAGGCAAAGATCCGTGTCCCTGCTTTGCAGGAATACAGGATCAATGCCTTCCTTACCGACAGAACAGCGTTCTGCCCTGTTTACATAGGCGGACCGCCGTTCTGCCTGTGTTTTGAACGCTCAGCGGGTGCATGTGGACATCATGTTAGTGGGACCCACTGGTCAGCGGGATTAAGCCTCCAGCGGCGCGCACTCGCCCCCTATACCCAAAATGCAGAATTACGAATATATACACATGATGTCGCGCAGCGTTGCCTTCCTGTAGCAGTAAAAGTTCTATAAGGCAGTCGGCAACTGGTTAAAGGGCATGTATAGCCAAACTTTTTTTTTTTGTTTCAAATAAAGAGGATGTAGCCTTCCTCAGACCCCCAGAGGCTCTGAGGGGACCTCCAGTGGGGTTAGTATTTACTCCATTGCTGAGTCCATGACTAATGGTGGGGGTAAGGATTTTTTAAAAGTTTTACACATCTAATAACTTACAGGGAGAAAGGGGTAGGGGCTTCTGACACCCACACCAAAACATAGAGACTCCAGATCCACTTCCAGCTTATACAGTGCAAAGGGCCTTTAACCGCTTCTGGACCAGAAGATTTTTCCCTTAATGAGCAGGCCATTTTTTGCGTTTCGGCACTGCGTTACTTCAACTGACAATTGATCACCTGTGTGATTTTTATTTTTGCGCTATAAATAAAAAAAGAGTGACAATTCTGAAAAAAAAAATAAAAAATAATAATTTGCTTTCTAAAACTCAATTTTTTTTTTATCATTTTAGGCCAATTTGTATTCTGCTACATATTTTTAGTAAAAAAAAATCCCAATAAGCGTATTTTGATTGGTTTGCACAAAAGTTATCGCGTCTACAAAGTAGGGGAAAGATTTATGTCATTTTTATTTATTTATTTATTTTTTTACTAGTAATGGCGGCGAATCGGCGATCAGCGATTTTTAGTAGGACTGTGACATTGCGGCGGGCAGATCAGACCCCTAACTGACACTTTTGGGGGGACCAGTGACATCACTACAGTAATCAGTGCTAAAAATATGCACTTTTACTGTAATAATGACACTGGCAGGGAACGGGTTTACCCAGGGGCGATCAAAGGGTTAAATGTAAGCCTAGGGATTGTTTTCTAACTGTGGGGGGGGGATTGGCTTGTGAAATCAACACACAGACCTGTGATCCTAGGAGGAACACAGTAGCTCTGTGTTGATATCTGAGAGAACAACGGTCTGCTGTGTTTACAACAGCAGACATATTGTGTGCCTACGTACTTCACTATCTGTGGCCTCCATCTTTTTATGGTATATGCTGGAGAGTGCTGGACTTGGGTTGTCTGCATCGCGGTGCATGGTCTAGATCGCGGCTCCCCGCCGAAGCTGTTTGGCATAAGCAGATAGAGCATCACCTATTGGAGCTGATTGGAGTCATATTACATGAGTACACTTAAAGGCCTTATTGCTTCTCCCTTCTGGTAAGCGCATAGCGTGGCTTTGGCATGCGTCACTGATTGAGGAAGAAGTCACAAAATTGCGGTGGAGGATTTCCTTTTCTTGCACTTTGCACCTCTTATTTGGACTTACCTTATCTTTCTTTTGATGATTTTTGAATTATGAACACTATGGTTAATCTATATGGACATTGTGCTATTATAGTCTGATTCAGGCTGTCCACTGTTTTATTTTACAATTATGCATATGTTTTAACAACATTTGTGTCAATTCAGCGCGGCTTTATTCTTATTTATTTATTATTATTTATTCTCTTTATGTACTAGGTGTATATCCTTTTATATGGCTTGGCGACTCTCCCTGATAGCAGGCAGGAGTAAATGATCAACATGGAGTTAGGGCAAACCAGAGGAAAGCAGCACCAACTATCAATTTGGCACTGGCTAGATTCAGCCAGGCAGTATTAAATCTGACACTCCTGCTTAGGATTGCTACATAATGGAAGGGTTAGGGACCCTCACAGGAGATTGTTTTAGGCTGGGTTCACACTATTTGCAGAGCGGCTCACAGCAGGGGTCCAGTCCGTCCCTGATCACTGTTTCAGGGTGAATCAAGTCAGAATTTTTGCCTGAATTCAGACCTGAAACTGAGCCTAAGTGCCGGTTCACACTAATACGACTTGTCAGGCGACTTGGTCAGCCTGGCAAGTCGTGCACCATCGCGGTCATTGAGTAGTACAGGACCGGTTCTAATAGGAGCGACACAAGTCGCTCCGACTTAGAAAAAGGGTCCTGTACTACTTCGGGGTGACCTGGAGGCGACTTGCATTGACATTCATTTTATGAAGTCGCGCCAAAGTCCCGCTGCACGCGACTTCACAGGTCGCCCCCTAAGTCGAAGCGACCTAGTGTGAACCGGCACCCACAGGACCCTTCTGCAGTGCCCTCTGCGGCCACCCTGGAGATATGTGAACAGGCTCTATTAACCAGTTCTGGACCGGAAGGCCATTTTTTGCACGGTTGTGAGACACTGCACCGAAATAAAATGAATGTCCTTTTTTTCCCACAAATAGAGCTTTTTTTTGGTGGTATCACCTCTGCAATTTTTATTTTTTGCGCTATAAAGAAAAAGCAACAATTCTGAAAAAAAAAAACAATATTTTTTACATTCTGCTAAATAACATTCCCAAAAAAAAAAAAAGAAATGTATAAATCTAATTTTTTATCTGTTTGGGCCAATTTGTATTCTGCTACATATTTTGGGTAAAAAAAAAAATCGTAATAAGCTAATTTTGATTGGTTTGGGCAAGAGTTATCGCGTATACAAACTAGGAGAAAGATGTTATTTTTATTTATTTTTTTATTGTTTACTAGTAATGGCAGCGATCTGCGATTTTTAGCAGGACTGCGACATTGCGGTGGACAGATCAGACCCCTAACTAACATTTTTGACACTTTTGGGGGGACCAGTGACATTACTACAGTAATCAGTGCTACAAAAATATGCACTGTTACTGTAATAATGACACTGGCAGGGGAGGGGTTAACCTAGGGGGATCAAAGGGTTAAGTGTGAGCCTAGGGGAGTGTTTTTTAACTGTGGGGGGGATGGGCTTGTGAAATGATCATAGAGACCTGTGATCCTATATAGAAGGATCCTAGACTCTGTGTGATCATTTCAGAGAGAAGAACGGTCAGCTGTGCTTACATCAGCTGACCGCTCTTCTCTCTCAGCGGGGAGCAGGGCCGGGCAGCAATCGCGGCCACTGGCCCCGTGCATTGGCATCCCCGCTGCCTGTGGGGGGCGGGAGCGCTCGCTCGCCCTCCAGAACCACCCGCGTGTCTGACGTAGTACTATGTCGTTTCGTGCAGCCGAGCCAGCCAGTGGTTAAGAGTCGGCCACATTCTTCTGTCATGCGAATTGGATTCGGGGAAACCCGCGTCCAATTCACATAATTGTGAACCCAGCTTTACTGTCTGCATCCCTTTAGGGAGATTTCCATTCACTTCCTGTCTCAGAGATGCAACAGGGAGTGAGAGGAGATCTCTACATGTGAGGGGATCTCCCCCCTTAGACAGTTGTCACCTGAACAGTTGTCCCCATTGGAAGAATTCCCATAACCATCTGTTCTGGTGACAATTGTAAAATGTTGGATTTCCCATCACTTCTTGCCTTAATGACAGTAGTTACTAGGACAAATCTACCTAACAGGAACACAGACGATTATTAAAATCTCTAATCCTTTCCCACTTTATCCAAATAAAAAACATGTTTTGGATAAACTTTAATACTGCAGATCTGTATTAGAAAAAAAAGTTTGGAGAAAATCAGGGAAATATATAATATGTATTTATTCACAACATTATTTTTTAAGGTCATCAAAACAATGTGTAGACCATTTCTAATTCAGAACGTGTCATGTTTGGGGAAAGGTATTTGTTTGTTATTTGATTGTATGATCATATGCTTCTCAGCAGCCATGAAGTCATTATCAGCTGCTTTCTGCTTGATGGAAAACAAGCATTTATGAAATAAAGGGGAAGAGCAACACCTAGTGGAGATTTCTGGAGTTGCACTTTGGTGATCACATGAGCACAGCCCAAGAATAAACATCTTTGTGTATATGGAAGTGAAAACCAGCATTGAGCTTTTAGCAGACAGCCATATAGGGTATTGAGGGGAATTTATCACAACTGGAGCAGCCAGAATCCAAAGCAGCTGTGCATAGCTACTAATCAGCTTCAATCTTTTATTTCTAACGCTTAAAGGGGAAGTACATCCTAGAAACTAAAATCTCTAAATCTTCTTGCAGGCACAATCTAATGGGCCATACACACTATAAGATTTTCTGAAGACTTTTTCCTTTAGACTTACCAAAACCATATAATATGAGGTCAAACCTAAACACTTTCAATTTGTATGCAATCTGGCAGGCCCTTGCACTACATAGTTGAAGGTAAATCTGAAGGAAATCTAACCACAAAAGTTGGATAGTGTGTATCCAGCTGTAGAGTAAAGCCTAGTACACACGCAACGATTATCGGCCGACCGATCGTCCGTCTTTTGTCCAGAGTTGTGTTTTGTTGGTTGGAATGTGCCTAGACTGCACACGAATTTTCTCGCCCAACAAAATTCTACTTCAGAAGTGATGTCATGTGTTGGATTGCTTTCTTTGTGTTCTTTCTTCTCTGAGCATGCCCAGACTTGCTCTTTAGATTTTTCCCTGTCTAAATCTGTACTGACTGCACGAAAATCGGCCGTTGTGTTGATGGCCAACAAAAATTTAATAGTCTGCACACCAGATTTTTTTCGGCCGAAAAGTCGGAGTTGGTTATCGGAAGCATCATACTAACAAGCTGAAAATCGGCAGATCGGTCGTCGGACGAAAATTCCCTGCCAATTTTTGACGCGTGTGTACGAGGCTTTACCTATTCTAACCCTGTAAAACTTGCTATACATACCTTTTCTTAAGCCGATCCGATCCCACGCGGCTTCTCTGTGAAGGCGGGTGCAGAAGAGGCAACGACAATGGAAGCCCCATAGTAAGTGAATGGGTGACGTCACTTCCTAGACATTTCACAGCCATTGTCAGCTGTGTCCTGCACAGTGCTTCCTCCGCTGGTAAAAGTAAGAGAAAATCCCAAAATTTGGGTTGTCTCCAGAAGGGTAATAGTGGGGATATCTTCCAATGGGGACACTAGTTCTGGTGACCTGGGGATCCCCTAAGGAATTCCCTTAATTTGCAGGGATTTCCTCTCACTTCCTGTTTAACTATGAGACAGGAAGTGAAGGGAAATCTCTGCAATGGGACACAGGTGGCAAAAAGAAAAAATCTAGCAGGGGTTATAACCCTCCCTTACTCTATCCAAAAATGAAAAAAAAAGGAAGTTTTGCCTAAAGTTCTACTTTAAGGGCCCATTCATAACAGAAAATGCAAATAACTGCACGTTTTTTGACTGCGCGTTTACATGCATTTGATGTGCATTTGAAGTGCACTTGGTGCATGCTTGACGTGCGCTTGAATGTGTTTTGCGTGCATTCTGTGCTATGTTTAGCACTGTGTTTGCAGTGCATTTTTCTATACGTTTTTGGCCTAGGCTTTTTTGGCTTAAAGGAGCATAGTGCGGTGTATTTCAAGCGCGTTTGTATCGCTTTACCTGCATTTGTGGTGTGAAAAAATATAGCATGCTCTACTTTTTTTTTAAACTGCGCTAAACTGCACTGCAATACTGTGAACTATGCCCATAGGATTACCTTGATTTTGGGCTGTCTATGCAGCTGGAGTGCAGTTCAAAATGCATCCAACTGTGTTCGGCCTGAAAGGGCCCTAAATGAACAAGCTGAAGCTAGATGCACTTTTTGTGCGTACAGAAGAGATCCTGCAGGTAATCACTGGTTGTGTGAACAACAGCCACGAATAACTGTGGCCGCTGACAACCTCTAATGTCCCTTTGGGATTAATAAAGTATTCTGAATTGAAGTGTACAGAATCAGTGGCCACAGCTAGACACGCACACCTGTCCAAAACAGCAGCAGGAATCAGTTGAACTAATGTGGCCTTAGCTAAGGCTGCTCCAGTTTTAGCTAAGGGCTGATAAATAAAGACCCCCATATTTGGTTCAACTTTCATCTGTTTAATTTGCGTGCACTGCCTCACATTTGCCAGTTAAAGTAGCACAGTGCTGAATAGCAAAAAAATGCCCTGGTCATGAAGGGAGTAAAACCTTCCAGAGGCCAAGTGGTTCAAAATTGACTGGATAAAAAATTATTAGCAGAACAGTAACCTCATCCTGTTAGATGCAGCCACTGTTCTGCAGCACCACTGTATTCAGGCAGCTACAGGTAAGTAAGAATTTGTGTTAATAACAAGAGTACAAACAGTAATACATTGCACATTCGCACATCTCACTTATACTCGGTACAACAACAAAGCTCTCTATAGCTAAATTTAGCCAAAGAACTCATTTTTATCTATAGGCCTTGTTCACAACAAGGGATTATAGTTGCTAGGTTATTGGCACCATAGCTTGTAGACTCCATAACCTTCACAAAGACCAAATAATATATACTTATTTGGGTTATTTTTACCAAAGATATGTAGCAGTATACATTTTGGCCAAAGTTTATGAAGAAAAATGACTAAATTTGCAAAAAAATATTTTTTCATTTATAGCCCAAAAAACCCAATGATGATTAAATTAAAGGAGGGGGGACCAGGGGAGCACACAGGGGCCCAGAGACAGCAGAACACAAGTGAACTGGATAGGAGGAGTGGCGGAGGCAGCTTACAGAGGAACCAATCTCCTCCATTTTCCTCCTGAAGCTACAGGAGGAAAAAGGAGGACAGTGATTTTTCTACATGCTGCCACCGCCGCCCCTCCTATCCAGGTGTACAGGGGAGCCACACAGGCCCCCCTGGAGCATGGGGCCCGGTTTCAATTGCAACCCCTGCAACCCCTGTAGTTACGCCCCTGGTTCCTGCTCAGTGTTCTCTCGTCAATAAGGATGCATTGTGCATCTTCATTCATGAGAAAATGAAGAAATAAAAAAGAACCATTCACTAAGGATACAGGAGGGCTGGGAGGTGCAGTGCACATATACAGTTTGAATCAAAACTACACCATGAGAAGGCAGCTGGACACAGGGAAGACTGTCAGTGTAGATGGAAGTGGGAGTGTAACGCATGACAAGCAGAAAACTTCACAAGATCCAACATTGTAGTCTGAGTGTAACACATGACTAGGGTAGTTCAGATCCCACCAGTTTAACCATATTACCTGGATCAGTACCCAACACCAACCCCCTTTACCTTTAAATGACAACACAACTCAGCATTGGGATTAAATGGCTGGTTCGGCCTTTTATTAAACAAAACTATAAATAACAGAAAAACATAAAACAGTCAAACCAATCCATATCAAAGAATGGTTGCAGATCCTTGACGATACCATCTCCCACAACTTTGGAGTCTGTGGTACCATTAAGTTAGGTTCTGTCCCCAGCTGCCAAAACACCACAGATCCCTACCACATTACACTATCCGGTCGGTCTAAACTGAACCAGACCAACCATAGGACTCCATGCCTGAGATGGGTCCCACCATTTTATCGTGCAACACCATGTTTTGGACCCTAATCAAGGACCCCAACCGCCAATGTTCAACCTCCTTAGCATAACGACAGAAAACAGCATCACCAGGGCGGGCGGGAGGTACGTTTCTTCTATGATCTCCAGTCTGCAAGTGAAGCCCCTTCACTCCTCCCCTCCAACTACTCTCTCTCCTGCTCCTCCTCATCACCTCGTCTGCTCTGCCAATAAGGTAAGAGTCCTGACCTCTCATATCCCAACAACTAATTGAACCCCCTGCTGCCTGGTTTTCCTTCCAACCTGTCATGTATGCCTTATGCTTATAATTTCCTCCAAGCTCCAAGCATGTCTTGACTAGGGTAGTTCAGGCCCCGACCTGGATCTGCAGTCATTCCCCCTCGACCGCCGGGCTCCCCCAGCAGAGGAGCCAGATATCCCATGCCGCTGTTCTCCCGCAGAATAAGGGCCACCGGCCGCACCCAGAGACAGGCTGGCACCCGCTGTGCAGACTCTCTCCCGCCGAGCTGACATGCTGACCACCCCATCACCAGCACTGCCAGCTACTCGCACCTGGGACCGGACTACAGATGAGGGGACCGTGGCTGCTGCATGGTAAGCTTCTCTCTCCTTCGGGCTCTGCTTTGGATGGGGATTCCTCCCAGGACCACCACCAGCAGTAGCAGGCAATTGCTTAGCAGGTGGACCTGGAAAGTCCTCTGGGCTAAGGTGCACCAGAGGCCAAGACTTCCGAGTCCGTGTGGTGGCAGGCCCCGGCTGAGGGGGGTCCTGCCTGAACCCCTGACAGGGAACTTGCTACCTGGCTCTGTACCAATTCCGGGCCACATACAGCAGCAGCAGCTCTGAGTTGATTAAGAGCCGGTTCACACTTCTGCGTGTGCCGGGTTCGCATGTCATGTCGGAGCGCACTGCTCCGACATGACATGCGATCAGCTGTGCGGTGCGAGTTTAGCCATACAGTTTGTATGGCTAAATTCGCACCGCACCCGCAGCAAAGACGCACAGGAGGCATTTTTGCTGCCGCATCAGGATCGGATCGCACAGCGGTTCACACTTGTGCGATCCGATCCTGTGCGAACTGCACGATCGCACTGCGATATGCGATCAAACTGGGGGTGTCGTTAAGATTACATTGACACCCCCAGCGGATCGCATATGGCAGTGTGAACTGCCGGGGGTGCGTGTGCGATGCGGGAACAGGCTGCGAATTCGCAGCCTTCCCGCATCGCAATAGTGTGAACCGAGCCTAAATAGAAGCTCCAATTCACTCATTGTTCTCTCTCAACAGGCCCAAAATGCAGGAGATGGCCAGACAGACATTTCTCCTATGATCTCCAGTCTGCAAGTGAAGCCCCTTCACTCCTCCCCTCCAATTACTCTCTCTCCTGCTCCTCTCCATCACCTCACCAAAAAAGTAAGAGTCCTGACCTCTCATATCTTAACAAATAATTTAACCCCCTACTGCCTGGTTTTCCTTCCACCCTGTCATATAAGCCCTATGCTTATCATTTCCTTCAAGTTTCGGGCATGTCTTGACAAGCAGAAAACTTCACATGATCCAACCTTGTAGTGTGAGTGTAACTCATGACAAGCAGAAAACTTCACGTGATCCACTTTGACTTCACTCATCCAGTCATGCCAACAAAAATCCTGCATTTTACATTTTACATGCACATAATTAGATATTCCTTGCAAAGTGAATTTCACTGTTTTACCTCATGCACTATGGTAAGTGAAAATTTCCTTAAGGGTCCTTTCACACGGTCCGCTGTGCGGTGCGGACCGTTCTCTGCTCAGCGGGGATCGATCTGCCAATCCCCGCTGAGCAGGTGGAGGACAGCTCCAGGGAGGTGTCAGAGCCCCGCTGTTCTCTATGGGGGAATCAGATGAGAGAGGACTGCTTGTCCGCTCTCATCCGATCCCATCCGATCCAATCCCCTGGACGTATAGGAAAATAGGGTTTCCATCCGTCCGGATTTCACGGACAGGATCGGATGCGGATGGCAGCGGGTGTCACCGGTGACATCCACTGCCCCATAGGGATGAATGGAGGATCCGATAAGATCCACCTAAAAAACTGACAGGCGATCAAAACGTTTGTGTGAAATAGGCCTTACAAAATGAAAATTCATTTTGAAAAATTAAAATTCTTTAGGTTTTATTAAGTCAGGATCCAAGTGCTAACAATTTTTTTTTTTTTTTCCTTGCACATGATTTGGAATTCTTTGCAAAATGCATTTTCTTTTCACTCCACCTCATTCACTAAGCCAACTAATTTAAAAAGACAATGCACAGATTTTTCATCGCAGCTGTTTAAAGAGAAAAACCTAAAGAAGCAAAAAAGCTCCAAAGAAGAAATAGACTATCTCAGTTCCCAAGTAATATAGAGTTCACACATTATTTTAAAATATAAACAATTTTTAACATATTGTGTGAGCTCCATGTTCCTTGGTTACAGAGATACTTCATTTATTTGAAACTTTTTTTCTTCTTTATGTAGCACCCTCCTAGGTAGATCCGAGAGCCATCTAACCAGTAGAGGAGGCTTAGGAAAGGGGTGCCAGTGTCTAAGCCCTGAAGATAAGACAGTGAAAGGGGCGCTTGCGCGGGCCCTGAAGTGTTCAGCAGTGCAGCAGAGTATACATGTAGCTACTTCAGCAAGGAGTGCTTAAGGGAGCTTAAATAGGACTTCTTCATTAAGGAAAGCAGTCAGAAGTCAGTTCAGCGATAACAGGCAGCAGGCCAGCGTTAATCAGCGTTGACCGGCATCCAGCCAGTGTCAAGTCAGCGCCAAACGGCATTTTTCAATTGTCCCTAGCAATTTGTGCATAGTTTAAAGGAGTATCCCACTCATCCCTTCTCCCATCCAAGTTCTCAATAAATATGAAAACCCAAAGATACTGGACTGGTGGTCTCAGTGCTCACACTTGGAGAAACATGCTTAAATGTGCTGTTGGTGCTATCGGTAACCCAGGCGGACCCATATCCAGCAAAACGGCTGGGAATTGTGCTAGATTTATATTTTTCTCTTTAATCAATTACTGGATGATGGTATCCCTCTGCTGTGGTATTAATATATCTCTTTTTGATATCAATATAGCTCTTTTTGGCACATTAATAGCCTTTTGTCATCTCAACTGTTGTTAAGCAAGGGACAAAGTGAATGTACTAACTCAGTGAAAGTTCCCTCTAAAAGGTAATCTGCAAATTTTCACAATTATTACAATTGAAAATAAGGGAATCAAGCATGTACAATTGTGAAAAATATACAGTATACAGTTTCTGGAACTCTGGATCACCAAAGAAATCGGTGGACATTGAGCAGCACAGTGAAAATGGCCTATGAAATACATCATGTATCTTCTAATCTTGAACAGAAAAATACACTTTGATATCCACAATGGAGAATGAGCATGCCAACTAATTAAACTACTAGCAGAGAGTCAGAATCATATCATGCACCTTGACTACAGCCTTCTATGAAAACTTCATATTATAAACATACTTGAGCAGAACCCCATATTTCTTGTTGCGATAATCACGATATTCAAACCATGGCTGGATCCTCAGTCGCTCTGGATGTATCCCCTCCACCTGGAATAAGGTAGCAGCATCTTCTGGTCGCTGAATATAAACACTATCATATGTTCCCAATTTCTCCCTGTGTGAACAAAAGAACTGTTATTACTATTATATGCATCTTTACAGAAATCCATCAATGAAATATAGTAGGACTAAATTGTAAGTCCTTTTACCATTCCCTTAACCACTTCAGCCCCAGAAGGTTTAGTCCCCTTCATGACCAGGCCATTTTTTTGCAATATGGTACTGCATTATTCTAACCACTTTAAGACCGGAAGGATTTTCCCCCTTCCTGACCATATTTGCGATTCTGCACTGCGTTACTTTAATGGAAAATTGCGCGGTCGTGCGACCCTGTACCTAAAAAAAATTGATGTCCTTTTTTTCCCACAAATAGAGCTTTCTTTTGGTGGTATTTGATCACCCTTGCGATTTTTATTTTTTGTGCTATAAACAAAAAAAGAGCGACAATTTTGAAAAAAAAAAAAAAACAAAACAGTATTTTTCACATTCTGCTATATAACATTCCCCAAAAAAAAAAATTTAAAAATCAAAATTTTTTAACATTTTAGGCCAATTTGTTTTCTGCTACATATTTTTGCAAAAAATTGCAGTAAGCGTATATTGATTGGTTTGCACAAAAGTTATTGCGTCTACTAACTACAGGAAAGATTTATGTCATTTTTATTGGTTTTTTTTTTTTTTTACTGGTAATGGCGGCGATCTGCGATTTTTTTTGCGGGACTGCGACATTGCGGCGGACAGATCGGACCCCTAACTGACATTTTTGGCAATTAGTGTTTATTATTTAGTTTGTGTGAAAGTTATAGAGTCTACAAGCTATGGTGCCAATCATTGAAAATTGATCACACCTAATCACACCTGATGTACCGACAGCTCTCATTTCTTGAGGCCCTGAAATGTCAGGACAGTACAAATACCCCACAAATGACCCCTTTTTGGAAAGTAGACATTCCAGGGTATTTAGTAAGAGGCATGGTGAGTTTTTTGAAGTTGTAATTTTTTCCCACAATTCTTGGGAAAATGAAGAAATATATATATATATATTTTTTTTACACAAAATTGTCATAATAACAAGTTATTTCTCACACACAGTATATGCATACTTGCAATTACACCCCAAAATACATTCTGCTACTCCTCCTGAGTATGGCAATACCACATGTGTGAGACTTTTACACAGCCTGGCCACATACAGAGGCCCAACATTCACGGAGCACCGTCAGGTGTTCTAGGAGCATAAATTACACATATAATTTCCTAACGTCCTATCACACTTTTGAAGGCCCTGGAGCACCAGGAAAATTTAATTACCCACAAAATCCCATTTTGGAAAGCAAACACCCCAACGTATATTCTATGAGGTATAATGAGTCTTTTGAACATGTCATTTTTTTCCACAAGTTTTTGGAAAATGTGGAAAGAAAATGAAAACTCATTTTTTTTTACACAAAGTTCTCAATTTATAAGATATTTCTAACACATAGCATGTACATAGCAAAAATGACACCCCAAAATACATTCTGCTACTCCTCCTGAGTATGGCGATACCACATATGTGGGACTTTGTCACAGCATAGCCACATACAGAGGCCCAACATGCAAGGAGCACCATCAGGTGTTTTAGGGGCATAAATTACACATATAATTTCATTGCAACCAATCACACTTTTGAGGGCCCTGGAACACCAGGACAATGGAAACCCCCACAAAATGACCCCATTGTGGAAAGCAAACACCCTAAGACATATGTGTTAGCAAATTAAAACAGCGCTAGCATAAAAATTGTGACCAATAAATATGTGTAATAAAATGCAAATATAGGCAATAAAATTAATATAACTTGTTAACCTTTTTACTTAAAAAAGTCCTTCTTGATGAATATAGTGACTCTTAAAAGTGCTTAAGTGCAAATCCTTATTCCTGGTGCGAAAGATAATTAAAGTGCTCAGGTGCAAAGCCGTCCAAACAAAATTGGTGCTCTTGTGAGTGGCCCTCCAGGTCCCCTACTCACCACAATGTAGATATATCAGCGCGTGTAGTAATAATGCGACTTGAGATATACAGGCCCCAGTACTGGTTCCAAGTGCCCTTGATGGGATCGCTCCGATATGGCGGTGATCGTATAGCCAAGATATGTAATAAAAAGAGGGGCCAATAGTGTAATACGTTCTCGTATTTATTTCCCCAAAATTTTCATGCTATACTTACAAAACAAAGGTATTGAAAACACATAGGATACAGGTCGGAACCGGTTTTACTATGACCCGGTATGGAAGTGGTTAATTGTCCTCCCTGCAGCCAGCATCAGGTGAAGATTGATTACTAGAACCTGTGGGCTGCTGGTAGACACCCGCTAGTGGCCACTGGAACTACAGCTTTCTGCTCTGGGAAGCACAGTGCCACCAGCAGGTGACTCAAGTCCTGACACTAGCTTTAAGGCCCGTACACACGTAGCGATAGTCGGCCGATTGTCGGCTTGTTAGTATGATGCTTCCGACAAGCGACAGCGACTTTTCGGCCGAACAGAATCTGGTGTGCAAGCATTAAAATTTTTGTTGGTCAACACCAGAACGGCCAATTGTTCCTCAGTCAGTACAGAATTCGGCCGACAAACAGCAGATGAGCAAGACTGGGCATGCTCAGAGAAGAAAAAACACACGGAAAGTTAACCATCACATGACATCACTTCTGCAGTCGGCTGTTGTTGGCCGACAAAATTTGTGTGCAGTCTTTAGCACTTTTCAACCGACAGGACAGCACCGGACAAAAGACGGCCGATCGTTCGGCCGACAATCGCTACGTGTGTACGGGGCTTAAGGCTCTATAACCAGCACAGCCTCCAGCAAGGTTAGGCTTCCGAAGGCCACTTCTGGTAGTTAGAGGTCCGGTCAGATTAGAAACTACTAAGGAGGGACTAAAGCACAGAGTAGATAGACTGACTCTGAGTTCTGTGGTGTGTACAAAATCCTGATAGCAAGAAACATCTGAAACGTTTAAAAAAAGTTTAGTGGGCATATATAATACTGTAAAAGTCTGTCCCCTGGGCAAATTATTTAAAAGACAGCTGAAATGCAGGTAAGAAGTGTTTTACCTGGCAAAAGGTTTTTAATTCATGAAATATTCCAAAAACATTATAACATATACATTAACGATTTTCCCACTCACATTAATATAATTTTAAGGGCATAACTGAGTTGCCATTGTTCCGCTATGCATGATCACAAATCGATAATTTATTTTTATAATGTACAGGAAAATGGGGATATGTGGCTATGGGGATGTGTGCTTAACCACTTGCCTACCAGCTGCTGCAGTTATACGGTGGCAGGTCTGCAGGTGCCTGCGAATTGCCATACCTGTTCAGCGGTTCGCGGGAGCGATCCTGTGGGCGCCCGTGTCCCGCCCGAGGTGCACGCTAGCGCCCACTCGCCAGTGAGGAAGCCGAGGATTGGGGCTTGCAGCCGTGATTGCCGCCGGGCACCCGCAATTGCTCCCCATGAAGATTGAACGCCGATCTTCTGTTGTAAACACAGCAGACCGTTGTTCTCTCTGCTATCAACACAGAGCCCCTGTGTTCCTGCTATTTAGGAACAAAGGTCTCTGTGTTGATATTACAAGCACATCCCCCCCACAGTAAGAAAACACCCCCTAGGCTCACACTTAACCCTTTGATCGCCCCTGGGTTAACCCCTTCCCTGTCAGTGTCATGTTTTTAGCACTGATTACTAGGGATAGACCGATATGGTTTTTTCAGGGATGATACCGATATTTTGGTCACAACGTATCGGTATTGGCCGATATGGGCCGATATTTTGTACATTTAAAGTTTTGAAAAATAGACAATTTTCAAAACAAATCTGTAACTGAACATGTTAATTTTTGTTTAATGCTTAATGGCTGGCTTGCTGGCACCCTGTGGTGGATGGCTGGCTGACACCCCGTGGTGGCTGTATGGCACCCTGTGGTGGGTGGCTGGCTGTCTGGCACCCTGTGGTGGGTGGCTGGCTGGCATCCTGTGGTAGGTGGGTGGCTGGCACAGGGGCTTTGGGTGGCTGGCTGGTACAGTGCCTGTGGGCAGTTGGCTGGTACAGTGCCTGTGGCTGGCTGGTACAGGGCCTGTGGGTGGCTGGCTGTCTGGCACCCTGTCTGTGGGTGGCTGGCTGTCTGGGACCCTGTGGTGGGTGGGTGGGTGGCTGGCACAGGGCCTGTGGGTGGGTGGGTGGCTGACTGGTACAGTGCCTGTGGCTGGCATGTACAGGGCCTGTGGGTGGCTGGCTGGCTGGTACATGGCCTGTGGGTGGTTTTCTGGCTCACTGGTACAGTGCCTGTGGCTGGCTGGCTTGTACAGGGCCTGTGGATGTGGGTGGCTGGCTGGCACTGGGCTGCTGTGGGTGGGTGTATGGCTGTGATAAACTCCCATGAGACTGGTCCCGACTCCAGACAAGGCTGTCCAAGGCGAGGGCGGCAGCCTAAGAAGGCAGAATGACGTCACAAAAATATCAGCAATATCGGCCAGTCCCGGGGCCTTGCCGATAATCGGTCAGTCCCTACTGATTACCTTAGCAATGTCACCGGTCCCCCCAAAAGAGTCAAAAATGGCAGTTAGGGATCCGATCTGCCCCCACAATGTCGCAGTCCCGCTAAAAATCACAGATTGCCGCTAATAATAGTAAAAAAAAAAAAATAACTAAATAAAAATGACATAAATCTTTCCCCTAGTTTGCAGATGCGATAACTTTTGCGCACACCAATCAAAATATACTTATTGATATTTATTTACCAAAAATATGTAGCAGAATACAAATTGGCCTAAAATGATAAAAGAATTAGATTTTCAAAAAATTTTGGGGCAAATGTTATATAGCAGAAAGTGAAAAAAAATATATATTTTTTTTTTCGGAATTGTCGCTCTTTTTTTGTTTATTGTTAAAATAAAAATTGCACAGTTGATCAAATTCCACCAAAAGAAAGCTCTATTTGTAGAAAAAAAGGGACATCAATTTTATTTGGGTACAGCGTTGCACAACCCCACAATTGTCCGTTAACGCAGTGCCAAACTAGCAAAGAATGGCCTGATCATTAAGGGGGAAAATCTTCCGGTCCAGAAGTGGTTAAAGTGGATGTAAACCTGATTCATGAAATTTGACCTAAGCGCATCTATCTGCAGTGTTTCCTTATCTCTCTCCAAAGCCCTGAGTCCTGTGGCTTTCTCCTGCTCCATTCTTCTGTTATTAGCATGATAACTTCTGACAAGTTCTCATCAACTGAGATAAAACCAGGGTGAATTTTGTAATGTGGGAGGTTTCTATAAATAGATTAGTACAGGGCTTCCCAAACTTTTTTGGGCCGAGACCCACTTTCTGAATACAGTTATTTTTCGGGACCCACTTGTAAATGAATATTTAAAGCGCTACGGAATTTGTTGGCGCTATATAAATGCAAATTTTAATAATACATATTTTAAAGGGAAGAGGATGTTAAATTAAAAATATCAATTTACTACTTTGCAATTTTTATTTTTGAATACATTTAATATTTAAATAAATATAAGGCTATATGGCACTCACCCTTCTTCCTCTCCCAGCGGTCCATAGTGAAGGTGAAGCCCCTGTTTGCCTTCTCCAGGGCCCAGCACACCTTACCCAGAGTCTCCATGATGAGGAGCTCTATGCTGGTCTTGGTGTCCTGGCTCTTCTCCTTCAGATCCTCTACTGGGGTCACAGAAGCTGCCATAAACTCCTAATACCGCCAGGCCACCTGGTTCTCCTGTGACAGCAAGGCTGCTGTCTTTGCCTGCTATAGCTGAGAGAATCCCGCCACCAGTCTAGCCACCACCGCTGCTGCCAGCAGGGCCGAGGAGCTGGCTCTACACCCCATGAACATATCCTACATAACAGCCAACATACGTACTCACTGATGCAAGTATCCTCCTCGTGGGAAATGCAGATCAGTCTCCATTAACTGCGTAGGCGAGGTCCTGAATCCATCGCAATCTGACTGCTCTGGCTCTCTGTAATTTGCGCAGGCTCGCACAGCACAATTTATGCAGGCCCGCTCTTAGTGATTTCCGGCTCTTCACGACCCACTCAAATGCAGCTCACGACCCACCAATGGGTCCCGACCCACAGTTTGGGAACTCCTGGATTAGCAGACAGCTGCTCTTGTCACAGCACAGCTCTTCTTTCCTCTGCCTATGTTTCTAAGTGGAGTGGGGGTATGTGCCTTTCCTCCAATCAGCTGCCACACAGTGTAAGGCTTCACTACACTCCCAGTGCTGAACAGGAAGAGAAAATCTCTAGCACGTTGTGCACTTTCTAAAGAATATATAAAGCAGATTTTTTTTTTACTCTATGAATAATATAAGGCTGTTCAGTTCACTGGGTATATGTGAGGGTTTACATCCACTTTAGCTTCAGTGAATATGCATGTGCATACCCCAAGCCAAGTATGCACATGCATTGCACATATATGCATGCAAGCATTTGGATAAGGCATCTCTACTTCATTGACCAAGATTGTTGGCCTCATGACTCGCTTGTGACTTAATAATAATAATCAGGCCCCTAGAGGTGTGAAAGATATCTTTTGAGTATTTTTTTTCATTATTGCTGAAGCAGAGTATGTTGTATTTTTTAAACTTTTTTTGCACATCATGGTATGGTGAGTGCCATAAAGCAGTAGTGTTGTTTTTACCATGTTGAGCATATCTCCCAACTTTTTGAGATGGGAAAAAAGGACACCTATTTGCAAAAGTATGTATGCATAAGACACAAACCCCTGCCATGCCCCCTTAACCATACGCTACCCGCCCACCGTCAAATGACGGCGGAACGGTGCATCTAATGTTCTGGGGCGCCGTCATATGATGGCGCACCAGAACTGCCTCTCTCATGCACCCCCCGGGGGTACGCAGAACGGCGATCGTAGCCGTGTTGCTAGGACACGGCGCAATCCCAATCTCGGTAAAGAGTCAATGACATGACTCTTCACCCATGTGATCGGCTGTCTCCAATCAAAGCCGGTCACATGCAAATGAGGAAGTACCGTTATATCGGCTTTCCTCGCCTCACACTGTCAGTGTGTGAGGTGAGGAGAGATGATCAGCGGCTCCTCCTCATAGGGGAGACAAAGACATGTAATCAGGGCACTGATCATCAGTGCCCTGATTACACAAATGTGAAATCAAGTGCCAATCAGTGCCCACAGTGCCCACCATCAGTGCCCATAGTGCTGCCACTCAGTGCCCATCAGTGCCTGCTCATCTAGGCACTGACTGACAGCACTATGGGCACTGATTGTGGGCACTGATGGTGCTGCCCATCAGTATCCATCAGTGCTGCCCATCAGCGCCGATCGTCTGTGCCCATCAGTGCCACCTTTCAGTGCCCATCAGTGCCGCCTGTCAGTGCCACCTATCAGTGCCTATCAGTGCATATTAGTACCTCCTAATCAGTGCCACCTCATCAGTGCCCATAAGTGCCACCTCATCAGTTCCCATAAGTGCCACCTCATCAGTGCCCATCAGTGCAGCCTATCAGTGCCCATCAGTGCTGCCTCATCAGCGCACATTAGTGAAGGAGAAAAATTATTTATTTTCAAAAGGTACTCACAGAAAATAAGAAAAACTTTTTTTTTCTTCAAAATGTTTTTTTCTTTTTTTTTTTTTGTAAGAAATAAAAAAACCAGTGGTGACTAAATACCACCAAAAGAAAGCTCTATTTGTGTGAAAATAATGGTAAAAATTTAATATGGGTACAGTGTAGCATGATCGTGCAATTGTCATTCAATGTGTGAGAGCGCTGAAAGCTGAAAATTGGCCTGGGCTGGAAGGGGGTGAAAGTGCACTGAAGGCAAGTGGTTAAAGGAGAATTATACAAAAAAATTATTAGATAGACCAGCCTTTTTCAACCAGGGTGCCTTGAGGTATCTTCAGGGGTGCCTTGGCAAAATGCCTAAAAATTGCCCAAAATTGTTATACAAACCAGCATGTGCATGAAGCTGCCTTTTAGTAACATTAAGCCACAGGTTTTCATTGTGCACCATTACAACCTTCTTGCTGCTGGCATCCTAACAACCAATGACATCATCAGTTGATAAGGAGGATGTCAGTTACCAGCACAGCATCCTTGTTTGACCCTCCCCTGCCCCTTTCCATCAGTGTTGGGGTCACATTAGCTGAGTGATGGAGAAAAACTGAAGGAGAAGAGAAACATTTGAATACTAGTCAGTACCAGTTTGCAAAATGTATTTGCTTTGGAAGAATAAATCACCTCTAACATTTAGTGCCCTACTATTTTTAGTTGTGGATGTTGCTGCATTTTGTAGAACTATTAGAATAGTTTTTACATTTTAGAATGGGGTGCCTTGAGACTGTCTATAAATTTTAAAGGGTGCCTCAAGACTGTCCATAATTTTTAAAGGGTGCCTTGACTGAAAAAAGGATGAGAAACACTGAGTTAGACCAGTTTTTCTCAACCTTTTTTTCAGTCAAGGCACCCTTTAAAAATGATGGACAATCTCAGGGCACCCTTTAAAAATATGAACAGTCTCGAGGCACCCCATTTTAAAATGTAAAAACTATTCTCATAGTTTTACATAACGCAGCAACATCTACACATGTAGGACGCCCAGCGTTTGATGTGATTAATTCTTCCAAAGCAAATATACTTTTGAAAACTGTTAATGACTAGTATTCCAATGTTTCTCTTCTCCCATAGTTTTTCTCCATCACTCAACTAATGTAACCTCAACACTGATAGAGAGGGGGCAGGGGAGGGTCAAACAAGGATGCTATGCAGGCAACTGACATCCTCCTTATCAACCTATTATGCCAATGGTCATTAGGATGCCAGCAGCTAGAAGGTTGTCATGGTGCACAATGAAACCCTGTGTCTTTGTGTAACTAAAAGGCAGCCTTCATCCATATGCTGGTTTGTGTACAATTTTTTGGCAATTTAAAGGCAATTTGCCGAAGCACCACTGAAGAAACCTTAAGGTAGCCCAGGGTGCCAGGCCATAATGGTTGTAAAAGACTGAGTTAAACCAACAAGTGATTTTTTTGCCACTACTATTCCATCATATTGGCTTTTGAAATTTACAAATGCTGCAATGAAAGGTTCAGCACTGGAAAACACTTATGGAAAGTTATAAAGTGCATTTAATAAACAACTATATAGATCAGACCAAAATGAGGGACAAATGAGAAGGAAAGGACAGAGGGACATTGTTCCAAATCAGGGACAGTCCCTTGAAATCAGGTAACAGTTGGGAGCTATGATGTTGAGATACTTTGTTAAGCATATGGGTGTATAAAGGTCCCCTTGCTACCCCCTTTAGAGTATGTCTTCTAGCTTGCTCACTAGTATCTTAAGGCTCCTTTCACACACTCCGTCCGTTGGACGGAGTCCGTTTTTCTCAGCGGGGGATCGAGCCGCCGATCCCCCGCTGAGCAGCAGGAGGACAGCTGTGTCTCCGCGCTGTGTGCGGAGACACAGCTGACAGTTCCCCATGCATCTCTATGGGGGAAATCGGATGTCAACGGACCGTCAGTCCGTTCTCACCCGATCCTATCCGATCCGATCCGCTGGACGGATGGAAAATAGGGTTTCCATCCATCCAGATTTGACGGATCGGATCGGGTCGGATGTCAGCGGACAGGTCTCCGCTGACATCCGATGCCCCATAGGAATGCATGGGGGGACCGTTCAGATCCGCCAAAAAAACGGACAGGCGGATCTGAACGGTCCGCCTGCGTGAAAGGGGCCTTATTCACAATCTTACTTTGCATTTCCTTTTTATCCATACAGTAAAACCTTGGTTTGAGAGTAACTTGGTTTGAGAGCGCTTTGCAAGACAAGCAAATTTTTAAAATAAATTTTGACTTGATATACAAGTGATGTCTTGATATACAAGTAGCATCATGCCACAACTGGGTATAAAAGAGAAGAGAGGCGCCTCTAAGTGTAGCAATATTGTTACATTTAATGAAGGTTCAATATTTAGCAGCTCACATGGTTGATGATTAAAACAGGCACATCTAAGTATGCAGGTATCCGGGGTAAAGCTGTCCACATAGACCATCCTCCGCACTGCCATCTTCATCACATTCTTCCACGCTGCGCTCCACGAGTGATTCAAAGTCTCGCTTTCAGATCACTCTACTGCAGGGTAGTCTTCCCAATCACAATTGCAGACTGACATCGGTGAGAGCCAGTGGTTCAGAAGATGGTCTATGTGGACAGCTGTACCCCGGATACCTGCATACTTAGATATGCCTCTTAATCATCAACCATGTGAGTTGCTAAATGTTGTACCTTCATTAAATGTCCCCATACTGCTACACTTAGAGGCACCTCTCTTCTCTTTTATACTCTGTAGCTCCTGCTGGATTTTGCTTCTAATCCCCTTGTGGAGGTGCCATTTTTGGATGGACATTTTATGATGACACAACCTATCACATTGCTATAATCTTTTTATATGGACTATAAACTGAAAGACTTATGAATAAATGGTTGTGGAACGGATCATCTGAGTTTCCATAATTTCTTATGGGAAAATTTGCTTTGATATAAGAGTGCTTTGGATTACAAGCATGTTTCCGGAACGAATTATGCTCGCAATCCAAGGTTTTACTGTATATGTTTTTTTGCAAAACATGCCCTACTTTTTACTTTGTACCTGCATCTGTACTCTGCTTATCAGCTATCCTCATCCTGCAGAAGATTTATTCTGAATATTACCTCTTCTACAAATGTCACAACCAAAGGCCACAATCACCCCCCCCCCCCCCAAGAAAAGAAAATGTCTGTCCTGCCTGTAGATTGGTCCAAATCGCTGGTAATTCTCCTCCATGAGATGATGAATGTTGTGAAAGCCGTCCTTTCTAATGAAGTAGTATAAGCCGCTCCATCCATTCCTCCAGTCACCAGGTAGTTGGTCATAAGGCAGGGGACTCGTTCCACTTTGGTTATGGACCATTGAAAAGCTCTCACTCACCACTGAGTGGTAATTCAGCATCCCAGATGCAGAGGGAAGAAAGCACAGTCTTCGAGAGAGCAACATGGTGTCTGTCGGTCAGAGGGCACAGGGGCCTCTCTTATAGAGCTGTACAAAACATGAAGGACACAAGGAGGAGAGTTAAGGGACATCATGGCCATGAACAGAGGAAGATTTCAGGGCTACAGCTGTGCACAGAGCAGGGGGGGGTTTCTCTATGAGCGATAGCATACAAAGATTTTAAAGTGTAAATGGCAACGATGTAACATCAATCACAACGTTTTAAAGGGATTAAATCCATTTCAGTTTTTTTGCTTTTCGCTAAAAATAAATTCCAAATAATCCGCCAGCTTTCTCTGTGCTAGGTAAAAGCTATTTTAGAGCAATTGACGCTGAAGATAGTAACTCCCACGTCTTCCTTATATCTCAACTGTATTGTTATGCCCCATACACACGTGCAGATTATCTGCAGACTTTTGTCTGCAGACTTACCTTTTCTATGTAGTGCAAGGGCCTGCCGGATTGCATACAAATTGAAAGTGTTTAGGTTTGACCTCATATTACATGGTTTTGGTAAGTCTGCAGACAAAAGTCTGCAGATAATCTGCACGTGTGTATGGGGCATTAGGTAAATGTGAAACACCAGCAGCTGTTCTCTAAGAAAATACTGTGTCTCTTGCTAATAATAATTCTATGGTGATTTAAAAGCCAACTCCAGCCAAAAAGTACTTTTTAGTTATAAATGAAAAAATGTTTCAATCCCTTCAAAAAATCAATGAGAGTGAAAAGTCCAACACATAAGCAGCGCTTAACCGCTTGCCGACCGCCGCAAGTAGATATACTGCGGCGGTCAGCCCCTCACAGGCAAAGTGCGTATATATACGTCACTCGCCTGTGAGGCTCTGGGGGGCGAGCGCGCGCCGCCGGCGGCGCGCTCCTGCGCGGTCACCGACCCCCCCCCCCGGCGCGTGTGACCGGCGGACCCGATGTCATTCTCCCCTGTGTAGAAACACTGATCATACGGTTCTACTATGTAGGACCGTTGATCAGTGTTCCTACAGCTCAAGCCACAGCCAATCACAGTAAGAATCACGCCCCTAGGGACACACACAGCCCCTCCCTCTCAAATAAAGTTAACCCCTTCACTGCCAGTGTAATTTTACAGTAACAGTGCATATATATAGCACTGATTACTGTAGAAATGTCACTGGTAACCCCAAAAGTGTCAAAAATGTCAGTCAAGGGTCCGATCTGTCCACCCCAATGTCGCAGTACCGCAAAAAAATCGCAGATCGCCGCCATTACGCGTTAAAAAAAAACAAAAAAAATCTTTCCCTTTGTTAATAAACGCGATAACTTTTGCGCAAACCAATCAAAATACGCTTTTTGTGATTTTTTTTACCAAACATATGTAGCATAAAACAAATTGGCCGAAAATGTTAAAAAATTTTGATTTTTACTTTTTTTTTGGGGAATTTCATATAAAAAAATGTGAAAAATATTGTTATTTTTGCAAAATTGACGCTCTTTTTTTGTTTATAGCGCATGATCAAAAAATCGCACAGGTGATCAAATACCACTAAAAGAAAGCTCCGTTTGTGGGAAAAAAAGGACGCCAAATTCGTTTAGGTACAGTGTCGCACGACCGCGCAATTGTCCGTTAAAGTCACGCAGTGCCCAATCGCAAAATACCCCCTGGTCTTTTAGCAGCCAAATCCTCAGGGGCTTAAGTGGTTAAAAGGAGTGTGACCCCTTAATGCATCAACGATGAATACGCGAGCACCTCAATATTGAGAGGATCAATGCATCTCTTATGATTCCGATTGGGGAGATATGGAGGTCTAAGGAGTCTGGATTTGCCCGTACCTGGTCCGGTCCGATGAGATTGAGGATATTAAAGGGTCTCTGATTATATATGTCTGGTGAGTGAGCATTACCCTAGGGGGTCACGTGGTGTGGTGGAAGCCTTGATCTTATCTACACTCCATTGATCCTCTCAATAGTGAGGTGCTCGCGGATTCACCGTTTATACATTAAGGGGTCACACTCCTTTTAAGCGCTGCTTATGTGTTGGACTTTTCACTCTCATTGACTTTTTGAAGGGATTGACACATTTTTTCATTTATCGCTATATATTAAGCAGCAGCTATATATGTGTTCATATTCATTATTATTTGTTCATTTTTTCTCCTAAAGCACGGGGTGATTGAGATAATATTTAGTACCTTTGTGTTATCCCAGTCTTTTGGTTTTACTTTTTAGTTATGGAAATAGTTAGGAAAGATTCAAACCTCTGTCAGCTTTTAAAATCCATCTGGATCCCTGTTGAACAAATTTTCCCATTTTGTCTGTTACCTTTTACCTGAACAAGAAGGTTATTTCCCTCATAAGGCATAAATTACAACAATAACGTCACAAACTTTCTGAACATTCCTTTTATGTTGGTATTGCTGTTTTGGTCCCCTGTAGGGTTTCCTTTAATTTCCTCTTCTGTCTGACACCCATCAAGTAGACAGGAAGTGGAGTGATTTATTTTTTTCTAGCTTCCTGTTTGGTCTGACGGCTATCTCATGAAATCTACCAAACAGGGATCCAAACAACCAATAAAAATTTGATGGAAGTTCAAATTTGGATAGCGGAAATGGCCATGAGCAGAGGAAGATTCAGGGGCTACAGCAGTACACAGAGCAAGGGGGAGCTCTTCCACACTTGGTCCAAACCCTAAAATTTAAAAAAATGTTGGCAGCAGTTGGGCTTTAGAGTTTGTTCATATCATAATGTGTGTTGATTAACATTGCATTAAAGTGATTGTAAACTCTTACATATACCCATTGAAGTGACTGGCCAGGGGTGATACACAGAGATGAAACACATCCTCCTAAATAAGTGGTACCTTTTTTATCTGCGGTCTTCTCTTCTCTACCCTCACCCTCTTCACATAGCACACAGGAAAAGAGCTGAGGCTGTCAATCAGCTGGAACTCCCTCCCCTGTCACCGTTTTCCTCTTGGTGTCAGAAAACTTGTCAGAAGTGACTTATGATGATAGTAAAGGAAGGAAGAAGCAGGCAGACATGTCACTTAGTGCTTTTAATTGAGACAAGTACACACTATAGAAGGATATGCTTTGTTCATATTTCATGTCTGAGGTTTATAACCACTTTATAGCAACAAAGTAATTTTGTATGGGCCCTCAAAGTAGCACAATACATGAAAAATTGTTATGCTATAGCACATATTTTAATGCATATGTGTCTTGGGGTGCCATTAAGAATAAATGGCAACACACCACAATGCACACGTATATCATGTTCGTACAATACAGATTTTCACATGCATTGTGGTGTGAACGAGCCCTTAAAGTGGAACTTAACTCCCCTTTATGTATTTTCCTCCCTTTTACCTGTATTGCTGGGTTATCTTAAAAACACACCCTATAGTGAACCCAACGTTGTTCTGCTGGGATCCACTGTTTTGGTGGTGAAGTTCGGGTCCTGTGCCGCCACCTTGGCCCTCCTAACCTGATTGCCTCTTGTGGGTTGAGAAAGCCAGCTTGCCTTTGTCAGCTGTGTATGCCTGGTCCTAAAGCCTCCTTGGAAATGTGACGTGAGTATCCCAGGAGGCTGGTTGATGAAGGACATGTCAGTCTGGCATAGGCCAAAATGGTGGCAGGGGGTGTGGCTGAAGGCAAAGGAAAAAGAAACGGCTTTTCATGTCATGTAATTTTTGCCTTCAAGCTAAACACCAGACAAATAAATAAATAAACTACGTATATGAAAGCTGTTTAACTGACCAAAGGGTTTGTATTTCTTTCTATCCAGTTTTGAGACACAGCTTTGCCACATCACAACCCTGGCTGACAGAGCTACCGTAAATACCTGTTTTTTCTTCAATGTAGTCAAAACCCAATTGAACCCTAAAATACAAATCTGCCAATATATTCCTTGTGCAATATAACAATAAGTGAGCAGAGTCTTAGGCTGGCCATACAGTGTAGAATTTTCTTGTTTAGATTTACTAAAACCTTATAATATGAGAGCAAACCTAAACACTCTCAATTTTTATGTGTTTAGGAAGGCCCTTGTACTTCATGGCTGCTGAGAAGCATAGGCACATTTATGACCAACTAATAAGCCAATACCATGCCCTCCAAAAAGACAGGGAAGTCGATTAAGTTGGAAATAGGGCAAGGCCACAGCTTTATTGAACTTTGCAAAAGTGAAAATGTACAAAAACAACAATGGCAGTCACGGTTATACTGTGAGCACCCATAAACATAAACTCACATGGTCTAAGAGGCCTGTCCTTACCATCAGTGCCAGACAGACATTAGACTGACCCCAGAATTTAACTTGAGGGCATAGCCCATTAAGCAGTATCAGTTGCTGGCAAGGTCAAAACCGCCATACGCAAGTCAGTGGTACACTGATGAGTGCCCCACCGCAGCCAGCTCCTGCTCGACACCAGATTGTAGGCCGAGATTACCATATTTAGGACAGTCATTTAAATTAACCCCATAAGGTCTCAATAAATACTGTTATCTCCCCCAAGACCCCTGTGGCGGACCACAATGCCACCAATCCTGTGGACAATGTTGAAAACCTAGGCATTCACCTTGTGGCGAAAAAGCTCCAAACAAGAACTAGAAACAAGAACAAAGTATGTGATGGGCCAAACCAGAAAAAGGGGGCAATGTTGGACCAAACGATAGATTGGTAAAATGTCACAACATCGAGCAAAAAACATGCTTAATGGGGGAGTTTGAACCTACAGACTGGTAATGCCCTACATTGTTCCCCTATACATGAATGATAAGAATGAAGGGACCTAACACCAATTGTTTCAGGTAATACCAGCAACCAGCGTAGGCCATGAAAACTGCAACAATGAATTCTGCCATCTGCAAAGGAAAATTCTACCCACAGTGTCAAAATTCGGCATGGCAAGAGGCCCAATAAACGAAGGAGTCAGTGATGATCTAAAGTATTGCTGGGGAGAAACATTAAATCAGAACAAAAGGTGAGGATGAACATATAGCAAAAATTTGAAATGATTCCCATCTACCTAAAAGCCATCTTTCTCATCCAAAAAAAAAAAAAAAAACATTCCATGGGCAGCAATGGCTGCGCCAATGAGGAAAGAGTATGTAGGAACAATCAGTAGGAGGCAAGACCAGTTGGGAAAGGAAAAAGGCGGAAGACCCGAAAATATTGGAATTTGCTGAGGTTGGAAGAATCAGCGTGAGATAAAAACAAAGAATTCCGTAATTACCACCAACAGAGCGTTTATCCTTGGCGACAAGTTCACTAATCCTAAAGGTGTCAAAGAATGCCCAAGAAAAGGCAACTAGAAACAAGAGAGCCCTAAATGCAAAAAAATGACAGAGGGCCAAATGGAGAGGATGTCGCTTAAGTTGTGCACAGAAGACAGGTGCCATGAATCAGGGAAGCAAGTCAGATCTTTCCAACCCTTTAAAACCTTCTGGATCAGAAAATTCTGGAGATGTCCTCCTAGCTGAATAGTCTGAAACAAACAATACAGCAGAGAAATTTGTACCCACCGTCAAACCGGCCACAACTATATCCTGCAGATAGAGAGGTTGGAGAAAATAGCCAGATGCCTGTGCCGCAGGGGGAAAGGGAGAACTCCTCACCAGGTGAAGGCACCAATTCTTCCCAAATTCACTGGTGGGTTACCCAAGATGTCTGGGAGGGAAAACACGGACGGGGTCCAATAGGAGTCAGAAACAAGACTAGAGAGCATGCAGAGGGGCAGTTAACCACTTGTACCATACTCATCTGTCTATAAAACCACTCGCCTATTCTGCAATTTTTACACCCATAATTCCACTGTCACCACATTGGGAAAGAACTCTAACAGCATCATGTTACACAACAAATAGAGTTGGGCCCATGAGGCCAGCCAAGGTTTAGCAGACCAGTCCCACTGGAAGAAATGCCAAAGCTACAGAAGCTGAATGCAGGCTTGTAAAACTCCAGCTGTGAGTTCAGCAATTCCTCCATTTATCAAAGAATGACCATTAGAGTGCAAGAAGGACAACTATGCTTCCAAGTCATCACACATAGGTCTGATCATTTTTACATAAAGACATGTATCTGATATACATCTCATAGACGTCCACAGAAGGCACTACCCATCAGAAGTACGTGGAGTGTTAAAACAAGATGGCCCAAAAGCATTGAAGCTGCTACAGCCAGAGCTTCCTAGAGTCCCTTGGAAATTAAACCAAGAACAGAAACTCATTTTTTTCCCCATTTTGCCGTGGAGTTCCCCCTCAATATTCTCACAGCGCAAGTCGCGCCGCAAGTCGGATCATCCTGATCCGACTTGCGGTGCGACTTCCATTCAAATCAATAGGCTCCCATAGGGAACCATTGATTTTGAATGGAGGCAGAAAAAACGCTGCTAAAAGCTACGTTGCCAAACGTGCAATAACGCTAATGGAAAAAGCTACTGAAAGCACGTTTTTACAGCTGCTTTTTCCCGGCGTCAAGAAACAGCTTTGGAGCTCGTTTTTATGACGCCCTGTGTGCATGGAGCCTTAAAGTGACATGCTGTGTACTGCACACAGTGGCTCTCGATAAACAGCCAGCAGTTGCCTATTTGTATACTACTGACATTCTGTGCAGGTGACTAGAAAGAAGCTGGCCTGTGTAGGCACATGAGTAATAACCATATGCAGAGTAAAAGTCAGTGCAACAGTGAATAAAATTGGCAGCTAGCAATGCAGGTCAATATACATATACCATAGACTAACATTTCAGCAGTCAAAACACAGTTCTTTCCAGGCAGCCATTTAGGCAAAACTGGATATCAAAATTAAACAGCATTGCCCTCCATATATTTTATAGACCTCCCAATTGAGATCCCCATAACTGATAGGGAAAAGACTAGTTCTGGAATTTCTTTCCTTTTTTTTTTTGTACAGAGCAATGCACAGGCACAGAAAACCTTGCAGCCAGTTCCCAAAATTCAAGGAAGCTGCTTTGATTTTTCATCCTCAGTATCAACATCAACATGTTTTTATTTGTCAATTGTCCGTGTATCAATAAACACCCACGTCAGCACATCCGTGAACTGACGGTGCCATCTTTAAAATGTATTATTTAATCCCTTGTGCAAATCGAGAGGGAAAATCAATTATATTTTGATTTTCAGGTGAGAACCAGACCCTGGGGATGGGGTGGGTGCCACTGCTGGTGTGACACCCAAATATAGTGAGAACCAGACCCTGGGGATGGGGTGGGTGCCACAGCTGGTGTGACACCCAAATATAGTGAGAACCAGACCCTGGGGATGGGGTGGGTGCCACAGCTGGTGTGACACCCAAATATAGTAAAAATAAAAACTGATTGGACTGCTTCAAAAATGCATCAGTGGCTCTAAAACAGCTTAACTTGACTTACCTCAGACCACCCCATAATCATACTTACCCAGCAGAGTTTGAGTAGGAAGACTGATGCTTGCCTTCAGAAAGATCTGGAGGGAGAGTCTGGAGTCCAGCAGTTTACCCTGTGAGTCAGAGGTTGCGCTGGGACATGCAGGGTTAATAGGAAGGAGCCTCCTGACTCAAGTGACACAGAAGCCCTGTCAGAGAATCTGAGGCAAGGTCACTTGGGGAGGCTGTAACACTAAAATCACCTGTTACTGAAGAAGAGAAGAGCTAGGTGGCATGCAGGCTGAGGCAGAGATGCAAAGAGTTACTAAGTGCCTCCTGCTGTATGGAAACCTGATCTGTCACACAGACAGTGAGAGGAGTGAAATGCTGGAGGGGATGACAGCTGACAGTGTAAATCACTTCCTGCCCTGCAGAGCACAGGGAGCTGAGTCTCACTGACAGAATCCAGGGAAGGAGATGCTGCAGGCATCTGAGGTCCAGTGACATGTGATGGCGGTGCTCTGGGAATACTAGAATGGGGCAGGCGGTGTCCATTAACAAGGGGTAGATGCTACATTGGAGGCATGGCTGTGGCGGGAAGAGTTCAGGGGGATGAAGGCAGAGTGAGGGGCTAGCAGAGAAGGAGTGCATCTAGTGACCTCAGCGCCAGTAGCTCCAGAGCGGGTCCTGTATCTGGCTATATTAGTAGTGACCCTGGAGGGGCTGGGGTTCGGTCTGGATGAAGGGAAATTGCATTGAATGACCCTGGAAGAGGGTGGCTTGGCAGCAGGGGATGGTCAGCAGGTGTAGAAGGGGACAGTCCAGGGCCAGGACAAGGGGTGGGCAGGAGAGGACGGCTGCCTTGGGCACTTGGGTGAGGTGGGGCACCACAAAGAGGTTGGGGAAAGGGATCTGTGTTGGGAGGGGGAGTTTGGGGGGGCGGCAGGGGATAAGAATTATTCTAGGAGGGGACATTTGGGGAGGTGTGCTAGGAGTGGTGATTTATTGCAGATACGTAATGCTGCTACTCATACATCTTGGGGGGGGGGGGGGAGAAATTTTGCTCACCGGGCTCTAGATGACCTTGTCCCAGCATTGTGACAGTCTCACCATAAGAAGAGAAAGCAGCCAGTCAGCCTTACCTCTGGATAAAATGTCCATTATGGTACAGGAACGCTGGGGAAGGAGGAAATTTGGTAGTTAGGGGCCTGGGAACAGAGGAGGCATACTTACCTAGCAACTCTAGTGACAGCTGAATCTCCTCAGAGCAGTTGGATGGGCCCCAGTGTAGCCTTTTCCTAGAGTTCAGGCTTCACCCAGTCATCTTAGGTCTTTGTAACCAATCCTAAGGGAGCTACCTAACTTCTCTTTTAGGCTCCATGTACACGGGACCCTGGAAATGGCCGTTTAGGAGCAGTTGGGCGTTTTTTTCAGAAGCCCCTGAACCCATCTACATTTTATCTTATCTGTCCATGTACACCAGGCCGTTTACAGTCATTTGCAGGCAGTTGCGTTCAGGGACTGTTTTTAGAACGCAATTATTTGCGTTCGAACGTGTGTTTTCCAGCGTTTCAAACGCACAAACGCGATGACCCGCGATGACCCGCGTTTAGCGTTCGCGTTTTTCCATTTTAAAGGGGAATAATTTTTTTGACCTCTAGGAACGCTTCTAAACGCAAACGCCCGCAAACGCCGCTAAACGCGGGTACAAACGCGACCGAACGGACGTTTCAAACGTCCTAAAAATTCCAGCATTCAAAGGGACTTTTACATGGAGCCTTAGTTTCACACCCACAGTGATGCTATGCTTCCAGCAGTCAAGGCTCCCCTTCCCTAAAGGAGGTTCAAGGGGCCTTCAGAGTTGAAGGTAAATTTAAAGGAAATTGAACAAGAAAAGCCTAACAATTTATTTAGGTGTTAAAACAGCTCACACTTATATGTAATAATTATCCCCCACTGTCATGTAGCATAGCCGGACCACTGCGCCCTGTGCGTAAGAGGTCCGAAGTGCTGTGAGTTAAAACTCATTCTCCCTGGTGAGTGGAGGACTCTAGCGCTGACTCTCCAGGGGGCTTACAGAGGTTCGGTTGGGCTTTAGGGCCACTCTTACTAGTCTCTTCCCCAGCCTGTGACTGGACTATGAAAGGAGAAGCAGCAGGTTGACGTGCTCACTTCTCTGTTACTCTGCTGTCTCCTTCTATTAGCATGTACAGTACCTTGTTAGCACATGTGTGCAACAGCACAGCTGACTGGCTTCTTGTGCTGCCCATCCCTCCCCCAGTCTAAACCCTACTGTACAGGCACTGCACAGGCTGATACATGCCAATACCAGTACATGGCTTGCATTCAAGAAAATACATTTAATGGTTTATTAATCAAAACTGAGCTGCATTTTTTTGTGTCTTTTATATCCATTCTGCTTTAAGGAACATAAAAGAGGAGCTCCAGTCTGGAGAAAAAAAATAAAGTCATCAGCTACAAATACTGACACTTACCTGCCCAGAGATCACGCAATATCGGCACCCCGAGCCAATTCGTAAATTAGCTTTGTGTGCAGGCGCCAGCATTGTAAGTAAGGGAAACTGGCAGCGAAGCCTTCAGGCTTCACAGCCAGTTTCCTATTGTGCATGTGCGAATCACGCTGCGCTATCTGAATGGTCCTGCCGTCTTCTGGGACCTTTGCGTGCCGCAGAAGGCAGCGGGGGGGGGGGGGAGGAGGGGCCAGAAATGTCGGAGATTGACGATCTTACCTGGAAATGGGAGAAGGTACCCTTCAACACCAGGTACCTGCTCCCCCTCCCTTACAAAAAGTGCCAAATGTGGCAGTGGAGAGGGGGGTGAAGGGTGCGAACAAGCGGAGCTTTCCCTTTTGGGTGGAGCTTCGCTTTAAGTAAAAGACCCACTCGACATTACCACTAAAATTCATGATTTATAGCTCATGAAAGGAACAGATATTGGTTATGGCAACTGTTTCTAATGTGTTAACTGAACTGTCATCAAGCGGATATACTGTATCTCCCTAACATCACCAGTGAAATGTTTCTTTCTCTAGCTTGGACCAATGTAACTATGTATAATATATATATATGTACCACACCTGGTTGATGCCCCTGGAAGCTGGAAATCACAGAAGTAGACACTGCTACTCCAGCGATTTCCATTTGTATCCAGGTCCTGTGCTGAGTGCTCGGCCTGATGCATTGTAACTACAGGAGGTCAGGTGCCAATCCGAGAATGCTTTGCATTTTCTGAATGAATGAAAACCATTCTCTGATTGGATGAGGTGGAAAGGAGGGGCAATAGCATCATGTTCTCCACCTCATTGAATCAGAGAATGCTTTGTATTCATTCAGAAAATGTAAAGCACTCTCTGAATGTTACAAAAGGGTGTGTGTGATCCCTGCGTTATCTGGGGTGATAAGAGACTCCCTGCTGCAGCGCCACTGAGACTGATACTAAAACAGTTAAACAATATTGTTATGGAAGTAGTGGTGCGCTTCAGGGGTTAACTCTTATAAATCTCTATTTGGGTTGATGGGTATATTGTGCACAGATCTTGGTCTAAAGGTGCTCAGTGTGATAAATATGTGTATACATGTATATTCCAAAAAATATAGTGATAAAGGTGCAGGTGCGTGATGCTAATCAAAGCAATGTGTATATCAATAGATAAATAAATAATAAATGAAATATCAAAATTCTTCTTTTTTGCACATAAAATGATAAAAATGTATCAATAAAATAATATATATAAACACAGTGTTAGTCTTCAATCCAATTCATAAAAGGTAAATAAAATATATGTGCTCAAATAAAGTGCTGCATGCTTGTTACAATAAATAAGTGTTGAAAAAAGCAATCTGTGAACAGCTCTGTTGCAATCCTTAAAATAAACAATATCGGCTAAGATAGTCCAAAAATAAATAGATTTCAAAGAAAACTTGTGTATAAATCTCTTCTTTGTGACCGTGCTTTAATAGTTAAATCAAGTGACTGTGGTCTCCTCCACCTTGTGTGTCACCTCTATGTGCTCTAGCCTCTCACCTTATAGGCAAGACAAATCTGCCTCTGGTATCTATCCAGACTTTTCAGTGGACTCTGTTTGCCTCACTCCGGATCCTTGATCCCTTTTTGGAACAGACTCCTTATCCGGTCTTCTTCCACTGAAAAATCTGGATAGATACCAGAGGCAGATTTGTCTTGCCTATAAGGTGAGAGGCTAGAGCACATAGAGGTGACACACAAGGTGGAGGAGACCACAGTCACTTGATTTAACTATTGAAGCACGGTCACAAAGAAGAGATTTATACACAAGTTTTCTTTGAAATCTATTTATTTTTGGACTATCTTAGCCGATATTGTTTATTTTAAGGATTGCAACAGAGCTGTTCACAGATTGCTTTTTTCAACACCTATTTATTGTAAGGGTCCTTTCACACGGCCGCTCCGTGTGTCCGCAAATCATCCTATTTTTTTGCGGATGATTTGCGGACATCAATGTAAGTGAATGGCACTGCGGATGTCAGCGGAATACCATCCGCTGACATCCGATTTTCCTCCTTTCAGTTCTGTTCCGTTTTTACGAATGGAACAGAACCCCATTTTTCCATCCGTGTAAAAAACGGAAAGGAAGGAAAATCGGATGTCAGCGGTGTCATCCGCTGACATCCGCAATGCCATATACTTACATTATGTCCGCATATCATCCGCAAACGGACGGGATGATATGCGGGCACACGGAGCGGATGACAGAAATGTCATCCGCTCTGTGAAAAAAAAAAGTCCCGCAGCGGACTTAAGCAGCGGAGCGGCCGTCTGAAAGGAGCCTAACAAGCATGCAGCACTTTATTTGAGCACATATATTTTATTTACCTTTTATGAATTGGATTGAAGACTAACACTGTGTTTATATATATTATTTTATTGATACATTTTTATCATTTTTTGTGCAAAAAAGAAGAATTTTGATATTTCATTTATTATTTATTTATCTATTGATATACACATTGCTTTGATTAGCATCACGCACCTGCACCTTTATCACTATATTTTTTGGAATATACATGTATACACATATTTATCACACCGAGCACCTTTAGACCAAGATCTGTGCACAATATACCCATCAACCCAAATAGAGATTTATAAGAGTTAACCCCTGAAGCGCACCACTACTTCCATAACAACTCTCTGAATGTTGTCCATGCTGACCACCTGACCTCCTGCGTTCACAATACATCAGGTCAGCTGCTCAGACTGGGACCTAGAAGCAAGTGGAGATAACTGGAGTACCGTGTCTGCTTCAGTGATTTCCAGCTTCCAGGGGTATCAGTCAGGTATACTATACACATTGTTACATTGGTCCAAGCTGGAATTCATCTTTAAAGGGGTTGTTCAGGCCGATATTAATTCCTGCCAGCCCCTCTGCAATAAGAACATATACTATACAGTAGTACCGCTCTTCTTCTCTAAAGTATGGACTACAGTGAGTGGGGCTGAGTTTCCCCTCTGACATTAGCCGGACGGTCACATGACTGCACATTGGCAATGTGAACAAAGGCATTTAGCTGCAGATTTAAAAAAAAAAAAACAATGTCTAGTACAGCCTTTTTCAACCAGGGTGCCCAGGCACCCTAGGGTGCCTTGAGGTTTCCTCAGGGGTGCCTTGGCATAATTGCTCAAAAATTATATACAAGCCATCAGGTGTATCAAGCCTGCCTTTTAGCTACACAAAGCCACAGGTTTCATTGCGCACCATTACGACCTTCTAGCCACCGGCATCCTAACAACTAATGACATCAACAGTTGATAAGGAGGATGTCTGTCATCTGCACAGTATCCTTGTTTGATTCTCCCTTGTCCCTCTCCGTCAGTGATGGGGTCACATTTGCTAAGTTATGGAGGAAAAACGAGGAAGAAGCGAAACACTGGAATACTAGTCAGTACCAGTGTGCAAAAGTATATTGAATTTGGAAGAATAAATCACCTCTAATGTTGGGCGTCCTACATGTGTGGATGTTGATGCATATGTATAACTATTAGAATAGCTTTTTACATTTTAAAATGGGGTGCTTTAAGGCTGTCAATATTTTTAAAAGGTGCCTCGAGATTAACCATCATTTTAAACTTACCTTAACTGAACTTGACTTGACTTGAGAAACACTGGTCTAGTACATATTTTTATTGCAGAGGGGTTGGCAGGAATTGTTAGTAACTGTTTACAGGCAAAATAGTGGCAGGAGGGGAGGGAATGGGTGGGGAGTAGAGAAGAGGGAGGGGCAGGAAGAAGAGGAGAGGGGCAGGGAGGAGAGGAGAGGGGCGGGGAGGAGAGGGGAGGGATGGGGAAAAGAGGGGAGGGCCAGGGAGGAGACGGGAGGGGTGGGGATGGGAGGAGAGGGGAGGGATGGGGGAGAAGAGGAGATGAGTGGGGAGAAGAGGAGAGGGGAGTGGAGGAGATTGTGTTCTCACTGCTGACTATGGAACTGACAGTGAGAGGGAGAGGGAGGGGGAGGAGGGGGATGCAGAGACGCACAGGGGAGAGCTGTTATGATGGAGGCACGTAAACTGACCACTAAATGTGGTCAACTCACAGAGGGGAAGTCAGGACCAGGCAGGATCAACCAGGTACTGTAGAAGGTAGAAAGTGGCAATTGAAAAGGCAAAAGCACTATGCTACAGCTTGTACCTTAAAGGGAAAAGAGCATGATTTTTTTTTTTTGGGGGGGGGGTAACAATAATAAGGTCTGGTGCCAAAGAGACTTAAAACTTCCTAACACCCGTTGTTTACTTTTTTTTCTGATATAGGTGTAGCAAGGTTTCCAGGCCTGTGACCTGATGTGGGTCTGCCATTAGTACCGGCACTCTCTCCAGCCCATGTGAACTGCGACCCTGGGTGTGATAACTGAAGCAGCGACAACTCCGGTATCTTTGTTTGTGGCTCTTTATTTGGTTTAAAGGGGATGGGAGAAGGGAATGAGTGGGATACTCCTTGACGCTTGAATTAATTACATGTGGGGCTTTACTCCTGAAAATGCCCGTTGGCGCTTCCCTGACGCCAGCCAGCGCCAGCCAACACTCAGTAACGCTGTGAATATCCTGTAGAACACAGAAGTGTTGAATCCTCAACTATTAGTCCAGAAGATCCAGGACTGAGAACTGTAGAACTTCTGACACTGTTGTGCTGTATAAGTCACTGAATACTGTCCCCCGCTTTGACTAGCTTGAGGTAGTATGAAGTAGAACTCTGTAAGCTGTACTTGCAACTGACACACTCTGTACAATTCAGGGCCCAACCGCAGGTGCCTCCTTTAACTTGAACTCTTCAGTGTCCACTGACTATGTACCCCCTCTGTAGCTTCAGGGTCCTCAACCTAGGTACCCCCTTTACAGCTAGCTGACTCTGGATCCCAGAACCTCTTCCTGAGTGGTCCCCTCTAACTTCAGGCAGACCCTCAGGGGCAATTCTTTAGTACTCATGACCTGTGTAGGCTTTCCTGGGACTGGACCCCTCTCTCTCTCCGCAGGCTCTCGGCACACTGGATCCCCTCAGCTCACTCAGCACACTCTGGACACTCAGGCGACACCCTGAGACATCCACCTTCCTCAGACAGGAGGAGAGACAGCCGCACTCTCCTTCCTGGGACTCTGCTCCCGCCAAAGACATTGTGTCATGTGCCACCCCTAAACTTATACCCACTCCCAAAATCTTTTGCAGCACAATC
This sequence comes from Pelophylax lessonae, assembly GCF_965119305.1. Classification (NCBI taxonomy): domain Eukaryota; kingdom Metazoa; phylum Chordata; class Amphibia; order Anura; family Ranidae; genus Pelophylax; species Pelophylax lessonae. The sequence goes on from NC_138771.1 coordinate 131,527,367, forward strand.
TGCCTTCTGGGGTAGTTACAAGCCTGGATGTGTCCCCTGATTGGGTTTCCTCCTATGAGAAGCCTCTCACAGGAGCCAGTGGGGAGACTCCCCCTTCAGCAGGCACACCTGGAAACCATGACACCCTGACTATTAAATCACAGCCCTGCTGTTAGGCAGACAAGGCCCACTATAGCTTTACCTAGCACCTACCTGTAGGGTGCTACATAGGTATATGATAAATATATGTTTTACATTTCCCTATAAGGAAGTTTTGTTGGAATTATGTCATTTAAATGGATCGTACAGTTAAAGAGATATACATTTTTTTGGTCAAATTATCTCAGGAATAGATGGCAGAATGCCAACTAACACAGAATTAACATATTTGTAAGAGCATATGTGCCTTTGTATATTATTTGAAGTAGGAACAAAGATTCCTTTTAGGGCCCCATGGCATCTGAATCAAGAACTTTCAGTTTAGCTCAAACATCCATTAATATTAGAAAATCATTCTACGTGTATATAGACACACATGTCCTTCATAGGAAAACACAGATCTGTGGTGGGGATACCTCACACACATAGGTCTTTTGTGCTGCAAATTATTTGTTGAGCATTGGGTATTCTGTTGCTTTAAAAAAAAAAAAAGTTAATTAACATTTCCATTAAAGGGTTCTGATAATAATAAAACCGTAATACAGTCAGGCTGCATAAAATGAAGGCCTCTTGATCCCCCTTAGGGAAAGAGAGCCTTGACTGATGGGGGCATGGCCAGGAGGTGGGATCTATGTTGTAAAAGAGTGGGTGGGCCTGAGCTCATTTAAGTATGCCCCCAAAGCATGCTGGACCCTTTTTGGAAGAACGCATGGTAAAGAGCTGCCCGTACGGCCAGCCTGCCCGCCCTTATTGGATGGTACGTCACAGCTTTAGCTGTGTTTTTTTACCTTGCCAGCATTTGAAGTTTGCAGCAATGAGCTATGCCCTTAATTGGAACATGGAATTAGGCTGTCTGTCCAGCACTTATGGTAAGGACAGGCCCACTTTGGAATTGGTTTGTTAAGGTTAAAACGGGCTCACAGTACAACTTGGACTGGCACTGGTTAAAAGTGTTTTGTTCTGTTGGAAATTAAATACAGCTGTGGCCTTGCCCCTTTCCAACTTAATGGTTGTAAGTGTGGATTCTTACATGGGGCAAGGGAGGGGAGATGTTATAATGTTAATAGTTGGTTTGCCTAGGTCTATGCGCCTCAGCAGTCAAGTACAGTAGTAACGTGTGTCTTTTTGAATTGCTGTAGCAAGGATTAAAATATCTGTACCGGCAGCATGCTGGAAAGCCAGATAGCTACTCAACACAGAATGCGGCAGTCAGTCATGCCCCCTGCACTGTGCTGCAAATACAGTAGCTCCTTGAGTTATGCTATTGATTGGAGCATATGCAGGGGCTGGAGACCCAGACCATTGCACTGTCTTGAGTAATAGTAATAAAACTAAGGAAATTAATAATTAATAAGGATTTCATTGTAGAGAATGCCCCATGATGTCATCAGTGTACGGCGGCCTTTTTTTCTTCTCAGCATGTTTGGAGCAAGCATGGCTCCATTTGTCCCCGACACCTGGTGCTCAGGGTACAGTGGGAAGGTTCAGCTTGAGAGTGAGAGAGCAAGTTCCATTCTTTCTTCAGACTTTTCTGACAGAGTTGATGTTTTAGGCTACAGTCGTAAAGTAGCCAACTGTGTGAATATCATAAATTACAATATCTCACAAAATTGAGTACACCCCTAATATTTTTGTAAATTTTTTATTATATCTTTTCATGTGACAACACTGAAGAAATGACACTTTGCTACAATGTAAAGTAGTGAGTGTACAGCTTGTATAACAGTGTAAATTTGCTGTCCCCTCAATATAACTAAACACACAGGCATTAATGTCTAAACTGCTGGCAACAAAAGTGAGTACAACCCTAAGTGAACATGTCCAAACTGGGCCCAAAGTGTCAATATTTTGTGTGGCCACCTTTATTTTCCCTTGGGCATGGAGTTCACCAGAGCTTCACAGGTTGCCACTGGAGTCCTCTTCCACTCCTCCATGACGACATAACGGAGCTGGTGGATGTTGGAGACCTTGCTCTCCTCCACCTTCCATTTGAGGATGCACTACAGATGCTCAATAGGGTTTAGGTCTGGAGACATGCTTGGCCAATCCATCACCTTTACCCTCAGCTTCTTTGGCAAGGCAGTGGTCATCTTGGAGCTGTGTTTGGGGTCGGTATCTTGTTGGAATACTGCCCTGCGGCCCAGTCTGTGAAGGGAGGGGATCATGCTCTGCTTCAGTATGTCACAGTATATGTTTGCATTCATGGTCCCCTCAAAGAACTGTAGCTCCCCAGTGCGGGCAGCACTCATGCAGCCCCAGACCATGACACTCCCACCACCATGCTTGACTGTAGGAAAGACACACTTGTCTTTGTACTCCTCACCTGGTTGCCGCCACACACGCTTGACACCATCTGAACCAAAAAAGTTTATCTTGGTCTCATCAGACCACAGGACATGGTTCCAGTAGTCCATGTCCTTAGTCTGATTGTCTTCAGTAAACTGTTTGCCAGCTTTCTTGTGCATCATCTTTAGAAAGGCTTCCTTCTGGGACGACAGCCATGCAGACCAATTTGATGCAGTGTGCGGTGTATGGTCTGTGCACTGACAGCCCCCCACTCATTCAACCTCTGCAGCAATGCTGGCAGCACTCATTTGTCTATTTCCCAAAGACAACTTCTGGATATGATGCTGAGCATGTGCACTCAACTTCTTTGGTCGACCATGGAGAGGCCTGTTCTGAGTGGAACCTGTCCTGTTAAACCGCTGTATGGTCTTGGCAACCGTGCTGCAGCTCAGTTTCAGGGTCTTGGCAATCTTCTTATAGCCTAGACCAGTAATGACGAACCTTGCACTCCAGATGTTTTGGAACTACATTTACCATGATGCTCAACTACACTGCAGAGTGCATGAGCATCATGGGAAATGTAGTTCCAAAACATCTGGGGTGCCATGTAGAACTTCCAGTGACCAGTATGAGAGAGTGAGAGTGATAACACCAAATTTAACACACCTGCTGCCCATCCACACCTGAGACCTTATAACACTAACGAGTCACATGACACCAGGGGGTAAAATGGCTGATTGGGCCCAATTTGGACATTTTCACTTAGAGGTGTACTCACTTTTGTTGCCAGCAGTTTAGACATTAATGGCTGTGTGTTGAGTTATTTTGAGGGGACAACAAATTTACACTGTTATACAAGCTGTACACTCACTACTTTACATTGTAGCAAAGTTTAATTTCTTCAGTGTTGTCACATGAAAAGATATACTAAAATATTTATAAAAATCTGAGGGGGGGGGGACTCACTTTTGTGAGAATCTGTACATATTTTGTTCCCCTTTGCTTTTACAATAACTTAAAAATTTAGGACCTCGCATAATTTCAAAGCCGCATTTCGGTCTGACAATTGGGGGGCGATTTGAAAGACATCTGTGCGGGTTCATGCACAGATGTCAATTGAAATCATCCCCAAGTTGCCAAAAGTAGTGCAGGAACTACTTTTGTAAATTGCAAAGCTGGCGTCGCACTGATTGGGATGCTCCCATTGCTGTCAAATCGCACCAATGTGAATTAGGTGATTGACCTGTGAAATCGCATGTCAATCGTGCCGATGTGAACGGGGGGGCTTGACCGGTCAAATTGCATGTCAAATCACAGCCTATTTCCAGCAGTGGGAATGTCCCAATTGCTGTGACGCCTACATTGCAGAGCCGCATAGATTTTCATAAGTAGTTCCTGAACTACTTTTGGCGACTTCGGGGGCGATTTCAATAGACATCTGTGCATGAACCCACGCAGATGTCTTTTAATTTGCCCTCGAAGTCGACTGAAATGTGGCTTTGAAATCAGATGAACTTGCTCTATTTCAAAGCCACGTTTATGTGAACGAGAGCTAAATGCCAGTTTAGGCTAAACAAAACAAATAACGTACTACATGATATCTACAGATTACAAAGTTTCTTAGTTCACTGCCATGTTTTACGTCTGAGATCTCCAAACTATGGCCTGTGGACCAAAAATGGCCCCTCAGGGCTGGGACAAGGGGTGGGCGGAAATTGACGGCTGCCTTGGGTGCAATGGTTTACTGTAGGGGTTAGGGGCACCTTTCTTCTGTTACAAGGCTGAAAGGAGTGATTTTGACAAGCAAGTGTCTGCTGGGCATATGGAGAGGGGGGGCCTGGGCCCACTACAAGATTTTATCTTGCCTGCAGCTGATGTGCACAGTCTACACTTATCCCCCAACAGCATCCCTGACCTCCCCCCTGCTTCACTATATCATTGGTTGCTAGGACTGCCGGCATCCTAGCCACAAATAATGTCCTGGCCCAGCATTCACAGAAGAATGGATCTTCCTACATCTGGACTTGATTCGCCTCCCAACTCCTGCCCTGCTACTGCATCACCTACTCATTGAGGTAAAGGGGGCGCTAATGTAAGGAGGGACTCTGATGGGGATTTTCCTTTAAAATAACCTGAGCCAGATTCAAAAAGCCCTTTGCCCATTTTGGTAACTTTACCGATACGTGCGGCATATTCAGTAGTTCTTAAGTGGTGATATTAAAGCACCAAATTTAAAAATAATTACAACGGGTCTCCTGCACCGACATTTGTAGTGTGGATGCATGTTGAAATTCTTAAGAGTGTCTTTGAAACTCTACAAATTCCCCTGTATGTCTATTGCTAGATAGAACTGTATGTTTATTAATTGAGTAGAAATAGAGGATTTGGAGATTTTGCTTCCTTGCTTTTTGACACTGAATGTAGAGCTAAGTACCTGACCCTGACAAAATCTGGAAGTAATGCCGTCTGCATTTTTTTCCTTTCCCAGAGACAGTCATGATTAAAATATTATTCTTGGAAGTTTTTCTCCCTGCCAGTTTCCCAGATACATACAATGAAACTCTCTGTAATTCCCCTTAATAAAATAAAAAAGAGAGCGACATTCTTCGTAACAAACCATCACATTTGTTTGTAGATCCTAAATTAGAACAGAATAATGATTCCCTTTTAAAGTAAACTTTACTGCCCACTGGGGCAGAATTTCATTTAGGGGCAAAGTTGGTTAAAGAGGAACTGAAATCTGGGCGCTGTGCCGAAAAATAAATGCTGATAGAGGACAAAGGACTAGTCCCCATTATTGCTTGTGGTCTCCCTGCAGCTGATCTTTCCTTTATTTTTGACTTACCATGCCTTGGTCTGAGGAGGCAGCCATTTTGGTAGAGGAAAATCACAGTAATTATTTGAATGCAATTTGCTGTAAGAGTGTTTAGGCCATACCGCCCAACAGTCCCGGATTGTGCAGGACTTTTTGGCTTAGTCCTGCATCACTTTGCTTTGCTTCCTACTCACAGCAGCAGGTCCCTGCTGTCGAAGATGAACAATATAAGGGGGCCCTATGATACATACTCCTTTCTACCGCTCTCTGTACACTGTGTTGTACGTTGCATTGTCCTGAATGTTACACTCTATGCTGGGCATACATAAAATGTTTTTTTTTTTCTAAACAGTTGCTCCTTGCTGCTAGCTCTCTGTGTAACAGCTTTTCTGTTTTTCTTTTGGGAAAAAGGGTTTAAACACTAGGTTCAAACTTTTCAAGATAATAGCCTATGTATCTACCCTGAACAGTGGACAGCGCAGTCTCAAGTCAGTCTTTTAGTTTGGAGAAGGGAGGATGTGATGGAAATTTAAAGTAGAACTATAGGCAAAACGTCTTTTTTTTTTCATTTCCAATAGAGTAAGGGAGGGTTATAACCCCAGTAAGATTTTTTTCGCCATCTTTGTCCCATTGCAGAGATTTCCCCTCACTTCCTGTCCCAACAGGAAGTAATGGGAAATCACTGCAAATTAAGGGAATTCCTTGGGGACCCCCAGTTCACCAGAACTAGTGTCCCTGTTGTAATATTTCCCTCTAATACATTTCTGGGGACAACCCAAAATTTGGGATTTTTTTTTTTACTTTCACTTTTAATGAAAATGGTAAACAAGACAAATAGAGAGGGTGATTCTCCCTAACGGGGGCACAGACAGCAATAGAAACTGCCAAGTGTTCTAATCCCTCTCCACTCTATCCAAACCTAAAAAAAAAGGTTTTGCCTTTAGTTATAGCTTACCCACTTAACGACCACCCACCGCAGTTTTATGAGCCCATTTGCCACAGGGAAAGCCGATCAGCGGGTCGGGCGGCCGCGACTGCTCCTTGTGGAGACAGAACGGCAGACCACTGTTCTGACAGTTATGAACACAGGGATCCTGTGTTCCTCTTATTTAGGAATACAGGTCTCTGTGTTCATGCAGAAAGCCCCCACAGTTGGAAAGCACCCCCTTGTGACACATTTAACCCTTTGATCGCCCCTGGTGTAAACCCCTACCCTGCCATTGTCATTAGTACAGTAACAGTGCATATTTTTAGCACTAATTACTGTAGTAATGTCACTGGTCGCCCCAAAAGTGTCAAAAATGTCAGTTAGGGGTCCGATCTGTCTGCCGCAATGTCGCAGTCCCACTAAAAAGCGCTGATTGTCGCCATTACTGATAAAAACTAAAAATAAATAAAAATTACATAAATATTTCCCCTATTTTGTGGACACAATAACTTTTGCGCAAACCAATCAATATATGCCTTTTGTGATTTTTTTTACCAAAAATATGTAGCAGAATACAAATTGGCCTAAAATGATGAAAACATTTGATTTTAATTTTTTTTTTTATTGGGAATGTTATATAGCACAAAGTAAATAATATATATATATTTTTTTCAGAATTGTCGTTTCTTTTTTTTGTTTATAGCGCAAAAAATAAAAATTGCAGAGGTGATCAAATACCACCAAAAGAAATCTCTATTTGTGGGGGAAAAAAAGGACATCAATTTTATTTGGATACAGCTGCGCCAAACTGTGCAATTGTCAGTTAAAATAACGCAGTGGGGTATTGAAAAAAATAGCCTGGTCATTAAGGGTGTAAATCCTTCCGGTCCAGAAGTGGTTAAGGTTCAGCAATAAGAGTTGTCCCCAGTTGATCATCTGTTCCCAAATGTTAGAGGATTAGCTGCGGCAGCAGAACAGGCCGACAGAAACTCAGGTGCTTTGTGGCATACAACTGTTCTAGTTTATGAAGAAAAAGATAGAAATTAGATACATATGAAAGGAAGAGGATAAAAAAATAGTAGCGGATTGTTTACATAGTAGAAATTGGCTTTATTCTCAAAGCTGGTGGTCAGTGTTTGATCTTGAGCCCCGGTTCACACTACTGCGTGTGCGGGGTTCGCATGTCATGTCGGAGCGCACTGCTCCGACATGACATGCGATCAGCTGTGCGGTGCGAGTTTAGCCATACAGTTTGGCTAAATTCGCATCGCACCCGCAGCAAACACGCACAGGAGGCATTTTTGCTGCCGCATCAGGATCGGATCGCACAGCGGTTCACACTTGTGCGATCCGATCCTGTGCGAACTGCACGATCGCACTGCGATATGCGATCAAACTGGGGGTGTCGTTAAGATTACATTGACACCCCCAGCGGATCGCATATGGCAGTGTGAACTGCCGGGGGTGCGTGTGCGATGCGGGAACAGGCTGCGAATTCGCAGCCTTCCCGCATCGCATCAGTGTGAACCGAGCCTGAAGGACATTTACAAGCTTGGACAATTATAATTTTTACTCAGTAATTGGCATAAAGTGGGACTAAATGTAAAAAATCAAAAAGGGAACAGGTTTATAGCAGAAGAGACATGCAATAACTCTTCTGTGATAATATACACTTATCTGCTTGTTTGCAATCCTATAGAATGTACACGGAGCTGTTCATGCGCAGCACTATTTACATTTCCGGCATGCTTCTAGGATGAATGACTCCTTCACTTTTGCAGGAGTGACTTCACCCCATACCAGCCAATCAAACAGCGGAAAACCAGAACTGAGAAGAAGCCGAGGAGACTATGCCACCACCGGCATGGGACTTCACTGGCATCTGGCCGTTGGAAAATAGGTGAGTACTTTTGCCTTTAGTTCCACTTTAATTTTGGAGGCCGTGTTATCTTACACATTACATCACAAAATTCTAATACGTTTATCCAAAAATTACATTTGTAAATGGTGAATTATAAGAGGTTTAAAGTGGTTCTAAAGTCAAGACATTTTTTACCTTAATGCATTCCTTGCATTAAGAAAAAATGTGCCAGTAGTACTATTGCCCTCTCACCTTCCTATATACACTATATTACCAAAAGTATTGGGATGCCTGCCTTTACATGCACATGAACTTTAATGGCATTCCAGTCTTAGTCAATTCAAGGGTTCAATATAGAGTTGGCCCACCCTCTGCAGCTATAACAGCTTCAACTCTTCTGGGAAGACTGTCCACAAGGTTTAGGAGTGTGCCCATGGGAATGTTTGACCATTCTTCCTGAAGCGCATTTGTGAGGTCAGGCACTATCGTGGATGAGATTGCTTGCAGTCTCCACTCTAATTCATCCCAGCGGGGTTCTATCAGAATGAAGTTAGGACTCTGTGCAGGCCAGTCAGGTTCCTCCACTCCAAACTCGCTCATCTATGTCTTTATGGACCTTGCTTTGTGCACTTGCCAAATCATCTGGTGGAGGGGGAATTATGGTGCGGGGTCGTTTTTCAGGGGTTCAGGGGTTTTCCCAACTTTGTGGGAACAGTTTGGGGATGGCCCCTTCCTGTTCCAACATGACTGCGCATCAGTGCACAAAGCAAGGTCCATAAAGACTTGGATGAGCGAGTTTGGGGTGGAGGAACTTGAATACCATTGCACAGAGCAGGTATGTCATGTTTATCATTTTATTAAAAAAAATATATATCCTTGACTAGGGTACTAAAAATGTCTTGTCCTTTCGTACCCTCCAACCCCTTCAATAATCACACTAACGACCAGGTGGAGTTAATGGCTAAAGCAGCCTTTTATTAACCAAGTTAATAAATAACACATAAACAAAGAACATAACTTAAATACCAGGTAAATACAATGTAACTGGAGCCTCAAGGTCCTAGTGGGCATTACTCAAAAGAAAAAATACCTGTGACCTACTTAACAGGCTCTAGCTGCAACACCACCGACTCGTAGACAACCAGCCGCAGATACCTCCATTAGCACAACTGGGAGCCTTACCTCAGATGGGTCCCTACCAAGTACCTTTTTTGGTTCCCACAGTAACATACAAGGACCTTGCACCCTGCCAGCTGCTTGACAAAATTGTCCCTAAGAACCCCAAACCCCGGGAGGGAAGTTTTCGCAATGGCAAGAAAGAAGGATAGCGCACTGCAGTGTAGATCAGTATTGTGTCTCTTAAATAAAGCAAATAGAGGGTAGATGATGGTAAAATAATGACATGGAAGTTTATTAATAATAATGAATATTACAAACACCGACTGGTCCTCGGGTCTGCGGCATCATCTGGAGAGCTGTGGGGGTCCCGCTCAATGAGTGCACCTGAGCCGTATAGCCGAATCCAAAGGAAGGAGGAGGGAAGGGATCCGGAGGGTCCAAGGGATCACAGGGATGGATGGATGTTACCGCACAGTGCCTGTGTCGGCCGTAACACAGGCAGTGCGCCTGACCTCTCGTAGCTTCCAGGAAACTCCTCTTCACAGTGTCAGCGGAAGTGACGGCCGAGACAGAGCTGGAACGAGTACCGGACGTGAAATGTGGAGCTGTGGTCTGAAAACAATACTCTAGAGTCTTCCACTGTTCTATATATGGACCCTGAAGTGATGCACACCAACCTCAGACCCAAATCCACCTTCTATCCTGCACAGTCCAAGGGTCCGTATATAGAAACATATTACCAGGCGGTATACAAGGACCTAAAGAAACTTTGTAAGTCCCCCAGAGATGCCTTTCAGGACAATGTCAACAAAGTAGAGATACAGGCCTTGATGGATCTGACTAACAACAAGCAGATCATCATTAATCAAGCTGATAAAGGAGGTAGTCTAGTTGTACAAAACTGGGCAGACTACCTCCATGAAGCTTGCTGTCTTTTGGCAGGTACAAATACCTACATTAAACTAACTGGGGACCCACTTCCTGGCTTCCAGCGGGAATTGAAACACCTAGTAGAGAGAGCTTGGTGCTATGGTACGATTAGCGATAAAGAAAATAAATTCTTGCTTCCTGTCGAATGTAGTACCCCATATTTTTATCATCTACCTAAGGTACACAAATCATTGGATAATCCACCCGGGAGGCCCATAGTTGCCAGCACTAACAGTTTCACTAGTGGTATTTCCAAATACATCGATTTCTTTCTTCAACCGCTTGTATGCCAATTGCCCTCCTACATTAGGGATTCTGGCCAGATAATAGACACTTTGGGGTCTTACACATTGGAGGACAACTACATGTGGGCATCATTGGACATCACTTCATTATATACCTCCATCCCACATCAGGTAGGTTTGGCGGCCATTCAACATTTTTTGATCCAGTCGGGTACCTTCAATTCCGAGCAGTCCATTTTAGTTGAAGGCACGGAATTTTGTTTACGACATAATTATTTTTTCTTCTAGATCAGTTTTATCTACAGGTTAAAGAAACTGCCATGGGGGCTAATTTTGCCCCCGTCTATGCTAACTTAACTATGGGCCTTTGGGAGGAGAGATCCATTTGGACCAACAACCCGTTTGCTCGCTATATCGTCTTTTATGGACGGTATATTGATGATGTCCTTTTGATCTGGAGCGGGGGCGTTGATGTTTTCAACGCCTTTGTCTCCCATTGCAACACTAACTCTTTGGGGCTTTCTTTCACTCATGTGATTGACCCAAAGGAGATAGTTTTCTTAGATTTGGTATTGTCTTGTGCTGGTTGCCATATCACAAGCAGGAACCACACCAAACCTACCAGTGGCAATTCTTACCTTTTCCAGCTGCCACCACCCGGCTTGGAAGTGGAATTTTCCTAGTGGCCAGTTCCACAGACTTCATAGGAACTGCTCGGGTGCACTTATTAAGCGGGACCCCCACAGCAGTCCAGGTGATGCGGCAGACCCCAGGACCGGTCAGTGTTTTTAATATTCATTATTATTAATAAACTTCCATGTCATTCTTTTACCATCATTTGGCTTTATTTAAGAGACACAATACTGATCTACACTGCAGTGCGCCATCCCTCTTTCTAGCCATTCCACTACCCACACATCATCCTGTGTTAGGGATTTGGCAGCACCACGTGTATCATCTCAATTTCTTCCCCATTTCCATATTATTGGGACTACTGGCTTTCATTATCCTATAGGAGGACGTCCAAAGGACCAGTGCCAGGATTTTTTCTGTTTATTTTCAGGGAGGGAAGTTTTCCCTGCTGGTCCCTCTTCTGACTGGAGACCCTGCCTCCCACTCAGTCTCACCACCCCTCGCAGCTCCACCCCTTCCCAAAACTTGTACTCAATCACTGTTTTTGGTAACCTGATTCCCCCTATCTATCTCATAGAGACCTAAACTCACAGTTCCCTAGACCCTTTAACCCCTGTCATGCCGACCCTCCGTCTATGCTCTTCTTTATTTAACTCCTAGCCTCTCTTTACAACCACATTACCTTGAAACTAGAATAGTGAAAACAGGTAGAGGACAAGCTATTGAAACAATGTTTATAACCATACATATATTATACTGTACATGGATCACAAAAATGTCCTTTTCAAGGAGTAGGCAGGATCTTGTGTGTTCCTATTTATGCACAGAGTGAAGGGAGACACAACTCTAGTCCCTGCATGCAATGGTGGCTCCGTAAGATGCTGCATACATTTAAAAAAGGAACATAGGCAAGTATTAAAATAGTTCTAGAGCCTAAACATTTTTTTTACCTTAATGTATTCCTTGCATCAAGGTAAAAAATGTTTACACATAAGTATCCTCTCTCTCTTTCCCCGTTTACTTACCTAAGCCCTCATTTGATCCAATGCTGTGCCCATCTGCAGCTCTTCTCTCCCCTCACTTTCTGGTCTCACTGGCTTTGCCATTGGTTTCCACTGCTGTCAATCAGTGTCAGTAATGAGGGAGCTGGGGGCGGGGCCAAGTCCCACTGTCTGTGTTAATGGATGCAGACAGTGAGGTTTAGGAATGAGCCCACATGAGAGCCTCCATATTAAGTAAATTCCTATGGGGGCACTTGCCGGGAGTACCAGCATGGGGCTGGGTATTTTATTTATTTTTTAATTTAATTTCAGAGTTACTTTAAAGTGATAGTAAACCACGACTGTTTTAAAAAAAAAAAAAAAACCTGTAAGGCATAATGATCCATACTAGCACATTATGAAATAATTACCTTAGAACGAAGCCCTCCAATGCTGTGCTGTCACCACTGAGAGGGCTGACTTTTTCCCCTGGTCTTTCTTCCGGCTTTGGAACAATAGAGAACCCCTGAGGATTGGGACTTTCAACGGCAAGAACCGGGACTTGAGTATGAAAATATAAATTTTATTACAAGTATTACAAAAATGGAACATACAAAAACACAAATAAAATATATGATAAAAACATGGTCATAGATACGTCTTGGAACCAAGAGGGTCTGAGGTGTCTGGATCGGACTAGACGCGTTTCGGTCCAATTGCCTTTCTCGATAGTCCAGAAAACACCAGAGCTCAGACTAGGAGCATAAAAGGTAACAGTAAGTGTGGTGCATATAGTAAGCATAAAGTTAGATTTCAATATGTTAAACAATAATAGAACAATGCATCACATAACTCATTATACACAGTGTTTGTTGTATTTAGATGTAAAGAGGGGCAGAGGTGCCTCTATAACTACATACCAGATATGTAAGACCTCTGTGGAATCCAGGACGAAAGACCAAATGGATGGGCCTTGGTGGATGAAAAAAAGCCTTCCAATGTCTATGGCCGCAAGTAGTATATGCCAACTTGGCTGGGTCTGTGCAGGATAGGCCCAAAACAATTTATGTATTTAAAGATAAGGAAATCAATGAAGATAAGGAAATCTACAAGATTAGGCAGAAAGAGGCCAAGCAAGTTATAAGAACTTCTAAAGCGCAGGCAGAAGAAAAACTAGCTCAGTCTATGAAAAAGGGGGATAAGACATTCTTCAGATATATAAATGAAAAAAGGAAATTAAAACAAGGAATAACTAAATTAAAAACAAAGGACGGAAGGTATGTAGAAGAGAATAAAGGGCTAGCCGACTGCCTTAATGAATACTTCTGTTCAGTTTTTACAGAAGAAAAAGAAGGAGAAGGACCTCCACTTGAAAGGATGACTAATGAATCGTTTGATGCATGTGTCTTTACAGAGGAAGACATTCTAAGATTGCTGTCTAAAGTGAAGACAAATAAGTCACAGGGTCCTGATGAGATACACCCAAAATTATTAAAAGAGCTTAGTGGTGAGCTGGCAAAACCATTAACAGATTTATTTAACCAATCATTAGCAACAGGAGTCGTCCCGGAAGATTGGAAATTGGCAAATGTCGTGCCCATTCACAAGAAAGGTAGTAGGGAGGAATCGAGCAACTATAGACCAGTGAGTCTGACATCAATAGTAGGCAAATTAATGGAAACCCTATTAAAGGATAGGATTGTGGAACATCTTAAATCCCATGGATTGCAAGATGAAAAACAACATGGGTTTACTTCAGGGAGATCATGTCAAACAAATCTTATAGACTTTTTTGACTGGGTGACTAAAATAATAGACGGTGGAGGTGCAGTAGACATTGCATATCTAGATTTTAGTAAGGCTTTTGACACTGTCCCACATAGAAGACTTATCAATAAACTGCAGTCATTGAGCATGGACTCCCATATTGTTGAGTGGATTAGGCAGTGGCTGAGTGACAGACAACAGAGGGTTGTAGTCAATGGAGAACATTCAGAACAAGGTCATGTTACCAGTGGGGTACCTCAGGGATCTGTACTGGGACCAATTTTGTTTAATATCTTCATAAGTGATATTGCAAAAGGCCTCGATGGTAAGGTTTGTCTTTTTGCTGATGACACAAAGATATGTAACAGGGTTGATGTTCCTGGAGGGAAAAGCCAAATGGAAAAGGATTTAGGAAAACTAGAAAAATGGTCAGAACTCTGGCAACTGAAATTTAATGTGGATAAGTGCAAGATAATGCACCTGGGACGTAAAAACCCAAGGGCAGAATATAGAATATTTGACACAGTCCTGACCTCAGTATCTGAGGAAAGGGATTTAGGAGTAATTATTTCAGAAGACTTAAAGGTGGGAGGACAATGTAATAGAGCAGCACGAAATGCCAGCAGAATGCTTGGATGTATAGGGAGAGGTATAAGCAGTAGAAAGAGAGAAGTGCTTATGCCGCTGTACAGAACACTGGTGAGACCTCACTTGGAGTATTGTGCGCAGTACTGGAGGCCATATCTCCAGAAGGATATAGATACTCTAGAGAGAGTTCAGAGAAGAGCTACTAAACTAGTACATGGATTGCAGGAAAAACTTACCAGGAAAGGTTAAAGGACCTTAACATGTATAGCTTGGAAGAAAGAAGAGACAGAGGGGATATGATAGAAACTTTTAAATACATAAAGGGAATCAACTCGGTAAAGGAGGAGAGCATATTTAAAAGAAGAAAAACTACCACAAGAGGACACAGTTTTAAATTAGAGGGGCAAAGGTTTAAAAGTAATATGAGGAAGTATTACTTTACTGAGAGAGTAGTGGATGCATGGAATAACCTTCCTGCAGAAGTGGTAGCTGCAAATACAGTGAAGGAGTTTAAGCATGCATGGGATAGGCATAAGGCTATCCTTCATATAAGATAGGGCCAGGGACTATTCATAGGATTCAGATATATTGGGCAGACTAGATGGGCCAAATGGTTCTTATCTGCCGACACATTCTATGTTTCTATGTTTCTATGTTTCTATAAATGGGCTTCCAGAGGGAATTTGAATGGTTATAAGCCAAATAAAATAAACAGTGGCTTTGCAGGTGACAGTGAAAAAGAGCCCCCCGATCAAAAATTCCCACGAGGATCTCCAAAGTGGGGTCAAAAACACACAGGTCATCTAGATGGTTTGAGGAGAGAAAGAATAAAGGGAAAATTATATGGGATATACTCATAATAGAGATTAAAGTGGAAAATGGGAAAAGATGTTATTAATAGTTACTACCTGTAGATTTGTAATAGAGTAGAGGTGTCTCCCGATAAATATATAGTGCTGGGACGTATCCAGCACTGGATCCCTATTGACATAAAACATGCCAAACATAAAGGAGATGAGAATGTGTAGTATAATGGGGTAAGAAATGGTAGAGGTATAAAAAATAACAGGTAAAAAGCAAGAGTAATGATAGAGAAAGCCTCATTTCCCAGCGTAGATCCTGTGGTTCAAGAAAAAAGAGAGGAAGAAGGAGGCCTAGTAGTGAGGAGGAATATTGGAGCAATACAGGGCAGGGAATAAAAGTCGCCAAGTGAGGGAAAGATAATACAATTGGAAGTCCAAAAGGTGCCCAGGTATAAGAATAGATGGTAGGAAATAACCTATGGCGGGTGCAAATATCCCAGAGGTAGTTCACAGTGTTCAGAGAGGTAGAGAGAGGATAACTTACCTGTACAGCCCTGTGTATTTGAATAATGGCGGCGCGCCCTGAATAGAGCGCGGCCCGCCATTAAGTACGCCGGCGCATGCGCCGGAGCCTGCATCTAAACTCCTCCCAGGACGTGTGTGGACCAATGGAGGTCCCCCGTGTCTGGAACGCACAAACGCCGCCCACAAGAGGTTGGCCGCGACGTGCGTTCCGGGCACGCCGACGCACAACATCCGGGCCCGAGTCTCCGCCCTCGGCGGGATCAGGTGACCGGTAGTGGGGTGAATAACGCCCCTATGTGCGCCGGGGGGAAGGTCTGTCGGGTGAGCATCACTGTGGATAGTGTGGAGCTACAGCTATGGGGGCGGGACCAAAGAGAGACATCGAAGCAAAACAAACTCTGTGTTTACATAAAAAGAGCAGGCACTGAAAATAGAACGCAATTGGTATGAGATATCTTAGAGTAGCATTCTATTAAGAAAGAAGCAAAAACGGAAGCAATTAGGGCATATTTAATAGCCACACAATAGTACTTGCATGCTATGACATGTAATAAAAGGTAGAAAATAGAAGAAAAGGGCGATTAATACAGGAAAAATAAAGCAAAAGTATACATAAACAATGAAGTTCACAAATATTGGAGCTGGGACAGGATGGAACCATATAAGATAATTAAATTAATTAAGGTAGCAGATCGATATTTTATCTATCGTACAAAATCCATAGAAAGATGAATCTATACAATGTAGGGAAATTCATTATGTATATATGAAAGAAAGAAAAAAAAGAATCATATCCAACATGATGTGGATATAATATTGTTAGAGGTGGATATATTAAATAATTTTGAAATGGAGCAAATATTCCATTTAAACATAATGCCCCATAATATCATCACAAAATCATATCCTAAGAGGCTTATATCATGGATCCCATCCTCCTGATGAGAAACCCTCAAGAAAGGGCTTGAAGCTAATGCTCTCATTGAGTCCTGGAGGGATGGTAGCCCTAAGGTTATGAATCCATCTAGACTCCCTTTGTAAAAGAGTCTTGTCCCAATCTCCTCCTCTGCTGCTGGGGTGTACCCGGTCAAGGATGACAAAAAAGCAACGTGGAAAAATGCCACTGTGTGTATTTAGAACATGTCTCCCTAGAGGGAGATCTGTAACGCTCCTTGCGTTTCTTATAAGGTGTGGATTTTCAGCTGCAGAAGTAGTTCCACGTCAGTAGTCATGTAGGAGATATGCTGAGATACCAATCCCAACCTCAATGACTCATCATGTATGGAAGGTCTTATTTCAGCCAGTAAATACACACAGTAATTAAGCTGGTTCCTAGTGTGACTTTATATACATGTGGTAAGACAATGATAAAGGTCTTAGGGATAGGTTTGAGTGGAAGTGGTAGGTGACAGACACTTGAGGTGAGACAGTGCAGATGGATGCAGGAAGGGTTAGCGATCATGTATGATAACAGATGACAGAGTAGCAGGTGCATACAGGAGAGATCAACCCAGTGCAGGAAATAGTAGCAGTAGCCTCAAGAGCTAGCAATCTAGTTATGCAGATGTAAAAGACAGTCCTTGCTATGCAGAGCTAAATAGTGTAAGCCTAGTACAAGTCTATAGAGATTTCCCCTGTGGGGTACTTAGCACTAATAGCGATAGCCGAAGGATCGCTCAGGAGATGCGGATGATCCAGTAGCAGGATGCAGGGATCAGCGCAGCGAGGTTCGTCAGCGAGGAGAGCTTGCAAGCATGGAAGCTTCAAGCAAGATTAGTATCCAGGTACTGGTGTTTGAACGAACACATGTGAGTGAGAACCGACGCCCTAAATAGCCATCTAGTCCGGCGCTGGGTGATGACAGCTTCAGCCTTAAAGGGAAACACACCTATATGTGTTTCTTCTGTCTAGGTATTACCTAGGCTTACCTGTAGGTAGAAATCACCAAGCGGGCTTTACTAGCGCTTTAAGGGTTTGTCCACTATGTGACACTTCAAATAAATTAAAGAAAAAAAAAAAAAACAAGCAGTTTGATGCACTGAAATGCCCATCGCACTGCTCCCTGCCAGACATGGCACTGTACTAGCCTGCATAGTAAAAATCTGTCCTAGTTTGCGTTGGAGAAGTTGCATACTCAGTACATGATTAACTCATCTGCTGAAAAAGTTTTAACAAAACTGAAAATGTAAAAATTTACTATACCATGGGAGTTTTTATAAAACTCTGCAACTTTGTATTAACTGTTATACCTTTAAGCCATTTGGGCCCCCTGGTAGCCTTAAAGAAAAAGTCGTGCCTCATTGCTAGGATGTGAATACTGTTGGATGTTCACTCCCAGCGTTACTGGAGCAAAAAACAACAGTTTACACGTTTAACCACTTGCCAACCGCCCGCTGTAATATTACTGCAGCAGGGCGGCTTGGCTGCATGATGCATCCAGTCACGTAGTACTACTGTGGAGTGCATGTGATTTAGGCGGCGTACGCTGCCCTCCCCCGCGATCGTCCGAAAAACCGAGAGAAGAAACAAAGCAGGCGGATCTTCTCTCAGACAGGCAGGGACAGATCAGCAGTTTCAGCTAAGCTGAAACTTCGATCTCTCTGTGCCCCCCCCCCCCCCCCCACACACACACACAGTCAGTAAGCATACAGGCATACATTTAACCCGTTTGATCACCCCCAGTATTAACCCCTTCCCTGCCAGTGTCATTTATACAGTAACAGTGCATATTATTTAGCACTGATTACTGTATTAGTGTCAATGGTCCCCAAAAATGTCATTTAGGGGTCCGATCTGTCCGCCGCAATGTTGCAGTCCTGCTAAAAATCACAGATCGCCGCCATTACTAATAACAAAAAAAGTCCAAAAATCTATCCCGTAGTTTGTAAACGCTATAACTTTTGTGCAAACCAATTAAAATACGCTTTTTGGGATTTTATTTACCAAAAATATGTAGCAGAATACAGATTGGCCTAAACTGATAAAAAATTAAATTTTTAAAAAATTTTTATTGGGAATGTTTTATAGCAGAAAGTAAAAAATATGGCGTTTTTTTCAAAATTGTCACTCTTTTTTTTGTTTATAGCGTAAAATTTTAAAACCGCAGAGGTGATTAAATACCACCAAAAGAAAGCTCTATTTGTGGAAAAAAAGGACATCAATTTGTATTTGGGTACAGCGTCGCACAACCGCGCAATTTTCCGTTAAAGTACCACAATGCCGAATCGCAAAAAATGGCCTGGTTATTAAGGGGGTAAAACCTTCCGGGGCTGAAGGGGTTAAGTAATGCATCAGGATGTGGGGATCGCTTAAGTGGGGGGTTTTCTGTCGGAGTTTTAAAAGGACCCAAAAGTATGACAATAAAATGAATGAACATTTTATAAAGCTGCACATACTGGGACCCCTTAACTGCATAGGCTATTTTCTGGAAAAGGTGAACTTTTGTTAGACAGGTTGGCCCATCATAAGAAATGGAATTCTAACAGATCTACTGGCAGGATTAACATGTAATAAAACTGTTACGTGAAAAGTAAAAAAAAAAAAAAAACTGCTGTGTTCATTGAAGTGACAGACTGCATAATATAAGATTTTTCTTCATTTACGCTATTGTTACACTTTATTGCATTCTTACATATAACTAGCTGGAATCAGTGGCAAGGTAAGTAATTTGCGCCCCCTACACAAATCTACTAGACCAATACATTGACCACTACACATACCTACCTTATTCCTACACAGACCTACCTTATTCCTACACAGACCTACCTGATTACTATACTGACACCTACACAGACCTACCTGACCACTACACAGACCTACCTGAACACTACACAGACCTACCTGACTAATACACTGATCACTACACTGACATACCTGTTTCCTGCACTAACCTACCTGATCACTATACTGACACCTACAGAGACCTATCTGACCACTACAGAGACCTACCTGATTCCTACACTAACCTACCTGATTACTATACTGACCCCTACACTGACCTACCTCACCACTACACAGACCACGACACTGACCAACCTGATCACTACACTGTCCTACCCAATTACTATACTGACAATTACACAAACCTACCTGACCACCACACAGACTTACCTGACCACTACACAAACCTACCTGACCAATACACTGACCACTACACTGACATACCTGTTTCCTGCACTAACCTACCTGATCACTATACTGACACCTACAGAGACCTATCTGACCCCTACAGAGACCTACCTGATTCCTACACTAACCTACCTGATTACTATACTGACATCTACCTCACCACTACACAGACCTACCTGACCACTACACTGACCTACCCGATTCCTGCACTAGCCGACCTGATCATTACACTGACCTACCTTATTACTACACTGACACCTTCACTGACCCCTACACTTATACCCCTACACTGACCTCCCCCACACTGACTCCTTCACTGACACCTACACTGACCGCTTCACTGACACCTGCACTGACCCCTTCGCTGACATCTACACTGACCCCCCTACAGTGACACCTACACTGGCCCCCCTTCACTGACCCTTCTTCCCTGCCCCTCCTTCACTGACCCTCTTAGACTGGCCCCCCTAGACTGAACCCCATTCACTGACACCTACACTGACCCCCCTACACTGACCCCTTCACTGACACCTACACTGACCCCCCTATAGTGATACATACACTGCCCCCCCTTCACTGACCCTTGTTCCCTGCCCCTTGGTACAGGAGAATGCAGGGCTTCGGGCATGGTATAGGAGAATGCAGGGCTGTGGGCATGGTACAGGAGAATGCAGGGCTGCGGGCATGATACAGGAGAATGCAGGGTTGCGGGCATGATACAGGAGAATGCAGGGCTGCGGGCATACTACAGGAGATGCAGTGGTGCGGGGATGGAACAAGTGTACCATGCCCGCAGCCCCGCATAATGGCAGTTAGTGCGGCTGTGGAGGAGTCTCACTTACCTGTTCCTGAGGCGCGTTAGATTTAAAAATGGCGCCGCCCGGCGCCAACACGTCATTGCGCATGCGCCGCCACCACACAGGAAAGCTTGTATACGTTTGGCTATTTCCGGAAATAGAACGTGTACGGCCTTTCCCGAGCGGCAGCGGCGGCGCATGCGTGTGACATGTTGGCGCCATTATTAAGTCTAAGGCGACTCAGGAGCACGTCGGTCCGGCCGGGGACATTTTTTTGCACCCCCCCCCGGATTTTGCGCCCGGTGCGGCTGGCCCCCCCCAGCACCTCCACGCTACGCCACTGGCTTGAATGACTGATACGCTCCAAAACTGGATCTAAAAAAAAAAAAAAAAAACATGCAGTTGGAGCACCCTGCTAGGTAGGTGCTAAGGAAAAGCATATATTTGGCCCTGTCTGCTTATCAGGGGGGCCTGATCTTTTAGTTAGGCTGTCACATGTTTCCGGGTGTCATCTGTTGAGTCTGGGGAGTCTCCTTGCTGTCTCCAAAGAGGGCTCTTATTGGACAGTGGAGGAAACCTAGCCAATAGCACACCAGGGCTTATAGCTGTCTCAGTGGGCTGAGTTTGCGGCAGTGACCCCTGGGATGAGTTATAAGTCTGAGGGGGGCATGTGACAGTGCATCTTTGGTGGGAAACAGAGTCCCAGGAGGAGGGTGATGGCTGTCTCTCCTCCTGTCAGAGCTAGAGAAGGTGTCCTGGGCAGTCAGCCTAGAGGACGGAAGGTTGAGCTGGGCTGCAGAGAGGGATCCAGAGTGTTGTGGACTGAGTGGAGCTGCTGGGCAGAAGTTTTGGGGAAAAACAGTGTCGTGAGTACTTGAAACTGCCCAAGGGGTCTGCCTAGGATAGGGAACCACTCCAGAAGGTCAAAGGGATCTGGGAGCCAGCTAACCAGTAGAGAAGGCTTAGAGAAAGGGGGTGCCAGTGTCTAAGCCCTGAAGATAAGAGAGTGAAAGGGGGCGCCAGTGGGGGCCCTGAAGTGTTCAGCAGTGCAGCAGAGTATACATGTAGCTAGCTCAGGAAGGAGTGCTTAAGGGAGCTTAAAGAGGACTTCTTCATTCAGGAAAGCAGTCAGAAGTCAGTTCAGCGTTACAGGCAGCAGGCCAGCATTAACCAGCGTTAATAGTCATTGACCGGCATCCAGCCAGCGTCAAGTCAGCGCCAACTGGCATTTTTCAATTGTCCCTAGCAATTTGTATATAGTTGAGCCAAATGATTATCCCACTCATCCCTTCTCCTATCCAAGTTACCAAATAAATACAAAAACCCCAAAATACTGGACTGGTCATTGTCTCAGTGATCACACTTGGAAAAAACATGCTTAAATGTGCTGTTGTTGCTAATGGTAACCCAGGGGGACCCAGATCCAGCAAAACGGCGTGGAATTGTGCTACACAAATTACACTCATCTGCCTGTTCGCAATCCCCTGTAGAATGTACACCAAGGTGCGCATGCGCAGCTCAGTTTACATTCTGGCACAGTGTCTGTATGTCAGGATGACTGCTCTCCTGTCCATGTGTGAGAGTGACCTCATCCTGCATCGGCTATTTAAGATGGCACCCAGAAGAAGCTGCCAGTAAGGGTCCACACAGGCATCTAAGTGTTTGAATTAAAGTGGTTGTAAACCCCCTTTTTTGACATTTACCTATAGGTAAGCCTATATTAAGGCTTACCTATAGGTGCTATAAATATCTCCTAAACTTGCACCATTTAGGAGATATTTACAGTGCATGTAGCCGAGGACGTCATCGGCGCATGCACTCTGAAGGAACGGCCACCCGTGCCGTTCCTTCAGAGCCCAGTGCCGTGAACGGCGGCTCCCGTGCGTATGTGATGCATATGCCTTTGTCTTTACAGGTTTTTTTTTTTTTTTTTTTTTAGGGTTTACTTCCTCTTTAAGGAAATTATTCATATCAGCCTGCTGTCACCCCTTGCACAGTATTGCTCAGGATGCGAGTCACAGGACAGGACTAGAAGCTAAGCAGGCTTTGCTGAATGCAAGAAAGCCAGGGAAAGAGTGCAACAAACAGTGAAGAAATAACCCATGCATAAAACAAACAGAACAGCATCTGTTAAAAACATCAATTAAATAGTCTCTATCAAATAGTCTTTGGGCAACAGTCTGTGTAGATGGTAATACTGTAGTAGGGCAGCACTCCACTAGGAACACAAAGCCAGGTTCCAGGATAACTGAGGCAGATAAGATAAAAAGAGACAGGAGGCGCCTCTAAGTGTAGTATGTAAAAAACATTTAATCAACACAGAATAACAATTTGCAACTCACATTATGTGGGCTGAGGGAAAGCATAGAGATAAGTGTACTAGAAGGTCATCTCAATCTTCTGTTGGTGTCTCTTGGAATGCTGTAACGCTGTTACTGCTGTGGGTAGATGGAGATCCGGCGGCCACGGCGTGGAGCAGGGTTAACAACGAGGCTGGAATGCAGTTCCAAGCGAGGTCTGCAGCGCTGCATAATGTGAGTTGCAAAGTGTTATTCTGTGTTGATTAAATGTTTTTTACATACTGCACTTAGAGGCGCCTCCTGTCTCTTTTTATCTTTGCTGAATGCAAACAGCAGGAGAGCAGAGTGAGCAGAGTTGATGAATTATCAGTGTACTGTTATGCCACAGATGGGGGTACCAAGGGTTACGGGGGCAAGGCAGGCTGGTAGAACACACAAGGGTATCGCCTTCAGTCGCACGTCTTTGGATATTGGAGCAAGTAAACCCGGCTATGATATACTTTTTACAGTTAACACTACCTCTTGCCACCACTAGAGGGAGATTCTACTCTAATCTAACTGGCTGACCACACATATGCAGATACAAATCGTACATGCAATCTGGTGTACTCAAAGGGTTGGGGAGCAGTCTAGCAATTAGAACACACTTCTAGGATCCCTTTTGCTACCCCAAAAGCTAGAATTCCTATGTTAATCACCCTTACCAATGTCCACACACACCCCTACCCCTGGGAGCATGCCAAGAAAAGCCACCAGTTTAGAAGGGGCTCCATGTGAATCACATGGTTTATGTTTTGTGCTCTTCAATTGAGATACAGATGTGGACCAGACTCTAAACCTTAGGCCAATCAACCCTGAAGGGTGTTCCCTCCTCAGCCCTAAAAAAATTGGTGCCATCTGAAACGACAAGAGTTAAATGGGCCATAAAAGGTTCTGGTGGCTGGGTCAGGGATAAGATTTCTGACACCAGCACCTCAGTCTGATTACAACAAGACCAGTCACTGCTTGGCAGTTGTGAGCAGGCTCCATCTAAAGCCTCGTACACACGCAGCGATTATCAGCCGACCGATCGCCCGACTTTTGTCCAAGTTGTGTTTTGTTGGTTGGAATGTGCCTAGACTGCACACGAATTTTTTCGGCCAACAAAATTTTACTTCAGAAGTGATGTCATGTGTTGGTTTGTTTTCTTTGTGTTTTTTCTTCACTGAGCATGCCCAGACTTGCTCATCAGATTTTTCCCTGTCGAAATCTGTACTGACTGCTTGAAAATCGGCCGTTGTGTTGACGGCCAACAAAAATTTTATAGCCTGCACACCAGATTTATTTCGGCCGAAAAGTCAGAGTCGGTTGTCGGAAGCATCATACTAACAAGCCGAAAATCGGCAGATCGGACGTTGGCCGAAAATTCCCTGCCAATTTTCGACGCGTGTGTACGGGGCATAACAGTTTTGTAAATCTTTCACAGATTCAGTGCACATTATTATTATTTTATATGTACACATACCCCAAAATGTGTGGGTACAGGCTTTTAAGCCTCCAACTGTATTAACCAATGTGAATTCACTCCAGAGATTGCAGTTAGATGGTATTTGGCACCATATAGTTTAGCTAAGATCTCATCTTCCTATTTCCACACTTTTTCTATTGCACTGATTAACTAACAATTTTATACGTTTTATGGGTTTATAAACCTCTGTAATGCCTTGCGTGGTGTTTCTGTTTTCCGTCTCTTTCTGTATCTATGTTTTCTTGCTTCATTTAAAAACAATAAAAACACAATGAAAGAAAAAAAAAGTGACAGAACAGAAATACAACAAATCTGTTGACAGATAAGACAGTCCACATGTGTATACATCAAAGATCTATATAGGAGAATCAGAACCTCATTCCTCCTGCTGGTGATCCCTCTAGTAATGAATCCTAGAATTCTATTTGCTTTTCCCATTGCCTGGTCAACATTGTTTGCTCATTTTGCAATCATCTGAAATAAGTACCCCCAAATCTTTTTGTTCTGTACTACTGGCCAACACTGTACCCCCAATGTTGTACTCTCTTAGGGGATTATTTTCCCCTAGGTGCATCATTTTGAATTTAGAAACACTGAACTGCAGTCTCCACTGCTTTGACCAATCTTCCAGCAATATCAAATAACATTCCATGTTACAGACTCCTCCAGGGATATCAACCCTATTACACACCTTTGTATCATCAGCAAAAATACATACCTTGCCCAACAAAACTTTAGTTATATCACTTACATATGGATAAAATAGGTTAGGGGTAACAATAACTGGCCTTCCCCCTCCCCCAAACACTTTATTTGCATTGTCCCCACTTTTTTGAGTCCCCAATGCAATGGTTTGGAACCATCAGTTCTTTTCAGCTTAAGCTGTATGCTGGTAAAGAGTCAACTGACATACTGCCAAACATATGTGTTATGTGTTTTTGGGAGGCAGTTTATAAATAGACAGTTACAGCTACACATATATATGAAAATTGCAAGTAATAGCCAAAATGTCTTTCCCCTGGTACCCCAGCCCTGACTCTGACTATCTGTGACCCTGCTGTGCTCCTCCTCTTGGCTCCCTAATGTCAATTAAACACATTACTGGAATTCCATTCTGTGTGCGACCTCCTTCAGCACATCCCTCCCTACTAATCATTGCCTAAACTCTTTTCTTACATAAAAGGCTGAGAAACAAGGTCACTTCATCTGTATGCGTGCAGAAAGCCAAGATAAAAAAAATACATTGCTAAAACTAAACACATGCGGAGCAGCATTAATGTATCATGTTCCGCTGTATCCACTAAGTTATCCATCCTCTATGTAGCTGTGCATAAAGTATCCTTGCTTGTAATGCATCTCTATGTACCTACAGAGTGTATTTTAACAAACAGTTATGTGTACAGTGCTGTAGCCCATACCAACTGATTAAAATTCTTCTTTCACTGCTTCATTGTTCAGATAGTAAAGTTATGGCAGTCTGATCAAGCAAATACAGTACCCTGTGTGGTGAGGGCAAGTCTGCCAGACAAAGACTGTCTGAACGAAAACAATGCCTGGAGTTTGCATGTTCTTGTTGGTTTCCCCTGGGTACTCTGGTTTTTACCCACACTCCAAAGACATTATAATAGGGTAATTGGCTCCTATCTAAATTTTTCTAGTATGTTCAAGGCTTTTTTTTCATTGGGAACGTGGGGGAATACAGTTCCAGCACCTCGAGCACTGAATGTACTGTATGTAATGGCAGTGGGTACTGGGGTATACTGGCAATAATCTATTTTTGTGTGGGGGTCTATTGTTGCTAGCTGCTGGAGGGTCTATTGATGCCAGCTGCGGGAAAATCTGTTTTGTTTGCTGGGGGTCTATTGTTGCAGGCGGGGATTTATTGTTGCTGGGCTGAATCTATTGTTGCTGACCCAAATCTATTGTCGCTGGGGTGGTATTTTGTAACAGGCAGTCGATTGCTGCTGGGGGGATATAATGTTATGTGGGGAATCTACTGTTGCTGATGGGATCTATTGTAGCTGGGGTGGGTCTAATGTTGGTGGGTATATATATTATTGCTGGGGGTCTATTGTTGCAAGGGGATTTATTGTTCCTGGGGCAACTTTTGTTGCTGGGAGGATCTATGTTTGCTGGCTGCTGGAGGCCAGAGTAACCTTAAAGTGCTTATAAAACTCGGCTGTCAATCCATCTGGCCTAGGCGACTTGTTAATGGCAAGCTTATCAATAGCCTTAACAACCTCATTTGCGGTGATGTCCTCTGTCAAGGTCACAAGAGAACTGTAATTTCCCAGTCCTGTAATACAATTCAAAATACTTGACATGCCAGCCCGATTGAGGTCTCTACTACCCAGGAGGTCAGCATAATATGACCTGGCGGTTTCCAGTATCCCCGACCTGGACTTTGTCAAGAAACCGATACTGTCAACCAGGCCTACAATTGACTTAACTGTTCTACCTTGTTTGCAATTCTGGTAAGGGTGGGGAGAGTGATATTTCCCATAATCCCTTTCCAGAACCAAAGAGGCATACCTGTCATATTGACACCCTCTGAACAAGAGTTTAATCATCCCTGGATCGCCATTATTCGAGACAAGCCTATCAAGCTTCCTATCAAAGCTGGTAAGTGAAATACTTTTCAAGCTGTTTATTTCTTCCTATGGCCTTGAAAAACCCAACGATCCTTCGTTTTGTAAGCTTCCACCACCCTGACTTACTGCTGCATAAGTCCATGATTGATACCTGTGCCTGAAAAAAATCCTCAAATGATTGACTCACCTTCTCATTGTTCAGGGGTGCCGAATTCAGCTTCCAGGTACCCCTCCCCCTAGGTGGTGTATTAGGGATATTCAGAGTCACAGACAGAATACAGTGATCGGAAAACTCCACCGCCTGACACACTGGTGCTGAGAAGGCGAAGTTCCCCTTTAAAAAAAAAGCCTATCAATTCTACTCTGACTACTACCTCTCTGAAAAGTGAATCCTGTGTCGTCTGGGCAGCAATTAATGTGCACATCAACCAGACCTGCTTCTTTAGCTATTTCTTTTAAATAAAGGCCGTCACAGTCCAGCCTGACTCTGGTACCTTTCCTGTCCTTAGTCCTAGTGACAGTGTTGAAATCACCACCGAAGACAACTTGCTGGGCTGTAAAAAGAAAAGGCTTGATCTTCATAAAGTGGCATTTCCTCTCTCACTTTGTCTGGGGCCCATGGATGTTGATCAGGCGCAGGTCAGGCCCCCCCCATGGAGATGTCCAAGACCATGCATCTCCCCATTTCTACCTTAATATTCTGCTGACAGTTTACCATGCCGGAAAAAAATACTGCAACTCCAGTATAAGGCTTGGCTGCAAGAGACCAGAAGGAGGGGCTGCGCCTCCACTCCTTCTTCGCCAGATGAATATCAGCCAAACTAGACTACCGGGTCTCTTGCAAAAAAAAATAAAAAATATCAGCATCAAACCTGCTGAGCAAAAATAAGGCCATATTATGAGCACTTACTGATTTTATGCTGGTGACATTAATGGTCACCACCTTAAGTGGAGGGAAAATCTGCCTTCAGATTGATTGAGGTACATGTTTTTTAGCCTGCTTACCCCCCTCCCTACTTGGAGACCCTACACGCTTCAATGTTCCTTGTGATTCCTCTTCCAGGGAAATCACTGACTCATCACCAGAAGGACTTCCACCCTCCACCTCAAAAGCATTCAACACCTTAACTCTCCCAGGTTCAGGAGCACGGACATCCTTTCTCGTTCTTCGCCTTTTACCCTTTTTCCTTTTAGCCTCCAACCATTCCATATCCTCATTCAACAATCCTGTTGGCAAAACCCCCTCCCTCCCCCGCTCCCCAGGACATCCTCAGCCAAACCCCCCTATAAACCCCTTCTTCCCACATCATTCACCCCAACTTCCACATCATTCACCTTGCATTCTGCACCAGCCACTCTCATTCCCTTACCCTTAACACCTCCCCAACCCCCCACCATCATCCAATCCATCTCCCACTCCACTCCTCAGCATCTGCTGACCTCCAGCGGAAGAGGGGCTGGCACAACAATACATGCTGGTCCAGCACCCTCCACTGCCTTCACTACTCTAAGAGAAACAACAGATATAGACAGATTTGACAATCAAACTTTCTGACACTGACTGTGGAATCACAGACTGGGGGGACACGGACACCACAGACGGCCTCGCAGTCACAGATTCTGATGGGACAGATACACTAGGATCCCCTGACACAACCTCAGCCAACCCAGATTCTTCCTTATCAAGATGGAAGAATTCCTCCACTAGCTCTAGCTTATTGTCCAAAGCCTCAGGGCACTGGCTATAAGGGTGACCAACCTTATCACATAGGTTACATTTAATGATCTTACAGTCCCTCGCCAGATGCCCCAGTTCATGGCACAAAGAGCACTTCTGTTCTGGGCAGGAAGAGGATAAATGTCCCTTGGCACCACATTTATGGCACAGCTTAGGTTGGCCAGGGTAGAAGATGGTAAGCCTATCTCTACCAATAAAGGCAGAGGAGGGCAAATGCTGGACCACATTCTCATGCACTCTCAACCTCATTTACACTGACCTCTAACCCGTGCAGATTTCGCTATCATGCACAATCTTTTTTAGGGGGCACAATATTTCACCAAACCTCCTCAACCATACCCATAAATCCTCAGGGGGTATAGACTCATTCCTTGTCAAGATAATTACATTCTTTATTAAGGGCTGTCGTGAAATAACTTTGGGGAAAAGCCCCTTCCAGTCCAGCTGGCCCATATATACATGCTCATACCTCTACTAAAACAGATCCAGTGACTCTGGATGCACAAATGATAAATCCTATTCATAGGAACCTGTCAGACTGATAAAAGCATATACTGTATATCCTCTGCCCTAAATCCCATGGCTAGGATCCTATCCACAACCACCCTCCTGATAGGCGGAATACCTCCTTCTTCCCTCCTGAGTTGTACCACATTTCTGCATTTTATGGAAGAAGGTGTGTTAGTTGAAAGCCCCACAACTGGCTCCCGTCCAGAAGCAGCATGACCTTGTCCAAACACAGCCCTAGCATAGCTCCTACCCACCACAGAACTTTTGGATTTAGGTACATTTACTGACTACACAGAAATCTCAGAATTAAAATTTGGTATATTTCCCTCTATCTAATCCCCCCTCCTCCCCCTGGCACAGCAGTCCCGCTCACCATAGTCCCAGAAGTACCACAATTACCAGTAGTCCCGTTATCAGATGAAGTCTTCTGCTTAGAAAAACCACCAGCTGTTTTAGCGTCCATGCAGCAGACCTGCTACGCAGTCTTAATATCCATATGGCATGCCTGCTCTGCAGTTTTAATATCCATCCAGGAGAAACATCTTTGTCTGGATTCATGCCATCGCCTCCTGCATTCCTTGCCAGTTGCAAGGATCCATTGGCAGATACAATCTCTTTGTCCGTAGCAGCAAGGCACTCTTTCACCAGCATTTTCCTGAACTGAAACAGTTCCAGCATGTCCACCATTTGCAGACACTGTAGCATTGCCCCCATTTTGATCAGACTTAACAAATGAAAAATGTTTCACAACTTTCTCCCTTACAGACTGAGGGAGGACATCCTCCTCCTCATCTTCATATGATAAGTTGGTGGAAAACCGAAACTTCCTGCCACTCAAGGGAGATTCCATTTCTTCAATGGCTTGCAGCAATTTGCCATTTTCCTCAACCTCCTCCTGAGATGGCCTAGGCTACTGGGGAGGGAGGAAGGCAGATACCGACTCAGACATGACAGATCCTGAGACAGGTGTAGTACTGGAGCCAGCATGTAAAGCCACTTCCTTACCCCACATCCATACTGTCACCATTGCTGTGACATCCATCCTCTGGCTGGTACTGGCACAGGCACTTTCCTTTATTTGTTGGAATCTCTCCTCATTCTCATACTTCTCCTTAAACATACTGTACTGCTATCCAGAGGCGACCAATTTCTCCTGCTTTTTCAATGCCTCCTCCAGGGACTTCAGCTTGGAGTCTTCCCTCTTAGTGCTCCCGGTCTTACTATGCAGAGATTTATTTTTTCAAATCTGCTTTCAGGACAGCAAGCTTCTGTTCTTCCTTCGTAATAGGGCAAAGTCTATTTACCACTCTATCCTGGAAGGCCGATAAGGACTCACCTTGCGTAGGGCAAAGTCCAGGATCCACTGCAGATTGAGCATGTGGTGTAGGTCTCAGATCCTCTGGGGAGCCTTCACCTTTTGTCTTCCTAAGCTTGCTCCATGATGGCTGGGAAGAAGCCTGCCCCAGGCTTGATGTTTCTACCAACTGAGACCACAGCAGAGTAAGCCAGCAGCACCTTGCAGAACAGCACCTTAGATTGTAAACTCCTTGAGGGCAGGGACTGATGTGAATGTACAATACATATTCATTAGAATAAATGAATGCTCAAGAGCTAGACCCATCTCACATTTACATTTAGGCGCATCAGGCATTTTTTTCTACTCAAAGGCTCCTGTCCTGAACATGCTGGTGATGGTTTCCTTTTCAGCCTATAAACGCTCCTCTTCTATTATGCCTGTAAACGCCTGTGCGTGCATGGACACATTGGCTAACATAGAGGCGGTTTTACAGGCTGAAAAAATCAGCAAACTCCCAAAAAATTATGTTTTGAAGCCCAGCGTACATGAGACTTTAAATTTTAGATTAAGTTTAGGTTGAGTGAGCTCAAAGGCAGCCTTTCACATTAGCGGAAAGGAAGAGCTACACTTTTGCACAAATAAGAAAGTGATTCGGTACTAATCACATTTCCTTTTACTTCATGTGAAGTATGAGTTTTAATGATAATTTCACTTTAAAGTTAACATCATGTTGCCTAGGCATATTTCTACTTCTGTACAAGCACAACCTCTTTTGTCATTTATATTTTAGAAAAAATCAGTTATAACTATTATTGGAGGTAGCATGTGGTCTCTTTAAAAGCAGGACTATTTTTCAAATATACTGTACAGACTGCAAAATTTAAGAAGGTAGAGCTAGTACTTAAAATGTGAAGTTACTCTCATGCTACAGCCCCCTCCCCTTCCCCCATTATACTGAACATTTTATTCTAGCAGCGGGTACTTATTTGTGACAGATACCTGCTCCCTCTTCCACTCCACTCATCTAGGCAAACAAAATGGATCTCCCCCCTCCCCCACCACAGCTGGATTCCTACATTAAAGATGGCAGTGCTGGGGACCCAAAGACCTACAAAAAAACTGGCCCGGGTGAGGACAGGGTTAGCAAGTGTCTCTTTATTAAAATCCAGCAACTGAAGTATTTGTAACTGCTGATTTAAAATTTTTCAAAAATTACCAAAGATCCTACATAAAGGGGAAGTCTACCCTAACTCTAAAATCTCCAAATCTACAGGCATCCATCATCTGAGACCAACCTATCTAACCCTGTAAAAAAGAAATCGCTTTACATACCTTTTTTGAAACAGCTCCAGTAGGGTCTCCAGCGGGGGAAGCTCTGCAGAGAAGACAGCCGACAATGGCTGGGAAATGAATGTCCCCCATAGAGTTACTATGGGGCTTCCGTTGTCCGCTGCCTTTTCTGCACTCGCCAACACAGCGAAGCCGCAGCTCACAGCTCAGTGTGAGACCGGACCACAGCGGCTTCAAAAAAAGGTATGTATTGTGATTTCTTCTTAACAGGGCTAAATAGGTTAGGCTTAGATCGTGGATGCCTGTAGATTCAGAGATTTTAGGGTTAGGGTGGACTTCCCCTTTAACATGGTTCTAAAGGCAAAATGTTTTTACCTTAATATATTCTCTGCATTAAGGTAAAAAAAAAAAAAAAAACTTCCAAAAGCAGTCCCTCCCCCCCTAACAGTGGACGTGTGGATGTGAATAAAACCTTTCATAAGCAGAGTATGTTCAGCACTACACTCCTATGCACAAACATTGTCTTCTGCCTTGAAATAGAGAAACACAATACTCAACATTCCCTCTTCCCCCCTATAGTTCTTACTTCCAAAATTAATTTCTTTTTATTTGACAAAAATGTGTGTGCATTGATTTAATTTGGATTATATTCAATTAAAGACCCCCTGAAAATGCCTTCAACTTTACAAGGTCTAGGATGAGAGATGTGAGGTGTTGAACTTTTCTTGGATTTTTATAGATCTGCAAATTTATTTTTAAAAAACCTCTCAGGAGAGAAATTGCAGGACTGCCTTTGCTGACCTTCTTATGAAAATGTTAGTTGCCTGGATGCCTCTTGTTATTTTAATAATTTAATTTAGGAACCATTTAGGTTAAGTGAATGTCTGGATGGGACATTAGAACAGGAACAATGGGTCTTTGGATGTGGGGAATCCAGGGAGACTGGGGAAGCTGCAAAGTTTTGTGCAGTAACAGAAAAGGAATAGTGGGGAGCAACTGAAGGAGGTGCCAGACACAAGGAGTTAGCCTGTGGGCTAAAAGGTAGTGTCTCATGCACTCAAGTTCTGAGAGGAGGTTCTTTATTAGGCTAGCCCCACAAATCCAGTCCAGCAGGTAAATCCTTTAAAGCTCAGCTGCGGAGCTATAGCTGCTATATAGAAGCCAACTCGGGTACAGCTGTGAATGCATACAAAGAATCTTGATTGAAGTCACACAGGAAAGAAAAGAAGGCTGGTAAAAAATGTTTTAGATGTTTTTTCGGGACAGCTGAAGAAAATGCATCCAACCTCTAAGGACTCAAGCAAACAACTGAAGCATGCTGGGTAGAGGAGAGCAGTGCTTTAAGTGGCCCAAAAGAGGTGCCGGTACTCTATTATAACCTATACATTTTGTCGCCCCCACCCCATATCAGGGTCCCCACAGAGCACCCCCTCGGCCTGGGCTGGGACTCCGGAGCAGGGGGACTCACTGGTGGTGATTGGTCTGGCTCTGGAGTGGGAAATATTCTTTTGGGTCAGGGCAATTGAGGGCGCAGATGTCCAAAATGAGCGGAGAGGTGGCGGTATGCTCAAGAGCCATATTTGGAAGTGGCGGTACTGAGTACCAGTGCATACCGGCCCACTTAAAGCACTGGAGGAGAGGATATACAGGGGCTGGCTTGTAATTTTTCTGTTTGCCAGTATCCAAACTTTCTGTGGACCGCAGTATGGCCAATAGAATCTGAACTCCGGTATCCCTCAATTGATGAAAAAAAAAAAAATGTTTCTGATGTTACCGCTCTTCAGATTCTTCAGAATATTTCCCTATAATTTTTAATTTGTCATGTTGCAACTTCTGCTTACTTTGCCTCCTCCATAAATATGAGTAAATATAAAAGCAGAATATTTCTTTGCAGCAAAATACTCTGCAAAATGTATGTTTAATGTTTGCAAAAAAACTCACACATTTCTATTTAATGCAAGACATTGAGAAAAATTACAGAATTTATTTTATTGGTCAAACCACACTGCACTTTTACACAAGTATTAATATGAAATCTAGTGTGCTTATCATGGGGGGGTGAGAGGGAGGGAAGGATGGAGATTTTGTCTTTATGGTGTGGGATTCAGTGAAATCCGCCACAGATAATATTCTTCAAAGTTTTGCTCAGAACCTACAAAAAGAAAAAAACAAACATTACATGGGCAAAAGGAAGGGGATAGGTGGAAACTAGTGATGGAAAGAATTCATTTTACACTGAGAAAGGTTTGAGTGAAAATAATTCTTAACCACAAAACAAGGTTGCTGGTGGAAAGAATGGACCAATTCAGAGAAGGTTGGAATCTAAATGGTCATACCTAACCACATAGAATACTATGGAACATGCTTAGTCTTATTCCTATTTTGGAAACCATTCAGATGTCAAAATACTGCATTCTTTGTGTGAAAAGGAAATACAATTTTCCACTTTAAAGGACAGTATGTGGCATGATTAAATTCCATGCCAGGTCTTTATTGGCCTCTTAGATTCCAGTGGTGGGATCACTTCCCTTCCCAGGAAAGCCATCACAAACTGAGCTCAGCTTTTTCACTTGAGCTATGGGAATCACAATTCTGAGTTCTTTTCATATTTCAGGGAAGGATCTTCTAGAGAATGCATGATACAATATATGTTTGCCCTTTCCCATGTAATCTATTAGGCATAAAAATACATAGGGAATTTGCTTATGACTGTTCCTGTGATAACGGCAGCTAAGCAGTAACCAAGCATAACCTGGCAATACAATTTCATTTTTTATTTTTGCAGGCTGAAAAAAAACAAAACAGATTCCTCCATCAACACAAACGAGGTGGATGAAAGAATCCACTCATCCCAAACCCTCCCCCCAGCCCCTCCTCAACAGGACACTGTATTCTGACAGCAACACCCACAGCCTATTGGCTACAGTCATTGATTGAGAAAAATTTCCGTGTCCCTTTAACAGAAGTCAAATGATTGACTTCTGTCAAGAGGGGCAGCCACACACTGATCGAAATTTGTCCGGTTCCTGTTATCAAATTCTCTCTGAAGAGAGATCCGAATGAGGATCTCTCTTCAAAGAGCACCTCAAGAGTAAACGAGGCCTAAAGCATCCTTTCTCGACCTTTCTAACATGGAGAACCCCTTGAAATAACTTTCAGGTCTCATGGAAATCCTGGAAGTATTTGTGATATCTACAGCTTACAGTACATTAGCCTAGTGAGAAGAATGCTTCTTACATTAGTGATCATTGGGAGGAATAATCCTTACATCAGGGGTCAGTGTGAAGAATGATCCCTTCATTGGGGGTCAGTGGCAAGAATGATCCTTACGTTGAGGTCAGTGGGAAGAATGATCCTTACATAGGGGGTTGGTGGGAAGAATGATCCTTACATTGGTGGTCAGTGGGAAGAATGCTCTCCTTGCAAATAGCTAAAAAGATCATTGGTGTCAGTGGTTACATATCTAGAAAGGAGAAATTGCTCATTGCTCAAGGAACCCCCAGCAGCCTCTTGTGGGACCCTGTAGTCATAACCTTATATCCTTATATTCCATAGCTGTCAGAAAAGTAAGCAAAAACCTTGAAAAGCCCCTTTATTGTAGCACTGAACATTGTTAATTTGATCTCCGACAATGAATGGTGGATCTGGAGGTTGTTAGTACTGTTAGGTAGCTATATGTTTATGCTCTGAAAAGACAACAAAAACAGACAGGTAGAAGTTACAGAACCAAAAGAAAGTACAGTAATGATGCATCAATATATTAGGAATATTAGGTGTTTGCACATGAAAAAAAGAAAAAAGTAATAAAAGGATTCTCACTGTGTGATACGGCAGTTTGTGGCTGACGCGTATCGTCCTGTATAGTGGATATTGCAGCGCACCACATTATTGGTAAAATCTGATTCCAGCACTAGATATTTGGGATTCACCACAACCTACAAGACAGAAGTAAACAGTAAAATATTTGGGAGACAAATTTGTAAATGAGTAAAGTATAAAAGGGTCCGTCTTCACAAAATTGGTATTTTATTTATGAGTAACCTCTGGTGGGCTAAATCATCCTTCTAATAGCTCTTTATGTTTTCTATATTTTTTAGGCCTGATGCACAGTGGGTATTTAGCCCTGGTGCATAAAACCCCAGTGTTTAGGTGCGGTTGGAAGGCACATGCACATCCTCTAGCCCACTGCCGAAAGCTTGTTAAACTCTATGAGAATCTGACAGCTGCTGTGGCTGGACAGTGCACTGAGCGGTACTAATGTTTGGGGCAGTATGAACCCAGAAAAAAATGCCTGGAATGGAAACTGCTTTGTGGACATTTGTCCCTGGGCGCATACAGCCCTAATTGTTAGAATTGCTTGGTGAACCCTCCAGCCCTGTGCAGCCACTTCAGCTGTCAGGCTGCCGACAACAGGACTGGATGATGGCCATGTGCCTTCTACCCACACCTAAGTGGCAGAGTCTCATGTACCAGTGCTAAATAGCCAGTGTGCAAGAGGCCATAGGAACTTTACCACCAATAGGGTCTCCCAGCAGGAGTTCCCCCATCACAAATTCATAAATGTATTCATTTGATGCAGTGTAAACTAAATACAAAACAAAGCAGCAGCATGAGGCCCTTTTTAAAAGCCTCCAATAAGTGGCGACCTGACATCTCAATATAGTGATCTGCAAGAGTCCCTGAGCAATATATGAATCCCCAGCATCTATCCAAAACTGAAATATCTGTTTTGGGTGGACTAATCCTTTAAAGTGTACTTCCAGCTTACACCTAACTAGGTTCTAATTATCTATTCCCCCTCCTATCACCTATGCCAACTAACCTATGTATGAAAGATGTATATACTTATTTTAAGGTGGCTTCTGTCCAGTCATTTGATCCAGCTCCCTGAGTCAGCCAGCGCGGCTTGAGGCAAGAAAAGAAAGTTCCGACAAAGGATGGGTCATTGAAGCCTATGGGTGACGTCACTGCTCCAGGCTTTTAAGAGGGGACTCGCAATTGACTAGATGTCAGCGCCAAAAGCCCAAGTCCCTGCCTCACTTCTCTCCTTGCTAGAACAGTGACCCTCCTGCTGGGGCTGTATCCTCTGCCATATTGTGCCCCACTCCACACCAGATGCCCCCACATGGCATTCCAGGCCGCTGACCTTTATATCCCCAAGGAAGGAATGTCCACAAATAAACAGAGTTGCTGCACTTTACTGGTGGTACTTGGAAAATAGCACAACAGTCACATCACATCGACATACTATCTAGGGTCACTTGACAGTACATTGTCAATCACATTTAGTGGACAGTCTGCAGTAGTCATATGTGAAAACATCATGCAGCATTTTAAGTAAGCCATCTTTCCTCTGAGAGTTTCACTCTCCACACAGAATCATTAGTACTCACTGGAATAGGATCTCTGCAGCCACCTTCTCCATAGATACACCTCTTTCAGGACCCTCCAGGGGGATAGCCTCACTCAGGGAACTCTTGGCATAGCTAAAAGGTCTTTTTCAACCCGCAGTAGCTCCCACCTCCATAAAGGTAAGGAAGTCCAAAGCCAGCTCTACCGGGTTCAGGTCTACCTCTCCTCAATCTCCAGCACTGTCCAGAGTGACCACTTGGTGGCTACATCTGCATACAGTAGGTGCAGAGTGTTTGGCTCCCATGTTGCTCCCCAACTGCACTATGGCTCCTCACAACCTGGCTTAAAACTGGACACAAACTCACCCATGACATCACTGCAGGAGGGCTCTAACTAAAAGGGGCCTAGCACCTGATGATTCTACCTTCTGTAACCAGACACTATTCTGGAATAGAGCCACCTAAAGGAAGACTAGCTAGCTGCACCTGCCTACAGGTTTAACTAGTCATTGTTGGAGCGCTCTCTTCTCTACCCTGCAGCTGCTGCTGGCTGACTTAGGGGGGGATCACGTGATCTGAAAATAGGTAAATATATACATTTTCTTACACAGGTTAGTTAGCATAGGTGTTAGTAGGGGGAAAGGAGCATTTTGTAAGGCTAGTTAGTTGTATCCTGAAATATCCCTTTAATCACACTAAAATCAACATCAATAGTATTCTGCATCAACTTACCTTGAGTATGTAGTTTCCTGGCTTCACTTCAGTTATATCGATCCACTGGCAGTCAATGTCCGCATTGTATGTGTCATAACAGCCAGGACTTAAACCCTGAATGAGGGGCACAGATTGTCATAGTGTTTGAGATAAGAAAGAGTATGGAGGAAAAGAAAGAGGAAAGAGTTTCTTTTTCTTAAAGATTATGAGTTTGAGAAGGTAGTAGCAGGATCTGAATCATTTTGTGTACTGGGTCTGCATGAATAAAAATAAAAGTTACTCACTTGAGTGTGCGAGGTACATGCATATCTCTTGAGATTCCCAAAGTCACAGGTTGTATCCTCTAAACAAAAGCTAGCCTTGTGTCCCTCTGCTACTTTTCTCCCTGTTGTTGCATCCAGTAGGTCATAATGACTGAATTCATCCATGCTGTGATAGTGTCTGGAATTGAAAACTTGCATGTCAAAACTGGGAATTATCTCTATTTTTTGTAGCTGTGTAATTATTAGATAACATTTAAAGTAGTATTAAAGTGGAATTCCAGTTAAAAGTGGTTCTAACGGCTGAAAGTTTCTTACCTTCATGTAAGCCCCCTGCCCGCAGACCCCCACAACCACTGCCCAGGGTTGTCGGGAAGAGGCCCTTGTCCCCATCAACAAGGTGCTTTGGGGTGGGGGGCACAAAGCCTCTCCTGCCCCAAAGCACCCACCCCCCATGTTGGGGACATGTGGCCTGGTATGGTTGCCCCCCTTTCTTGATCTGTCAGGCTGCTTGCTCGGATATTGGTCTAGTGTGGATTTTGAGTGGGAACCCAAGCCATTTTTTTTTTTGACGTAGGGTTTTCCCTTAAAATCTATACTTGACCGAATGGTCTGGTATGGTCTTGGGGGGGCACGCCATTTTTTTTTTTTTTTTCATTTTGGCATTGGGCTCCCTTTCAAGATCCATACCAGACTCAAAGGGCCTGATCTGGGAGGAGACCCTACACCATTTTATTTTATTTTAGCATGGGATTCCCCTTCAAGATCCTCAGAGCATCATGATCATCGTGATGATCCGACTTGGATGTGACTTTCATTCAAATGAATGCTCTGAAAGTCGGATCAGTTAAGTCGGCTCTCATAAGGAACCAT
Organism: Pelophylax lessonae; assembly: GCF_965119305.1. Lineage (NCBI taxonomy): Eukaryota > Metazoa > Chordata > Amphibia > Anura > Ranidae > Pelophylax > Pelophylax lessonae. The sequence goes on from NC_138771.1 coordinate 131,566,341, forward strand.
TGATTTTGACATGTCATGCGACTTGTGCTCTGTAGTAATTGTATTTGGGAGTGGAAAATAGAAGAGGCAGAGAAACACTGCAATGAAAAAAGCTACTAAAAGCATGTTTTTACAGCCGCTTTTTCCTTGCGTCAGGACGGGCTTTGCAGCTCGTTTTTTCTAACGCTCTGTGTGCATGAGACCAAAGAGAGTACATTTTCCAAGGATGAGGGCTGCTCTGCAAGACTTAGACGGGGAGGGAATATTGGCATCGATGAACACAGAACAGAAATGGGAATTCTTCAGAAAGACTGTATGTGAACTCACTGCAACGTATATTCCTATTGGCAATACGTTTAAAAGGCTAAAAATAAAACCTTTGTGGTTCAAAGCCAAAGTAAAAAAAAAACTATAAATAATTTGAAAAGAGCTTTTAAAAATATAAAAAAATAGGGAATATTATCATCTTTAAAATGTTACAAAGAATATAACAATTTGTAAAAAGGAAATCAAAGATGCAAAAATTCAAAATGACCGACAGATTGCAAAAGATAGTAGGACAAACCACAAAAATATCTCCAAATATAATAATAGTAAAAAGATCAGGTCTAAGCATGTAGGCCCTTTACAAAATAATCTAGAGTGGATGACTAGGGACAAAGAGAAGGCAAATTTATTAAATACCTTCTTCAGCTCTGTGTATACAAAGCAGCATGAGGGAGCTCATGTCCATAATGGGGGTGGTATTGACACAATGGTTTAAAAGTGATATCGTCCAGAAATATTTAGGCAGAATAAATGTGGAGAAAGCACCTGGACCAGATTGCATACACCCATGGATCCTAAAAGAATTGAGCTTTGTCATTTCAAAGCCATTGTTTTTAATTTTTAGGGACTCTTTAATGACTAGCACAGTACCATTGGATTGGCGTAAGGCCAACGTGGGGCCTATATTTAAAAAGGGACCAAAATCTTTGCCAAGTAACTATAGACATGTTAGTTTAACTTCTATAGTCGGGAAGATATTGGAGAGTTTAATAAAAGACCACGTAGATGAGTTCTTGATGGAAAAAAGTATTTTAAGCAACAGACAGCATGGATTCATAAAAGACAGAAGTTGTCAGACAAATCAGATTTTTTTTTATGAGGAGATAAGTAAAACCTTGGACAGAGGGGTGGCTGTGGATGTAGTATAATTGGATTTTGCAAAAGGGTTTGACACAGTTCCCCACACATGGCTAATGTGCAAGGTAAAGTCTACAGGTCTAGAAAAAATCAGTTTGTAAATGGATAGAAAACTGGATAAAATACCAATTCAGAGAGTAGTGGTTAATGATTCATACTGTAATTGTCTAAGATTATCAGTGGTGTACCCCAAGGTTCAGTGTTAGGCCCCATACTTTTTAATATATTTATAAATTATATAGTGTCTGGGATTAAAACTACCATTTCAGTCTTTGCAGATGACACCAAGCTATGCAGTGGAATAATGTCCTTACAGGATGTCTCCAACTTACAGGCCAACCTCAATGCACTGTTTAATTGGGCAACTATGTGGCAAATGCCATTAAATGTTGTTAAAAGTAAAGTTGTGCACTTTGGTTTCCAAAGCGAGCAAAGTCCTTTCTTGTATTAAGAGGTATGGACTCCAGAGAGAGAGATATCATTTTACCCCTGTACAAATCATTAATAAGACCTCATCTGGAATATGCAGTTCAGTTTGGGCACCAGTTCATAACAAGGATATCAGGTAACTGGAGAAAGTGCAGAGAAGGGCAACCAAACTGGTAAGAGCCTATGAGGAAAGATTAGAGGAACTGAATTTATTTTGTCTTGAGAAGAGGAGATCAACTACTTAAGGACCAGGCCTATTTCTGACATTTGTTGTTTTCAAATTAAAGTGGTTGTTACCCCACCCCCCCACAAAAAAAAAAAAAATGTTTCTGTCCCTTTATTGTGCAAGCTGTAGCATAGTGCTTTTGTTTTTTCAATTACCCCTTTGTATCTCCCACATTATCTGGTTGATCCTGCCTGGTCCTGACTACCTCCCTGAGAGCAGACCACGTTTATCATGGCTGCTGTGCTATCAGATCGTAGTCAGGATACGTGTTTCCGTCACTGCAGCTCTCCTCTGTGCATCTCTCCATCTCCGCCCTCCTCACCTTCCCTCTCCCTGTCAACTCATAGTCAGCAGGACCACCGGCCGTGTAAATAAATACTGGGGTTATGGCAGCTATCTGCTGCCATAACTCTGGTATTTAACGTCAAAGTAGCAACGTAAATACACAGTGAGCGGTCCGGAAGTGGTTAGATGGGGATATGATCAACATGTAAAAATACATAAGGGGTCCATGTAGTGAACTTGGTGTTGAGTTATTCACTTTAAGGTCATCACAGAGGACAAGAGGGAATCTAGAGCAAAAGAGATTTAATCTCCAAATATGGAAAAGTTTTTTCACAGTAAGAACTGTAAAAAAGGGTAATAGACTCCCTAGAGCTGGATTCTTTCCTAAATGTACATAATAAACTGGATAACAACATTTATAGGTATAGTTTACCCCGGGAATTTTCGATTGCCTCTCGGGGGATCCGAAAGGAATTTTTGCCCCTGCAATAGCAAATTGGATTATGCTTTGCTGGTTTTTTTTTTTTGCCTTCCTCTGGGTTAACTGTGGGTATAGGATTGTGCATAAGGGTTGGTATTTTTTTTTTCTTTTTCCCTTTTAAAGGTTGAACTAGATGGACTTGTGTCTTTTTTTTCAACCTATGTAGCTATGTAACCTCTGTCTGGATACTCGCCTGCCAGCAGGACATCATACCAGCAGACATCCAAGCCTGAGACTGGGAGTGAGGACACCGGGGGGCAGAGCAGTACCACCCATATCACAGCACCTGCACTGCTGCTGCAAGGAGACTGGAGCATCCACTCACCCTCTGCTTCCCACCGCTGATCACTTGAGGCTTTCACGGAGAGACCAAGTGGGCCCCCTTCTACAGCAAAACGTCACCATAGCACCCCGATGGCTATTGAGAGGGCTATTCGCCCATTGCTGATGTTGCTAGCAGGAACTGAGCCACTAAGAGCAGGACACCATGTGCACCTAATCCACACTGCACCCATAAAGTGCACTTTTTACCACAATTATTTCACACCAACACTATACCTATAGTTCATCTCAACTGCATCTACCTTGCATCTGTACATACAGTACCTATGCTCTAGATATACAGCAGGTTACCTGGGACTGTTGCAAAGTGCACTGAAACTCCTAGAGGGCCCCAAAGATAGCAAGCAGACAAACATCTTCATTCTGCAAGCCCCTTTGCTAGTAATAATCGATCGATCAATCAACTTGGTACATTCAGCCTTGTACACTCAACCTGGTGTGTCATAGGGGCTGAGATTCTTGAGAAGGTTGAGGTAAAGAACAGAGGACCCATCTTATCCAGCAGCTCCTACGGGGGTAGCGCTACACCATTATCACTGAGAGCAAAAGGAAAAGAAAATCTAAAATTTTGGGTTGTTACCAAAATTAGGATTAGAGTAGAAATCTTCCAATGGGGATGCTAGTTCTGGTGATCCTTGTGACACCCAATGATTTCCTCACATTGGAGGGATTTCCTCTGACTTCCTGTATTGGCTATGGGACAGGAAGTGAAGGGAATTCTCCTAAATGAGACACAGATGGCAAAAAAAGAAAAAAACTGACAGGGATTAGGTCCCAGCACTGGCTTCAGTTTACAAGAGGGACAGTTGACAACAAATGCCCCATAATAAGGTGAGGGTCCCAGTGCCTCTCCTCTACACTGAAGCCGGCACTGGGACCTGATCATTTGACTGGACAAGAGTACCATTAGAATAGGTAGGTGTAGGCATCTTTTCTTTCACAGGGCAAATAGAAGAGTCTTAAAATGAGGTTGGGAGTAGGTTAAGCCTTAGTTAGAATTTGACTGCCATTACACTTTAAAAATGTGTACTTACTTTGTAGGATAGTTCCCTCTATTGCAAGAATACAGCAATTTCAGAAGACTATTATGCTTCTGCAATGCTACATATCCTTGATGTTGAAAAAAGCATCACTCTTTTCTTTGTACAACCATTTATTACTGGCATTTAACCATTTATTTTATTACTGGCATTTATACAGCGCTGAAAATTTAGACAGTGCTTTACATACTGTACATTCATATCAGTCCCTGAACTCGAGGAGCTTACAATCTAAGATCTATACTGCACATGCATACATACACATATTACTAGGAGGAATTTATACAGGGGCTAATAAACCCATCAGCATGTCTTTGGAGTGTGTGAGGAACCCAGAGTACCTGAAGGAATCCCACACAAGCACAGGAATAACATGCAAACTCCATGCAGGTATGATTGGAATTTGAACTGAGAATCTAGTACAGGGGTTCCTAAACTGGGGTCAATGGATGTATTCAGGGGGTCAGTGACGGTCAGATAAAAAACATTAAATTTATTTAAACAACTTTTCATTGCATGCAAAATTGTGTTTATGTGAGTATTTCCGGGGGTTCATAGCTTTCATAAGATTCTTAAAGGGGTCTGTGACTCAAAAAGGGCTAAGGACCACTAATCTAGTACATTAATAACAATGATACATGAAGCTACAGAAGGTGGGGGATACCGATTGAATACACCTTAAATGGCCATTTATAGTAATCTGAATATCCATTCTTGATTGTTATAATAATGCAAACTTATAACTGTTTCACTACTTTTTTATTATTTTCTTGCATTACCTCCCTACCAGGCGATAAAACAAATCTATTGCTTGCCTAATCTCAGTGATATTAGACACACAAAGATCTGTCAGCCTTAAATTAGAAGCTTTGTTAACTGATAGTGTTGCTTTTCAGTGCATGGTTACCCTGCTGCCACACACTGAGCTAACATTTTTGCACTGACAGGGAGAGAATACAAATAAATAACTGCACATGCAGCAATCCCTGAGTGGTAAGGATGCTCTATTATAGCAAAAAAAGAGAGGAGATTCAGACCATTACAGTACATATGCCTATTCTGGACTGGTTTCCCTTAACTTATTGTGCTTTAAACTTGGTACCCGGACATACATGTGTAGATGGTTGTCCCTGTGCATATCAAACAAACAATTGTCCATAAAGCTTTCCATAAAGCTACAGTACTCACTGATGGCAGCTGTGCCACTCCCATGCTTGGCGTGGTCGTGTAGGCAAAAAGTCAGCTGTTCCTTGGTTCTTCACTCTCTGTGGGAATCGAAGCAGAACTCTCACATCATAATCTGAAGTGTCCGCTGCATAAGCAGAGCTGTGGAGACAGAATGATATTGGAATTCATGGCATAAACTATAGTTATTTGTAGATTATTTTTTCTCTGTTCATTCTATCTCGATGTGTATTTCCAGATGATTTTCAGACAAATAGCTAGACACAAAGAAAAAAAAGGCAAATATGGGAACAGATATACCTGCCACATGATTTATAATGCAGTGCAGCCAGCTTTGTGATTTAAACACACCTACCAGGCAGCATAGCCAGTTTCACTGCCTCCAGTGCAACATAACGACTTTATCATGAGTATACTATAAAGGGATAGCGAAACACTAGTGATCCTTTTCTCTAATCACTCTGCTCTTTTTTTTTTTTTTAAGTGTTCGGACCTTCCTTCTCCCAGGCCTGCTGTACAGATTAAAGAAGACCAACAATAAAATGAATCTAGGTGACTACATTAGTTGTACCTTTTATGCATTTAAGAATAAATCCAGGACTAAAACACAGGTGGTGGTGCAATGCTGTTATGTGTTTGGTACCATAATACACGTTGAAGCACATGATGTGCATTAGTGAGATGTTGTGCTGTTCATTTTTAAATGGCATCTCAATTCATTAAGGCAATGCAGATCTGATGCACATTCATACCAATGCGTCACAATGCACAGTAATGCACTTGTGTACTGGAAAATGCTGCATGGCTTCTCTTAACCCAATGGACGTTAACGTGCAACACAAGGTTAGGCGTGAATGATTAATTATTTTTAAATTAGTATATTAATTAGGGATAGACCGATTATCGGCAAGGCTATGGACTTTCCCCGATATATCAGCATCAGCCCTGGAACTGGCCAAGATTGCTGATATTTTTGTGACGTCGTTCTGCCTTCTTAGGCCGCCTCCCTCGCCTTGGACAGCCTCGTCTGGAGTGGGGACTAGTCTCATGGGAGTGTATCACAGCCATACACCTACCCACAGCAGCCCGGTGCCAGCCAGCCACCCACATCCACAGGCCCTGAACCAGCCAGCCAGCCACAGGCACTGTACCAGCAAGCCAGCCAGCCACAGGCACTGTACCAGTGAGCAAGCCAGCCACTCATAGGCCCTGTACCAGCCAGCTACCCACAGGCCCTGTACCTGCCAGCCACAGGCACTGTACCAGCCAGCCAGCCACCCACAGGACCTGTACCAGCCACCCACAGCCCCTGTGCCAGCCACCGACCCACCACAGGGTGCCAGCCAGCCAGCCACCCACCACAGGGTGCCAGAAAGCCAGCCACCCACCCACCACAGGGTGCCAGACAGCCAGCCACCCACAGACAGGGTGCCAGACAGCCAGCTACCCACAGGCACTGTACCAGCCAGCCACCCACAGGCCCTGTGCCAGCCAGCCACCCACAGCCCCTGTGCCAGCCACCCACCCACCACAGGGTGCCAGCCAGCCAGCCATCCACCACAGGGTGCAAGCCAGCCACCCACCACAGGGTGCCAGACAGCCACCCACCACAGGGTGCCAGACAGCCACCCACCCACCCACCACAGGGTGCAAACCAGCCATCCACCCACCACAGGGTGCCAGCCAGCCAGCCACCCACCACAGGGTGCCAGCCAGCCAGCCACCCACCACAGGGTGCCAGCAAGCCAGCCATTAATCATTAAACAAAAATTAACATGTTCAGTACCAGATTTGTGTCAAAAATTGTCTTTGTTTTTCAAAACTTTAAATGTACAAAATATTGGCCCATATTTGTCGATACCGATACGTTGTGACCAAAATATCGGTATCGGCCCTGAAAAAAACATATCGGTCTATCCCTAATATTAATAAGCGTGTTCATGTCTGCGGAGTTCAGCTTTAAAAGTAAATAGTAATGGGTTGTTTAGACAGAAACATTTACTTTAAATTGGTTGGCCCTTTAATTTTAATTTTTTTTTCTGACATTTTTACCCAGATGCTTAAAAAAAGTAACTTCCTTTCACACGCTGATGTAGCAATAGGCTTTCAACCAAAACAAAGTTTCTCACAGGCACAGACGCATTATTGAGAAATTACATATACCATGTGGAATGGGACAGACAAGATCTAACCGCTCTACAAACATTGAATTCATATCATTTTCTTTCAACTCCATTCCACACTCATTCCATAGTTCCGAAACAAAAAAAGAAATCTCTGCTAAGGGAAATATGTAGGCTACCACAGCTACCTCCTTCTACTATCTGCCTGGCTATCTCTGGTTCCTTTATTCAGAGTTACTGACCTGAACAAGCATGCAGTAAGTGAAGTCAGAATTCCTGAACTGCATTGCTTCTATCGGGTCAATGGCTTGACGTGCTGAGACGACTAAGTTAGCATGATGGCCAGGGAAGTAGAGTTTTCTAAAAGTAATGGCAAGTCAAATATTTTACTCTGTTCCATTAACCCCTTTGTGACTAAAGGTCATAAAAGCTTAGATGCCCAGACCTAACAGCTTCAGTATGCATCAGTTAAAATCTAACTCCAGGTTTCTTGTGATTTTAACCACTTCAATACTGGGTTCTTTCACCCCCTTCCTGCCCAGGCAAATTTTCAGCTTTTAGTGCTGTCGCACTTTGAATGACAATTGCACGGTTATGCAACACTGTACCTATTTTAAATTTTTATAATTTTATCATTTCTTTTGGTGTTATTTATTCACCACTGGGTTTTACATTTTTTGCTAAACATACAAAAAAAAAGACCAAAAATGTTAGAAAAAAATTTTTCTTTGTTTATGTTAGAAAATTTAGCAAATAAGGAATTTTTCTGCTTCACTGATGTGCACTGATGGGACTGCACAGAAGGGCACTCATGAGGCTGCATGGATGGGCACTGATGAGGCTGCACTAATGGGCACTGATGAGGCGGCACTGATGGGCATGATAAGTTGCACTGATTGGCATTGTTTAGGTAAATGTGCACTATCAGACTTGCCGAAACCGGCTCTCCTCTCCTCACACTGTGACAGCGCATGAGGAAAAGAATGCCCATAACTCGCAAGTTTGTTTACAGGTGATCAGCTGTGATTGGACAGAGCTGATCACATGGTAAAGGGCATCTGTGATCGGCCCTTTACATCACTCACAGAGCGCGCCCGATGAGCACCCCAAGGGGCGTGTGGAAGGAGTGTTCTGGGAGAACATCCATGGATGTCCCGCCAGAACAACATAGCCGTGCTGTAGCCGTTTTTGGCTATGGCGCAGTATTGAAGTGGTTAAATAGTCTGTTTGAACCAAGCAGATCCAAATGAACTACTGCCTCATAGCCAAAAACAGCTACAGCACGGCTATGTTGTTGGCTATGTTGTTCTGGCATACATATAATATATAGTGCTGTGTTCCAGCAGTGGGATGGGGATTTCCTATCCTGCTCCCAAAACAATATTGAGTCGGACTGAACGCTGCTCAGCCGATCACAGGAAACACTATGTTTCATCGATGAATACAAAGCTTCCACTGACTGGCTGACATACTGGGAGATTGTGATGTCATCCATCCACCTCTCTGCCTCAGCCATTTAGAGGAAGCTTTGTATTTTTTTGTAGAATACAAAGCTTCCTGTGAATGGCTAAGCAGCACCCAGCCCAGCTCAATTTTGACCCAGGAGCGAGAACACAGTGCCATATACTGTATGTATCTGATGGTCCAAACTAACTATTTAAAGTAACAAGAAACCTGGAGTTAGGCATTAATTTGATTATCACTGATTACCGACTAATTTGTCAGTTTGGAGTCTTTGAACTAGGAATGCACATAGGTGCCCAAGCTTAGTTCTCTGTTCTAATGTCAACTAACGCTTTTGTTGCATGGATCATTGTGTATGACGACTTAAAAAGGTCTTGTACAGTCGGAGATATGCTAAGTCCCCGTTCACACTGGGGCGACCTGTCAGACGACCTGGTCGCCTGACAGGTTGCCGTAGGTCGCCTGCCATAGAGAAGCTGCAGACCCGTTCTAATAGGAGCGACACAAGTCGCTCCGACTTAGAAAAAGGGTCTGGAGCTTCTTTGGGGCGACCCGGAGCGACCTGCATAGACTTCAATGTTATGAAGTCCGCGCCGGCCGCTCCGAGGTCGCGGTGCGAGCAGCGCGCCGCGACCTATGAGGTCGCCCCGGCAAGTAGCGTCGCCCCAGTGTGAACGGGGCCTAAGGGGTATGTACACCTTAACAGTAAACTTATCTGAGTTGGCCCCTTTTGTCCTGGTAAATATGTTTAATCTGTTTTTTTTTTTTTTTTTTTGAGGTTTCAAAAAATACAGCAGAAAAAAACAGAGATTGTGTACAATATATCCTAATATATAGCACATCAGCTCAAACATCAAGGTTCAGGAGTACAGTAGTAGAGCACATATTTAGAACTGCAGGATATGCTATTGAAACTGCAAAGTGAAACAGTATATATGGGGTACCCATAAGGCAAAAAGAAAACATCAGTTTGCTGTCTGCCACCCAGCAGTTCAGCCAGGTCAGCAGTGAGGAAAAAGTAGCCAGGTTACAAATATGGCTTATACCAGGTATAAACCACTAACTGAGAGTACGGACAGGAGAAATCTTACCCAATATCTAGGAAGGCAAGTAGGTGACGTGAAGAGAGAGGGGGAAGAGAGGACAAACAGACAATGAGGGTAAGGGGGAAAAAGGGGGGTTAAGAAGGGGATAAGCATACATAATGGAGGTCCCAGAAATTCAATCAATGCCTGATATGAAGGATGCAAAATTAAAATAAAAAATATCTAAAGTGGGACCATACAGTCTATTTTAGTTTATATGATTGAGTTTTATCTTCATCTCAGGCAATCATGTGCTCCAAGTGCTCAATGTTATTCATTTCACAAGCCCATTCAGTCAAAACAGTGGTTCGGTTTGTTGCCAGCATCTAGCTGTCAAAGATCGAGCAGCTGTCAGGAAATTTCTAATCAGGCCTTTTTATATGTATGTTTATAGGAACCTGGCAGCATAGACAACTCAGTAATTTAAGGTTTGTTGGGGATTCGATCATCCACTATTTGTCACACAAGTGTCGTAGCTTATCCCAGAAAGGGATGATCAGTGGGCACATGCCCCAGATGTGGTTCATGGTTCATAGTGCCAGGGGCATGTAAACATCTCCAGCATGTGAGATAGTAGGATCAATTTTACGTAAGATTGTGGGGCATCAGTACCATCTCCACAGTATACAGTAGTTGCGTTCTTGGCATTGGAAGAAACAGACAGTTTATAGCTATGTAGCACTGTCCCTGTAGGTCTTGCTGTGTGATGACTTCTTGGGTCTCCCTCTGATTACCTGCAGACAGTCACTAGAGGATTTTTCACACTTCCATCCTTACTCCCAATGGCTCGTTTTTTAATAAACAGTCCAGGGGATTTGGTTTTATATTTATTGTGGAACTTGGATGGCAGAAGGGAATAGTGGGATACTTCTATAAAGGAGGAATAGTGGTATACTTCTATAGAGGAGGGGACCCCGCTCTCCAGCTGAAAGACCTCAAACACACGTGCCCTTGGCATTTATACAGATTTCCTGCATGCACCGAGGCACTTTCCTCTGCCAATCACCAGGGCTGTAGTATATGCCCGTGCACTCACTTGTCAAGTTTCCTCCCACTGGCCAATATGCCTCCCTATTGGACCAGTGTAAAACATTTCAGGCAAGCTGAGCTGTACCTGAGCACCAGGTAGGCAGAAAGCAATATAAATTTATCTGGCAATCTCTCAGGTAATCAGAAAAACCCAAACCTATACTCTGTCTTCTACCACCTACCTACCACCTACCTACAGCTAGGCACAAGAATTTTGTCCCAACCCATGACATCGGCTGGAACATCTAGTTACTGTTCCCATGTAGCATGGAAATGAAGCTGATTGGTTTCTTTTAATAAAATTTGGTAAATCAAAGAAACTGCATGCTCAGGTCTAGTGGACTGGGAGAGTAGTGACTCAATGTCTGTATGGGGTTTTGGTCGGGGGATCCGTAGATGTCCTGGTTTCGTTCTGTTATATATATCACTGAATGCAGTTTGCTAAATCTGATTGATAAGGGAAAAAAATACCCATTGATCCAGTCAGAAATCTTGTTCCAATCTTGTTACATCCAGCACTCCCTGCCTGTGCTGCACTCTTATTTGTCACATTGTTCCCAGCAATCTCTGAGGCCTACACCTCTGTGTTATGCAGAAGAGACGAGAGGAGGTGTTCTGTAGTCCTGTCCTAGCGTGACTATGCTGATTCTAGTTAGTGTACAGTGAGTGTGCTGACCCTAGGACTGAAAGTATGTTTCTGGCATTATTACCATAGGAAAATAAATTGTTGGGATGTTGTAGGCAGGTTGCCTACAGAATGTTAGTTAGGCCATTGGCTGGCCCAGGCTGGAGAAGGCGTTAATGTTTTGTACCTCTGTTCCTGAGCTTTTTGGACCTAGCCTATCCACTCTGTCAAATAAATAAGGGGGAAGACAGGGTTCTAGACTTTCGGTCCACTCAGGAAGATGCCACGACAGCTGTGGAGCACCAAAGGGGGGACTGCTGCACCCAATAGTCTGTCCGAGGGCTCTAGGAGTCCGGAGAACCAGACCATGAATGGACTATTACCTTGCTGAGGTAAGTCTGGGCAGCCTAGTCGAGTTAGTTAGGGAATGTTTCATTATATCGTTCATGTTGGACTGTGCCTCAAAAAGTAAAGTTGCCTCAACTGTTCTAAGCCTGGTCTAAAGTAATTTAAACGGGTGCATGGAAGTTCCTGGCATATGAAAGAATTTAGGTCACTAAAGCACATGCGGGGTATTAAGCAAAGCCACTACAAAAGGTCTACTTGGCAAGACAAGCAGGAGGAGTAATGTGTTTGCTATGGGTAACCAAGAACTAGTGCCAGGAACATTGCAGCCAGCCATTGGGAGTGAGGTTGCAGAGGTAGGCTGGAATGGTGGAGGGGGCACAAGCTCAGCAGTATCCCCCCTAAATGCAACATACATCAAGCTAAAGTGTGTGTGGTGATATGGGACAGCGCTCTAACAGAGTGCACACGGTGTAAGGTTCATCTCTAAGCTGGGGAACCACCATAATGCTTGACGATCGCAGTCTCCGCCTAGTCCAGAGCATTGATGAGCGCACTCAGTGCAAAATGTACCCCCGTGTGCAGTGTGAGTAGCTCCGACCCCAACGTCATCCCCCACCTCTCCATTCAGCTAATCAGAGAAAGCCTTGTATTTATTGATAAAAATAAAGGTTTCCCGTGAATGGCTGAGAAGTACTCCTCAGCCGAACTCACTTTTGTTGCTGCAGCAGATGGGATGTCCACATTCTGCAGTTAGAACACAGCACTGCAAAAAAAAAAAAAACTGCTATTTTGTGATTAAGTCCTTTAAGTGACAGGGACAAATCCGTGAATATTCGGGAGGGGAGATAATTGACTAGATAGATAGAAAAAAATATCAATTCATCTGTTGACAACCAGGCTCTGTGTTTTTCTAAATCAGAGCCGGAGCAGAATTTTTGAGATACTGCTAAACCCTGCCTGGTTCTCTTGCCATCAATAAAGCACACAGTGAATGTATGATTTTCATACATTATAAATGTTTAATTCTTCTTGGTATGCCGCTGGCTATTTGACAAGATTTCATCTAAAGAAAAAAAAAAAGTAATTGCTCTACAGATAAAAAGCACTTAAGCCTCAGAAGAAAATCAATCTTTGAGTCTTCTATGTACATAGATATGTGCCTACAGTGAGTCAAAAGATGTGGCATGAACCCTTCTGTACTCATACCTTTCTAAGTGATAACTTCAATAATTCTATACATATGGTAAGAATTGGGATCCACATTCTACATAATAAATATCTGGACACCATTGGCTTGTTAGTTGTGTCAGAACTATTATGAAGAAATAGACATATTTTCATACATTTCATATGGAGATTTAAGACTGAATCAGCCCCAAAGGAAAAGGGCAGCTTCATCATAAGTTAACTGTAACTATATTCTATGGACACAAACTAAATTGTATTTAAAGAGCCTTGAATGATAATACTTTGGAAACACAGCCAACTCAATTGCTTATCCCAGGCGAGACAACCTTTGGGGAATGTTTACCTACAAGGAAATCTTCTAAGAGACTTCAATGAAAAGGCAGCAATATTGGTTATCCAATTACCAGACCATTGTCTCAACTCCAGGAAAGTAAACCCAGAGCAAAAGCTCTCTAATAGTTTTTATTTTCCTTTTGTCACAAATTTACGCTATTTAGACATTATTTTAAAATATTTGGGAATATGATCATAAATATGTACAACCTCCATGGTCCATCATATACCAAGAGGGGATATAGAAATTATGTTTATATGTTCAGAACAATATTCTATTGAGAATTACATCATATATGTAAATACCTAAAAGTGTATGATGATAAGACTATACCTCATATTTTATATTCCATACCAAGACATGATTGTATTGTTTCCTGGCATAATAATCATCTAGTAAGTAATGTTCTGATTAGGAAAATTCCATATGTAGAAATAGGTTACATATACAAGTGATTGTGTAGAGATGTATTCTATAACTACTGTATATACTGTATGTATCCATGTAGCTTTCTGCTTCTAATAAATGTGTAATAAATCAGAATAATTTTAGAGGTAAAACATTTATTTCTGATCAATATAAATGCTGTATTAGTAATGTATACTCATTAGACGGCGTTACCAGATCTGAAACTTATAGATATATAATAGTGAAAAAGTAATGATAGTGTGCTATCCTAAATCTTATGTGAATAAAAAGGATGTGTTCAAAAACTGTGAATCCATACGATGACACATTAAATATAAACTTGATACTTGCAAACACAAATCCAATAAACATTTAGATACATATCTCCAACTTAGAATGTACAAAGAAACAATGGTACAGTGTGTTGAAAAAAGGAAAAAGTCCAGTCCCGTGTGTAGAAAGATTTCACTGCTAGTGAAAAAGAGTGATTCTATCAAGTGAATTACTTCAGGTGCTCCCGAATCCACCCAGACTAAAAGTGAAATGATGGCCGCTTACCAGATAGCTGCAGATAATCGGCATTGAATGATCAGATTTTCCGATGATGTTAGACCCCTGCCACTCACTTTTCCAAACCGACAGCAGAGTAAGACCCACTGTTAGAATCCATAAATGTCATGGGACATAGACGGAAGATAAAAGAGGGGACTAATAGTGCATTAACTTCTTAAAACTTCTTTTATTAAAAAATATAATGCACTTACATCATTATCGTCAATAGAAAGCAATTTAAACATGATGATAGCAAGCACGGCTACCTGCGGTGTGGACCGTGCAGAGCGACAGGTGCTTGCTACTCCTTCCGACGCGATTCATGATGTAAGTTCAATATATTTTTTAATAAAATAAGTTTTAAGAAGTTGATGCACTATTAGTCCCCTCTATTATCTTCTGTCTATGTCCCATGACATTTATGGATTCTAACAGTAGGTCTTACTCTGCTGTCGGTTTGGAAAACTGAGCGGAAGGGGTCTAAAATCTTGTATAGAAAAATCTGGCCATTCAGTGCCGATTATCTGCAGCCATCTGGTAAGCGGCCATCATTTCACTTTTAGTCTGGGTGGATTTGGGAACACCTGAAGTAATTCACCTGATAAAATCACTTTTTTTCACTGGCAGTGAAATCTATTCCTACACGGCCCCCCCCCCCCCCCCCCCGAAAAGTATCCTGCAGTTATCTCAGGGCAGGGAAAAACATATTCCCCAAGAAGCTTTTCCTATTTCTCAAAGACTTCGTTCACACTTGAGCTGAGCATCTATGGTCGTTTTTCAGAAACATTTTTTGAGCATTTGTACAGGTGTTTTGTGAATTTTTTTTGTGCAATTCAGGCTTGGGCTATTTTTTTCTTTTATTTTTAGCTAATGAAAAGCTAGTTACTAGGCAAGCAAATGTGTGGAAAAAGTGCTATGTGTATTTTTCGCATTGTTTTAAGTTGCTCCCAATAAAGTCTTTTAAGGGCAAAGAGACCAACTCTGTTTTAAGTGACACTATGTTCAGGTGTAAACAGGCACGTTTAAATATACAGTAATAGAAATTCTAGTTTCAAGCGCTAAAGTCATTTAAATATGAAGAATAATGATGATATTTAGAAAATGTATCAAAAGCTGAAAGCAATTTTTTCATATATGTATGTTCATGCTCTGTCTTCCTACTTTTTACTGCATTATAAGGCAGACAATTAGCAAATTGCGTATTTCTAAACATAGTAATAAAAATGACTGGTTATATATATGTCCCTCATTCTGCCATAAACCTAAAAGTGAGCCTAATGCATTTTTATGAACAGGATCCAGGTCATGAAACCTGTATGAAGTGGCACTAAGGTTTTTCCTTTTGTATAATAAATCCCAGTGTTTATTCCTCGTGTTTCCAACAACAGTGTCATTACTATATTTTTATTCTTCTTTGTGACACTCGGAGATGTCAGGTAAAGCTTTGCTGCTCAGCAAATTTGAAATGTTGAATGACGTTTTCACACAGCTATCAAAACTCTTATACCATGAATTCCCCAATCTTCCTATGTGACCTTATCCCCCACCATATGACTAAGCACTAAGCACTACTCTGTGAAACATATTAAAGTGATTCTAAAGGCAGAAGGTTTTTACCTTAAAGCAGCCCCCCCCCCCCCCCTTTTACTTACCTGAGCCCCATCTCGATCTAGTGATGTGCATGAGAGCAGCAGCTCTCCCAGATCTCTCTCTCCTCATTGGCTCACACAGCAACGGGAGCCATTGGCTCTTGCTGCTGTCATTCACAGCCAGTGAGCCAATGAGGAGGGTAGGGCCTGCTCGAGTGCCCCCATAGCAAGAGGAGCCAGGACCGCTGGCAGGGGACCCAAAAAAGAAGAGGATTGGGGCTGATCTGTGCGAGACCATTGCACAGAGCAGGTAAGTATAACATGTTTGTTATTTTTTTGAAAAAACCTTTAGAATCACTTTAAGTTATTCTTTAGTCACTGCTAATTTGTGCTATTGATTTTTAATAAATTGTCCTTGTTATCTAGACTTTCTGAGTGGCATATCTAGAGGCAGGCAAAGCTGCAGTCTCACAAGTGCTCATATCTAGTGATGAGCATGGGTTCAGGCTTAGGTTTGGTCCAAACCCAGGTTCATCTGTACTTAGAAGTTAGAAGGGACATTGAGCTGCAGGAAAGATATCTCCTGCCCACAGCTGACATACCCAAAGGATCAATAATGGGTACATGGCCATATTAGGCCCATGTCATGGACACAAGCATCCCCACCCATTTGTACACATGCAGCTTCCAAGCGGGGAATCTCCTAAGCACAGCTCATTGGCCCAACAATGGCAGCTAACTTCTGGGTATGGACCGAATGCGGTTTGGATTCCTCAGCTGCAGTAATAATGCTAAATGCAGGAAAGCCTTTCACCATGCAAAACACAAGGGGTAAATGTAACTCTAAAGTCCACAGTTAGATATATACTGTTTTCAAATGTCATATCCTATTGGGGAAAAAAGTTTACCTTTCTCAAAATATTGCAGTTTAAAGTCTGGGTATGGACCGAATGCGGTTTGGTTTTCTCAGCTGCAGTAATAATGCTAAATGCAGGAAAGCCTTTCACCATGCAAAACACAAGGGGTAAATGTAACTCTAAAGTACACAGTTAGACATATACTGTTTTCAAATGTCATATCCTATTGGGGGAAAAAATTGACCTTTCTCAAAATATTTCAGTTTACAGTTGCCTATAGCAGGGGTCTTCAAACTATGGCCCTCCAGTTGTTCAGGAACTACAATTCCCATCATGCCTAGTCATGTCTGTGAATGCCAGAGTTTTACAATGCCTCATGGGATGTGTATTTCTGCAATAGCTGGAGGGCCGTAGTTTGAGGATCCCTGGCCTATAGGATGTGGTCAAGAAGAAAATTGTGTCTAAGAAAGGGTTTTTCAGTAATTGTCAATTTATGAGGTATAAGGGGGCCTCAACAGGAGCTCCTGATATTACCAAAGGGACTTGGAAACTCATATTGTTCATTATATGTCATTCTAGAGAGGACAGTCAGAGACTACAGACAGTCACAAGGTCAGTGATGGCCAGAGACTCTGGAAATGTTACAGGAGTTGCTAGAGACTGGCATGCAGCTGAAGAGACTGAGAGAATGAGAACATGTAACATGAGGCTGTTGGAGATCACCTTTATTACCCCTTTACAAGATAATGTTCTTATCCCCACAGCTGGGGTCTTAGGGCAGCATAACAAGTACAAAAGGGCTGCATATGGCTCCTTGGCCACAGGTTGGTCACCAGGGGTTTTATTCCATTGGTAATCATTGATAAAACAAGTACAGTTCTTCATGTTTGCATGAAGCATGCATTATATTAGGACAGGCTGTTGAGCTATATATGGTCCATGTAAAATGCTCCCTATTTACTTGGTATATGTACATTTCATATACAAACATAGATTAAGCCTGAACCCAGACTTTTTAAGTTTTGGACAAACTGAAGATGAGTCAGAACCTCTTTCAGTTTTGTGTGGTTTGTACTGTTGTCTGTTTTCTGCTTGTCAGACAGAACAAGCCGGGGATAGCAATAAAATACATTTATAGTATAGCATGAACGTGTTAGAAACAGGAGGTGATGAACATTTCCCAAAAGTAGTTGCATACAACATTTATAACTTTACAACCCTTCCCCACTATATCCAAAATTAAAAAAATAAGATTTGGTTTAACTTTAAAATGTCTCTAAACCAAAGAAAAAAATGTAATGTATTTCTGCTTACCAGCTTGTAGATATGGTGGCTGTATTTGTTTTCTTTGTTTAGGCTCATTTCCTTTAGTTACACCCAGTGACCCTGCCAGTAACAGCCTTCCTGTTCTAGGGACACAACACTGCTTCATTCACCTCACTGTACTGTATCCATGGAAGGCAGTGTTATCACCCTAGAACAGAAAGTGTGTTTGGACTACAGAACACCTCCCACTCTCCTCTTCTCCATAACACGTTGGTGTTCTGTAGTTTACAGAGGTGACCTGACCAAAAGTTTACTACAATGTTTAATATGAGACTGCAGACTGAAAGCAGCCCATCTGGTCAATTATTTATCTTCTTTTATCACACGTGTCCCTCCCTGGTCCTTTCCATTCTGCACATGTAAGCTGGGTCTCATGCATTGTTATGGGAGAGCTTGTACTTATGGTGGCCTCCAGCAGTCCTGCAAAGTATGGGCTTTCCCATGAGAATCAAAGGGGGCACAGGAGGAAAAGAGCCCAGGAGGAATGAAAAACTGGCTCTGTGGCTCCTCAGAGGGCTGCAAAGTGAAGATACATGGAAAGGAGTCAAAGGAAAGAACTACAGCCATGGTCAAAAATTTTGAGAATAACACAAATATTATTTGTCACAAAGTCTGCTGCCTCAGTTTTATGATGGCAATTTGCATATACTCCAGAATGTTATGAAGAGTGATCAAATAAATTGCAAATAATTGCTAAGTCTCTCTTTGCCATGATGAACTTAATCACAGAAAAAACATTGCTACTGCTTTTGTGAAGGCGGCTTCAGGGTGCCCAAGAAAGTCCAGCAAAGACAAGGACAGTCTCCGACAGTTGATTCAGCTCTGGGATTGGGGCACCATCAGTGCAGAGCTTACTCGGAAATGGCAGCAGGTAGAGTGCAGCTGCCCTCATGGTGAGGCAAATACTTTTGGAGGATGGCTTGGTGTCAAGAAGGGCAGCAAAGAAGCCACTTCTCTCCAGTAAAAACATCACAGACAGACTGATATTCTGCAAAAAGTACAGGGATTGGACTGTTGAGGACTGGGGAAAAGTTGAGGCTTAAGGTATAAAAGCACAAAAAAGACTATGCATCCATAGTCTCACATCGGTGAGATTAACAGTGTACAAGAGCCTCATACAGTATCATACAAGAACAATACAAAAAAAAACATAGCAGATAAAAAGAACATAATGAGAAAAAAAAAACCCATCAGAATAAACAAGAGATTGTTAATTGGAATAATCTTTACTTAGGAAGGGTATATCCTATATAGTGGACAATAGCCTCATTGCTCTAACCAAAAGGAGAAAAAAGGTAAAAATATAGCTTATAAGTTACTACAACCAAGGGAATATTGGGTGGTAAGAACTATCTCCGAAGGCAGAACACCATAAATCGAGAAAATCTCAATAAGACGACCAGGTCAACCATTCATTATGGAATACACGCATAGTGTCCATGACTCTATGGTGAATTTTCTCCATTAAGTTTTATTACCTCCATTCGCTGTACAACCTGGGACCAGGGAACTGAGGGGATCTCCAATTTAGGACTTTGGCCCAATGAATCACACTAAACAATGTGTGAACCAGTTTCTGACAGGGGGGCAACACCTCTGGTATATCTGCAAAAAATAGGCACATGGGAAATGTGAGAGTAATAGGTGAGCCTTTAATAAGGGCAACCTTCGATGCTGCTTGCTGCCATAAGGGCTTGATAGCTTTGCAACTGCAGAAAATGTGGAGGTGTGTCCCTATGTCAGGGCAGCCCCTGAAGCAAGTATCTGGTTCCAGCGGGAACATTCTGTGCAGCTTAACGGGGGTGTAGTGCCACCTGGCGTGCAGTTTAAACACTGTTTCTTGGGTTGTAATGGATTTAGCACACCTGTGCATATTGGATATCATATCCTGCCAGTTTTCAGCCGAAATGTCCTGGCCTGTCTCCACCTCCCACTGTAGATGGCGGTAGATTTGTCTGGAGATCATGTTCTTTAAGCTGCTTTTATAGCAATGAGATGGTGCCTCTATCCCTGGAAGAAACATTGCACATTCACTCAAACACCAAGGCCGACCTTCTGCGAGCCAAATTAAAAAGTTCAGAAAAAAAGTGTCTAATTTGGATGTACCTTAAAAATTCTGTATGAGGGAGGTGGAATTGCTGTTGGAGAGTATTGAATGTAATAAAAGTAACATTACATTGAAAAGATTCCAGGGTTACCAGTCCCTGGTCAATCCATTATTAAAGGTACTAGGTAAGGTAAAAGCTGGGGGGGGGGGGGGGGGATTGCGGGTCCCCTATAGAGACCATATATGATATGATTGACTAACCACCTGGTTACGTGAGGCTATTTCTTTAAGTTGAATCGACTTCAACCATAGAAGGCCAGGGAGGAAGTAAGGTTCAAGTAATTTCAAAGCAGAGCCAAGGTATCTGAGTGGATGGTGCATGCCATTAAGCCAGTTGTACCAGTCTGGAGGCAGTGTAATATTTACATAAACTTGGAAAGCCAAAGCCTCCTTGGGTTTGCAGTCTATACATAAGCAGTCTACCCATTCTAGGCCTCTTATCTTGTCAAATTATTTTATTGACCTCTTTTTGTATTGCGTCGTTCGGGAGACAGATAGTGGTAAAGCTCTGATGTAAAACAACAATTTAGGGAGGATTGACATTTTCACTGCTTGGATCCTACCAAGGAATGTGATATGGTACGAAGACCATATCCTTAACAATTGTTTAATGTGTAAAAATGCATCAGGGTAATTGGTCTGGTAGATCGGTTGCAGCGAAGGGGCCAAGCGAATCCCCATATATGATAGTGAGCCTGAGTGCGAAATGAAAGTTATCTCTTAATCTGTCAATCAACAAAGGAGGCAAATTAATTGGCATAGCTGTGCATTTAGAGAGGTATACCCCAAGGCCGGATAGATCATGAAATGTACAGAGGGTGGAAATCACATTGGGCAGAAAGATCAAAGGGTCCGTCAAAAATAATAAAATATCATTTGCATACATGCTCAACTTAAAGTGATGATCCCCTTTGATATATCCTTTAATGTCCTGGTTCAGGGTGATGGATCTTGCCAACGGCTCAATCGCTAAGGTGAAAGGCAACAGGGAGAGGGGGCAGCCCTGCCTCGTCCAGTTAAAAGTATTCAGAGTTGCAACCCAGAAGTTTGATTCTAGTGCCCGGATGGGTAAATAGTGCCTTAAGGCCATGCACAAAACTGAAACCAAACGTGTCTAATATTGTTACCATATATGGCCAGAGAACACTATCAAATGCCTTATGTATGTCAAGGCTTAACATCATGACCTGATGCGCTGACAGATTCCCATCCTGAACTACATTGCATGCCAATTTAATATTATCTGTTATCTTTCTAGATGGGATAAACCCAGTTTGGTCAGGGGAAAACAGGGTTGAGATAACTTTAGCCAAGTTATTAACTAGGGAGAGTTAGAGTATGATCTTTATTTGGTTTGGGTAAAAGGGACATATTGGCTAAAAGCATATCTTCAGGAAATTGATGGCACTCCAAAATTTAGGAAAAAGTTTGGATAGACGGGGGGCGAGATGGTCAATACATTTTTTATAATAAAGAAAACCCATCTGGGCCAGGGGCTTTGGAGGTTTTCAAAGAAGCTATTTATTATATGAGATATTTCCTCAGATGTACATGGAGCATTCAGGGTGCCAAATTTTGCATCAGACAGATGTGGGAGTGAAAGACTCTCTAACCAATCTAGGGAGGCAGAACGCAGCAGGGCTGAAGGAGGGGAGAGTAGGGTTTTATAAAAATCTGAAGGAGATCTTGTGGATGAGTCATCACTTGCCCTGCTGTGTTTCTAAGTTTATATACATGAGGTGGTTGGAGGGATTAGTGTAATTTTTTTGCAAACATAGAGGATGCCATATTGCTGTAAAGCAGGAAGCGAGCTTTCAACCATCTAAGAGATTTTTCTGTTTCCTTCAAGAGTATAGTTTCTTGTGCAGCCTGTTTAGGGTTGATTTGTGTGAGTACATCTGGGGATGCAAATTGCTATGAAGATTATATAGTCTATGTTAGGACCTGGGCTTGAACCGACTTCTTCTCGCTGGGCTATCTGGGAATGCTAGACAGCTCCCTGCCTGATCTATTGGACAACCCTGCCTTGTGTCTTGATTGCTATTGAACCTTGAACTCCTTGCTCCTCCCATGAACTTCCTATATAAGCCTTGCCTCTGCTCTTCCTGTCGCCAGATTATTGTGGTCTGATCCTGCATACTCCTTGAGCTACTTCTATTGCTGTTTGGTAAATGACTTTGGCTTGTGACCCTGACTATGAAACTCTCCTCCTGCATCGACCTTGGCTTGTGACTCCGACTACAAAGCTCTGCTCCTGCATCAACCTTGGCTTGTGACCCCAACTACGAAACTCTCTCCTGTATGGAACCTGGCTTGTGACCCCAAAAGGGATTATTGGTCTAGTAATTCAGACTTTCCTATCTCTCGCAGACCTGTAAACCGAGCTTGCCTGACACTCTCGGCCATTGGTCTCCACTCATTACAGGTATTCTCCTAACTGAATAATGTGGCCACAACATGGAGACTGTCGCAACTCAACAAAGCTGTCACGAACCTGGTTGGAGGCTGAGGTGATGAGAAGGCTACTCTTGTGGCTGAGTGCAGAGCACCCCTGGAGATGGTGACAGAGGGTGCTGTGCCCAAAGGTGCATGGGTTGCCTGCAGGTGTAGCTGTTTCATGATTTGGATCCGTAGCGGATAAGACAGTCACTGGATCACTGGAAGTGCAGGCAGGTTAGTGCAATCAAGGTCAGTAGCCAGGCCGAGGGTCAAACACGGGTAGTCAATCAGGAACAGAGGCAGGTAGTGTAGTCGGGGTCAAGCCAGGGTCCAACACGAGAAGACAATGAGGAGCAGGCAGAGGGAAGTCTGTAAGACAAGCCAGGTTCAGAGCCAGGAGATAAGCCAAAGCAGGTCAAGGATAGCCAGGTTGGTAACGGGTAATCAAGCAGAAGTTTCAAGGCACAAGGAGATCATGTACTAGCTGAAGATAATCCAGCAATGAATGATAGCCAGTGCTGAGTTTATATAGGAAGTGGATGCTGATAAATGGCACTAATTAGAAAGTTTCGCGAACGCCAATGTGCCATTGCGTTCGCCAATGCGCCATTGCGTTGTTAACGCGCATGCGCTCATTAGCATGGCCATCTTGGGCACTGGCATATCTGCCATTTCTGAGCAAGTTCTTCCCTGACAGAACCCTGAGTGAACATGTTGTTTTGCTAACTGAGGTTGTTCAAGGCTTACGAACATGAGTGCAAGAGTTACAAGGAGAAGTAATTGAATTGTGAACACAACTTGCGCAGCAATGCCAACAAACAGCTACTAACAGTGATTCAAACTGCTTCCCTTTGCCTGATGAATTCAATGGGGATCCTAAACTCCATAGAGGCTTCCTGAATCAATGTCGACTGCACTTTCAGCTGCAACCTTACTGATTTGTAACCCCATGCTCCAAGACAGGCTTTATTATATCTCTGTTCGTTGATGAGGCAAGACCATGAGTTTCTATGAGATTTTGAGGGGTTTGTGACCACCATGAATTTAATTTTCGATGATCCGAATCACAGCTCTACTGCTGAAACTGTTTTATTGAACTTGCGCCAAGGGAGAAGTCCTGTTGCTAAATATGCTGCTGAATTTTGTCGATGGGAAACTGATACCACTTGGAACGATAGTGCAAAGCACTTTCACTTTAGAAAATGACTTTCTGAGAATCTAAAAGATGAACTATCCAGAATAGATACGTCCAATGGTCTTGATGACTTTATTAAATTGAGCATTAAGATCGATCGACGATTTATGGAGAGACGATTTGAGAAACAAAGATCTGTTGACTTTACTTCCTCATTCAATCTTCAACCAATGGCTAAATCGTTTGCCAGCCATGAACCTGAACCTATGCAGACTGGTGCTCTCAGCTTTGCTGAAAAGAGACGCAGACTTGAACTGAATCTTTGCCTCTGTTGCGGCCAGTCAGATCACTACACCTTGAGGTGTCCACATAAATCAAGAAGAACAAGACAAACCATTGCAGTGGCCGGTCAAAAAGAAATGTCCGCATCTAGGGAGCAAGTGAGATCCATTACACAACCTTTGTCTTCCGTAACACCAGGAGAGAAGGAGATTGTCTGTCATCATTCGCATTTTATTTTAAGCATACGCCTAAAAAGAAAGCATTGCTGGATTCTGGGGCTGGTGGTAACTTTATGGATTTGAAGTTTGCGGAGGAAAAAGATATTATCAAAATACCCAAACCATCTCTAGTACATATGGAGATAGTGGATGATTCTCTACTCGCTTCTGGAGTAATCACTTATGAGACCATTCCTCTGCAGTTAAGTTTTAAGCCTGGACACCAAGAGTTAATATCTTTTAATCTGATTTCTTCTCCTCAATTTCCTGTTATCTTAGGAATTCCATGGCTATCAATTTCCAATCACACTATTAACTAGAAGGCAAGAAACCTGGCCTTTCCCTCTGAACATTGTGAGTTACATTGTCAAAAAAGAGACATCTCACCTACTATTATCGGAGTGACATTGACTAACCTGGAAAAATTGCCCCCTCAATACCAAGACTTTAAAGACATTTGTGATAAGAAAAATGCAGACCAATTACCACCCCACCGGGCATATGATTGCCTGATAGAGCTTTTACCAGGAGCCCCAATTCCTTTTGGTCACCTCTACAATCTTTCTGAACCTGAACTGAAGGCGTTAAGGGACTTTCTACAAGAAAATCAGGCAAAGGGGTTTATCTGTCCCTCAACCTCTCCTGTTGGTGCCCCGCTATTTTTTGTTGAAAAAAAGATGGAACCCTGCGCCCATGCATTGATTACAGAGAGTTAAGTAAAATGACAGTCAAGAATCCATATCCACTTCCTTTAATTCCAGAACTATTCGAAAGACTAAGAACAGCAAAGATTTTTACCAAGCTTGATCTGCGAGTGCATATAATCTTGTTCGCATTCGACCTGGGGATGAATGGAAGACGACCTTTCGAACAAGATATGGG
The DNA here is from genome assembly GCF_965119305.1 of Pelophylax lessonae. NCBI lineage: Eukaryota > Metazoa > Chordata > Amphibia > Anura > Ranidae > Pelophylax > Pelophylax lessonae. The sequence continues at coordinate 131,591,484 of NC_138771.1, forward strand.
CATTATGAATCCCTAGTAATGCCCTTTGGACTCTGTAATGCACCAGCTACCTTTCAACATTTCGTAAATTATGTTTTCAGAGACTTGTTAGACCAATTTCTGGTGGCTTATCTGGATGATATACTTATCTTTTTGACCAATTTACAGGAACACCGGCATCATGTCCCTACTGTCTTAGAACGACTATGACAAAATAAATGATATATTCAATTGGAAAAATGTGATTTCAAACAGACCCTATACTGTTCATGGGCCACATCATCTCTTCTGAAGGGCTGAACATGTATTCCAGCAAGATCCAAGCCAACCTAGACTGGCCTACCCCAAGAACATAAAGGATGTGCAACGGTTCTTGGGGTTCGCAAACTTTTACTGGAGATTTATTACAAAATGTTCAAAAGTTGTGGCCCCCCATTACTCATGTGACAAGGAAGGAGGCAGGCTTCCAGTGGTCCACAGAGGCAGAAATGGCTTTTTCACGTCTGAAAACTTTATTCCCCACTGCACCTGTACTGGTACATCCTAACCCAGAACTTCCCTTTAAAGTAGAAGTAGATGCCCCCAATACAGCCATTGGAGCAGTTCTTTCTCCAAGAATTGGTAAACAAATGTTATTACACCCATGTGCCAAAATATTGAATTTATTTAATCCATAAAGAGGCTCAATGCAAGGCAGGCAAGATGAATTTTGTAATTTCTTACAGACTAGGATGTAAAAATAGAAAAGCAGATGCTTTATTGAGAATGTCTGGTGACTCTTTTGCCGACTTAGAACTAGTAAGTACTATCTTACAAGACAGACACTTTTTGGTAATAAAGTACCCTGCAGCACTTCTTTCAAAGATTAAAGCAACTTATGATAGGGACCTTAAACAATCCAACAGGAAATTTGCACATGGACTTTCATGAGTGCCGCTGGACCTTTTTGAAAAAAGAATGTGTGTCTCTGAAGCGGCACGACTTAAGGTCCTTCAGCTGGTGCATGATTCAAAATCTGATGGTCACCCTGGAATTAGGAAAACAGTAGACCTTCTTGCTCGTACCTTTTGTCCCATTGAGAACCTGTGGTCAATCCTTAAAAGGAGGGTGAATCTAAAACCCCACAAATGACAAACTCCAAGCATTGATTATGTAAGAATCAGGGCTGGACTGGCCTACCAGGATACTGGGAAATTTCCCGCCGGCCCCGGGGCCGCTTTGAGATGTGGCTGGTCCGCTACACTCGATTCTATGTTATGCGGCCAGCCGCGTTGAGTGGCATGACGTCATATACGGCCGGCAGCTGCACGGCGGCAGTGTTCCATCAGATACAGAACAGCGGATCTCCTGACTTCACCCTGACAGCATCATCTGATCCCTCCCTTCCTATTCCCTTCCACACAGACACCAGCCAGCATCGCAGCAGGCATCACTGGACACTGACTGAGTGAGCTGCCCTGTTGTAGACAGCCAGGTAAGAGGGGGGAGGGGGACCTCATGTATTGCATTTAGGGGGGGGGGGGGAAATCAGCATTGTACTAGGGCCACTACATACAATGCTGACCCCCCCTAATACAATGCTGATCTGCCCCCCTCCTCCTAATACAATGCTGATCCCCCCAAATTTAGGGGGAGGGGGGAAAAAGCATTGTATTAGGGGGAGTGGGGGGATCAGCATTGTATTAGGGGGAGAGGGGGATCAGCATTGTATTAGGGGGAGGGGGCCGGGGGGGTCAGCATTTTATTAGGGGGAAAGGGGTCAGCATTGTATTAGGGGGAGGGAGCTGGGGGGGAACAGCATTGTATTAGGGGGAGGGGGCAAGAGGGGGGATCAGCATTGTATTAGGGGGAGGTGGGGATCAGCATTGTATTAGGGGGAGAGGGGGCTGGGGGGAACAGCATTGTATTAGGGGGGTATGGTCAGCATTTTATTAGGGGGAGGGGGCCGGGGGGACAGCATTGTATTAGGGAGAGAGGGGATCAGCGTTATATAAGGGGGAGGGGACCAGGGGGGAGGAACAGATTTGTATTAGGGGGAGGGGGGATCAGCATTGTATTACGGGGAGAGGGCTGGGGGGGGTCAGCATTTTGCTAGGGGGGTCAGCATTGTATTAGGTGGAGGGGGCCGGGGGAAACAGCATTGTATTAGGGGGAGGGAGCCAGAGGTGGGGATCAGCATTGTATTAGGGGGAGGGGGCCGGGGGGGTCAGCATTTTATTAGGGGGAGGGGGTCAGCATTGTATTAGGGGGAGGGGGCCGGGGGGAACAGCATTGTATTAGGGGGAGAAGGCCAGAGGGGGATCAGCATTTTATTAGGGGGAGGGGCCTGGGGGCAGCATTTTATTAGGAGGAGGGGGGTCAGCATTGTATTGGGGAGGGGGCCGGGGGAACAGAATTGTATTAGGGGGAGGGGCCAGAGGGGGGATCAGCATTGTATTAGGGGGAGGTGGGGAACAGCATACCGATATTGCCTATGTTCGGGAAAATGCTTGTATCGGAGTGATGCCTGCAGCTAGAGGCATCACCCCGGTACCGATGTCCATAGCCGACAGTCGGCTGTCTTGTAATGACAACCGATGCGGCTGAGAAGCCGCTCGGCTGTCATTACAAGGATCGGGAGGGGACGTCCTCCCCCCTTCCGCCGCCTTCTGCGGCTCGCCTGGGTCTCCCGTCCCACCGGGAAACCCGGGCAACCAGCCTGCATGGCTGCCGAAGACCCGATCAAAGCCGCATTCGGCTCTGATCGGGTCTCCATGCAAAAACCCGTAAGTAATGTCATGAGTGACATTACTTCCGGGTACTGTCTGGCGCCAGATTAAAAAAAATGACAGCATTCAAAACAGCCAAACTTGGCGTTTTGAATGCTTTTAAGTGCAGAGGAGGGGTTTGGGGTCTTTTAGACCCCCAGATCCCTCCACAAAAGTACCTGTTAAAAAATAAATAAATAAATAAAAACATTTTTTAAATGTACAAAAATATCAGCCAATATCGGCTGATACCGATATGCATTGGCCAAAATATCGGTAACGGCAACGAAAAACCGATATCGGACGATCCCTAGTTAATACTGCTATTTTGTAGTGCATAAGGGGAGGGGGGTCAGCAGTGTATTAGATAGCGGGGAGGGGGGGGGGTCAGCAGTGTATTAGATAGCTGGGAGGGGGGGTCAGCGGTGTATTAGATAGCTGGGGGGGGGGTCAGCAGTATATTTGATAGCGGGGTCAGCAGTGTATTAGATAGCGGGGAGGGGGAGTCAACAGTGTATTAGATAGCGGGGAGGGGGGTCAGCAGTGTATTTGATAGCGGGGAGGGGAGGGTCAGCAGTGTATTAGATAGCGGGGAGGGGGGAATGCAGTGTATTAGATAGCGGGGAGGGAGGGAATGCAGTGTATTAGATAGTGGGGAGGGGGGTCAGCAGTGTATTAGATAGGGTGGGGGGTGGTTCAGCAGTGTATTAGATAGTGGGGAGGGGGATCAGCAATGTATTAGATAGCGGGGAGGGGGGGCCAGCTGGGATGTTCTTGGAGCCTGCGCCGCTCTCCCAGCCCTCCCCCCCCCCCCCAACAAGGAGTAAGAGAAGGAATAAAAAAAGAGAATACATGGAAGAGAGAGGAAAAGTGGGGGAGGAACAAAGAAAAAGGGAGAGAAAGAATAAGAAAGCCGGATAGAGAGAGAGATGGAAAAAAAAAAAACAAGAAGTTAGGATAGAGAGAGATAAAAGGGAAAGAAAGGAGAACAAAGAGAAGGAGTGGTAAATCCTACAATGTACCATAAGGGGTTTTCTGTATAAGTGGTAGGACTTAGAAAGCGCTAAATGTCCGCTGGTTAGAGGCGCAAATTACTTGCCTTGCCTTGGGTGCTGACAACCCACGCTACACCACTAGGGCTGATATGAAATTATTTCCAAAGCTGGTTTTTATTCCCAGTCCGGCCCTGGTAAGAATGGGCTCCCACAAGTCAGGATGTGGCACAGAAGTTGCTTGACAGCATGCCAGGTCAAATTGCAGAGGTTTTGAAGGGTCAACATGGCAAAGCCTTTGACACTTACTAAACGCTTGTAATTATACTTCAGTATACCATAGTGACATTTAACAAAAAGATCTAAAAACACTGAAGCAGCAGACTTTATGAAAATTAATATTTGTGTCATTCTCAAAACTTTTGGCCACGGCTGTACTGGACAAGGTGGGCGGCATTTGTGAGATTAAAGATAGTATGTTAAAGGTTGCCCTTTAAGATTTAATCTTTGCTAAATTTCCTATTCTGTTATTGAGGAAATTTGCTGCCATGAAACTGGTCCCTGGTGCCAAAAAGGGGACTGCTGCTCTACATTACATGGAGAACTCCTTTCCTGGAGGCACGGTAGCAAGGAGAGAACAGGAGGAGCGGGTCAGTACGTCAGGGAGATTTCCTGGGAGTCAGCCGGGTGGGCTGGTGAGTGTCAGTCTGGAGGACAGTGGAGAGAAGTCAGCCTGGAGGGCTAGTGAAAGGGGCTGCTGCAGCCAGGAGGGCTGGAAGGGCCTGAAGAGGTGGTGCTCGGAGCAGTGACCACATAGAGGAAGTGCTGGGAAAGTGTGACCTGTGTCACCCTATCTGTTATCCAAGTATAAGGGCTGCGAGTCCCTGTCTGTAATGGATCTTTGCTACAAAACCACAACAGGGTGAGATAGCTGAGTTCTGCAAGCAAGAGTGTGCTGGAGGAAGAAGAGGAGCTGTATATAGAAACTGTATATAGGAAGAGCTGTCCCTGAAGTTTGTTTGAAGTCAAGTGGGCATCCCATTAACTCCCATCCCTATCAAAGTTTATTACCTTCAATAAAACAAAAAAAACAAAGTCATGGACTGTTCTCTGACTCTGAAGTGACTATGAAAATTCAGTGTGCCTGGTTGTGCAGAGTGAAAAATCCCATTCTACTTGTGGCTCCTTAACCACTTTACCACTAGAGCATTTTGCTGTCTTACGTCTGGGCCACTTTTTGCGATTCGGCGTTGTGCGAATTTAACTGACAATTGCGCGGTCATGCGACGCCGTACCCAAACAAAATTTACGTCCTTTTTTTCCCACAAACAGAGCTTTCTTTTGGTGGTATTTGATCACCTGTGCGATTTTTACTTTTTGCGCTATAAACAAAAAAAAGCGTATATTTTGAAAAAATAACAATATTTTTAACATTTTTTTATATGAAATTCCCCCCAAAAAAGATGTAAAAACCAATTTTTTTTTAAATTTTTGGCCAATTTGTTTTCTGCTACCCATGTTTGGTAAAAAAATTTACAATAAGCGAATTTTGATTGGTTTGCGCAAAAGTTATTGCGTTTACTAACTAAGGGAAAGATTTATGTCATTTTTGGTGTTTTTTATTTAACGCGTAATGGCGGCGATCTGCGATTTTTTTTGTGGGACTGCGACATTGCGGCGGACAGATCGGACCCTTGACTGACATTTTTGACACTTTTGGGGGTACCAGTGACATTACTGCAGTAATCAGTGCTATATATATGCACTTTTACTGTAAAAATGACACTGGCAGGGAAGGGGTTAATTTTATTGGAGAGGGAGGGGTTAATGTATGCCTGGTGCTTACTAACGTGTGGGGGGGGGGATGTGACTGTGTGACACAGGGACAGATCCAGGGTTCAGCTATGCTGAACCCTGAAATGTGACCCTGCCTGTCACTTAGGAGATCCGCCCGCTCTGTTTACACAGGCGGGCGGATCTCCAAACTAGATTCCCCAACATTTGGGGAAGAGCGGCGGCGATCGCCACCGCTCCTCCCCTGGCCCGACTCCTGCTGTAACTGAAAACAGCGGGAGCGAGCCTCCAGCGGCGCGCGCGCGCCGCCGCCGAGAGAGGGGAAAGTCTGGTGACGTAGACCTACGTCGCCAGACGATAACGAGTCACTGTGCTGCAGTAGCAGCACAGTGACCAGTGGTAAAGCGGTTAAGGGGTGCGCTACACTTACAATTCATTTGTTTACTTTTTTATTTGTCATATAATTTAATTTCTATGTTGAAAGGCCCCCAAAGTTGAAGTGTCCCACACTCTCCAAGGTTTAAGTTCGACACTGGATGGCATGGGAGCAGAGTGGCTGAAGGAGAACCTACAACTGCAATGGAGATAACACTAGACTTCATAGACTAGTACTGTAAGTATGTTTGTGGACAATTATTAGAGAGTTGAAATTTGATCTTGCATCTGTGTTTTTTTCTTTTATTTCCATCTATTGATCTGACCAGTAAGTCTGTTATTTTTAAATTTTTGGTTAAGCTAAAGTAAAGGCAAGAATACTCATCTATGCTCCAACAGTCAGTCCCCATGGGGTCCCAACTCCAGCATCTTCTCTTTGGCTTCTTTTGGGTGCCAGTCTTCGGCCATCTTGATTGACAGGTGTGGAATGATGTCATTTCCAAATATGCATGGGAGTCCTTCAGTCGGCACAGTGGAACTGTGTTGGAATTGTAAACAGAGCTGCGCATGCATAGTTCTGTGTACATTCTGCAGTGGATTGTGAACAAGCAGGTACGTTTATCTTATTGCAGAATAAACATTGGATGCTTCTTTTGTAAAAAAGAGCATGCCTGTTGGAATGCTTTTTATTTTTTGCCTTTAGTTCCGCTTTACAGACCAAGCTGTCCAGCAAAAATGACTGTTAGAAGGTTGAGACAAACCATTTACCACTGACAGGGGTGCTTACAATGGTCAACTTTTATTCATTCATTTAAAACCTTTATGCCAAAAAGAAATCAAAAACTGTTATTGTAACTGTTAAAAAAAGTTGCTGCTTTAAAAAAAAAAAAAGTTAAAAAAGATACTACTTGCCCATGCCAATCCATCCTACAGTGTGTTCGCTGTTTCCGAGGTTGTGGCCATCAGAGTGATGAGGTACGTATATGGTGGAAGTGTCCTAAACTAATTGGCTTCTGGTCTCATGTATTTGACCTTCAATTTATGTTGTTACATCTACCCATACCAAAGAAGCCAAGTTTGCCTTACTACATCCTCCAATTCCAGACCTGTTTGCTTATCAACAAAAGTTTGCCACCTATTTATTTCTAAAGAACTATTGCCCAAGCTTGGAAAAAAAACATCTGTCCCCTTTGAGGGGGAGAAAGAGCGCATGACTGCTTTGATGCTTAATGAACAGATGTTGAGCATCCGCAACGACTCTCATGCCAAGTTCCCCAAAATTTGGGAGCCACAGCCATCATATGTCTTTCCTACCCCCCATCCCCCTTCCCCCCACAGCCAGCTTGGGCCACCTGTGACGGATGGTCTTGATGCTCCTGAACCCTTACCTTCTCCCCATTTCTCGGCCTCTACTGTTCTGGCCTCCCTTTCTTCCCTAGATTCCTCTATCCCTTCTCTAGCTCCTTACTCAGTAGGTGGGCTAGCTCCTTTTCTCTAGCTTCATCTTTCCACCTAACCTTCTTCTAGTTTCTGCTCCTTTTTTCCTTTTCAGTCCAGTCTAGGCTGTATATCTGTATATTGCACCACCTTTTGGATACTGGGGAGTCCAGAGGATGCCCTGTAGTTGTGGGGAACCTCTCTGGGACCCCTTAGTCCTTATGGTTTCATGAACATTTCTACTTACTGTTGTTATGTTAGCTCACAATTTTTTTCCTCCTTTTTTTCTCCTATTTTTGTACCGTTTGTTTTTGCCTTCCTTTTGAGCTAACTTCTGCTCCTGCGTGGACGGAACTTTTGTCTATTAACCACTTAGTAAAACTGAATAAAAATGATTGAAATAGAAAAAAGATACTACTAGTGTAGCACCCTTGTCATAAGCAGGGTTGCTAGTAAATTTAGTTGTGCTAGGTGATAACTATCCTGGTCATTGGATTTTCTTCCTAATCCTGGTTTGGCTGTGGTTCTCCTTTCTGTCAGTAGGTGGCACTGTTGCCTTTGACATTAGAGTGATAAATTACAGTCAATTAGGTTATGAATATGTATGTTTCTCCCAGCCAATCACACTGGTAATGGAGCATGCTGGGGGAGACTATTTATTTGGAGGAGGTCAGATGATCTGTCTCTTACCACCCAGACCCCTGTCTGGGGTGGGTGTGTGCAACTGCTGCTGCTGCTGGGTAGGCCTGAAGCCTGAGGCTTAACCATGTGCTCGTGGCTCTGCAAGGGAGAGCCTGTATACGGCTTGGAAGTGTCAAGATGAGAACATCCATAGAATTCCTGCACCTTCCGTGAGTTACCTGCTCTTGATATAGGAGACAGCTGCTTCTACAAGTACAGATTGCTACAAGAGACTGGACCCAGGGGAGAGGAGTTGCCTCCCAGGTCAGTCTAAACTCAAAGGTTCTTTTCCTATACTGCTGTCTGCCTATATTTAATTTTTGTGTATGGAGTCTGCCAATTTGTTATTTTCACTAAGGGTGTCCTGTGCCCTACCCCTCTCTCCCATTTTTGTTCCTGTTGAGAGAAATAAACTTCTCCTTGTTAAAGCATAAAAGTGACTGGCACCCATCTTTTTTACTTGTTCACCACCCACCATGCCTAGTGATTAGGGATGCACCGAAATGAAATTCTTGGCCGAAGCCGAAGCCGAATAATAATAAAATGTTTGGCCGAAGGCCGAAGGCCGAATACCGAACGCGGTGTTTTGCATTTTTTCCATTTATTTTGCCAATTTTTTGTCCTCTCTCTTGTCCTCTCGTGTCTCTCTCTCTCTCTCTCTCTCTCTCTCTCTCTCTCTCTCTTGTCCTCTCACTCTCTCTCTCTCTTGTCCTCTCATGTCTCTCTCTCTCTCTTGTCCTCTCATGTCTCTCTCTCTCTCCCTAAATGTTACTGTAGGGAATGGGATTCAGTGCACACTGCAGCCTTGTACCATAGGGTTAATGTTAGTGACACTGTAGGGATTGGGAAGGATGCTGGGAATGGAAATCAGGAAGCATGCAGGCAGCCTTGTAAATTTTAATTGCAGATACAGGGCACTGGGCAGGTCAGGGTTAATATGGTAACATCAATTACTCAGTGACAGTCAGTCAGTGTCAGTGTGGACTCGATCAGATTATACAGTGACAGACAGTCTCTCATAGTGGTGGTAGTAGGAAGCTGGAGGTGGACTAGTAGTAGCCTGGAAAGGAGCACAGCCGCATACATACATTACTCACTCGTGCACTGCAGCCCGCCCCACACATTCAGTGAGTCTTACTCTCCTCCCTAGTTTTTTCAATGGCACATTCAGGAAGCCAATCACGCCGTGAGTAGCGGCACAGCGGAACCAATCAGGTGTGCAGGCACGCGTGATTGGTTCGCTGTGCAGCTAATCACGGCGTGATTGGCTTCCTGAATGTGCCATTGAAAAAACTAGGGAGGAGAGTAAGACTCACTGAATGTGTGGTTCGGGCTGCAGTGCACGAGTGAGTAATGTATGTATGCTCACCGCTGAAGTGTCCCGGCTTCACGGAAGTCTGTGAGTCCTCCTGTCCTCCTCCGAGTCCCTTCCCCCTGTAAATATCGTGACCTCGGCGATATGAATATCGCCTACGGCCACAGAACGATAGTCAATATCATATCGACTATCGTTCAGCCCTATTATTCGGCACAAAATTATTCGGCCTTTTGACTTATTCGGCCGAACACCGAAAGTGCTATTTTTTCTATTTTCGGCCGAATAATGTTCGGCCGCCGATTATTCGGTGCATCCCTACTAGTGATCCACACCCTGAGGAGGAATGTCGGCCTGTCTGTCTCTGGGGGTCACCATCAGGCCCTAGGAGGTTGGGGGGTACGCTACACTTAGTGATTGTAAAGTCTCATAATGGTGTACGTTTATGAAAGGGTGAATTTTTTTCTCTGTTCGCTTCTCTGCAGTTCTCCGGGGAAAATTATCTCTCCTCTGGCACCCTTTTTTTGAAGTGGAGAACTTCAGTTCTCCCAGGGTGATCAGAGGAGAACTGTTTTCTCGGAGGACTGCCGAGATCTGTGTAGAAGTGAATGGGAGCGCCTGTAATCTCGTGAGACAAAGCGAGATTACCGTAGTATGAAAATCACTAGCGCGCTTTAACAAGCAGTGATACATTATCACTGCTGAGTACAAGATCCCCACTAATGTTAATAAATAATAGTCCCCTTACATAAATATATATATATACACTGAATACACACATGCATACATTATATATATATATATATATATAAACATTAAATATATATCTACATGTATGTGTGTATATATATACATGTATATACAGTATATACATAAATATGGCAGGGGGACATGATTACTGTGTTGGGGGGTCTGAACGAGGAAGAAGGAAGTCGATAATCTTTGTTTTTCCCCCTCAGTTCTCCCCCGATTTGGTCTTCACTCCCCGCTTCACAAGCTCCAGGCTGGTGAATCTGGGAGTGTGAATTCTGGCACAGATCGCCAGTGAAGTGCAGAGATCGCAGCTTCATAGCCTGGCTGTTTCTGTGTCAGGCAATGACAGATTCCCGTGTGAAGAGATGATCAGCGGAGAACATGTTCTCCCCCGATCATTTCTGTTTCATAAACTGAGAATGATCGGAAATGAGCTGTGATCAGCAGGATCACTGCTCATCTCCGTTTCATAAAAGGACACCTTTGTTTCCTAATTAAATAACAAACATGTTATACTTACCTCCTCTGTGCAGTGGTTTTGCACAGGGCAGCCCAAGTCCTCCTCTTCTCAGGTCCATGGCTCGAGCTCCTGGCCCCTCCCTCCTGGTAAGTGCCCCCACAGCAAACAGCTTGCTGTGGGAGGAGCCGAGCTGCAGTTCCGTGTATTCAGACACGGAGCTGCCGTTCGGCCCCTCTCTCTCCTGACTGGCTAACTGAATTTGACAGCAGCGGGAGCCATTGGCGCTGCTGCGTGTCAGCCATTTAGGAGAGAGAGTCACGGATGGCTGAGGCACTTGTGGACATCGCTGGATATAGAGGGGGCTCAGGTAAGTATTAGGAGGGTTGCTGCACACAGAAGGCTTTTTATCTTAATGCATAGAATGCACTAAGATAAAAAACCTTCTAACTTTACAACCACTTTAACCTCCCTGGCGGTATTCCCGAGTGTGGCTCGGGGTGGAATTTCAGTGCCATTAGCGGTAACCCCGAGCCACACTCGAGGTACGGCCAGGGAGCATCGCTGGATCCTGGTAGAGGGAACTTACCTTGTCCCTCGGATCCCGCGATGTGTCATTGCAGCATACGGTGGCCGGATCTTCCGCCCGATGCTGTGAGCCCCGGCTACCGTCTCCTGCGAGCGTCACGTCGCAGGGGGGTGGAACCGGCGGCAAATTCAAATAGTTAAACACATTAACACACTGATATATTGTAATCCTATTGGATTACATTATAAAATAAATTGACATTAGTTTGCCCCCCAGTGCCCTTTCCTGCAGTTTTACTGTACTTTTTATATATATATATATATATATATATATATATATATATATATATATATACACGTGTATATATATATCTATACACATATATATATATATATATATATATATATATATATATATATATATATATATACACACATATATATATAATATATGTATATATATATATATATGCACATACATATATGTATATATATATATATATAAATATATATATATATACACTTTAACTTATTTATAGTTATTTTTTATATTATAATTTATGATTTTGTGTTTCAAACTTTATCATATCCGAGGTGTTATAAAGAAGAACGCACAGTAAAAAAAAATCATATGGAAATAGTTGGTTTGGGCTGCTCGTCCTTGAGAATTACATGCAAAATAATTGTACCGCTTTCAGCACCTAAAATCGGAAACAATCATACCGCCAGGGAGGTTAAGAAGTGTTAACTTGAGTTTGGCTTTCATTTGTTAGTCAAATCATCTATATCTGCTAATGCATCTAACACTACCCTCTCCTCAGATTGACAATTCTGCTGTCTGTTCTGGTGTCTCCATCGCCCCTCCATCCAGAGTGGGGACATCCTAAGACAGGAAGTGGCCAAATCACGTGGTAAAAATACAGAGAAAAAAGCCTAAAAAAAAAGAAAATGATTGCAGCCACCACATTTATGGTTTGGCAAACTGCAATATATAAAATCTTTGTCTGTGAGTTTAATACTGTTTTAAGGCTGATGTCAAATATGCGATTCTGCCACTAGTGACAAATCTCCTGGCGGCAGCATCGCTAAAAGGCTACCTGTTTGTCGCTATGGAATCTTTCCCTCACTAGCTGAGGCAGTGAGATGTTGCTCCCATCACTAGTGATCAAGATTCATCAATGTTTGTGGCTAGCGAGGGAACAATTCCATAGAGGTAAGTGGAATGCACCCTGCTACTGGCAATGTGTAACACATCTAATATCAGCCTAAAGGAGCGTGCTTTAGGCTGCATTCACATGTCAGCGTACTGATCGCGGGCAGAATGTTTCTCCTCCTTCCTTGTTCTGGTGACACAGTAGAAGGCAAAGGAGAAGCTCCCAAAGCAATAAAAACCTGGCAGACATTCTACCTCTTTCCACTCTAGCAAAAACCTTTCAAACATGTTGGCTGGAATTCTGCCATAACTCTTTATTTGATCCATCTAAAAATTGGGTTTTTTAATTGGTATTTTTTTATTCATTGAAAAATTATGGAGGAATGAGCCCCGGTTCACACTTGTGCGTGTGCGGAGTTCGCATGTAATGTCGGAGCACACTGCTCCGACATTACATGCGATCGGCTGTGCGGTGCGAGTTTAGCCATACAGTTTGTATGGCTAAATTTGCACCGCAGCCGCACCAAACACGCACAGGGACCCTTTTTGGAAGCCGCATCAGGATCGGATCGCACAGCGGTTCACACTTGTGCGATCCGATCCTGTGCGAACTGCACGATCGCACTGCGATATGCGATCAAACTGGGGGTGTCGTTAAGATTACATTGACACCCCCAGCCTATCGCATATGGCAGTGTGAACTGCCGGGGGTGCGTGTGCGATGCGGGAACAGGCTGCGGATTCGCAGCCTTCCCGCATCGCACAAGTGTGAACCGGACCTGAAACTGATCATGCAGATATTTCAGAAGCAGAATTGTGTAAACAGAGTCAACCTTTGACCAGACAAAAATGTTGCTCATTTGATTTCACAATTGTTTTTTTCCAACACGGGTGAAAGGCAGCTCTCAGAGAACATTAAGGCTGCATTCACATGTCAGCGTATTGAACGTGGGCAGAATCGCCGCGATTCCGCCCGCGATCCGGAAATTATTGCAAATCGCGGGACGCCTGTGCATTGCCCGTGATTTGCAAAGGCACCCCAAACGCTGTGCGATGTTGCCGCGATTTCCGCCTGCCGAATCGCGGTAACATCGCGCAAAAAAAAATTGCGGGACGCATTACGCCCAAAAAAGTACAAGAGCTTCTTTGGAGCGTAATGCGTCCCGCAATTTTTTTTGCGCGATGTTACCGCGATTCAGCGGGCGGAAATCGCGGCAACATCGCACAGCATTTGGGGTGCCATTGCAAATCACGGGCAACGCACAGGCGTCCCGCGATTTGCAATGATTTCCGGATCGCGGGCGGAATCGCGTCGATTCTGCCCGCGATCAATACGCTGACATGTGAATGCAGCCTTAATGTTCTCTGAGAGCTGCCTTTCACCCGTGTTGGAAAAAAACAATTGTGAAATCAAATGAGCAACATTTTTGTCTGGTCAAAGGTTGACTCTGTTTACACAATTCTGCTTCTGAAATATCTGCATGATCAGTTTCATTCCTCCATAATTTTTCAATGAATAAAAAATACCAATTAAAAAACCCAATTTTTAGATGGATCAAATAAAGAGTTATGGCAGAATTCCAGCCAACATGTTTGAAAGGTTTTTGCTAGAGTGCAAAGAGGTAGAATGTCTGCCAGGTTTTTATTGCTTTGGGAGCTTCTCCTTTTTCTTCTGCTGGGTCACCAGAACAAGGAAGGAGGAGAACCTTTTTAGGGCTCATGCACACTGCAGCTCAAAAAAAAAGCTGCTTTTACAGGCATTTTAGCTTTTATTTAAGCTTGAAGAAGCTTGTACTTTTATGGGCACTTCTGCACGTTTTTATTGCGCTCCTTTTGAGCTTCTTTAAGCTTTTTTTAGCATAAACGCTTTTTTTTTCACAAACCCTCCCCTCGGTTCATTTTTCCGATTTCTTTTTAATGTTTTCGAGCTTCTTTGAGCTTTTTCATGCTCTTCAGTGCTTTTTTGTGTGTTTTTGGGCACTTAGGCATCCTTTCTGCTCAAAAGCTCCTCTCAAAAATGCAAGTTTGGTGAGGGGGTTCTGCCTGTAAGAGCTGATGCCTGTGTAAACTCCTGAAAAAGCCATAGTGTATACATAGACACATTGGCCAACATGGAGGGGAGTTTCAGGCAGAAAAAATAAGAGCTAAAAAAAAGCTCAAAAGTCTGTAGGAGCAGCTTCTTTGAGCGCCTTTGAGCTGCAGTGGGCATGAGCCCTTAGTGCCATTTCAAACTAGCACGACTTGTCAGGCGACTTGGTCAGCCTGGCAAGTCGTGCACGGTCGCGGTCATTGAGTAGTACAGGAGCGGTTCTAATAGGAGCGACAAAAGTCGCTCCGACTTAGAAAAAGGGTCCTGTACTACTTCGGGGCGACCTGGAGGCGACTTGCATTGACTTCCATTATGTGAAGTCCGTGCAAGTCGCGCTGCACGCGACTTCATAGGTCGCCCCCTAAGTCGGAGCGACCTAATGTAAACGGGGTCTTACAGGGACAGATACAGTAAAAAAAGAACTTTATTATCAGAGCATAGGAAAGTCAAAGCCTATATTAGGTTATTGTTGTTGTCTGTGTCCCTATTTTACATCCTTTTTGGTCATGGAGAGAAAAAGTAGTGGAAAATAATAATTACACGCAAGAAACAAAGATTAGAAAAACTGAAAGCTGAACTCTGAGATAGGCAAATATTGTCTAAATATAAAAAGCTTGTGTATTTGTACTTAAATTATGGTGTCCTTTGTGTATGTCCTCCAGATCTGTGTTCTAATCCAGTGTAAAACATTGCCTCTGTGCAGGAGATTCCTGAAATAAAGACCAGTCACTTCTGTTCTTTCTCCTTGTGCAGGGTGAGTGGTCTTGCATCCACCTCCTTATGTAGTTTTCTATAGCCAACCTGTGGAGACTGCTGGGTCCCTCCCACAACTCTACTCTCTGCACAGGCTATGTACAGCAGCCTGATTATATCACCGCTACTTTCAAAAGGTAATATCTGGGTTTGTAAAGGTGTTTGGTGCACGCAAAGTGGATTTTGCCCTATGTAACGATTAGGAATACATTTAAATTAACAAATAGATTAAATATACCAGATACAAACACGTAGGGTAAATGCTACCTAAAATATTATTTGAATGGAGGCAACCTGCAGCAACGTGATATACTTAAGTACAATTTCCCTTTCTTTCTAAATTCTTTAATACCTGAAAGTATGCAGCACATGAATGCAGTAAAAAATGTCCTTAGGGAGTTCTTGGGCACATACTGTAGATATTAGCTCATTGGGTTGAAAGTCTCCAGTATAAGTAAAATTTCTCTGATGCTTCCAGTTTTTGTATCCCCTAAATCTTACAAGGCTGAGAGGTTGCAATTTCAAATTCAACTGTTGCACCACCTAAAGGGTTATTCTGGTAAAGCAAGTTGCTGATACAGATAACATGGCACTTCATGGGCACTCTTACATGTGAATAAAGTAATAGCAACAAGAGGAAGATCCTACTGATTAAAAGAAGGGAAGATCCTTCCACATTAGTACATAAAGCGATAAGAAGCAGTGGAAGTGTTAGAGGTTGTAGAATCTACTTATGAGATAAATTCATGTTCTAGAGTAGCCATTCTCAACCAGGGTTCTCTAGAACCCTTGGGTCCTTCCAGAGGTTGCTAGGACTTCCTTGATCAGTAGATGACTGACCTCCGATGGTGCCTGCATAGAGTCCAAGGCCACTAGCCAGAACCAGTGGCATGACACCAGTGATCTTTTTAGTTGTCTGGAAGAGTGACATACTGACTACCAATGTAAGAGGGTCATTCTTCCCACTGACCACCAATGTAAGGGGGGCATTATTCCCACTGGCCACCAATGTAAAGGGCATTCTTCCCAATGATCATCAATGTACAACATATTCTTCCCAATGGCCACCAATGTAAGGTGGGGGGGGGGGCATTCTTCCCACTAACCACCAATGTAAGGGGGGCATTATTCCCACTGGCCACCAATGTAAAGGGCATTCTTCCCAATGATCATCAATGTATAGTATATTCTTCCCAATGGCCACCAATGTAAAGGGCATTCTTCCCAATGACCACCAATGTAAAGGATATTCTTCCCATTGACCACCAATATAAGGTGCATTCTTCCCACTGATACCTGATTAATTCATTTTACCAGTGGTTCCTTGAGACTTATACATTTTTTTCAAGGGTTCCTTTGGGGTAGAAAGGTTGAGAAAGGTTGTTCTAGAGGTAGCTGTGTTTTCTGTGTTTTAGAAGTACATACCTAGAGAGACAGCGCTCCTCTGCGGCACAGCGAAGTGAATACAAATGAGCACGCTGGACATAAGTTGCAGCCTGAACATAACTTGGATCGGGCACCAAATCAGGAAGTCCTAAAAAAGAAAATACATTTTAGTTTAACACCTGGTGACATACTACTAGAACATTTGTAATAGAATATCAGACTAGTATTAGCACTAAATCCAGATCACAAGGACATAATAAAATTATTACATTGTACGTTCCGTATACATTTTACCGTAAGTAAAGCCTACAATGTGGCTGTGTTAATCTTTTTATAATCTCAGGAAACAACATTTTTTCCTCTACTAGAGGAAAGACTTGGACCTTCCACATGGGGTCCAAGTGTATGTAACAATAATGTTTGTGGTTACAGTAATGTGTGTGTCTCCATAGTTACTAGTTGTACTGTTGTCTCAGTAACCTTTTAGACTCACCTCTCCCACTCTGACCGCCACGAAAAACATTCCCAACACTGGCTCTTGCTTGTTGTCCTTGTGATTCACTTCCACTGTTTGGAGCACTGGCTACCCGGCTCTGAGGTTGGAAAACATCTGGTCGTGCTCCATAGTAACCTCCTTCTCCCTGACTCACTCCGCCATATGGTGGGATTGCTGCTTCACCAGCCCCAGTTCCTACACCTGGTCGCACTGGATCACTTTCTCCTGGAATATCACTACCTCGAAAGAGACTATGAGAAAAACGGCGGTCAAGTCCATCCTGTGGCACAACGGGATTGGCAACAGCTGGTTGCTGAGGAGGTAAGTTAGGGGGGACCCCAAAATAAGGTGGTTGGGCATATGGTGGATTTGGTTCCTCATAGAAATCTTCATAGCCTCCTCCCCAAGGTGGCTGTGCGACATAACCACCACCTCCACCTACACCACCACCTCCACCTCCACCACCACCCCTAGAATAGCTATAAGTTTCTTCATAGCCTTGAGGGTAAAAATCAGGCTGCGCTACAAAAGGAGGCTGAGGTCTTGGTAAAAATGGAGGTCCGACTGAATTCTGGGAGAAGGTTTGTCGTATTCTACTCCCCCCTCCACCACCAGTCCCTGTGGAAGGTACAAAGCGACTCGAGGTGCTCGATGTTTCACCAAAGCGACCCGACGTGCTCGATGTTTCACTCCCACCTCGCCAATTATCTGGCACCTGTCCAAACCCAAATGGATGACGAGTGTTGCCCCTCACTGTCTGTGATCCAGTTCGAGGCAATGTGGGTGCCTGGCGGCGGAGATCAACACCGCTTCCGCGACTTCCATCCAGCAAAACTCGAGTTCCTCCAGCACTTTCCCCTGCCGGCTGGTACTCTTGGCCAGAATTTAGGAGCCGATAGCGCCTTCCACTCTCCTCCCATTGGATCATCTGGCCCCAGCCAGCTCCATCCTGCCCAAAAGACAAAGAAAGTCCTGACAAGCATAAACACAGTTGAGCTATAAGGGCCATGTCTTTGCCTCTTTATTACTAAAGTGTAGAATGTGGCAGCTGTAATGCCAGATTAAAAGGACAATTCCAGGTTAACAGGCAATGCCAGGTTAACAGGGCAATGTTAAGTTTAAAGGACAATGCAAGGTTAAAAAGGTATAACCAAATTTAAAAGTAAAATGCCTGGCTAAAAGGACAATGCCAAGGCAAAGAGATGATACCAGGTTAAAAGAGCAATACCAAGTTAATGGCTAAATGCCCAAACAATGCTAGGTTAAAGGGGAAATGCCAGGTTACAGGGACGATACCAGGGTAAATGGATAATGACAGGTTAAAAGAGCAATACCAAGTTAATAGCTAAATGCCCAATTATTAGGGGAATGCCAAAGTAAAGGGGCAATGCCAGGTTAAACGGACAATACCAGCTTTAAGAGACAATGCCAGGTTCAATGAACAGCTCAACCGGTTTATTAGTGCTGGGACGTCTTCAGCTTTTAGTGCAGTGCAGAACACACATGGTGGGTCCCGGATCAGTGTTGCAGATTCTTAGGTTGGGAAGGCTGTATGATGAAGGGCTCTCTTGTAAATCCTCAATGCAGATGTCAGCCAGCAGAATGCAGGTTTCCCTCTAGGAATGGATTGAGGTATTCTGCAGGATATAATGAGGCGAGGTGGTAGAGATCAGCAGAGGAAATGTCCCATCCTTTGTTCTGTCTGTATTCATCCCTGTCTGTAACTTTCTGTGCCCTGCTGCTCTCTCTTCCCTCTTATCTCTTCCACTCTCACTCCATCACTATTTCTCTCTATCCATTTCTTCCCCTGACTTCCTGTTTATCCCTCTCTCTCCCTCACTTTCCCCTCTCTCCACCCCCCTTTTCCTCCTCTCTGGATAATGTTCTGGTTCTCCCAGGTCTGTCCTGTGTCACCCTGCAGGCTGCCCCTCACTGCTTCCAGCAGAATAGTTTGCCTTTACTTCTCTCCAGCCTCATTCCCCCAGGACAGTGATCCAGCCCCCTGCAGAGGAGCCCTTAGTGACGCAGAGCTTTTCATTCAACACAAAATTCCCTTCGCAAAGGAGAGAGAAAAAAAACACAACTTGCTAATGATTTCCATGTTATATAAAGTACAAGCTAAGTGTAGACAGATGCGTTGTTTATGTGAAGCAGCCTGATTGATGGCAGGAGACAATGGAGTGCAGCAGGGTTTCCCAGACTGTTTTCAGCAGCTAGTAGTGTTATCATGTTCGCTGTACGCCTACAGAAAATACATCTGATGGGGGCTATATGTAAATTCATTAAAAACAATATTAAATGTCTGCTTTAAAAGTTCCCGTTCACATTTGTGGGGGTTCAGCCATCACAATAAAATGCATGACATAGGGGTCGGTTCGCATTTATGCATTGCGGGGATTCTTGCAAAGCCGCACGCGTTCCCGCAATACACAAAAAAAAGGCGCATCCTCTTTGCAGGCGTATGATGATACCATTAATTTTTATTGGAACCCCAATGCACCTTGTTAAGGCATGCGGAAAAGTATCATGCGTTTTCATGCGATGTAACATACCAAAAGGATTATGCACTTTTGTGCCATTTTCACATGTAGGGAAGCCCATTGAAGTGATCAGGCTGCCCTAAATGCGACATACGGAAATGTTCAAAATAATGCAAAACCAACCAACTCTTCACTGGTTCTCTTCCTACCTATCCAACCGCACCTTTAGCCTTACTTAAAATTCTACTTCCTCCTCTCCTCTACTTTTCTCTGTTGAGGTTCCCTAAGGTTCTGTTTTTGGATCTCTCCTATCCCCAATCTACAACTCCTCCCTGGGTCAGCTGATAGCCTCCCATGGCATCCAATACCATCTCTGGTACCCAATGGTACCCATAACCAAATGTATCTCTCTACCCCTCAGCTCTTTCCCTCTGTCTCCTCACGTATAACTGATTTACTAACAGACATATCAGTCTGGATGTTACACCACTTCCTCAGACTCAATCTATCCAAAACCAAGCTAATTTTTCCTTCCCCAGGTGTCCCTTTCAACGATTTCTTTGTCCCTTTCACCGATTTCTTTGCCCCTTTCACCGATTTCTCTGTCAAGATCGATGGCATAACTTTCAGGTCCATCCCCGCATGCCAAGGTTCTAGGTGTAATCCTGGACTCTGATCTATCCTTTAGGCCCCACGTTCAATCACTGTTCGAATCTTGCAGCCTCAACCTCTGTAACATCTCCAAAATACACCCCTTTCTAACCAATGACACCCCCAAGCTCCTAGTTCACTCCGTGAACATCTCTTGCCTTGACTACTGCAACTCCCTTCTTATTGGATTACCTTTACATAGGTTATCCCCCCTTCAGTCCATCATGAATGCTGCTGCCAAGCTCATTCACCTTACCAACCGATAGTCCTCTCTGTCAATCCTTCCATTGTCTTCCGCCCACCCAACAAATTAAATTCAAATTACTAACAACCACTTACAAAGCCATCCACAACTCTGCCCACAGCTACATCACTAGCCTAGTCTCAAAATACCAACCTAATCATCTCCTTTGTTCCTCCCAAGACCTCCTGCCCTCTAGCTCCCATTCACCTCCTCCAATGCTAGCCTCCAGGACTTTCCCAGAGACTCTTCCATCCTATGGAACTCCCTACTCCAATCTGTCCGAATATCTCCTGCTTTGTTTGCTTTTATACAATCCCTGAAAACCCTCTTCTTTAGAGAAGCCTATCCTGCCTACACCTAACAACTTTACTTTTATTTTTTCCATCAGCTCATACCCCACAGATATTATCTTTTGTATTATTTGACCCTCCCTCCTAGATTGTAAGCTCTAACGAGCAGGGCCCTCTGATTCCTCCTGAATTGAATTGTATTGTAACTGTACTGTCTGCCCTCATGTTGTAAAGCGCTGCGCAAACTGTTGGCGCTATATAAATCCTGTATATTAAATATAATAATAATAATGCAAAAACATGCACATAACGTCGCGCCTGCATAGGTGTGAACTGAGCCTTATTATCTTTACATGTGTTGTGGTCCACCACCAAAAAATGTTGCCTGTAGTATTTTTGACAGTCTTTCTGGATGGCACCCAAACGCACCAGGCAGCGGATGTGCAGCGCAGCACAGTGCGCAGCAATGTACTAACATATTTTACAGTGTGGTATGTTTTAAAAAATTGGTGCATACACAATTTTTGGCATTCATTCTCAATAGCACTCCCACTGACAGACGAGCACAACTATTGAGGCTGTTCCCAGTATCTATTTGCAGTAACATACAGGTTACCGCAATGTGCGCTGACACAATACCCATATTCCCTCCAATGTCTGTGAATTCACTTGAAAGCACTGGCTCCCGGCTTCTTCCAGGTGCTAGGTCTTTCTTTGGTTGTCTTGATTGGCCAGTGTGGGATGACATAATTACCATACATGGGCAATAAAATAAACATATTTACCAAGACAGCCTTCACTTCCAATTTAGGTGCATTAGTTCTATTTATTCTGAAAGGCACCCCAACGCTGCTGCCAATTGACATGCAGTCCACATCATAAAAAAATATTAATGCTGTTGATACTCACTCAGTTTCTATAAGATTTGTTTTCTGTATTCTGCAAAAAACCTGGTTGATCCTGTTTCTCTCTATCTCCCTCTTCTGTTCATGTCCCCAATTCAGCTAGGGATTTTGCAGCTGTGCTGGCAACTCTCAGTTTCTATGCTGAGCATTCCTTTTCTATCAGAACTGGGCAGCCCATGTGACTATAGAATCACACATGTGGGCGTATACACAGTGGTAAAGTTCAGCCCACTCCCTTCCTCCTCCTCCATGGCTACTAACCAGCTAAACACAATGGAGTGGGATATTATATGTAATTAAATTTTTTATTAAAATAACTACAGTACCATCATCCACATACAGAAATAGAGGGGATAATGTAAATTAAACAGTGTGTGTTTAGTATCCCCTTAAGGCTGCCATGCATGGCTCAAATTTCGATCATGGGTGTCCCTGGCAGCACCACCTGGCTCAATAAAAGCCAACTGTTCAAATTACTTTTTTCAAAGGAGCCAGATGTAAAATTGTCAGTGGAACAGCACCTGCTTTCTACCAAATGCAGGCACTGTTAGGGTATTCTGACAACCGCAGGTAGACGCTGTCAAAATACAATAGGCAGCAGGGAAAATTCATCCATGCACGCTATTAAGCATGTGTAGCACTGCCCCCACAGGGACTGCTGGATATCAACTCTACGGGCTCCCCTGGTTACCAGCACACGGTTTGAGTAAATACAGTTCCTACATTCTTCTTGGCTCTTCACTGCAATAAACAGTCCAGGGGTATTGTTTTTTTTTGTTGTTTATTTTGTAATTAGAATAGGAGAAGTGAATAGTGGGATACTCCGATTTAACTATTCATAATATCTGAGGACTTCTATCTTCACAACTCCGCTTGTAGATATGGAACAGCCAGGCTGTTAATTCATCCTGCCACTTTAGATGAATGGGGTTAAGTCTCTTGCTTTCTTTAGCCTCTCTCACAAAAGGACTTAGTGAACAGTATTTTATCTTCAGGATTAGGGATGAGCTTGGAGTTTGAGTCAAACACATGAACAAATAGGGGGGGCTTGGCGGGAAGTTCGCCCCCCCCGATAAGTGCCCCATAATGCACTGTGATGGTGCAGTGAATAAATCCTGATGGTGTGATGATTGGCCAAAGCATACACATGATCCATATGCTTTGGCCAATCACAGCCCAGTGTCTTGTCAGAGGCATGATTGGCCAAAGGCAGGCTGCCTTTAGCCAATCATGGCTCAGGGGCTAAGTCCACACCCCACACTATATAAGGCTGCTGCTTACACGGCAGCCGTGTATAGTGTATGACAATAGAGGTTAGGCAGGTAGTTAGTGGACAGTAGTTGAGTTAGTTTAGTGCAGTCAGTGTAGTGAACAGGCATACCCACTTTTATAATGTATAGATATGTTGTAGTCCTGGGTCCCCTCTCAGTGCTCCCCAAGTTTTTTGTCCCTGTTGCTTATAGTTCGTGAGCAGTGCCATGCCGAGCTGACCGAGATGTCCCATAGATGCCAATGTTAGACAGGGAATAGTGCCACGCCAATGAGCACTGAAAGCTGAAAATTGGTCTAGGCAGGAAGGGGGTGAAAGTGCCCTGTATTTAAGTGGTTAAGGGGAATTAAAAAAAAAAACGGCATGGGGTCCCCCCAAAATCTATACCAGGTCCTTCTGGTCTGGTACAGATTTTAAGAGGAACTCCATGCCAAAATTTAATAAGAAAACCGCGTGGGGTCCCCATCAGAATCCATACCAGACCCTTATCCGAGCATGCAGCCTGGCTGGACAGGATGGGGGGGGGGGATGTGCGAACGCGCCCCCCCTCCTGGACTATCATACCAGGCTGCTTGCCCTCAACATGGGGAGGGTGCTTTGGGGTGCACGAGAACTTTTAAGCACCCTGTTACCAAGTTTTGCACTTTTTGGATGTGAAGAAATAATTATGAACTGTTGATGCACTTTACATGGACATTTATTAATTAGTGCACTTTTATGAGTGATTTGTTTACATTTTGTTTCACAATTATATGAGTATATTGCACATTCTAAGCACTTTAAATACACTGCATGCACTTTATAATTTGGTTTATTTTGCACATGTGTGTTATTAATTATGCATAAGTAGTGATCTATCATTTGATATATATAGAGAACAATATAGATTTACCTGAATCCCCTCTAATAAGCAGACAGAGCTAAAAACTATACTCTCACTAGCACCTACCTAGGAGGGTGCTACACATGGATGGGGAAAATCTATGCATATATAGCCAGCTTTACCCTCACCTCCTGTTCCAATGATTACAGGAGCACCGTTAGCAATAAAAAGCTGAAAAAGTGTAATGTTAGCTACTATATAGAGTTCCTATTGCTGTCTGTGTTCCTGTTACAGATATTTATTCTCACTTCCAATTACTATTGATCCTGGAACATTAAGTGATGGTAGATTTCCCCAAAAGGTGGACAGCCACTAGTAAAAATTTAGCAGTTTCCCATTAAGTTAAAAAAAAAAAAAAATTGCCAGGAGTTCCATTTTAAGTCTAAGCCAACCACAGTCCTCTAGTCACATGTATTTTTTGATACCTTCTTGCATTATTATGTTTCTTTGCAACGCACGCAGCATTTTCTGTATACTGTGCAGCACTATACAATGTGCCTTCAATCTGTTCTGTTTTTTCATTACTTCAGCGTTACTTATATAATTTTGTAAACTATATAAATATGTAAATATGTTGTCGTTATGGACATTCTAATGTTCTCATGTCTGTAAAAAGTTTGATCTGCTAGGATTTGGTTGGCAAATCTACAGTGCTACAACAAAGGTCTTGATAAGCAGATCAAAAATGCATAATCCCTGCCTCCCAGAAGTTTCCTTTTCATATGTTTTTTTTTTTTTTTTAATGGCCAAATCACACTTGTGTTTTTAAAGCTACAGAGAGCTGTACACACATAAAGAAGGCTTTATGCTGGAGTGCAGCGATGTGAACTACCTCTTTATTGCCATGAAATAAGATTCCCGGCCTTTCCCTATGAGCTGAACATACTGTATGTTGCAGAATGAGAGGTGCATTAGTACTTTCAGTACAGTGTACAGAGTGAAGAGGTGTAATATCTTTATTATACAGAGTGTACAGATCACTGCAGGCTACTCCTGTTTCCCCTCTAGTGCTGGTCTCAGATCATCTGCATCACACTTCTGAGCCATAAAGAGGAGCATTGTGGGATTTGTAGTCCCCTGCGCGTCCATTACTGAGCTGCTAAACCCTTTGCAGACTACATCTCCCAACAAGCCACCCTCCAAATTGGGGAAATATGGGAGATGCTATAAAAGAAATCTCCCAGTAGGCCTGCGCTCTCTTCTTCCCGGGACCCACTGAATGAACACCAGTCTCCTTGCCAAGCTGCTGGAGTCTAGGCCTACCGCGGGTCAAAGAGGCACCCCTGTCCTGCCCAGGAAGACCCTGGCTGAGGATAGGGAGACCGCACATCGGCTGACAGCCCAGACTGCTGAATCCTCATCTGATTGATCCACCGCTTTCAGTTCCCTGCTGGATGATATACAGACCCTGCATCGCTTCCTGTGAAAGCGCAGGCTGTCTCCAGGATTTGGTGAGCGGGCTCATGCCCAGACTCTCCCTTGCTGTCAGTAACATACAACATATGGACACTGCATGCAGACATCATAACCTGGATTATAATGACAATGACCAGCCCATTGCTTAGTGTCTGTTATTGGTTTGTACATTTGAGTATTGTTATTATTCTTCACTGTCTGATAGCTATTTGTATATACCAGACTGCTGAGTGTTCAATTCAACCGATTTTGAGTGTTATCCCAGGGTTTGGCTGATTGACACTCCTAAACACCCTTCTTGCTGTTTGATTAATACAGAGAGATTGCTGAACTTTCACTGTCTGTGTTTCATTTAAATGGGTGAGTGGCGATTTTGAGGGCTGCTCTTGGGTGTTGTATGAATTACCTCAAAGCTGAGAAACCAAGAGCCCAAGTACTCCTCTGCATCCTGTCCCTTGGGTGCTGTATGAACTACTTCAAAACCAAAAAATCAAGACCCCAAGTACTCCCCAGCATCCTGCCACTCAGATACTGTTTGGTCTGCCTCAAAGTTAATAAAAGAGAAGTATGGGTTTGTTTTTTTGAGTATTATACTTACCTAGGTGGATGCAGCATAGGTCCAATGCTGCATCTGTCCCCTGGCGCCTCTGCACTGAGAATCGAGTGATCAAGCACGGCCGATCGCTTGGTTCTGACAGCTTCTCGAGCAAAGAGCTGCTGACTGTCTGTCAGAAGCTCTCTGCTATGCCCCCTCCTTACTCATTGGAGCGCTGGCCTGTGGAGGGATGGGGAGCGGCTGGCTCAGGCTCTCAGCAGCTCCTTGAGAGGCTGAGCCGGATGGCAGTCCAGGCACCTGGTGGATCCCGACTACCATTGTCGTGATGATGCTGTGCTTGGACTGACATCTGTGACATCAGCAGGGAGCAGACTTCAGCCCACTCTCTGCTGAAAATGGGTCACTGGAGTGCAGAACGAATTGCACTCTTGTGATCCATAGGAGATGTACAGCCAAACAAGCTTTAGCTGTACATCTCCTTTAAAGCAAGAGCTCAAATATCCCCCTGTATTCTGTCCCTGAGTACTATATGAACTACCTTAAAAACATGAAACTAAGGCCCCATGCACACGGGGCGTTAGAAAAAACGTACGTCAAAGTTAGTTCTGACGCCGGAAAAAGCAGCTGTAAAAACGTGCTTTCAGTAGCTTTTTCCATTGGCGTTATTGCACGTTTTGCCACGTTGCTTTTAGCAGCGTTTTTTTTTTCTTCCATTCAAAATCAATGGTTCCCTATGGGAGCCTATTGATTTGAATGGAGGTCGCACCGCAACACCGCAAGTCGGATCCAACTTGCGGGATGACTTGCGCTGTGAGAATCTTGAGGGGGAACTCCACGCCAAAATGGGAAAAAAACGGCGTGGGGGTCCCCCCCAGGGTTCCAAACCAGGCCCTTCGGGTCTGTTATGGAATTTGAGGGTAGCCCCATGCCGAAAAAACGGCGTGGGGCCCCCCCCAAAATTCATACCAGACCCTTATCCGAGCATGCAGCCCGGCAGGCCAGGAAAGGGGAGGGGACGAGCGAGCGGCCCCACCCCCCCTGGACCACACCAGGCCACATGCCCTCAACATGGGGGGGTGTTGGTGCTTTGGGGCAGGGGGAGCTCTGCACCCCCCACCTCAAAGCACCTTGCCCCCATGTTGATGAGGACAAGGGCCTCATCCCCACAACCCTGGCCGGTGGTTGTGGGGGTCTGCGGGCAGGGGGCTCATCGGAATCTGGAAGCCCTCTTTAACAAGGGGGCACCTCAGATCCCGGACCCCCTCCCTATGTGAATGGGTATGGGGTACACTGTACCCCTACCCATTCACCCCATAAAAGGCAGTGTATGGAAATAACGACAAGAGACGTTTTGGAAAGTTTATTAAAAATCTTCATCCGACTCTTCTCGTCTTCTCCTCTCCGGGGTCTTCTCCGGGGTCTTCTGCTCTTTTGCTGTCCGCCCTTCTTGTCTTCTCCTCTCCGGGGTCTTCTGCTATTTTGCTGTCCCCCTCTTCTTGTGTTCTTCTCTCCGGGGTCTTCTGCTGTCCCCTCTTCTGCTGTCCCCTCTTCTGCTGTCCTCTCTTCTTTTCTTTTCCTCTCCGGTCTTCTGCTCTTTTGCTGTCGGCTGTCTTCTTCCTCCGGTCCTCCTCCGACGACGTCTCCGCTGATTATGCCTATCTCCGGTCTCTTCAGCTTATTATATAGCCATTAGGGGCGTGGCCCCGATGACGTCATCTGGAGGCCCCGCCCCCTCATGTCACATATGACGTCATCTGTGACATGAGGGGGCGGGGCCTCCAGATGACGTCATCGGGGCCACGCCCCTAATGGCTATATAATAAGCTGAAGAGACCGGAGATAGGCATAATCAGCGGAGACGTCGTCGTCAAAGCCATGAAACCCAAGGGCACCAGTAATCCCCTGCATCCTGCCCCTTTGGATCAGTGCTATACCTGTAAATGTTGCTCTCCTTCTAGCTACCAAATTACAGCATTACTCCTTACTTACTCCTTACTTACCATAATTTTCTTTTCCCGGATCCTCCCCATGTCAGCCATGGGTCAGCTCCACCCTCTCTGACCCCTCCAGGACTACCTTAGTCCATAAAGGGCGGCTATGAGCCTGCCTGAGCCAGTGTTCAAAATATTCCACCTCGCTACTGAAATATAGGGAGGCAATCTCTGGCTGACATGGGGAGGATCCAGGAATTGGTAAAAAGACCTTCCAAACCCAGTGATAGGTTGAATTCTTTGTCCTCTTACAAGCTTGCAACAAGGTATCCAATGCTCATTCTGAAAGATCTAGACCCCCTCAAAGATCTCCTCTCAATCTCCACGCCATCAGTTTCAGCCTTCCGGGGTTCGGGTGACATATTCAGTTTTGCAGCAGGAGATCTCGGCAAATAGGTAGAGGAATTGGATGACATATCTTCATTCTCCATACTAGCAGAAACCATGGTCTTGTGGGCCAGAAGGTCAGAATCACTATTGCCGCCACTCTCTCTCTCGACGAATCTTCAACAAGACTTTGAGAATCAATGGATGCAGAGGGAACACATACACCAGGGGGAAACTCCATGGCTTGGAGAGAGCATCCTGACCCAAGGCTTGCGGGTGCCAGACTCAGGAGAAGAAGCGAGGAAGTTGATAATTTTTCTCCGAGGCCATGATGTCTATTGCTGGCATCCTCCAGGCTTTGAAGATCTTGCATAAGTATCTAGGATTGAGGCCCCACTCATTTTGATCTATGAAACTTTGACGTAAATGATCCACCAGAACATTCTCGGCCTCTGGCAGATAGGTTGCTGTAAGAGAGTCAACATTCCTCTCTGTCCAAAGGAAGATTCGTCAGGCCACTTGAAGGAGCGACAGACTCCTGATGCCTTGTCGAGTCACGTAAACCGCAGTGGTTCTGTTGTACTAAAGGACCTTGACGGCTCGACCCTGTAGCACAGGTTGGAACAATAGCAGAGTGCACTGAACAGCCTCCAACTCCAAGAGATTTGAACTGTAAAAAGTCTGAGCCCTCTATCGACCTTGAACATGCTTCCCTAAACAGTGAGCCCCCCAGCCTAGAAGACTGGCATCTGGTGTCACCTCTACAGGCTCTGGGGACACGAGCGGTTCTCCCCGGGAGAGATTGCGAGAGACCTTCCACCAAGCCAACAAACAGATTATCGAAACCGTCATGTAGATCTTCTGGATCAAAGAGTTGCGATCCCATTGGAGAAGGAAATTGCATTGAAACCTCTTTCTTTGACACCTGGCCCACGGGACCACTGGGATCGTACAGAATAGAAGGCCGAGATACTGCATACATTATTTTGACCTCAGAAAGGATTTGGACATCACCTCCTTCCTCTGGGTCTGAATCTCCTGAAGTTTCCTCTAGGGAAGAAAGGCACGACCCAGCACTGTATTGAATTGTGCCATGAGATATTCCAAAACTTGGGTCGGATGCATCTGACTCTTTTGAAGATTGATCAACCACCTGAAACAGGATAACATTTCGCAAGTCAGTGCCACGTGGTCTTGAAGGAGAGCTCTGAAAAGGCCCAGAAGTAGCATATCTTCCAGGTAATGGAATACTTGGATGCCTTTGACACTCGGTATCGCAATCGCAGCTTACAGCACCTTCTAAAATGTCAGGTGAGGCGTGCAGAGGCCGAACGGAAGACATTGAAACTGGAAATGCCCGTCTTCCCCTGCAAACCTGAGGAAGCGATGGTAAGCCACATCAATGGGAACATACAGATAGCCATCTGCCAGATCGACCGAAACCATCCTTTCTCCTTCTTTCACGACTGAAATAATAATTTCCAATGACTCCATCTTGATTGGCGGAACCATCATAAAGGAATTCAAAAATTTCAGGTCTAAGCCGGGTCTGAAACCTCCCAAAGCTTTTGTGACTAAGAGCATGGGAATAAACTCCTTGAAAGAGAGAAGAGAAGACCAAGCGCCAATCTAAGTGTAGCAATGCAAGTATTTTAATATCAATTAAAAGAGTGTTACTCACAAAAGTGCGTTAAAAGCAGGCATCTCAAAGCAAATAGAGCATCTGGTCAGTGTTTATCCAGGGTGTCCTTCCGATTCCCTTGCGGAGCTGGCGCTGTAGGGGATGAGCGGCGATCTCCTGTTGAGAGGCAGGGGACGTACTGATCCTCGGCGGTGGTATAGCAGCGTGGGTCTTTAGGTCGGAGGGCTATGCCATCACTTCCTGGAGACATAGTGTGAATCGAACGGCGACGCGTTGCGGAGCATGCGCTTCTTCTTCAGGCCGTGCAGGGGCCATTTTGGATGTGGGTTTTTATGCCAGCAGATTGGGGGACATGTTACAGAGGCTCAGCAGGGACAATTTGAAACAAAGCAAAGCGGCACAAGGAGTTGTGAAAAGCGAAGGAGAATAAACTCCTTGACCCCATTCTTGTCTTGGAACCAGAAAAATGGCCCTTGCTGCTAATAATTCCTTTATGTATACTAGCAAACATTGCGTCTTTTCTAGACAAGCCGGAAGCTGGGTTTCCACAAAAAGGCTGCTTAACCATTGCAAATGATTGTCAAGATCCATGCATCCTGTGCCTTGTCTGCCGAGATCTTTCCAAAATGAGCTAGCCTTGCTCCAACCTGAGGGGACTGGATGGAGACACCTTCAGAAGGCCTTGTCCGATCCCTTTGGGCCTGGTTGGGCTTGGACTTGGAAGATTTCAGGAAGGACGAATCAACTCTCTTCCATTGCCTGAAGAATGGTCTACCAGGTCTATAGAAATCATTACGGAATGCAAAAGAGAAGAATTACCACTTTCAAAACTAAGCCTCCAACTCTGCTACCCATACTTTGAGGGCTGCTGCCACAGAAGTGAGCGCAATAACCGGCCTGCATGCCGCTCCCGTCACAGTATACAATCTCTTTAAATCTGTGTCAATTCTGCGATCCATGGAGTCTTTAAAAGAAACCAAATCTTCCAGTGGAAACGTAATGCGGTGGGCCAACCGCTGCAATGAAGCATCCACCTTAGGAGTAGTGTCCCATAGTTCCGCATCTATAGAGCTGAAAGGATAAAGCTTCGAGATTCTATTGTGGAAATTTTGCTTTTTCTCCGATCTTGCTAATTCATCTTCAACAACTTCCTGGATTTCAAAAATAAGAGGGAAGGAAGGAATTGATTTCTTTAGATCAAGATAGTATTTGCCTTGCTTCCTTGGAGGCGAGGCCTCCTCGCGCCCTTTTATCGCATCTTTCACTGCCTTCAACAAGGTGGGAACCAGAGAAATATCGAATGCATGAGATTTCGGCTAAACCTCAGATTCAGAAGAATAAGACTCCCTCTCTAAATAAGAGCTGAAACGTACTGACGCTAATGGTTCCGAATCACCTGATGCTGAGGACAGTGTGGGGTAAGCTGGTTTCCTTTGAAATGTTCCTCAACCCTTCCTTGACAGCTGCCTTAATGTAAGACTTCACCTGCCGAACATACGCCGCATTGTCTCACACAGCTTCCTTGAAGCAAGAGGCACATACCAGCTTCCCTGACAGTGGGCTGAGCAAGACCAACAGGCTTTCTCTTCCGGGTGATTTGGCGAAGATCCTTTAGAAGACAAAGAGGATCTTCTTCTGTGCTTACACCGAGATTTATGCTTCTTGGAGGTCTTTCGATGCCGTAACCTCTCTTTGCTCGGATCCAAGTGACTACAGTGAGGTAAAGGTGAGGGCGGTCTGGGCCATTTGAATGGACAATCCTCCTGTTCCTGGCAACTTTGCGACTGAGCACCCTGCACTTTAATCACCCAAATATATTTTGAAGGACTTATGGACATTATGCACTTTATGTAGCACTACTGCACTTTGTATATCTACTTCATTCATTCACTTATTTATGTTTAAAGTCACACTGATTAATATTATCATTTATTTCTTCCACGACCTATTTGAATATTCATTTTGTTGGTTTATCACTGAACTTTTTCAGATTTCTGCATTAATTTATACCCTATATTGACACCGATTATTTTATTCATTTTATTGATGGCTGATCACTGAATATTGTCACTGATTTTATGCACAATTTATCAATTTGACATTTATTGTTTATTAATTTCATTTTATTCACTATTTTTACATCGATTACAAATAGAACCTCATTCTGATCTATTTTCCTCTATCATTACCTGCAATACCTCTGTGCTTTCGGATTTTTCTGGAGATTCTAATTATTGTGATTGGAAGGTTCTAGATTTATACCATCTCCTACTGTGACTTAATTTTTTATGGAATATTGATTTTACATTCGCCCACTTTTTATGCATTTTACGGTTTTTAGAATCATCTAGTTTATTTCTGGTATTGATACAGCCAGAGTGGTTCATCTTAAGAGTGGAGCGCTGATTTTTTGCTTTTCAATAATACTGGGATATGTGGTGACACTACCAAATCGGCTGCTTTCTCTGTGGTGTTCCACGATTGTTTTCAATTGTTTATTTATTTTCTTCGAGATCTAGGGTGTCGTTTACCTTGTTTTAGCGCACAAGTTTGTTATACTGATATAAAAAATAGCCACAAATCATCTCTTTTATGCTTCTTTGTAAAAAAAGGCATCCAGGGCGAGGACGAAAAGAGAACACTGGCTCAGGCAGACAGCCGCCCTTTATGGGCTAAGAAAAAGGTGGTCCTGGAGGGGGTTAGAGAGGGCAGAGCTGACCCATCGTAAGCTGACAAGGGAAGGTCCAGGAAAAAATTATTGCAGTCATCAGAAGTGTATTAAATTGCTTGCAAAATGCACGAGAACACAATGATACATAAAAATGTGCAAAAAAAGACACAAGTCCATCTAGTTCAACCAGTAGAAGTGAAAAATAAAATCATACAATCTTATATATTCAATCCTATACCCACAGTTGATCCAGAGGAAATCACTACATGACGTCATTACGTAGGCCAGAGTCCGCTCTCACAGCCAGGAGAAGCAGCCGGCGTTGACCGACGAGATTGTAAATTGCCTGTATACTAGTGTCGAGCATTGTTTATGTTGCATAAAATATTTGTACAGTGTTATGCTATAAAGGTTTCCTCTTCTCTTTTCCATTGATAATGTTTGTGAGCTGAGTAATACCATAGCAAACCAAATCTCACTGCTGTATGCCACCAGGAGATCAGAGGAGAATAATTGATTACTCCAAATAGAGATTGAGCTAGGGAGCTTTTTGCTGGTCAATCAGAACACTAGTAAATATCTCTGGTGAGGTGAATCATGAGCTTGGTGGCAGTGAACACCTGTGGTTGGGGTGGAGAATTTTAAAATTCTTGTGATTCAAAGGGGAAGTACTTCTTCGATATTCTGAACACTGGACACTTTACAATATACGTAAAACTGAACACTTGTTACATTGTTGACTTTAATGTTATATGATACATATTGCACTTTATGTTGCTTGGTAAGAACACAGGACACTTTATGATGAGTTTTTATTATTGATTTTCAGATTTTTATTTTTCTAAATATTTATTTGCAATATTTTGTTTTGATTGCACTTTATACAGCATGGGTAGCTTTATGATGACACATTTGTTTGTGATTGTGGGTGTTGTAGCTACAGACAAAAACAATGAATTTGGAGGCACACTGCAGTATTGCCCCAAAGTGACCCTGTTGCAATACAAAAGTAACTCAAGGAAGGCAAGCAACCCTGTAATAAAAATAGTAATTAGTTACCTTACCTTTTGCCACCGGCAAACTTTGCTCTGAGCTTGGGGAACTGTCCCCATTAATCCACTGGTAAATCAACACTTCCTGGTGTGTCAATCTCCTGGCTCCCCACGGCTCTCCCTGGTTTCTCCTGCTGATTTCCATGTTATTGCAGGAAAGAGTAAAAACATTAATGTCAGCCGAAGGAACTAATTAGAGCTCCCGAGGACCAAGAAGATCAACATTTCTAGATAGAGCAGTTCACGTGCTGGTTTTGAGGGGTAATTGCTCAGGATAGGAACAGGGTTCAGCAGTGAGGCAGTGGTAAAGGTACATCTTACTTAAGTCACTTCAGTAGCGCAACAGGGTCAGTAAAAAGTAGCGTTATTGAAGAACCAACATAAAATCACTGCAGTCACACATAATGTCCTTTTTCTACCTTTGAACAATATGAAGAAAAAAAATAATCAATGTATAGCACTGAGCACAACAGATTTCTAGAGATTATAAAACAGCTACTGTATATGGGGTACTTCAGACAAAAGCTAGGCCAGCCCAAAATATACCATGGAAGTGGCAGAATCCAGTGAAAGGATAACACTAAAATGTATGTACAAGTTACATGGGGACTCGGCTTGACTCTTGTCCCTAACAGGATGAATATCATCAAAGAATGGTAACACAAGGTTAAAACATACTTATACCCTATAGGACTCCTAAGTATATTATAACCATACGTCTATTAAAAAATCACCTCCAGTGTGTCCAAAGTTTTTATCAGCCAACCAGGGTGATACATCTAGTTTTGCCTTCCAGGGTATGGAGAGGGTCACAAGAAAAAGGCAACTTACATAAAGTGTTCTTGAAATGGGAGGCATTTGGGATAAATACCCTAAATAAATAAATAAAAGTATTTTCCATGTTTCTTGGTTGGTAGTAATATATGTGCCCTCTGGTTATTTTGGTTATTTTGAAATGGATTTGGACTTTTTTAGAGGTATTGTGCTTATTGAATTGCAATTATGTTACTTTGGAGAGATTGTCCCAAGATTGTGACATTCTTATGATACAATAATGAAGAGAAACTCCATAGCTGGAGGCAGGACAGAGCAAGGATCTCCAATCTTTTGGCTGAAGCCTCCTAAACATATGAAAACCAGGGTGTGATTCAACTACCAATGTCTTTCCGTAACCAAAATATCAGTCTATAGTTGCCCAAACTTTTTTGTTCGATACATTTTACATTTACAGATTGTTTTTCCTTAAGTAATCTTTGTTTCGAAAAAGTAAAATAATAAACATTTACAACATATTGTTAGTCATCATTCAGCTCATGAAGAACTTGACTTCGTAGAAAATTACAAAATAGGTTGTTAGTTGACCTAACTATCAACCCCCCCCCCCCCTCCCCCCTATTCCCTTTGTGGTCATATCAATTTGATTTGATGAGTTAAGTCATAATTTACT
This sequence comes from Pelophylax lessonae, assembly GCF_965119305.1. Taxonomy (NCBI): domain Eukaryota; kingdom Metazoa; phylum Chordata; class Amphibia; order Anura; family Ranidae; genus Pelophylax; species Pelophylax lessonae. The sequence continues at coordinate 131,626,244 of NC_138771.1, forward strand.
AGTACATTATGACAGACATACCTGCAAAGTGGATCCCTCCCACGCAGAGCTGTCACAGATCCCCAGCGCTGCCATCTTCACCCCGGCTTCCCTCTGGGTTCGCAGGCTCCAACTGTATGAATGGCCAAAGTCGTGGTGAAGTGAGCATGCGCATGGGAGCCCGTTTAGGAGATATTCACTGCACCTACAGGAAAGCCTTATTATAGGCTTTCCCATAGGTACAAGTTCAAAAATGGAGTTTACCTCCACTTTAATAGGTTAATTCTTCGCTTTTTGTTTGTTGTGCTTTAATTTTTCGCTTTTTTAAAAGCACTGACAGATTGTATCATTTTTTATCTTTTGTAGCCTCTTGAGAAAAGATCAGTGCACTTGTGTTCCCAGCTCTATGCACTTGGAGTGGCTATTATAAGGGGATCTCATTCTCTGTTTGGATTTGATATAATAGTCACATAAGAGATATTGTCCCTGCAGAATTGAGGCTGTTCATGCTGCAAACAGAAGAGAGACCCAATGGCTATAGGCAAAAACTGGGAACTTTGAAAAGAAGATTTCTCCAGGGAAATTCTTAAAAAAATCAGCGAACATTTTAACTGACAAACAGTTAGCGATATTGTTGTTTAACTAACCCTTTGAATGACTTTATTGCATAGGGGAGGATTGTAGCTGTCTGCACATTATTAAAGGGAGGCAATATTGGTGAAAGTAAAGTGTAGGGCTAGAACCCTAGGTAGCAAAGGGTTAGAACCTCTGTCAGTTGTATATTTATTTAAGTACCAAATGTTGTGTTTTTTTTTAGTAAACAGCTTAAAATAGGAGAAATGTAGAAAATAGGATTTTTTACCTACCTGTAAAAACGAAACAAATGGAAGACCATGTAGCAGCCTTACAAATATGGGAAACAGATGCCTCATGCTGAAAAGCCCATGACAGATCTAGCAGAGTGTGCCCCAAGTGGAAAGGGTTGAACCCTATAGGCTTAAATGGTGTCTTGTCTACTTCATCTCGCAAAAGTGGCGCAAGAGGCTAAATGTCCACTTATAGCCTCTCAGAAATGGCAGAAGTGAATCTGATTGTCTAAAGGAAGCTGATCAGGAGACAGTTTCCTAGGATAACCAAGTCCCCTAGACTAGAGGCCCCTAGAACTCCTCTCCTGCCTGACAGGCTGGCATCTATTGTAATTGCCTTCCAAGCCAATGGGAGACAGAATTTTCCTGATTCCAGTGCCAAACTTGTCCCCCACCATGTCAGAGCAAGCCTCGTCCTGCGGGTCTGAAATATGGAACAATCCAGTGACTGCACCCTCTTGCTACGCTCCACAATAAACATGGGCATATGGATCTGCCTCAAAGAAGGACACCATTAGACTCAAGACCTAAATGGAAAGTGGAGGGTCGGATGGTTCCTGAATTATAGAGTATAAATTGGGAAGTAGAGAGACTTATATCTGTCCAGGGGATGAAAAACCTTGGATAGGGCCATGTCTAAGGCCAGGCACAGGTACTCCATATGATGAGAGATGTATGTGCTTATTTCTGAAGATTTAGAATCCACTCAAATCTTTGCAAAGTCCATTGGAGGTTTGCTGACAGGGTCTGAGACAACATTGTCTTCCAAGGAGGTTGCCCTGATAACCCACTATGGGGATTCTCAGAGAACGAAGCAGATCAAGAACAGGGGTCAGCACCTTGGTGAAAACCCGAGGTGTAGAGGAAAGGCCAATGGGAGGACCAAAATGGTATTGTTGCACATCCCCAGCAAAATCTGCCATTGATCACAACAGGATGCAGGCAGAGATCAAAATTCCAGCCTGTAGTCTCTGAATACCATGTCCTGGACCCAGAACAGAACATGTTCCTGAAATAAGTGCCAAATGTTGAGCCAAAAGGCATTCCCTATTTAAATGCAAAAACAGAACCCATGTAGATTTTAGGTAGATATCCCTATCACGTAACGCAAGCATGACCTTAATTTGCAATACCAAATGAGCTGAAAAATTGGTTAGGAACATGCATGGGCCATGTCAATAAAGCCAAACCAGGTACCCTTAAGCATATAAGTTACACAGACTGCATGTTTCCCTGTACCAACTCATCCAGAGGATAGGGTAAACTCCTCAATATCCTTAGATGAGCAAACAGATGCTGTGGAAGTGATGGAGTTCAGTTGTGATCCCTGCAACTAAAATCAGTTTAGATTAGTGAAACCTTGCTATAATGGTTTCCTTACATACTCATGTACTTACGTAGAGCAGGAGAGGTTAATGGTCGATAGTGACTAGGTCACCTTAGTCCACCATATAAATAGCATGCAAGTGAGACCGTATCAACAAGTGTTAAACGCTGTCTGATTGCAGAGCAGGAGGGATAAATGGCAACCCAGGTCCAGGAAAGTGGACCAACAGCCATGAAAAATGACACAATACCCACAACAGTTACTCATGCACCAACTGCCAGGCAGGAGGGATTAATGGCTGTTTGTAAGTAGGACACCCTAGGTGCCATACAAACAGTATGGAAGTGAGACAGCACCCATAAGGGTTACTCAGGGCCCATCCACTAAGCAGAGGGGGGATAAAGGCTGTTTGGGTATAGATCACCATAGTGTGCCATACAACAGTATGCAAGTGAGCTAACACCAGCAAGGGTTACTCACTGACTGTCTGCAGAATAGGTGAGGTTAATGGTCAATTTTGACTAAGTCACTTTAGGCCGCCATACAACAGTATGCAAGTGAGTCAGTGGAGTCTGTGTAAGGTCCCCAAAGGCTCAACCAAGAAGACACACTGGTCTGGAAAGCTGCAAAGGGGAAGTCTTGGTGGCTCTGTAGCAGCTAGGAATATTGCTTAAAGAGTCTTGAAGAAAAATGAGCATAGAGAATGCTTCCACTCACCTATGAAAATTATCAAAAACCTGTAACTTGCTGGAACTGGGAGGGGTTATTCTAGGGTTGTCCTTACAGCTTTCTTTGCCAGTGCCCAATCACCTAAAGGGAGCTGTATAACCCATGGCCTAAGACTAAGACCATGTGTCATGTAATGTACCCATAGGAAAAAAAAATGGTTCCTGAAAAATGTATATATCAAAATTCCATCTAACTTACCCCCCCCCCCCCCCAAAAAAAAGAAAAAAAAAGAAATCAATCTTAGATTATTTTTAAACAAAGGTAACTAGATTCTAATAGAACAGTAATCAACCTTATTAAGAAGTAAGGCCCCTTTCACATGGGATTTCCGATCAGGTCTGCCTGTCAGTTTTTCAGGCGGACTTGATCGGATGCTCCATGCACCCCTATGGAGCAGTGGGTGTCAGCGGTGACATGTCCGCTGACACCTGCTGCTTACAGATCTATCCTGTCAGTGAAATCCAGACGGATGGAAACCCTATTTTCCATCCGTCTGGAGGATCGGATTCAATGAAAACGGACAAGTGGTCCGTTATCATCAGATCTCCCATAGAGGAGAGCAGGGATCTGACAGGTTCATCTCTGCACAGAGAGCGGAGATGGACCTGTCATCTGCCTGCTCAATAGGGATTGATCCCAGCTGAGTAAAACGGAGTCTGCCGGGCGGAATGCCCATGTGAAAGGACCCTAAGAAAAACAGTTATGAAACTTTGGAAGGAAGGACACACAAAATATATAGAACCCCCCAAGAATGCAATACGTCTTTTTATGCATCTGTACTATTTAGATGCTTAAATTATTGTTTTGTAAACAGTTGTTTACTATTTATTGTAGTGGTCCCAAAACTGCGGCCTTTGCTTTCCTTTAATCATCCTTTCGACATAAATCCTACCACGGACACCATCAATGCTGCACTATTTCTCCCATTGTCACCAACGATGGGGAACTATTTCTGTCACTGATGCCAATGATGGAGGCATTATACCCTCCCTCACACCAACCATGGAGTATTTTTCCTTCTACTTACACCAATGATAATGAGGCTTTATCCTTCCCAATTACACCAATGACAGGGCACTATTCCCCTCGTTGACACCACCAATGGGGCACCATCTCTCCTTCTATTACCAACACTGCGGTACTATTCCTCCTACTGACACCAACAATGAGGCACTATTTCTTCAAGCGACACTAACAATTGCTCACTATTCTTTTAACTATTATCAATGATAGGGTACATTTCCTTCCACTGGAGCACTGTTCAGCCTTCCACTAACAGTAGACAGACCATTTTTAGTCACTGCTCACCAACCCTGTGGCATTTTTTGACTCCCGAGCCTGAGGAATTGTTTACTCCCACTGACTACTGACTATTTTTTACTTCTGACTATTTATGCAAACTGTTGTAATTCCTACACCTTTCACCTGATTTGGATGTAAATACCCTTAAATTAAAGCTGAAAGTCTGCAGTTAAAGCACATCTTGTTTGTTTAATTTCAAATCCATTGTGGTGGTGTAAAGAGCCAAAAAGATTAGAATTGTGTTGATGTCCCAATATTTATGTACCTGACTGTAAATACCAAATTCAGTATTTGTTAGATTTAGCATCCTTAACAACTGATGACTCATCAGCTGTCAGCAGGCTTCTCCACTTACAGCTGACTGTAAAAAAAAAGTCGACAATTAAAAAGTATGAAAAAAAAAACAGCATGGGTTACACCCCCCCCCCCCCCAAGTCCATCCATCCATTTTAAATTAAAAAAAAAAAAAAAAAAGTGTGTTTCCCCCCAAAATCCACACCAGACCCTTATCTGGGTATGCAGCCCGGCAAATTAGGAAAGGAGGAAGAGCGAGCGGCCCGATCCATGCAACAGTCTGTGACGTCAGATGAGGATGGGGCCACCAGGTGATGTAGCCAGGTGGCTACGCCCCTTACCTATATAAGAAATGTCAGACGGCGGAGCCTACAGTAGGCAGCCAGCCTTCACCGACGGCAGGTGCATCTTTGTTATTTTCTTCTTTTTTGGGTCCGGCAGGCAGCAGGGGATGTGATTGATGTGGATTTACATAGCGGGCCTTTTTTTTTTTTTTTTCAATAAAAAAAATAAATAAATGCATCAATGCATTAGGATAAGAGCCTTCTAACTGTACAAACACTTTAAGCTTTGACAAAAAAAGAATCTGGAAGCTGATTGGTTTCTATGCAGAGCTGCATTCTCCAGTTTTAGTAAATCAACCCCCATGGTTAGCTTTAGGGTCTGGATATCATGGTGGCTCAGGGCTGAGATATACTTTCCCCAACATACGGGGGAAGTGTGAGTTAGATCTGGCTACCATGGGACGTAGAGGGGCCTGATACGAAGTCATGTAAACTACCATGGAAACGACCTTCATTGGCTGGGGAATGCCATGGCTCCCTGTTCTTTTTTGCTGGGATACATGCAGGAACAGGAAAAAAAGACAATGTGAAATGCTGGCAGCTGCCTCTGGAAAAGAAGGAATGTATGTACTGCTGTTACAGAAAGTAAATCATCTAGAAAAGCTATATGGACTCTTTTCCTATTCTGGAAAGCCAAGGTACGCAGTCACACGGCGGTAAAAGTTCTTGGCTCAGACAATGAACAGTCCAGGGATTTGGTTTTTGTAGTGGGATACCCCAACTTGAACTATGCACAATTTCCTGAGGACAACTGACTGTAGAATGCGGTAGGCCGCTGCTTCACCCCGCCACTGAAGTGAAGATAGAAAATATGTACTCTCGCTTAGATTACACTTCAGGGTCTAACTTGGCACCCCCTTTCTCACTGACTGTGTGCACTGACCTTCTGTCCGCTGACACCCTCCTGGAGTGGTCCTCGTCCTGGGCAGAACCCTGGCAAGCTTCCCGGTACTCACGGACACTGTTTTTACCTGGGTTGCTCTTTCTCCAAATCCCTTGTCAGCTTCCACTGGACCTCCTGGCTCAGCACCACACTTCTGGTCCACAAGGCCGACCGCCTGTGACCACCTTCCTCAGCAGCAGGAGGAGATACAGCCGTCACCCTGCTCCTAGGACCTGGCTTCCCGCCCAAAGACACCCTGTCACATGTGCCCGTGGCTTTTATAACATATCCCAGGATGCACCACTGTTGTGCCTAACCACTGGGATACTCATAAAAGCCTGTGTGTCACTGACTGGGTTTTCTCCACTGTCCAACTGGCTCCCCTATTGGATACAGTGGGGACACTCCCTCAGACCAGATAAATCACACATGGACACATGCAACAGGTCTAACTACTAATCAGGCTCCCCTGTGAAGTAGGCAGAGCAAGCTATACTTTTCCCAGCACCTACCTAGGATAAATATATATAAAAAAACAAGTGGGAAGAGGTCCAAATGTCCGAGCCGGGGTGCATGCAGGTAGTGCAGGCCGGGGAGCAGCCACCTGGTGCATCAAAAGCTGCAGTGGCAGAAGCAAAGTCTGCTCCCATACAGGCAGGGGGGAGAAGATGGTCAGTGGTGAACGGGGCTGCAAGTGTGAGCAGCGAGGAAGAGGCCGGGGTCATCGATGTGGGGTCTCCTAGCTTCCAGAATCGGTTCGGATCCTTGTAGGAGGGATTGGATGTTTGGAAGTCTGAGGAAGAAACTGAATGGGCCTGGGGGTTTGGGAATCAGACTAGTCAAGCCAGTCTTGGCCAACCTGAAACTGATGGAGGTTAGGGATTCCATGGTGCGAGGACAGTGCGCCAGGAATCTGGGGTTCTGTGAGGCCTGCGTTAATAGGCTCCCAGATCTATCCCCACCTACCAACTATGCCCGGGCTTGGGAATGCAAAGGTAGATACAGAGAAAGGTGGCCTTAGGGTATGGGTATGTCTATCCCTATGCTCCACGGGAGGTCATGCTGGAGATAGAGGCCATGAGAGAGTCATGGTGTGATGAGGCTATATGGGACTTCCTCTTTATTCCTAAACCATACCGCAATCAGTCCAGGCTGGACTTGTGGAAGACTTTTCTGTCTGTGAAAACCCAATGGAACCATGGACGGGCTATCTATGTGGATCGGGTAGAGGTCCGCCGCCCAAATGGATCTGGCCAGGCCTGGTCTATCTGAATCCAGGAGAAAAGGGGGAAAACTGTGCGGATCCCCCATCCAGGTTTCTATTGTTGACGAGACTGTGCAGAGTTCGAATTAAGGCTGGCTAGCCTATGTTGCTAATTAGAGAAGAAAAAATACAGCAAAGGAACATTCAAGTTCACTTATTGTTGGGGCATGTGCCCTCTTCCCATTACCCCTTCCCCTTCTATCCTTGCAGAAAGGGGTTCAGAAAAGCACAAGGTACCACTGGCTAGTGGACTTGTACCGGTGGGCCGACCCTCCCCAGAGAAATTATGGACTGCTAATTGCTGTTCTGGAGATCCTTTGGGCCATCGGGCCAGGATCGCCAATGGACCTACAACGGAACTTCGTGGGTGAACGCCTGAAAAAAATGGGCGGCATCTTAAGAATTTTTGGTGGGGGGGGGGGGGGGTGCATTGACGCTAAGGGGCCCTGAAGAAGTTGCTGCAAGCTCCTACAGGACTGGTGGTTGTCCAGGCTCCGGCAACAAGGTCCTTGTGGGAGGAAGAACTGGGCACTGAATGCTGTAATGGAGAGGACATTACATGCACCATTTTTTAAACTGGTACATAGGTAGTCAGTGACAGGGTTCGGAATCGCCTTTGAGGAGCAGTATCGAATGACGTGTCAAGACTGACAAGCTTTTGGCTAGGGATGCAGGATGAGAAGGCTGCCCCCAGGATTGAGCTAGACAAGTGACTGTCTTGAATGTATATACTGTATGTGCAGAAGTGCCTAATCATTTCCTTTCCTTTGCAGGATGCCTATTGTTACTGCAGTTAGTTAGTCAGGATGTGTGGTTAACCACCGGAGTGCAGTTTGCTTGGGGGGGGGGGTGCATTGCATCAAATGCACCCCAAAGATTGTAATATATTGTACAAACAGAGTGCCTATATTTTTTTATATACATAATTTATTATGTACATTCGTTTTTTCCTTTTCCCCCCTTTTCCAGGTTTGTGGAATACTCCGTAAAAAATTTGTAGGATTTTTGTAGGGGGCAGCTGCCCCAGAGCCAATGGGGACATGGGTCAATTTTGGTGGGGGGTGGATGTAGCACCCTCCTAGGTAGGTTCTAGCAAAAGTATAGTTTGCTCTGCCTGCTTCACAGGGGAGCCTGATCAGTAGTTAGGCCTGTTGCATGTGTCCATGTGTGATTCATCTGGTCTGAGGTAGTGTCCCCACTGTATCCAATAGGGGAGCCTGTTGGACAGTGGAGGAAACCCAGTCAGTGACACACAGGCTTTTATGACTATACCAGTGGGTAGGCACAACAGTGGTGCATCCTGGGATATGTTATAAAAGCCACGGGCACATGTGACAGGATGTCTTTGGGTGGGAAATGAGGTCCCAAGAGAAGGGTGACGGCTGTCTCTCCTCCTGCTGTTGAGGAATGGTGGTCACAGGCGGTCGGCCTTGTGGACAAGAAGTGTGGTGCTTAGTCAGGAGGTCCAGTGGATGCTGACAAGGGATTTGGAGGCAGAGTGACCCAGGGGAAAACAGTGTCCGTGACTGAGTACCGGAAAGCTTGCCAGGAGTCTGCCCTGGACGGGGACCATTCCTGGAGGGTGTCAGTGGACAGAAGGTCAGCGTACACAGTCAGTGAGAAAGGGGGTGCCAAGTTAGACCCTGAAGAGTAATCTAAGCGAGAGTACATATTTTCTATCTTCACTTCAGTGGCGGGGTGAAGCAACGGTCTTGCCGCATTCTACAGTTAGTTGTCCTCATGAAATTGTGCATAGTTCAAGTTGGAGTATCCCACTCATTCCCTTCTAATGTTTTAAGTAGGTTGCAGGTATTTCTTCTTGTAAGTGAGGCCTACGAAGGACCTTGAGGCTCCAGTTCTACTGTATTTAGATTGTATTATTCACGTTGTTATGTTTTATGTTATTTATTACATTGGTTAAAAGGCTGCTTTGGCCATAAACTCCAGTTGGTTGTCAGCATTCTTATTATAATGGTAGTCTACTTATTCACATTACTTTTCATTAGTTGAATTATAGCAGTCAGGGCCGGTGCTTCCACTAGGCAAACTAGGCAGCCGCCTAGGGCGCATTGCCACCTAGGGGCGCAGCCAGGAGTCGGCACTCTCTCTCCATCATAAATGATTATTGGGAGCTGAGGGGAGAGGTACGGTAGGGTAGGAAGAAGGGACAGAGAAAGATTCCAGGTGTCTTGGGCAGTGGCGCAACTATCAGGCCCTGGCTTTCCACCACTGTTGGAGGGGCCCCAAGAGGCAGGAATGGAGCCCACCAGAGTTCTGCCTGCATGATGATCCTCTTCAGCTGGAGCTGAACGGCCTTAACCCCAGGCAGGAAGTGACTCTCTGCACTGAGCTGGTAGGCAGCCGTTCATTTCCCTGGGTTGGTATTAAGCAGGGAGCAGAGGAGAGCTGAACCTGAGCCGGAGCTGAGGGCGGAACCTTTACTGGGGCAGAAGCAACGAGGCACCGGAATGGTCTGAGGAGGTTGGTGATGAGGACATGCGGAGCTCTCTGACTGCTGCTTTTCCCTCCACCAGGAGCTGGTTCGAGCTGTGGTGAGCACTGTGGTCCAGGAGAGGAGCGTCCTGGGAGAAGGAATCAGCAGGATCACTGTGAAGGAGGGCAGAGAGGGGGCCACTCTCTTCATACCGCCCAGTTAGTGTCCCCAGAACAGGGGATCTGGGTCCCTGGGTGTTACATGGAGCATCCCTGGTATGAAAGGGAATCGGGGTCACGAGGTGTGCCATGGGGAATCAGAGTCACCAGGTGTGACATGGAGGATAGGGGTTACCGGGTGTAACAGGAGTTTGGGGTCACCAGGTGTGCCATGAGGAATTGGGGTCCCTGGGTGTGCCATGGGGGATTGGGGTCCCCAAGTTTGACACGGAGGAACATCAGGGTCCCAAGGTGTGACATGGAGGAACATCAGGGTCCCCAACTGTGAAATGGAAAAACATCAGGGTCTGACATAGAGGAACATTGGGGTCACTGAGTATGACAGCATGACATGGAGGAACACGGGGGTCCCTGGGTGTGACATGGAGGAACATCAGGGTCAGTCGGTCTGACAGCATGACATGGAGGAATAGTGGGGTCCAAGGGTGTGACATGGGAAAACATCAAAGTCCCTGGGTGGGACACGGAGGGACATTAGGGTCCCCGAGTGTGACATGGAGGAATATGGGGGGGTCACTGGGTATGAAAGCATAACATGGAGGAACCATCGGATCAGGGTCACTGGGTATGACATAGAGGAGTTTTTAACCCCTTCCCATTTTTCTTTTGGGGGGGCGCAAGTAGCTGGTCTTGCCTAGGGCATAAAATAGTCTAGCACCGGCCCTGATAGCAGTGCATATTATTTATGTACATTTTTCTTTCCTTTCTTACCTCATTCCTTCCTGCGTTATCACTGTTTTTATTTTAGCAGATGTCATCCGCGCTTGCGCAGTTAACCCTGATTTTCCGGCAAGCCTCTATTGTCGGAAAAATGCAGGGTCTATGCCGGGGCTGCGTCATCTCCTTTGTTTGATGTCAGCCCCGTGCTCACGCAAGAAGGGAGATAGTGGATTGTCTCCTGTTGGCTGTCCAACAGTTTACTTGGTAACCGAGAACCAAAACAAGGCTTGTTTACGGCGGCTACTGCACATGTGCGGGATTTTGGCAAGGAAAGCCGAATGCAGGCGGAAATAGTGCCCACAAATTACAAGAATACCACAGTATGAATGGCGACGCTAAAGATGAAGAAAAAGACACTGCATAAAGGAACAAATACATGAAGTAATCTACATTTATATGAAGTAATTTATAAGATAATATTTACAAACTTATAATTGAAATTTAGAGAAAGAAGGGCTGAGGATACTACAGCTTTAAAGGCTTAGAAGGAGTGGTATTGGTCAAAGTAGAAGGTTACAAGACATCTTTAGTACCCTAGTCATGTTTATTAGGCAGCTTTTTGGATCAATTTTATGTCTACTTGTAATGAGCAAATCCTTGGTGAATTTGATGTATTGTTGATCTCAAAAGTACTGTAGGTGCAGTTTTGTTTTAAAATGATTTTAAATACAATAAAAAAAATATACTCATGGCTGCTCTAGATTAATGTCAGTGCCCTTTTATTAGCCACATTTTTGTTCTAAGCTCTCCAAACAATATTTCTTTATTGCGCGCAAAATGACCTTAATTAGTGGAACTGACCCATGGGGGCTGATTTAATAAGAGAGTAATGCTTACCTTGGCCCGTCAACCTGTGTTTATTTCAAATTTGTGCGCAGGAGAATTAATTTAAAAAAAAAAGCCCACTCCCCTTTACATGATTGGATGTTTGAAGCAAACACAAGTTCCTTCAGCATACAAATGACTTCTTTAGTAAATCGGCTCCCTTATATTTCCTTTTCAGGCTGTAGCACACATATGTGACTGGTGAGGAGTTAAAGGAACGAGGAGTGGTGTACAGGCTGGCAGTAGGACCTCCTCGTAGAGCCTGCTCCTCCTCTTCTGCTTTCCTAAGCTTTGCCCTGGGGGCTGGAAACAGCTGGAATGAGGTAATGTGAGGAATGTGACCCAGCAAACCCTTTCAGTGCCAGCTCAGTCCAGTCCCGGCTGCAACTGCATTTCAGCAGGTATATTCCTGAATATAAAAGGCTTATCTAAATTGATAGGATAATATATTAAGTGACCCCAATGCATAAAAATGTATTCTAACATTCTTCGTTTGAGCCAAAAAAAACGAAGAAAGTATATTAAACATTCTTCACAATCAAGAAAATCGCTTTAATTAACAATTAGCTTTGTGTTTGGACGGAATCTAATGAGGAATGGACTGGTGGCCTCATATGGAACATAACTCATATACTAAAATGATGTCTGCAGATTTCTTTTTCTTTTAAGTTTACAGCAGAATGATGGATTACAGAGAGCTCATAGTTCATTGCCACACAGGACCTGATAGAAGTCAGTTATCTATTTTTTCTTTTTTTTCTTTTTTTTTTGGGGGGGGGGGGGGGGGGGATAAAAGATGACCATAAAAGTGAAGCTTGAGCACCATCTACAGGCTTTTAGTGGATATACTATGTTTCTATGAGTGACCAAAACAACTGAATACTGTCTGTGATACTTTCTTTTTTGCACTAACATCCATATTTTCTGGACAAACTTTTGGGGTTTGCCCCCTTCCTCATGGTCCAAGCAGTACAAATACACAAAGTTTTAGCAGAATCTTGATAAGACAATCACTGAAGTAAAAAAAAAAAAACAAAACAACATAAAGAAACATACACAGCAATGATAAGTAAAGAGGAAGTAAACCCGTTTAAAAAATGTGAAAAAAAAACCTGACAAGACAAAGACATAATGAGTTAGTATGCATTGCATACTAGCTCATTATGAAGTACGTACCTAAAAACGAAGCCCCCTCAGTGCCGACAGGACGGCCAACATGTCCGGCCGTCCTGCTTCCTGGATCTTGTCCTCCGGCCATCTGATTGGCCGGGGGCGCGATTACATCACTCCCGCGCATGCGTGCAGGAGCCACCATTCACGGCACTGGGATATGAAGGAACGGCACGGGTGGCCGTTCCTTCAGAGCGCAAGCGCCGATGATGTCATCGGCTGCATGCACTGTAAATATCTCCTAAACGGTGCAAGTTTAGGAGATATTTATAGCACCTTTAGGTAAGCCTTAATGTAGGCTTACCTATAGGTAAATGTAAACAAAAGGGGTTTACAACCTCTTTAACCTCCCTGGCAGTATGATTCTTTCGGATTTTAGGTGCTGAAAGCAGTACCATTATTTTGCATGTAATTCTTAAGCCCAAACCAACTATTTACATATGATTTTTTTTTACTGTGCGTTCTTCTTTATAACATCTCGGGAATGATAAAGTTTGAAACACAAAATCATAAATTATAATATAATAAAAAACTATAAATAAGTTAAAGTATGTATGTATGTATACATATATATATATACAGTGGGTACGGAAAGTATTCAGACCCCCTTAAATTTTTCACTCTTTGTTATATTGCAGCCATTTGCTAAAATCATTTAAGTTAATTCTTCTTCCTCATGAATGTATACATAGCTCCCCATATTGACGGAAAAACACAGAATTGTTGACATTGTTGCAGATTTATTAAAAAAGAAAAACTGAAATATCACATGGTCCTAAGTATTCAGACCCTTTGCTGTGACACTCATATATTTAACTCAGGTGCTTTCCATTTCTTCTGATCATCCTTGAGATGGTTCTACACCTTCATTTGAGTCCAGCTGTGTTTGATTATACTGATTGGACTTGATTAGGAAAGCCACACACCTGTCTATATAAGACCTTCCAGATCACAATGCATGTCAGAGCAAATGAGAATCATGAGGTCAAAGGAACTGCCTGAAGAGCTCAGAGACAGAATTGTGGCAAGGCACAGATCTGGCCAAGGTTACAAAAAGATTTCTGCTGCACTTAAGGTTCCTAAGAGCACAGTGGCCTCCGTAATCCTCAAATGGAAGACGTTTGGGATGACCAGAACCCTTCCTAGAGCTGGCCGTCCGGCCAAACTGAGCTATCGGGGGAGAAGAGCCTTGGTGAGAGAGGTAAAGAAGAACCCAAAGATCACTGTGGCTGAGCTCCAGAGATGCAGTCAGGAGACGGGAGAAAGTTGTAGAAAGTCAACCATCACTGCAGCCCTCCACCAGTCGGGGCTTTATGGCAGAGTGGCTCGACGGAAGCCTCTCCTCAGTGTAAGACACATGAAAGCCCGCATGGAGTTTGCTAAAAAAACACCTGAAGGACTCCAAGATGGTGAGAAATAAGATTCTCTGGTCTGATGAGACCAAAATAGAACTTTTTGGCCTTAATTCTAAGCGGTATGTGTGGAGAAAACCAGGCACTGCTCATCACCTGTCCAATACAGTCCCAACAGTGAAGCATGGTGGTGGCAGCATCATGCTGTGGGGGTGTTTTTCAGCTGCAGGGACAGGACGACTGGTTGCAATTGAGGGAAAGATGAATGCGGCCAAGTACAGGGATATCCTGGACAAAAACCTTCTCCAGAGTGCTCTGGACCTCAGACTGGGCCGAAGGTTTACCTTCCAACAAGACAATGACCCTAAGCACACAGCTAAAATAACGAAGGAGTGGCTTCACAACAACTCCGTGACTGTTCTTGAATGGCCCAGCCAGAGCCCTGACCTAAACCCAATTGAGCATCTCTGGAGAGACCTAAAAATGGCTGTCCACCAACGTTTACCATCCAACCTGACAGAACTGGAGAGGATCTGCAAGGAGGAATGGCAGAGGATCCCCAAATCCAGGTGTGAAAGACTTGTTGCATCTTTCCCAAAAAGACTCCTGGCTGTATTAGATCAAAAGGGGGCTTCTACTATATACTGAGCAAAGGGTCTGAATACTTAGGACCATGTGATATTTCAGTTTTTCTTTTTTAATAAATCTGCAACAATGTCAACAATTCTGTGTTTTTCTGTCAGTATGGGGTACTATGTGTACATTCATGAGGAAGAAGAATGAACTTAAATGATTTTAGCAAATGGCTGCAATATAACAAAGAATGAAAAATTTAAGGGGGTCTGAATACTTTCCGTACCCACTATATATATATATATATATATATATATATATATATAGGAAAGGGCACTGGGGGGAGGGGCAAACTAATGTGATTTTTTTTTATTTTGCATTGTGTCAGTGTGTTTGGTGTGTTTTACATTTGAATTTGCCGCCGGTTCCACCCCCCTGCAAACGTCACGTCGCAGGAGACGGAAGCCGGGGCACACAGATGATCGGAGGAAGATCCTCCGCCAAACACCGCCGGGATACATCGCTGGATCCCGGTGACAAGGTAAGTAACCCGGCTTTCAGGATCCAGCGATCTTCCTAGCGGTACCCCAAGTGTGGCTCAGGGTTACCGTTTTTGGCACTGAAATGTATCCCCGAGCCACACTAGGGAATACCGCTAGGAAGGTTAAATTGGGTTAGTTATGCCGGCCATAGACGGATTGAGATTCGAATTTCGATCCATCTTTGGCAAGGCTGATTGTACTACTAGCCTGTCAAGATTTTTTCATACAATCACTGTCAGTAGATATAGCCACTAGGGATCGACCGATTATCGGCAATGCTGATATGCACTTTCCCCGATATATCGGAATCGGCCCCTGAGGTAACCGATATTGCTGATATTTCGGGAAAGTGCTTGTACCGGAGTGATGCCTGCAGCTAGAGGCATCACCCCGGTACCGGCGTCCATAGCTGACGGTTGGCTGTTTTGTAATGACAACCGATGTGGCTGAAAAGCCGCTCGGCTGTCATTACAAGGAGCGGGAGGGGACGTCTCCTTACCTCCTGCCGCCTTCCGCGGCTCGCCCAGGTCTCACGTCCCACCAGGAGACCCTTTTTCCTACCTTCACGGCCACCGAAGAAAAGACCCGATCAAAGCTGCATTCAGCTCTGATCGGGTCTCAATGTAAAAAAACATTTAAGTGCAGAGGAGGGGTTTGGGGTCTTTTAGACCCCCCGATCCCTCCACAATAGTACCTGTGAAAAATAAAAAATAAAAAAATCAATTTTTTTAAATGTCCGAAAATATCGGCCAATATCGGTCGATACCGATTTCCGATGACCAAAATATCGGTATCGGCACTAAAAAACGATATTGGTCTATCACTAATAGCCACCAGCAGTAATCATTGTATTCTGATGGCGGGGAAACCTCCCACTGTCATAATACAATAGCGCTGCTGGAGGGATTCCCCTATCAATACTGACTATGTTGATGGGAGAATTAAGCAATTTTCTTTACTTCAACCTTTGGTTGAATTTGGGTTCACACTGATGCGGTCTACCGCATTGCATGTCATTTGTACAGGAATTGCACCGGATTCCTGTACAAATGACATGCAAATTTAATGTGGTGCGAATTGAGCCATGCATTATGTATGGCTCAATTCGCACTGGACCAGCACCAAAAATGTGTAGCACCCTTTTTTTTGTCCACACTGAAATCCGATCGCATGGGTGCGCAGACCCATGCAATCTGATTCCATCCAATTCCACAGTTTGCACTGCGCTCTGCGAACCGATGTAGGGGTTTCATTAAGTTTATAATAACAATCGTAGCGGTGTGGAGAGCGCAGTGTGAACTGCCTGCAATTCTGATGCGGTGGGGGAACTGCACAGGAATCGCTGTGGTCCCCGCACCGCATCAGTGTGAACCCAGCCTGAAGGAAAGAAAATTGCGTAATGTATGGCCAGTTTAATGAGATAAGGCAGGAAGAGAGCTATGGAATGGGAGAGGGGAAGAGTCATAGAGGTGAGAGAGGTTGTAAAACTTTTGGATAAAGATTTAGAAAACTGAGATCCACATTAAGTTTATTATTTTTGTGTCAAATAGAATTATCATTCTTAGTTCAAAAGTTTTCAATTTCTGAGTAGTTTTGAAGTTCCTTTTAAAAATCAACACATTCAGGTCTTCCATTGAGTGGTCAGTTGTGTGAGAAATGATGTCCTGCAGGTGTGATGAAGTAATCTTCTTTATGTTCCTTTATGGTGCGTCTGTGTAAATTCATTCCTTTTTGTAATTTCTGTCCTGTTTCGTCAATGTAAGATCCTTTGTAGCATTTTTTTGCTTTGGATAAGATACACAACATTACTGGAGGTACAGCTGTATGATCCTGTAATACTGAAGGTCCCTTTTGTGTGTCTGATACTTTTTGATGGATTGATTTGGCTGCACGGTGTGCAGCATTTGTTTGTTGCAAGGCTTGGTTCTTTTATATATGACTTCATAATCAGAATGAAGTTTCTTATTGATTAATTTATGTCTGAGGTTAGGTGATTGCTTGAAAGCCAGCATGGGGGGGGGGGTTGGAACATTTCTATCAGTGTTTCATCATCTGTTATGATGGGCTGAAAATATTTGATTATCTTTCTTATCTCTTAGTGTTTCGATAGATTAGATTCGGTACAACCAGACTGCCTGTGGCTGGCCTAAATATTTAAGTTTAGTTACTATTGCTGTGTATGTTTCTTTGTGTTTTTTCCCCTATCAACATTCTGCTAAAACTGTGTGTATTAATACTAGTGATTGACCGATTATCGGCAACACCGATACATCGGGGCCGATATGCACTTTCCCCGATATATCGGAATCGGCCTTTTGATTTACCGCTATTGCCGATATTTTGGGAAAGTGCTGTACCGGAGTGATGCCTGCAGCTAGAGGCATCACCCCAGTACCGGTGTCCATAGCCGATGGTCGGCTGTCTTGTAATGACAAACGATGCGGCTGAGAAGCCGCTCGGCTGTCATTCCAAGGAGCGGGAGGGGGTGCCCGCCCCCCTCCCCCCGCCTTCCGCGGCTCGCCCGGGTCTCCTGTCCCACCAGGAGACCTGGGAATCCTACCTTCACTGCCGCCATCTGACCAGGTCTCCATCAGTGGCGGAGCCAGAGGGCTAGCTGGGGTGGCAATTGACACCCCAGATGAAATCTTTGACACCCCTGTTGCCACCCCAGCCGCTAACAGTACCTGCAACAATGTGCCGAGTGCGCTCCTGCACCCGGCACAAGCATACAACAGACCAGCTTTTCATTTCCCTTCCTCCCTGTAAGCGGAGATACTTCCCCCCTCCCCCTGACAGATGCTTCGTAGACCCGGCCGGGCACTGCGTGACGTCACTCAGAGAAGCCGGCTGGAGGCGTGATTGGAAGGACTCGGAGGAGCAGAGGAGAGCTGCTTGAGCTGCAAGTAACCTAGAGGAGCCGAGGAAGAACTAAGCACTGCATATACACAGACATCACACTGACAGGTATGTGGGAGGCTATATTATTGGCAGCCTCCAGCTCAGCTCGCATCCCTGGCTGTCTGTCTGTCTGTCTGCAGCAGACGCGGCTCACTCTATCTCTCTCTCCGGGTTATTTATTACCTCTCTCCCCCGGCGGCAGAACTACAGGGGGGATGGAGAGCTACGACAGACTTCCTGGCAGAAGGTAGATCTAACCATGAAGACTTTCCAGAGGTGACTGATTAAAAAAAAAAAAAAAAGTTCTATATTGTGTGAAGGGATGAATGGGCCACTGTTCTTCTATTATTGACTGTGATTAGGGATTTACACACAAAGTATTGTAAAAATGCAAATGTATTAATCATACAAATTCATTAAAACCATCATATAAAATCAGCAGCTGATCAGCCACATGACTATTCTATATTCAGAGACCACCTTCAGGCAACACGCACATGTGAGTAGATGAACCCCTCTACACAGCATCATGCATATACAGTATGAAATGCCTCATAGGGGTAAATTATTCAGTCCTGACCTTTGCACTCTATACATGGGTGTAATTATCAAGTGTGGTTATCAGGCATGGGTAGATGACTGATCATGCACAACCTGGGGGGGGGGGGGGGGCTCGGTTTGGCATGTTCGCCATGGGCGCTGGATGACCTTGTCCCAGCACTGCTTATGCTTATAACATTACATAGATGAACCTGAACGAGAGGGCGCCTGTGCAGCTAGTTCTCTGTGACTGTCTGTGACTGAGTGCGGTGAGCAGCAGCGGAGCCGTGAGCCGCTGCACAGCTAACCAGAGAACTAGCTGCACAGGCGCCCTCTCGTTCACTTCTTCTACCTGTAACCTTAGGCAAGTCTCTCTCTCTCTGGTCTCTGCATGATTGAAGGGGACACGGCACGCTGGTCACTACATTGATAGGTTGGCAATCATGCTGGTCACTACATTGATGGGTTGGTACGCTGGTGGTCACTACATTGATGGGTTGGTACGCTGGCGGTCACTACATTGATGGGTTGGTACGCTGGTGGTCACTACATTGATGGGTTGGTACGCTGGTCACTACATTGATGGGTTGGTACGCTGGTTACTACATTGTCAATTGATGGGGGGGCATGCTGGTCACTACATTGATGGGGGGCAATATTGTGCAGCCCTACTCATAGGTATGCGCATGGGGTGTGCCGGGTGTGCCTAGGCACACCCTAATCACCCTCGTGCAGTGCTTCTGCCATGGCCGCCGCCGCTGTGTCTGCTGCTCTATGCCCCTGGCTGCTCAGCTCCCGAACCCAATCCTGTCGGTGCGGAGACTGAGAGGGACTGTCTGGGGGAGGACCCTGGCCTGCTGTAAGGGGGGATCTATATAGGGGACCTCACCTCACCCTGGCCTGCTGTAAAGGAGGATCTATGGGGGACCTGCCCTAGCCTGCTCTAAAGGGGGATATATGGGGATTCTGCTCTAAAGGGGATCTATGCCATAGATCCCCCTTTAGAGCAGGGTCCCCATAGATCCCCTTTAGAGCAGAGCCCTGTGATCGGTGTGCGGCCTTAAAAGAATAATGTTTACTTTGATAATTGTTTATTTAATTAAAAATGTTTTAATACCGCTAAGACCCCGTTCACACTGGGGCGACCTGTCAGGCGACCTGGTCGCCTGACAGGTCGCCGTAGGTCGCTTGCCATAGAGAAGCTGCGGACCCGTTCTAATAGGAGCGACACAAGTCGCTCCGACTTAGAAAAAGGGTCCGGAGCTTCTTTGGGGCGACCCGGAGCGACCTGCATAGACTTCAATGTTATGAAGTCCGTGCCGGCCGCTCCGAGGTCGCGGTGCGAGCAGCGCGCCGCGACCTATGAGGTCGCCCCGGCAAGTCGGATCGCCCCAGTGTGAACGGGGCCTTAGGATGTTTGTTTACATTTATTTATAAAAGTGTATGTATGTATATATATATATATATATATATATATATATATATATATATATATATACACACACACACACACACGCATGTATGTTGACCCCCCAAAATAATACCTTGCCACCCCTTTGCCACCCCTGTTTTAAAAGTCTAGCTCCGCCACTGGTCTCCATTTCTTTGAATTCGGCACCGAATTAAAAAAAAATACTGGCGGCCCCGAATTTAAAAAAATGACAGCATTCAAAACAGCCAAACTTGGCGTTTTGAATGCTTTTAAGTGCAGAGGAGGGGTTTGGGGTCTTTTAGACCCCCAGATCCCTCCACAAGAGTACCTGTAGGCAATAAATAAAAAAATAAAAAAATTTTAATGTCCGAAAATATCGGCCGATACCGATATCCGATGACCAAAATATCGGTATCGGCGGTAAAAAAACTATATCTGTCGATCATTAATTATGAAAGGAAGAGGGAGAAGAAAAAACTAAAAACAAGAAAAGAGGTAAATGTTTCAAAATAGCTAAACTAGCCCTAAGGCATCAAATAGTATAAACATGGGGTACTGTACCTTCCTGACTAAGTTCAAAGCACCTGTAGGCCAACCGTAGTCACAGTAGGGCAATAATTTGATGCCTTAGGGTTAGTTTAGCTATTATGACACTTTCTTTTTCCCCTTTTTTTGTTTTTTTATTCTCCATATTCTTTTTCTCTCCTCCCTGACCCCCTCCCCATTCTCCCTTTCTTTTTTCCTCCCTTTCTAATTTTCCCCTATTGTGTCTCTGGGTTTATGTGTGTAGCACCCTCCTAGGTAGGTGCTTTCAAGGGTGTCTGTTGAGTCTGGGGTTCTTATTGGACAGTGGAGGAAACCTGACCAATAGCACACCAGGGCTGGTATCCATCTCAGAGGGCAGAATCTGCCGCAAAGCATCATGGGATAAGGTATAAGTCTGAGGGGAGCACATGACGCAGGGTCTTTGGAAGGAAGCAGGGTCCCATGAGGAGGGTGATGGCTGTCTCTCCTCCTGTCAGCACAAGTGAAAGAGTGTCCCGGGAGGATGGCCTAGGGGAGGAATGTTGAGCTGAGCTGCAGAGGAGGGATCCAGAGTGCTGTGAACCAAGTGGAGCTGCTGGGCAGAAGTTTCAGGAAAAAAAAGTATTGTGAGTACTTGAGACTGCCCAGGGGTCTGCCTAAGAGAGGAGACCACTCCAGAAGGTCAAGGGGATCCAGGAGCCAGCTAACCAGTAAAGAAAGTTTAGAGAAAGGGGGTGCCAGTATTTAAGCCCTGAAGATAACTGAGAGGAAGAGGGTGCCAGTGTGGGCCCTGAAGTGTTTAGCAGCACAGCAGCAGCAGTACAAGTAGCTACCTCAGCAAGGAGTGCTTAAGGAAGCTAAAGAAAGGACTTCTTTATGTGAGAGAGCAGTCCAAGGTCAGTTTGGAGTTAGCAGGCAGCAAGCCAGTGTTAACCAGTGTCAACCGGCATTGACCGGCATCTAGACAGCGTCAAGTCAGTGCCAAGAAGCATTTTCAGTTGTCCCTAGCAAATTGTGCATAGTTGAGCCAAAGGAGTATCCCACTCATTCCCTTCTCCCATCCAAGTTCTCATTAAATACAAAAAAAAACAAAGATACTGGATTGGTCATTGTCTCAGCACTCACACTTGGAGGAACATGCACAGGGGTACTTTTGTTGCACCTGGTGGCCCAGGGGGACCCATATCCAGCAAAACGGGAATCCTGCTACATTTGGGGGCTTGTCCGGGATTTCACCCTGGGTTACCAGGCTAGTTGCTACCGGCAACGGCCGCAACAGAAAGTTAAAATCTCCATTTCTGTGCACGGGACTTTACTCCAAAACCCAAGGCAAGTGTGAGGTCAGCTCTGTAGGAGACAGGGAGAGTGGGATGAAGATTGATGTGCATATGGAAGGTTACCTGTGGCAACGGAAAAGTTCCAGTCAATACTGCAAAATGGCGGGAACCTTCCACTTCAGTTATGAGATGTACTCTGCTATCAAGTATTGGAGAGCAGGGAAGAGATGCATGTCAGTGAATAAAAGCTATAAATGTACAGATATACGCAGCGCTGAACAATAAACAGGTGTGTTAAATGCTAACTGAACACTAAAGGTCAATCTTACATAAAGCCTCCAAATAAATCAAACATGCAAGTGCAGCGCAATCAAATACAGCTTTTCATAGATCTAATGGAGTAACGGATACCATACATGTATCAGAGATAAACCATAATCGGTAAAATATCAAATGGGACAATATATGCACAAAATAATATCAGTCCATAAAAAATCCTAATAGAGGAATGGAATCAGGTAAAAGAAGGTGATGACCCCAGGAGTGCAGTTTCGATGCCTTCAATCAGATGTGTGATGCTCAGAATGCTCTTAAGGACCCTTCACCAAGGCATACATATGCGCTCACCTCAGGATCAAGACCCCACAGGGTCAGATAGCATATATGGTCACTCAAACCGCAATCTTCCAGACCTCAGATAGGCTGCTTTTACACATCGAGATCCCCCAGGGTTAAATGGCATGTATGGTCATTTAGACCACAGTCTTCAAGACCTCAAACAGGCTGCTAGTAAATTTCCTCTGTGGTACATAGATACTGTAAATAAAGGAAGCAGAATCGAATGCTCTCCGTTTAGATGGGAGTGGACTTCATCAGCGGGGATCAGCCCATTACCGGACGTAACGCGTACGGGGAACCACGTGACCGGCGGCCATCTTGCTTCACCTACTTATGCTGGAGTACACCTTAGCAGCCTGTTTGATAGGTTTGAAAACGTCTGCTGAAATGTAATTTTTTACTGTTTAAGTTTTACAATAAATATCTAAACGGATATTCGTGGGAAAGCGCGATCCACAAAGCACTGCCTGGCAGGAGGAGCCACCGCCAAACAAGGAGTAAGGTTGGAGACATCGGTTGCGCCCAGCCAATCAGGAGTAACAAAGGGAGTCCATATAATACTCCCCCCTTCGGGTGTGGCTGAGAGGGAGACACATGCGGGGAAAAGCACCATGGAGTTGTTTGGAGAGCAGAAGTGCGCAACCATGATCGCTTCACCCACCAGAGGAGAACCTGCTGGGCAAATCCAGGAGCAGACCGGGAAGCCAAGCCCGAGCTTCGTATGGGACACAGGCATACGGATGGTGCCCGAAGGAGGACTGGCCCAGGCAGATGTTAGTGGCTTGGGAGTCGGGGCTCATTCGAGAAGTGACAGGCACAGAGTCCAGGTTCCTCCATGGAGGCGGGAGGGGCATGATCCAGGTGCTGATGAAGTTGGAGACCATGCAGACTGACAGTGGTCCAGCTTTATCAGCGCAAGGGTCACTAGGAAGAGGGTGCATGCCAATCCAGCGGGCTGGGAGGTGGCCAGAGGATGCACCAGAATCTGCCGCAGCAGAAATAAGGTCTGCCCCTGTTCCCATATCCCAGCAAAAATGGCATGTGGCCATCAAGGCCTCACCGACCAGTCAGAGTAGTGAGGAAGGAGCTGGGATCATTAATGTGGGGTCTCCCTCCTTTCAGCATAAGTACGGATCCGTCGATGAAGGGATAGATGATTGGAGATCCAAGGATGAAACGGAATGGGATTGGGGTTCTGAAGCTGGGAGCAGCTCACCAGGACCCATAACCAGTAATGTGCCTGATAAAGAGACTCAGGAGTCCATTGAAAGAGGGGAGCTGGCAGAAAATTTGGGGTTCTGTGAGGCCTACATCAAAAGGGTCCCAGACCTCACCCCACCTATAAATTATGCCCGGGCTCTGGACCAGAAAGAAGCGTATAGCTCCTTGATCAAAAGAGAGGAGACCTCCTTTTCATTGCCTGGGAGAGGCAACAGGAAGACCCTCCCCAGACTCTCAAGAATGCATCGATGGATGCAACGCAAGGTAGCTATGGAGTATGGCTATGATTATCCATACGCTCCTAGGGAGGTCATGCTGAACATAGAGGCCAAGAGAGACTTTTGGTGTGATGAGGCTATTTGGGATTTTCTCTTTGTCCCTAAACCTTTTCGGGATTCAGCCAGACCTGACCTCAAAGAGAGGTTTGATGCAGTAAAGACTCAGTGGCTGTATGGACGGTCCATATATATCGACCAGGTGGAAGTTCGCCAGGCCTGGTCCATCTGAGTATGGGGCAGCCAGGGAGCCCTTGTCAGGGTCCCTCACCCGGAATATTACATTTGACAAGACTTAAAAAACAAAAAGAGGAATCTGTGCACCTGCAAGACTGAGAAAAGTAAGGCTGGCTGGCCATCATTTCACAAAAAAAAAAAAAAAAACATATAAAGTTTACAGTTATGTTGCTGTTCAAGCATGGTTGAAAAATATATTTTTTTATGTTGTTCTTCAGACCCCTTAGGGCCATCGGGCCAGGGTCCTAAAGAGGAACTCTAACTTCAAGATACCTTCAAACGGGCCAGGATCTCGGGATTACAATTGTTGCTTAAGAAAGAACTGAATTAAAACGGATGACTGTCGCAATGATGGGCAGTGCATCCAGGAAGTTTGGTGGGGGGTTCTCTGAAAGGCCCCTTACATTTCCCTGACTCAGCAGGACTGCAGGCCACTCAGGCTCCAGTGGTTTGCCCTGTTTCCATCAGGAGAAGAATCGTGAGAGACAGCAGGAAGATGCTGTAACTGTCAGTTTTATATGTTAGATCCCTGTACCTTGAGTGGTAAGGGTGGCCAACATCCCAAGGAATAGTTTTAAAGCAATTTTGGTGCCTCAGGCCAAAGGGGGCGGGACTTTAAGGGCCAGTCAGGTAGTAGACACGTAGTAAAAAGTATGTTACAATTTATTCAGAAAAAATTAAACAAAATGTTATGTACAAAAAATAATAATGATTATAATTCATAATTTGTGCCAATGGGTTATAGACCCATGTGAGAGAGTGAAAGTAAATAAAGGAGTGACAAGGTGAATGGTGACTTAGAGCTCTGTCTATTCTTGCTCATGTAGAGAGAGTATCCCAGGTACTTCCGACGCGTTTCGGCATTATTTGTAGTATATTGCCTTTATCAAGGAAGAGGGGAAGTCACCATGTCTGAAAGATATAGTTGATATATATCACAGAATTGCATTACTGGGGTGATAGAACATTATTTTATAATTGATGTAATAAGGTAAGTATACACATACATGTGACTAGGTAGTCAGATCCCGAACCTTTGTATTTTCCGCTCTCCCAAAACTAATCACACAGGATTTAGGAGGATTTGCTATCTGAAAATGTGAGATGATAAAGAGTGGTGATAGAGTGAAATTTGTCTAATAAAATGTAGGGAAGTAATTTTCACAGACTTACATGGAGTATGGATGCTGTCATATATGGGAGGAACCTTGCTTGCCTTTAAATGTGATGATGACACATTGTATCAAGAAATGGGTAAGTGTAAGTGGTTAACTTTTATGCGCCAAGGAAAAACAACCAGGGCTTATAACTTACAATTGTGATTGTTTCGGTAGGGGGAGCCCCAATCTCAGGTTCCAGTGTTCCCAGCAAAAATAGAGATGGTCTGTGAAGAGGGTGTTCCTTCTTGGTACCGCCTGCATTGTAATAATGATGGCATATTCGTACTGGAGTAATGTATAATTTAGCTTTAATAGAGCACTGTGTAAGAATATAGTCACTTACAGTTGTGGGTGTACCAAAGTATGCCACCAGGGGGAGCTCCGGTCAATAGTTCCAGTGGTTCCCTGGTAAATGACAAAGTGCAAGTGAGCCTGAGGTGGAGGCTTTTTACCACTTGAAGAAAGTACATCCGACAATGCACAATAATGCATAATGTACTCGCAATCGTCGGGTAGAGAGGGAGAAAGGCAGGCGGCTAATGTAAACAAGCCGCCTGTCATTCTCCCCTGTGTAAAAGCACAGATCATACGGTCCTGCTATGTAGGACCGTAGCTCTGTGCTGTTACACACACAGCCACATCCAATGACAGTTAGAATCACACTTAACCCCTCCCTCTCCAATAAAGTTAACCCTTTCCCTCCCAGTGTAATTTTTACAGTAACAGTGCATATGTATAGCACTGATTACTGTAGTAATGTCACTGGTACCCCCAAAAGTGCCAAAAATGTCAGTCAAGGTGTCCTCCCCTATGTCGCAGTCCCGCAAAAAAAAAAAACCGCAGAACGCCACCATTATGAGTTAAAAAAAAACAACAAAAATGACAAAAATCTTTCCCTTTGTTAGTAAACGCAATAACTTTTGCGCAAACCAATCAAAATACGCTTTTTATGATTTTTTTTACCAAACATATGGTAAAAAAATATTGGCCTAAAATGTTAAAAAATTTTGATTTTTACATTTTTTGGGGGGGGGGGGGGAATTTCATATTAATGTGAAAAATATTGTTAATTTTGCAAAATTGACGCTCTTTTTTTGTTTATAGCGCATGATAAATCACACAGGTGATCAAATACCACCAAAAGAAAGCTCTGTTTGTGGGAAAAAAAGGACACCAAATTTGTTTGGGTACAGCGTCGCACAACTGCGCAATTGTCCGTTAAAGTCACGCAGTTAAGCCCTGAAGATAACTGAGAGGAAGAGGGTGCCAGTGCAGGCCCTGAAGTGTTTAGCAGCTCAGCAGCAGCAGTACAAGTAGCTACCTCAGCAAGGAGTGCTTAAGGAAGCTAAAGAAAAGACTTCTTTATGTGAGAGAGCAGTCAAGGTCAATTTGGAGTTAACAGGCAGCAAGCCAGCATTACCCAGCCTCAACCGGCATTGACCGGCATTTAGACAGCGTCAAGTCAGCACCAAGAAGCGTTTTCTGTTGTCCCTAGCAAATTGTGCATAGTTGAGCCAAAGGAGTATCCCACTCATTCCCTTCTCCCATCCAAGTTCTCAATAAATACAAAATTGTCTCAGCACTCACACCTGAGGACCATGCACAGGGGTACTTTTGTTGCACCCGGTAGCCCAGGGGGACCCATATCCAGCAAAATGGCTGGGAATCCTGCTACATGTGAGTAATAATGCTTTTTGGCATTTTATGGACATATACAGCATGTAAAATAAGTATTGAACACATCACCATTTTTCTAGATAAATAGATTTCTAAAGGTGAAACAAAATTGCAGCGCTCAAATATGATACAGTGCAGACGAATTAAAGTGCATAACAATGTAAAAGACAATAAATATCGTGTCCCAATAGTGGGTATATCAAAAATAAATAAATGTTCATATAAAGTTCATTAGAAGTATCCCAGTGAGAGGATATATCTTAACATTCACACGTGTAGATGAGTCCACCACCGTATAAGTGAATTTCAAACTCACCAGAGCCAAATGCTGTCTAAGTAATAGGACAGCAATAGGGTGTGTAACAGTCAACTCCTCGATCACTTGAAACCTGGATTACGGTGATATCCGGACAAGAGGACATCCTCCAGTAGGTTTAGCAGCTATCACTGTTGTATCACTGAAATAACCCATACAGTGTACATACTGTAAGATAAAACGATAACATCAATAAAAAGACTCCCATCAAAAGCCACCCCTTCAAATTTGAAGCGATGGCTGGACTTTAGGTATAGAGGTAATAGCTCTATGGCCATTTTGCGTCCCACGCGTCTTCAGGAGCTTTTTTTGGTTTCTAAAGGTGCTATTGACATGAAATTCTCACTACATGTTGGTTAGAACCTATGCAATCAATAAATACAAAGAAACAAAAACAAATACGTTCAGAAATGAAGTTATGTGTAATAAAATGGAATGACACAAGGAAAAAGTATTAAACACATGAAGAAAGGGAGATGCAATGTAACCCATACCCATTCACATAGGGAGGGGGTCCGGGATCTGGGGGCCCCCTTGTTAAAGGAGGCTTCCAGATGCCGATAAGCCCTCTGCCCACAGACCCCCCCACAACCACCTCCCAGGGTTGTCAGGAAGAGGCCCTTGTCCTCATCAACATGAGGGCAAGGTGCTTTGGGGTGGGGGGTGCAGCGCCCATGTTAAGGGCGTGTGGCCTGGTATGGTCCAGGGGGGGTGGGGCCGCTCGCTCATCCCCTCCCCTTTCCTGGCCTGCCGGGCTGCATGCTCGGATAAGGGTCTGGTATGGATTTTGGGGGGGGGGGGCGACAGGACAGCAGTGGTGTGTCCCCGCAGCGATCAGGAAGTGCCGTTTTCCTCCCGCTACAGCCTTTTGCCAAGAGACCGTTTGAGCCATCCTGGTCAGGATACTGGGAGCAATTGCCTGCATGTACTATGATGCTTCCTTTACATTTAACTTTGTGAGTACCCTTCATTTGGTTTACCCTAATAAATCTCCATATACTGCACTTAGAGTGGCGCCTGTGTTCTCCTTTCAGTTGGCTCCAAGCACCTTCTACTTGTCATCAGAGCAGCCTACGGAGTGTGTTTTTTTGGGATTTATAATCTATGGACTTTGTTTATGGACTTGCAGTAAATGTACCATCTTTGATGACTTTTTGACTGTATCCATATCTGTCCCCGTGTCCATACCAGTGGAACTTGTGAAGTCTCCTGACTTCTCTTTCCCCGCTGTGTGTCAGTTTTACCACTTTGTTCAGTAATGAGTTGGCCCACCCTTTGCAGCTATAGCAGCTTCAACTCTTCTGGGAAGTCTGTCCACAAGATTGAGTGTGTCAATGGGAATTTTTTGACCATTTTTCCAGAAGCGCATTTGTGAGGTCAGGCACTGATGTTGGATGAGAAGGCCTGGTTTGCAGTCTGCACACTAATTCATCCCAAAGGTGTTCTATTGGTATGAGGTCAGGCCAATCAAGTTTCTCCACCCCAGACTCGCTCATCCATGTCTTTATGGACCTTGCTTTGTGCACTGTTCCAAATAATTTGGTGGAGGGGGGATTATGGTGTGGGTTTGTTTTTCAGGAATGGGGCTTGGCCCCTTAGTTCCAGTGAAGAGAACTCTTAAGGTGTCAGCAAACCAAGACATTTTGGACAATTTCATGGTCCAAACTTTGTGGGAACAGTTTGGGGTTGGCCACTTCTTTTTACTCTTTGATAGTTTTTTTATGCTGTGTTCATTAAATGAAGATTTCAATATTTATGGTTGTTTTCATTACCGATGAGCCATCCTAGACCACCCAGTTTTTTTTTTTTTTTTTACTATTTATTCCTATTAGTAATGTCAACACTTATAAAAAAAAGCAGGGCATACTGTAGGTAATTCAGTCCCTTCAACTAGTCAACTCATTTAATTTGAACCTCTTTAAAGTGGTTGTAAAGTCAGAAAGTCTATGCAATAAGACAAAAAAGCCTTCTGTGCGCAGCAGCCCCCCTCAGCCCCCTAATACTTACCTGAGCCCATCTCTATCCAGCGATGTTGCAGGAGTGTCTCGACTGTCCGAAACTCTCTCTCTCATTGGCTCCCGCTGCTGTCAATCAAATTCAGTGCTGCTCCGCATCTGAATGCACACAGAGAGCTGTGGCTCAGCTCAGGTGCCCCCATAGCAAACTGCTTGCTGTGGGGGCACTCAACAGGAAGAAGGGGCCAGGAGCACCGAAGAGGGACCCGAGAAGAGGAGGATTCGGGGCACTCTGTGCAAAACAAACTGCACAGAGAAGGTAAGTATAACATGTTTGTTATTTTTAACCAAAAAAAAAAAAATTAGATTTTACATTATCACTTTAACATTTTGATCAGACTTGCTGCTTAAAAAAAAAAAAAACCCAGACATAATAAACAGGTTTCTTTTGTATATGGAATATGCGTTATACAATATGTACGATATTTCCTGTAAGAAAACCACATTAACAGTTAGAATTTTATTCACTCAAGAAGAATTTTCCATCTTGCTTCTTCAAATATTCTCGTCACTATGGTCAAAAAACATTATTTTGATTTGACCCCAGGAAGCACTGGAAAACTAAACAAACGTTCTGAAAACCTAATTTTATTTTTAACCAAAATCTACTAGCCAGCCAACTTAATGAAACATTTTTCCCAACTTTAGAAGTTGAAAATGAGGGACATTTTAAAAAGGAGAAAATATGTGCTGTGGGTGTGTCTAAACTGTGCTGTATATTGGGAGTAGTCTAAAGGAACATGGTTAATTATAGTCTGTAATAAAAATAAAAAAACTTTATACTAAGGGAAACTCTGTGTAATAATGTGTAAGAAACACCACTAGGGGAGCTGCACTCTAAAATATCTGAATGCAAGATACTAAACATTGTTCTGGACATTTTATAGACAATTCCTAGCCTCATATTGATTAGTGGTTCCAAATTAATGTTCCTCTAGCTGTTTATTCTGCATGATTCATGATTACCCATTGTGGATCCCTGTCCATTTTAACCTTTTATCTAGGGGCTCAGTATAGGTGGAACTGCACCTTCAGTTTATATATTTTCTAGCACTCCTCTTGCACTGGGCATTTTTGAGGGTCTCTTACCCTTCATTCCCTTACTTCATTTAACCACTTAAGCCCCGGAAGATTTTACCCCCTTCCTGACCAGGGCCTATTTTGCGATTTGGCACTGCGTGACTTTAACGGACAATTGCGCGGTCCTGCGATGCTGTACCCAAACAAATTTGACATCCTTTTTTTCCCACAAACGGAGCTTTCTTTTGGTGGTATTTGATCACCTGTGCGACAATTTTGCAAAAATAACAATAGTTTTCACATTTTTGTATATGAAATTCCCCAAAAAAATGTAAAAATCAAAATTTTTAACATTTTAGGCCAATTTGTTTTCTGCTACATATGTTTGGTAAAAAAAAAAATTGCAAAAAGTGTATTTTGATTGGTTTGCGCGAAAGTTATTGCGTTTACTAACTAAGGGAAAGATTTATGTCATTTTTATTGTTTTTTTTTTAACGAGTAATGACGGCGATCTGCGATTTTTTTTGCGGGACTGCGACACTGCGGCGGACAGATTGGACCCCTAAAGTTTTTTACACTTTTGGGGGTACCAGTGACATTACTACAGTAATCAGTGCTATAAATATGCACTGTTACTGTAAAAATGACACTGGCAGGGAAGGGGTTAACTTTATTTGAGAGGGAGTGGTTAAGTGTGTCCCTAGGGGCGTGATTCTAACTGTGATTGGATGTGATGTGGCTGTGTGTGTAACAGCAGAGATCAACGGTCCTACAAAGCAGGACCGTATGATCTGTGCTTTTACACAGGGGAGAATGGCAGGTGGCTGTGTTTACATTAGCTGCCTGCCTTTCTCCCAGTGTAACCGACGATCGCGAGTGACTGGCGGACATCGGGTCCGCCGGTCACTTGCGCGCGGGGGTCCGTGAGCGAGCGGGAGCGTGCCTTCGGTGGCGTACACTCGCTCCCTAGAGCCTCACAGGCAAGCGACGTAGTACTACGTCACTTTGCCTATGAGGGGCTGACCGCCGCAGTAAATAGTCGTGCGGCGGTCGGCAAGTGGTTAATGCCCATAATAGCTGGCCAGTCTTCTCTCTTCTTTACATGTGCCTTTACACTCTTGCCTCTAAACTACTATTAAAGCAGATGTGTGCTTCTAACCTATTAACAGCACTGTTCTTCCCTTTCTTATCTATAACACTCCGAAGGACAGTAGACAGTGACGACAAAACATATAACCACCAATCAATACAGTTTGATTAAGGGGAGTAAAATAGGTACGCTTTGCCCCGAAAATGCCATACCAATCAAGGAAGTCTGATAACCCAAATGTAAGCAAAAGGCTTACCTCAGCCAGCTGATTATCAGAAATTCCCAGACCGCCTCAAGCTCCTTGTTTCGGATTCTCAGGGTCACCTGTAAACTCCTTCCTAGGCAAGGCTCACCATCTGTTCTGGACATTTTATAGATAGGCAACTCCTATCCTCAAATTGATTAGTAGTTCCAAATTAATAACTACTGCAGTAGGGAACAGACACAAAAAGATACACTTTGCATCTTTTCAAAATAACTATTCTGTTTTATTTAATGCAATTTAAGGCTTTTAAACATGGTTACATAGGTATCACATTAATATTGCAATTGTACTTTTATGGTAACAAGGGGCGTACCACAGGCAGGCTAAATCTAATCAAGACTTGAAAGAATGCAAACATTATTAGTGCCGTGTGCACAATGAGTGCAGTGTGCAATACATACAAAATAAAATACAATAATATACAGGATGTACAAATTTTCTTTACAACATGAACTTTAAAATGGATATGCATCGCTGCCCCTTTAAATATGCAATCACTGTAAACAATATCAAACCACTAAACCACTTACTATACCAACAATCTCAATAGAATGAAATAAAAAAAGAGTGACATTCCTAAACGATAAAAGAGAAATCACAAAACGAAAAAATCATTACTTCCCTCGCTCCACCCTGCTAGTATTAATGAGGTTGCTGGACTTTTATCTAACACCCATCTAACCACCTGCCCCCTGGATCCTGCTCCCTCGCACATGCTACACTCACCCTCTGACTCTATTCTACGCTCTCTAACTCACATTTTCAACCTCCCCCTCTTATCTGGCCTCTTCCCAAATTTTCTAAAACATGCACTAGTCACTCCATTAAAAAGCCCTCACTGGACCCCAACAATCTTCACAATCTACGCCCCATCTCCATACTCCCCTTTTCCTCCAAAATCCTTGAACGAATGGTCTACAACCGACTGAGCGACCATCTGACTAAGAACTATCTTCTTGAGCCCCTTCAGTCCGGATTTCGCCCTCAACATTCCACTGAAACTGCTCTCTTTAAGCTCACAAACGACCTACTGACAGCAAACACCAATGGACACTATTCTGTACTACTCCTCCTGGACCTATCTGCTGCCTTTGACACAGAAGACCACCCCTCCTCCTCAAAAAACTCCACTCCCTTGGCCTCCGTGACTGTACTCTTCACTGGTTCTCATCCTACCTATCCCAATGCACCTTCAGTGCTACTTACAACTCTACTACCTCCTCTCCTCTTCCTTTCTCTGTCAGGGGCCCCCAAGGTTCTGTTCTTGGACTGCTCTTTTTCTCACTCTACATCTCCTCCCTGGGTCAGCTGATTGCCTCCCATGGCTTTCAATATCATCTCTACGCTGATGTCACCCACATCTATCTCTCCACCCCTCAGCTCACTCCATCAGTCTCCTCACGCATCACCAGCTTACTAACAGACATATCAGCCTGGATGTCACATCACTTCCTCAAACTCAACCTATTCAAAACCGATATTTCCTCCCCACATTCCTCTAACCCTGATTTCTCTGTCAACATCAATGGAGCAACTATCAACTCATCCACCCATGCCAAGGTCCTGGGTGTAATCCTGGACTCTGAACTATCCTTTCGCAACATCTTAAAGATACGCTGCTTCCTAACCAATGATACCACAAAGCTTCTAATCCACTCCCTGGCTTACCTTTAAAAATGCTATCCCCCCTTCAGTCCATCATGAACGCTGCTGCCAGGCTCATCCACCTTGCAAATCGCTCTGTCTGTACCCCTCTTTGCCAATCCCTCTATTGGCTGCCACTAAACCAGCTAATTAAATTCAAGTTACTAACCATAACTTACAAAGCCATCCATAACTTGGCGCCCAGCTACATCACTAACCTGGTCTCAAAATACCAACCAACTCGTTCTATTCATTTCTCCCAGGACCTCCTGCTCTCTAGCTCCTTTGTAACCTCTTCCCATGCTCACCTCCAGGACTTCTCCCGAGCCTCTCCCATCCTCTGGAATGCTCTATCCCAATCTGTCCGACTATTTTCTACTCTGTCCACTTTCAGACGATTCCTGAAAACACATCTCTTCAGAGAAACCTATCTGGCAACCACCTAACAACTGTACTTTTATTTTCTCCATCAGCCCTTCCCCCACAGTTATTACCTCTTGTATCTCTTGACCCTCCCTCTTAGATTGTAAGCTCTAACGAGCAGGGCCATCTGATTCCTACTGTATTAAAGTGTATTGTATTTGTACTGTCTACCCTCAAGTTGTAAAGCACTGCATAAACTGTTAGCGCTATATAAATCCTATATAATAATAATAATATAATAAAACAAAAAGTCCATCTCCAATAGGTGTTCTTTGTGAAGAATATTCACACATTCCAACTTCAGTGGTTTACCACAATTACACATTCAGGCCTCTGAACAGAAGCACAAGACCTTCATATAATGAGGTCATGAGTGCATATGGATTATCACTGAAAACCCGGCAAGCAAACATCCACACTGCAACCAATGGTCACCTCGGCAAGGATGTCAAATGTGGACAATAAGAAGGAAGAAAACAGAGCATATAGCATAATCCAGTACAAAATTGTGATTTATTGATTTAAAATCCAAAGGGTACTCACAAGTAAAGAAATATCAACAGCATAAAAAATGTGATAACCTCAACCTGCTAGCTCTGACCAACATGTTTCATTACAAGGGGTTATAGTTAGGGGCCAGTGCTGAAAATAGATAAGTATAAACATCTTTCTTACATAGCATAGTTTGCACAGATGCTAGAAAGAGGGGGGCAGTTTAAAGCCTAGTTAGGTGTAAGATGAAATTCCAATTTAACCACTGTACCACCAATGGACACACACAAACCTAAAGGGTTTGAGCAATCCCAGGAAATAAAACAGAAATAGACAATAAGCTAACACTTTGTCCAAGCCTACCATACTGTAAATAGGAACTTCATGGTAAGGCATGTAATGTACATTGGTAAGCACTTTGTTACATACAACATATTGTATATGGTAGCCTCAGCCTTTTTAACATGGGGGAACACTTGAAATAACATTATGGTCTCTGGGAACCCTTGCTAATAAATACTATATCTACAGCTCACGGTTCATTTGTGTGATGGTCATTGGGAGGTATGCTGCTCATACTTGTGGTCATTGGGAACAATTACTCTTACACATAGATAAAATAAGCATTGCTGTTAGAGGTTTGTAGGTTGTGCCTTAAAGGCCGTACACTGGGCAGCATCAGCGGGTTCAATAGAAATTGACCGACATTCGGCCCATGACTGAGAGTGCTAACCAGTGTGTTCTGTTGGGGGGGGGGGACTCCTCCTGAGCTCTTCATCCTGCTGGGTTGTACGTAAAAAAAAAACGAATAGTGTGTACTAGGCTTAACGCTGGGGTATCCAATCTGAGAGAGATTACACACACAGTCCTTGAAGTTGCATAATATCTTGTATATTGTATTGTGATCAGCAAAGTTACAGTACATGCAGACAGTTCACCAGACACTGATGCTCAGGCAACAGAGCTGTAGTAATTCACACAGCTTCCAGTATAACAGACAGTAATAAATACCTCCTAGGTAGGTGCTAGGAAAAAGCATCTATTGCTCCTTCTGCTTTTAGGGGAGCCTGATTGGTTAGGTTGCCCATTGCATATCTCCAGGTGTGATTCACTGGGTCTGAGGGAGTGTCCCCACTGCATCCAATGAGGGAGCTTGTTGGACACTGGAGGAAACCCAGCCAGTGACACATTAGCTTTTATGGGAGTCCCAGTGGGAGGGCATTCTTGCAATGCATCCTGGGATTGCTCATAAAAGCTATGAGGACATATGACAGGGCGTCTTTGGCGGGAAGCAGAGTCCCAGGAGGAGGCTGACGGCTGGTCTCTCCTTCTGCTGAGTATGAGGAAGGTG
Organism: Pelophylax lessonae; assembly: GCF_965119305.1. Lineage (NCBI taxonomy): Eukaryota > Metazoa > Chordata > Amphibia > Anura > Ranidae > Pelophylax > Pelophylax lessonae. The sequence continues at coordinate 131,661,563 of NC_138771.1, forward strand.
GTCTTGGGCAGTCGGCCTAGTGGTCCAGGTGTGGAGCTGAGCTGCAGAGGATCCAGTGTAGCAAACAGTGGAGTTGCTAGCAGAGTCTCTCTGGAAAAACAGTGTCCGTGAGTACTGTGGGACTTGCCAAAGGGTCGGCCCTGGAAGCGGACCACTCCAGTGAAGTCAGGGGATCAAGGACCTAGCTCACACAGGAGAGAAGTTCAGTAAAAGGGGTGCCGTGTAGAACCCTGAAGAATAGGGATAAAGGGGGGTGCCTAGTTGGGCCCAGTCTATTAAATTCTTCTTCACTGCTATTGACAAGGTGAAGCAGCGGCCTTGCCGCACTCAGTTATCTCTAGACATCCCAGCAAATTGTGCATAGTTTATTCAAGTTGGAGTATCCCACTCATCCCTTCTCTTATCCAAGTTCTCAAATAAAACTGCAAAAAAAACAAAACCCCTAGACTGTTTCTTGACTGAGCCAAGCACTTTGAAAAAGCTAAACCGTGATGTTGTTGCTATGGGTAACCCAGGGGAATCTGTAACCAGTAGCTCCCAATGGAGTAGTGCTACATTTGGGGGCTCATCGGGGATGTCGCCCTGGGTTACCGGCCCGGTTGTTAATGGCAACGGCTGAAGAAAATTTAAAAAAATTAAATTTATTTTCTAATGCTCAATACATGGGTGAGGCCTGCTCTACAGGAGATAGGGAGAGTGGTATGAGGAGAAAATTGCTCAATGATGGCTGCCAGTGGCAACGCAAAGATTCCAGTCAGAATCGCAATCTGCACCTACAAATGCCGGAAAGCTTCTGTCTGAATTATAAAGTGTACACTCCTGTGAAGTACTGGGAGGCAAGAGAAATGCATCTTTTTGCGAATATGGACTGTGTCTGCTTAACAGTGAAAGGCGCAAGTGTGGACAGAGACAATGGCAGCCAGGGCCGAGGCACATGGATCGGTGTGCCGGGGGCCGCGTGTGTGCCAAGACTTTATGAAAAAGTGTTGACCGTGCATACGACAGCGGGACATTCTTTCTGTACAGTGGCAGTGTGGATACTGTGAAGAAATCTGTCGGCCATGCAGTTAATGACAGTGGGACATTTTTCGGAGACAGTATGGTGATGGGCCTTGCTTGTACATGTGCAGGGAAGAGGACTGTTGACCGTGCATACGACAGCGGGACAATTCCCTGGGCTGGCAAAGAGGGTCAGCTGGCTCAAGGTGATGGAGGCGCAACTGGAGCCCTGCTACAAGCAAGAAGAGTGAATGCGTGTCTGGTGAGGGGCACAGTCCGCTTTGTAGTGACTTCCATATCCAATGCATCCTGGGATTGCTCATAAAAGCTGAGGGGACATGTGACAGGGCGTCTTTGGCAGGAAGCAGAGTCCCAGGAGGAGGCTGACGGTTGGTCTCTCCTCCTGCTGAGTATGAGGAAGGTGGTTTTGGACAGTCGGCCTAGTGGACCAGGTGTGGAGCTGAGCTACAGAGGATCCAGTGTATGTGATGGTGGAGTTGCTGGCAAAGTCTCTTGGGGAAAACAGTGTCCGTGAGTACTGTGGGACTTGCCAAAGGGTTGGCCCAGAAAGGGGACCACTCCAGTGAAGTCAGGGGATCCAGGAGCTAGCTCACGCAAGAGAGAAGTACAGTAAAGGGGGTGCTGTGTAGAACCCTGAAGAATAGGGATAAAGGGGGTGCCTAGTTGGGCCCTGAATTTTCACAGAGTAATACAAGTCAATTAAATTCTTCTTCACTGCTATTGACAAGGTGAAGCAGCGGCACTCAGTTATCTCTAGACGTCCCACTCCCAGCAAATTGTGCATACTTTATGCAAGTTGGATTATTCTGCTCATCCCTTCTCCTATCCAAGTTCTCAAATAAAACTACAAAAAAACAAAACCCCTAGACTGTTTCTTGACTGAGCCAAGCACCAAAATGCTTACCGTGATGTTGTTGCTATGGGTAACCCAGGGGAATCCGTAATCAGCAGCTCCCAAGGGAGTAGTGCTACACACAGTATTGTAAAGTAGCAGTATTACCAGACTGGCCTGCTGAACAAAAGGATGGCTTCTGCTGCCCAGGAGTGAAAGTCATCTGACCCATCAGGGTGCAATCCATCCCCGGATCCATTACCTTGTAAAAGTCTCCCAAGAGAGAGGACATTGTCTGTCTGATATTTAGTTAGCTTAGCCATAAGCATATTAAGGAAATGGGTGAAAGCAGGGGGAGGCACATAAATACCCACTAATACTATCTCCAGATTGTGAATAAGGGCATGTAAGATAACATAGCGACTATCTGGATCCAGCACCAGATCCAATAATCAAACTGGTAAGGACTAGACACCCCTAGAGTAATTTGTGTACTTAGAATGATAATGATGCCCAACCCATGGCCTTTTGAGTCTAAGGGTCTTGCTACCTACCAAGTGAGTCTCTTGTAGGAGACAAATATGAGGGTTATACTTTTTCAGGAATTGTAAAACCAGTGAGGGTTTAATGGGGGCATTCATGCCTCTAACATTCCACGAGAATATATTACGTACTGCCATGAAAGACAGTAGAATACAGGAAGGGCTCCAGGGCAAGCCCAGGCCGAATCCAGATGGTCATCCAAAAAAAGCACACACTGTACATAGTACATATAATATATAAAATGTTCCTAGGAACCACGTAATTAACTTTTCATAAACTGCACTTACAAATATGCAAATAAACGCACAAACACATCTCCCCAAGAGAAATAATCAACTCCACCCACCCTCATGGAACTGGAAGAGGCTTCTATCCCAACCCAGAACATAGTAAAACTACCAATTGGGGGCACAATGTGCAATCAGCGAGGAAAAAAAAAACCTAAGTAGAATGAGAGTCCACAAACACTTAAAGAGTCCCCAAAGACCGCAGAGAAAACAGGTACAGGATCAATTGAACAGCAGCAGATAATATGGATATACAAAAAAGAATTCTAATAAGCGCTAATACCACAGTGTAAGCAGCCAGCACAAAATAACTGATATACAAGTTATAGAAATACAAAAAAGGAAAATAAGTGCAGCGCTAAAAAATTGGAGGAAGGCATTAGCATGACAATACCAACTTATGATAACATGGTAGGAAAAAAACAAATAATGATTTAAATAAGTCCCAAGTCAAAAAAATTTCCATACAGAAAGAAGAATAGTCCCATGAGTGTGATGAATCTTGACGGTGAACACAATATATCTTTAAAATGAAGGAAGATATCCCCTCACCAGATAAAACCAAATGAATTGGGTGCTCACCAGATCAAATGGGTCTACATTACCATATAGCAAGCAGACCAAATGGGCTTTTAAAGATGATCCAGATTCCTCCTAAGATACGACCATGGATGTAATTTCAGGCTCATGAAGTGGTTTGTACAGTAGAGGGATGTAGATCTCTAATAGCCAGGTTACATAAAAGCCAGAAAGAAGAGTGCACATAGTGTTATATTGCTAAAAAACCTTTTAATAAAAAAAGACTTGCACTTACAATGTTCGCATGGTAACAGGCAATAAAACATGTAGATAGAAGTTCTTATGGTAAGCTCCTGACGCGTATCGTCCGCATAGACATCATCAGAGGATATGTTTAGGTGAAACAGGCAAAGCAGATCGCCCGCCCAGGGAAAACAATGTGAGTGTAGCACTGCCCCCTAGAGGACTGCTGGATATAACACTTTCTGGATTCCCTTGGGTTACCCGTAGCAACTGCTTGCAGAAACTTACCACTTTAGGTACTTGGCTCAGTCAATGATCAGGGCAGGGGATGTTGTTTTGTGGTTTTATTTAGAACTGGGATAGGAGAAGGGATGAGTGGGATACTACAGCTAGCAACTATTCACAGTATTGAGGACATCTGACTTGAGGACGCGGCAAGGCCACTGCTTCACTCTGGAATGAAGGTAATTTAGGTGTTCCTATTTGAAATTATCTTCAGGGTTCTAACTTGGCACCCCCTTTCTCTCTCTCTGTGCAGCTGACACCCGTCCACTGACTTCTACACTCTGGAGTGGTCCCCTTCCTGGGCAGACCCCGGGCAAGTTCCTCTGTACTCACGGACACTGTTTTTCCAGAGTCACCGATGCCCCCAACTCCACCAGTCAGCTTCTTTTGGACCTCCGGATTCAGCCACACTCTCTGGTTCACCAGGCCGACTGCCTGTGACCACCATCCACTGCTGCAGAGGAGGAGACAGTCGTCACCCTCCTTCTGGGACCTGGCTTCCCGCCCGAAGACCCTGAGCACATGAGTCCTGGGCTTTATATACCCTGCCCCATAATGCACCAAGACAGCCAGTCTGTGCCAATACCTGGGGCAGTAACAAAGGCTGTGTGTCACTGGCTGGGTTTCCTCCACTGTCCAATGTTCCTCCCTATTGGACACAGTATGAACACTCCCTCAGGCCAGATAAATCACACACTGGACACATAGAGCAGGCCTGGCTAACAAATCCTGCTCCCTGAGAAGCAGGGAGCATATAAATTTAGCCTACTGCTCTGCTGTTAAGTAGACAGAGCCAAAACTACTCTGCCTATCTAGCACCTATCTAGGAGGGTGCTACATGAGTAACAGCCAAAACAGGAGAAAAAGCCAGTAGGCTACTTGCGGGAAGTATCCAGCCAGGACATTGCATCTTCAGATGAGGGGAAAAACTTAACTGAGTCACCATCTTGCACCCGAAGGCGAGCAGGAAAGAGCATGCTGTATTTCACCCCTTTTTCCTGCATCTTGGCACGCACTGCATCAGAGGATTCACAAAGACGCTGTGTCTCAACCAAATAATCAGGGAAGATCAGTAGCTTGGTATTTGCATAAGGCAGGTCTCCTTGAGCTCGGGTTGCTTGAAAGAGTAGGTCACAGTCCTTAAAGTGCAGGATTCTGAAAATAAATTTGCGCATTGGGGCTCCAGGAGGGCCCTGAACAGACGGCATACAGTGGGCCTGCTCCACGGAGAAGAAGGAGGAGTACCGGTGCACTGAGCAAGAGCTGTGAAGGTAGCTGCTCAGTGCATCTGGTGGGGTCAGCACCTTCAGATCCCTCAGGAAGGACCAAAATCTCAAATTATTCTGCCAAATCTGGTTCTCCATATCATCGGCCTGGGCCTCGAGGTGGCATACCTTTGATTTTTGTGGAGGTCACCAGTATGTTGGTCTTCAACATCTGGGACCCATATCTCCTCCAAAGCGATGCGGTCCCTGAAGGCGTCAAGGTCGCTCCTGATCAGGCCAATGTTACGGGGGGCGCCAGGCAACGCACTGACACCTTTGCCGCCATTGTGCGATGTGCTGGGTGTTCAGTGTGACCCTGTGCCTTTAAGGAGGGGTGGGCTCCCTCTAGTCCCCTGTCCTCCATCTATCCCATTAAATGCATGTGCTCTCATTGTAGAGACTCTTTAAATTGTAGAGTTAGGGACTGCAGATCACAGGGTGCCTTGTCGGGGCCTGCAGCTTACGCATGTATTTGCAAATGTGTGCAACCAAACCCCTGTTTTAAACGCATGTTAGACAGGTCAATTCGGTTGGTCGCTGGCTGGTTGGTAAGTTGTGACTGGAAATCTCTTCATTTTTTTGATCAGGCCAAGGGTTAGCCTGCATGTAGTCAATTTTGGTAGTGAGGGCCAACTGACAGGCTGTAATCACCGCCATGAGAGCTGCAAAGTCGGTGGCCTCGGGTGGAGAAGGAGACTGTTGTCTGTATTCGTGGCCATGCTGGTGGAAATGGCAGCTGCTCTTTCTCCGCTCCAGGACTATGTCACACCACCACCTGGAGGATAGGAGAGGGATATCTAACAGAGAGGATGAAGTCCTGCACCGAAAAAATGGCTCCTGAACCAGACGTCCATCTCCAGTACCACCTTGGACACACCCCAAATGGCTTCTGATAGAGGGGTGGCAAACTGCAGTGGACTGTAACACCACTTTAGGCTGCTGAAGAGAACCCCCACTGCACTGGTCCAGATACTGGAACGTCCACAGTGAAAAACAAATATCCCTGCACTGACCCTATGCAATCAGGAACCTCTCCCTGCACTGTTACTTTTCCTGACAAATGGTGTCTCTGTCCCACACACACGACATGATCCAGGTGTGCCCAAAGTCCCACACCAAAATGACTGCCAGAGGTCAATGGAAGTTGCAGTGTGTAATCAGACAGGTGCAATCTCTCTAACAAATATGGGCAATGTGAATTTCATTTGCAGGTAATTACTAGTCAACCCGGATCCTCTTTTTATTTTTATAGTAAAGAAAATATTTATGTCATGCTTGCTCAATTAGTTCCCATGCACAGAGGTCGCTTTTACAGCTGCTTTTACAGCTGCTTTTACCAACATCAAACTTTTTTTTTTTTGCAGCTTAAAAACACCTCTCCATGTTATGCACACACAGGCTTTTAGGGGCTGTAAGTGGCATAGGCGTTCTCAAAAAACCCAGGGCCAGCACGTTCTGACGCTGCTAAAGACTGTTAAACACAGCTAAACACTGGATACAGTGTTAAACCATGTCCAGAATTTTTTTTTTACATGTCAAAATCAATGTTTCCCTATGAGAGCCTATTGATTTGAATGGAAGTCGCATCCAAGGCGGATCATGATGATCCGACTTGTCATGCGACTTATGCGCTGAGGTTCTTGAAGGGGCATGGGTTTCCCTTTCGAGATTCATATCAGATTTAAAGGGCCTGGTATGGATCTTGGAGGGGACCCTGCACTGCTTTTTTTTTTTAATTTTGGCGTGGGGTCCCCCCCCCAAGATCTATCCTGGGCCTTTTAAGTCTGGTTTGGATCTTAAAAGGGAACCCCACACCGAAATAAAATAAAAAACCTGTTTGGGGTCCCCCCCCAAGACCATGCCAGACCCTTCGGCTGGTATAGATTTTGAGGGGAAAAAAAAAAAACGGAGTGCACCCCCCTCAAAAAAAATCCATACCAGACCCTTATCCGAGCATGCAGCCCAGCAGGCCAAGAAAGGGGGGGGGGGACAAGTTAGCACCCCCCTTCCTCCTGGACCATACCAGGCCACACGACCTCAAGATGGGGGGGTGTTTTTTGGCACCCCAAAACACCTTGTCCCCAAGTTGATGGGGACAAGGGCCTCTTTCCAACAACCCTGGGTGAACACTGGAGAAAGGAGACCGGAGGGAGAGGACTGGTGAAAGTTTTTTGAAGAAAACCTCTTTTTTTTTTTTTTTACACTACACTGCCTTTTTTTTTGGGGGTGAATGATTAGGGTACAATGTGCTCTATACTCATTCACATAGGGGGGGGCAGGATCTGGGGGCCCCTTGTTAAAGGGGGCTTCCAAATTCTGATAAGCCCCCTGCCTGCAGACCGCTACAACCATCACCCAGGGTTGTAAGGAGGAGGCCCTTGTCCCAGTCAAAATGGGGACAAAGTGCTTTGGGATGGGCACCATCATGTTGAGGGTGTGTGGCCTGGTATGGTCCAGGAGGGGGCACTATCTCTTCCCACCCCCTGTATGCTCGGACAAGGGTCTGGTATGGATTCTGGAGGGTCCCTACGCCGTTTTTTTTTATTGGCGTGGAGGTTCCCCTCAAAATCGATACCAGACCAAAGGGGCCAGTATGGTCTTTCAAGATCCATACCAGATTTCAAGGGCCTGGTATAGATCTTGGGGGGGGGGGGACCACATGTCGTTTTTTTTTTTTTTGGGAGAGATTCCCCTTTAAGATCCTCAGAGCACAAGTTGCACCACAAGTCGGATCATCCTGATCAAATTCAAATCAATCCTATTCTATTCAAATCAATGGACTGAAAGTCAGATCAGTTAAGACGGCTCTCATAGAAAACAGCTTAACGCGCATTAACGCCAAAGCAAAAAACTGCTAGAAGCATAGTTTTACAGTCGCTTCTTTCTGGATTTGGTAGTGACTTTGCAGCTAGTTTTTTTAATGCCCTGTGTCCATGGGGACTTAAGATTAAAGTCATGCATGCATTTTAAAATAGGGACTTCCCAATCTAGAATTCTAGCCCCAAGTGGAGCAATGTGTTCATGTTCAACATAGAGTAAGATAACTCACTGCATTTTACCACTACACACTGGGGTTGATTAACTAAAACTAGAAAATGCAAAATCTGGTGTAGCTGTGCATGGTAGCCAATCAGCTTCTAACTTCACCTTGTTCAATTAAGCTTTGACAAAAAACTTGGAAGCTGATTGGTTTCTATGCAGAGCTGCACCAGATTTTGCAGTGCACTCTCCAGTTACATAGTAGTTGAGGTTGAATAAAGACAACAGTCCATCCAGTTCAACCTGTGTAGGTGTGTGTGTGTGTGTGTGTCAGTAACGACATTCATTTCCCATATCCCTGAATATCGAGTGAGATGCACGTCCAAGAGTCTTTTAAAAGTATTGATACTCCCCACTGATACCACCAATTGTTGAAGAGAGTTCCACATTCTTACCGCCCTGACAGTGAAAAACCCCCTAAGCAGCTTATGGTTAAACCGCCTCTCCTCTAATCTCATTGTGTGGCCACGTGTAATCTTACACTCTCTTAGACTAAATTGTTTATTTCTTACGCTGAGATCGCCATTGACGTATTTGTAAATCGCCCTCTTAGGCGTTTTTTTCTCCAGGGAGAAAAGGTTAAGCATGTGTAATCGCTCCTCTTAATTAAGGTCTTCCAATCCCCTAATTAGTTTAGTTGCCCTTCTTTGGACTCTCTGCAGTTCCAGCACGCCCCTTCTGAGGATTGGTAACCATCTCAATATATCTACACATACAGTACATACCAAGAAACATGTCGATCTTGGCGATGTTACTTTGCACCCTGGGGGCTCCTCACAGACTCATTCCACCACGGTAGTGCAGGAAGCTGCTGGTGTGTACATTCAAACTGGGCCAGTGCTGGCCCTAGGAGCAATTAAAGCTTTTTTTCATTTTTTTTTACCTGGTGCCTGACGTTCAGCAGGCCACATGTGGCCAATAAGCCACGTGGCCAGGAACCAAGGCTATTCCCCTTTACTCCTCCTCGGCAGCTAAATAAAAGGTTATGTAGGGAGGTAGAAATGCTGGACGAGCACAGAGAGAAATTGGCCTCTCCCAGAAAAGAGAAAAGGAGGGCTATGATGTGCAAGGAGAGATGGGGCTGTGCTAGGGAAGTGACTCTGGGGTAGGAATGTTCTGGCAAGGTCAGAGGCACATTGCAAGTGAATAAAAATTATAAAATAATACAAATAAAAAGTGATATGATTTTTTAATGTGTAAAATACTTTTTTAGAAATTCATTACAGGACACAGGATCTTAGACATTTGGGTTTTATGTTGCCTGCAGGTGATTAAAGACTGTAAAACAAAACTGTAAGAATAAGGAAGAAAAAGCCAGGGGGCCGCACTCCTTGTTTCACTTTTATTGCTGCATGTGACAAGACAAACAAGAACAAACACAGCAGGGTAAGGAAGAAATGGTTTGATGTGTTTTGTGCTACACTTAATCATAACTACTCAGTCTATCCCTCCATTCATATAACTTCCTGTGATAAATCGTGGCTGAAGTCAATAGACTGGTAAGTAAATACTCCCTTTCTCCAGATAAAACTTCACTAAAGTTTATCCAATTTATACCAAAACAAAAAAACAAATACGTAACCAAACAACACAAAAAGACCACTTTCACACTGATGGACCGATTGGGTCCGCCTGTCAATTTATCAGGCAGGCCCGATTGGACCATCCATTGCTCTCTATGGAGCGGCAGATGTCAGTGGGCACCCGCCGACATCCGATCCGATTCTATCTTCTAAGGACAGACAGATGGGGATCCCCATCCGTCCAGCAGATCAGATGACAGTTGGATGGTTCGTTTCCATCTGACAGCCCATAGAGAACAGTGGGCTGTGCCTCTGTATACTCTGTATCAGCGGAGCGGGCACAGACCTGTCATCCCTCTGCTCATTGAGGATTAGAGGAGAGATCCTCAGCTGAGCGGGTGGATCCACGGTAACCAGTGTGAAAGGGGCCTAATATGTTTCCAAAAGAAAAACAAATGTAGCAGGACTCCCAGCCGTTTATCTGGATATGGGCCCCCCTGGGCCACCGGGTGCAACAAAAGTACCCTTGTGCATATTTCTCCAAGTGTGAGCACTGAGACAATGATCAGTCCAGTATATTTGTTTTTTTTTTAGGTTTGTTTGAGAACTTGGATGGGAGAAGGGAATGAGTGGAACACTCCTTTGGCTCAACTATACACAATTTGCTAGGGACAACTATAAATGCTTCTTGGCGCTGACTTGACGCTGGCTAAATGTCTGTCAATGCCGGTTGACGCTGGTTAACGCTGGCTTGATGCCCATTAACTCCAAACTGAACTTGGACTGCTTTTTCACTTAACTACTTTACGTCTGCTCACATTGCTGCTACTGCAGCAATGTGGCTCGTTATCGTCCAGCGACGTAGTACTACGTCGCTGGACTCCACCCCTTGTGGGCGGCGCGCGTGTGCAGCCGTAGGCTCACTCCCGCTGTGTTCAGTCGCAGCGGGAGTCGGGCCAGGGGAGGAGCAGCGGCGATCGCCGCTGCTCTTCCCCGATCGTCGGGGAATCGAGTGTGGAGATCCGCCCGCTTGTGTAAACAAAGCGGGCGGATATCCTAAGTGACAGGCAGGGTCAGATTGCAGGGTTCAGCATAGCTGAACATGCGATCTGTCCCTGTGTCACTCAGTCACCTCCCCCCACACATGTCAGTAAGCACCAGGCATACATTAACCCCTCCCTCTCCAATAAAATTAACCCCTTCCCTGCCAGTGTCATTTTTACAGTAACAATGCATATTTATAGCACTGATTACTGTAGTAATGTCACTGGTACCCCCAAAAATGTCAGTCAAGGGTCCGATCTGTCCGCCGCAATGTCGCAGTCCCGCAAAAAAAATTGCAGATTGCCGCCATTACTCGTTAAAAAAAAAAACACCAAAAATGACAGAAATCTTTCCCTTAGTTAGTAAACGCAATAACTTTTGCGCAAACCAATCAAAATACACTTATTTTGATTTTTTTTACCACAAATATGTAGCAGAAGGACGCACACGCCGAGACGCAGGAGCGCCGCCTGGGGACACACACTGTGAGCGCTCCGAGGCCAGCAGGGGGCCCGGAGCGCTGAGCGTAACAGTACCCCCCCTTTGGTCTCCCCCTCTTTTTGGAACCTAGGAACTCGCGGATGAGGCTGCGGTCCAGGATGTTCTCCTCCGGCTCCCAAGATCTCTCCTCAGGACCGCAGCCCTCCCAATCGACCAAAAAAAATCTTTTCCCCCGGATGACCCTGGTCGCTAGGACTTCTTTGACCGAAAAAATATCAGCGACAGGGGTGGGAGAAAGAAGTTTAGGAGAGAAGCGGTTAAAGATAGCAGGTTTGAGAAGGGAGACATGGAAAGAGTTATGGATTCGGAGAGAGGGTGGAAGATGGAGCTGGTAGGACACCTGGTTAATGCGGCTCTTTATTTTAAAGGGACCCAAGTAACGAGGGCCCAACTTGTAACTTGGGACCTTAAATCTGATGAATTTCGAGGAGAGCCACACTTTGTCACCGGGACTGTATTCCGGAGGAGCTCTGCGACTTTTATCGGCCTGGAACTTCATACGGGCCGAGGCCTTGAGGAGGGCTGAGTGGGTCTCTCGCCAAATAGAAGAGAAGTCCTGAAGGAGGTCCTCTACAGCTGGTACAGAAGAGGGAGCAGAGGTCCGAGGAAGAGGTGGCAGATGATGACGACCATAGACCACAAAAAATGGGGACTTATTGGAGGCAGAAGATTGCTTGAAATTATAAGAAAATTCTGCCCAAGGGAGTAAATCCGACCAATCATCTTGACGGGAGGACACAAAATGGCGTAGATAATCTCCCAGAATCTGGTTCACCCGTTCTACTTGGCCATTGGACTGAGGGTGATATGAGGAAGAAAAGTCCAACTTGACTCCGAGCTGACCACAGAGAGCCCTCCAAAATCTGGAAACGAACTGCACCCCACGGTCCGAGACGATGTGTCTGGAAAGGCCGTGAAGGCGGAAGATGTGTAGAAAAAACTGTTTGGCCAACTGAGGCGCGGATGGGAGACCAGGCAGGGACACAAAGTGAGCCATCTTCGAAAATCGGTCCACCCAGATGACCGTCATACCATGGGGGGAGTGAAGATCAGTGATAAAGTCCATGGCGATGTGTGACCAAGGGGTCTCAGGAACAGGAAGAGGCAGAAGAAGACCCGCAGGTTTCTGACGAGGAGTTTTGTCACGAGCGCAGATCACACAGAACTGGACGAATCCTGTGATGTCTCTCTCCAGAGAGGGCCACCAATATCTTTGGGAAATTAATTGAAGAGATTTCTTAACTCCAGGATGAACGGCAAAAAGGGAAGCGTGGCCCCACTTGAGAATTTGTAATCGCTGACGAGGAGGAACGTAGGTCTTGCCGGGGGTAAGAAGACGCAGGTCCACAGGAGCAACCGAGATGAGACATTCTGGAGGGATAATGTGTTGAGGAGTGGGTATGTCGCCCACCACATCTGAAGAGCGAGAAAGGGCATCTGCCCTGATGTTCTTAGCAGCTGGGCAGAAATGAATCCGGAAATTGAAGCGGGCGAAGAAGATGGACCAACGGGCTTGCCGGGGATTTAGTCTTTGAGCTGACTGGAGGTAGGCTAGGTTCTTGTGGTCCGTAAAGATGATCACAGGGTGAGGAGCACCCTCGAGAAGATGTCTCCATTCCTCCAGGGCTAATTTAATTGCCAGCAGTTCTCTGTCCCCAATAGAGTAATTCTTCTCGGCGGAGGAAAGGTTTTAGAGAAGAAGCCACAAGTTATGGTCTTGCCTCTGGATGACTTCTGAGTTAGCACAGCTCCGGCTCCCACTGAGGATGCATCCACTTCCAGATAGAATGGCTTGGAAGAATCTGGCCGGGACAGAACAGGTGCAGAAGCAAAGGCGGCTTTCAGGGACTGGAAGGCCTCTTCGGCGTGAGGAGGCCAGGTTTTGGGATTAGCACCTTTTCTAGTCAAGGCCACAATGGGAGCCACCAGGGTGGAATAATGAGGAATAAATTGTCTGTAGTAGTTGGCGAAACCCAGGCACCTCTGTATGGCTTGGAGGCCAGAGGGGCGTGGCCAGTCCAGAACCGCTGAGAGCTTGGCAGGATCCATTTGAAGTCCTTGGGCAGAGATGATATACCCCAGGAAGGGCAAGGAGGAACGCTCAAACAGACACTTCTCAATCTTGGCATAGAGGCGATTACTCCTGAGACGGGTGAGAACTTGTTGGACATGGACTCGGTGTTGCTCCAAATTAGAGGAAAAAATAAGAATATCATCCAGGTATACTACTACACAAGTGTACAGAAGGTCCCAGAAGATGTCGTTCACGAACTCCTGGAAGACTGCAGGAGCGTTACAGAGCCCAAAGGGCATCACTAAGTATTCAAAATGACCGTCCCTGGTGTTAAAAGCGATCTTCCACTCATCTCCCTTTCGAATGCGGATCAGGTTGTAGGCCCCGCGGAGATCCAGCTTGGTGAAAATCTTGGCTCCTCTGAGACGGTCAAACAGCTCAGAGATTAGAGGCAGAGGGTAACGGTTTTTAATGGTAATTTTATTGAGTCCTCTATAGTCAATGCAGGGGCGGAGAGAACCATCCTTTTTAGACACAAAGAAAAAACCGGCTCCAGCAGGGGAAGAAGACTTCCTAATAAACCCTCTCTGTAAGTTCTCACATACATAGTCTGACATGGCCTGAGTCTCTGGAGGTGAGAGAGGATAAATTCTGCCCCGAGGTGGAGTAGAGCCAGGTAACAGGTCAATAGGACAATCATAAGGCCTGTGAGGAGGAAGAGTCTCAGCTTGCTTTTTACAGAAGACATCCGCAAAACGGTGGTAAGGCTTGGGGAGACCTGGTGGCGGAGGAATTAGGGGGTCCCGTTTGATAGGAGCAGGCTTGAGACACCGGTCAGAGCAGGAGGAACCCCAATGCAAAATCTCACCGGTGGACCAATTCAGGACAGGAAAATGGCGTTGCAACCACGGTAGACCCAGCAGGAGTTCGGAATAGCAAAAGGGAAGAACAAAAAATTCCAGAGTCTCTGTGTGAAACACCCCAATGTCCATCCGCAGAGGCTGGGTGTAGTATTGTACCGTAGCAGAGAGTCTCTCCCCGTTGACCGTAGAAATGAGGATCGGCTTGGGAAGACGGATTATAGGAATTCGGTACTTGTCGACCAAGGAGGCGTGAATGAAGTTGCCGGCTGAACCGGAGTCCAAGAAGGCTGCAGCAGAGAAGAAGGACTTGGACGAAAGGAACAACTGCACGGGTATGATGAGACGTGGAGAGGAAGAATCCACACCTAGTAATGCCTCTCCCACATTCACTAGGTGCGAGCGTTTCCCGAACGTGGGGGACAAAGAGGACAGTCCTTAAGGAAGTGCTCGGTACTAGCGCAGTACAAACACAGGTTCTCATCTCTACGACGGCTTCGTTCTTGCGGGGTCAGGCGAGACCGGTCCACCTGCATGGCCTCCACAGTGGAAGACCCAGAGACAGGTTGAGGTGGACGCTGGAACACAGGTGCCAGACGAGGGTAGCGTTTAGGACAAGCTCTTTCCTTTTCAAGATGGAGTTCCTCTTGTCTCTCGGAGAAACGTTTATCGATCCTGGTGGCCAGCAAGATGAGGTTACTCAGGGTAGTAGGCAGGTCACGTGCAGCAAGGATGTCCTTAATGTCACTATTGAGTCCCTTCTTAAAAGTGGCACAAAGAGCGTCATTGTTCCAGTTCAGCTCGGAGGCAAGGGTACGGAACTGGATGGCATAATCACCCACGGTAGAACTTCCTTGGGACAAGTTTAGCAAGGCAGTCTCTGCGGAGGTAACCCAGGCAGGTTCCTCGAAAACATTACGAAACTCCTGACAAAAATTCTGGACAAATGCGGTGGCTGGATCAGTGCGGTCCCAAAACGGTGTAGCCCAGGCCAGGGCCATCCCGGAGAGCAGACTGAGGATGAAGGCTACCGTGGCTCGCTCAGACGGAAACTGGTCAGACAGTAGCTCGAGGTGAAGAGAGCACTGAGACAGGAACCCTCGGCACAATTTAGGATCTCCGTCGTACTTGTCCGGCAGAGATAAGCGGATTCTGGACCCGGTGGCAACTGCTGGTGTGGGAGGTGCAGCAGATGCTGACGGAGGAGCTGGCTGTTGCTGAGTTGGCAGGAGCTGCTGAAACATAGCGGTCAGCTGGGCCAACTGTTGACCTTGCTGGGCCACAATGGTGGTGAGGTCCGCTAGGCTTGGCAACGGAACATCAGCGGGATCCATGGCCGGATCTTATTGTCACGAACCGGCAGGACTGGTAGTGGATCCTCTGGACCAGAGAGGCGATGGCGCGGTTTGTACTAGAGGACCGGTTCTAAGCAGTTACTGGTCTTCACCAGAGCCCGCCGCAAGGCGGGATGGATTTGCTGCGGCGGTAACTACCAGGTCGTGTCCCCTAGTAACAACTCAATCTCTCTGGCAGCTGATATGGCGTGGTACACAGGGAGTAGGCAAGAGCGTAGTCGGACGTAGCAGAGGTCAGTGCAGGCGGCAGAGGTTCAAAGGCGAGACGTCGGTAGCAACGGGTTTGGCAACAGGCAAAGCAAACAAACACAGTAGGGAACGCTTTCTCAGAGGCACAAGGCACAAAGATCCGGCAGGAAGCTGTGGGAGGAGAAGGTATTAATGGGCAGTGCACAGGTGAAGCCTAATTAAGTCAGCACTGCCTTTCACAAACCTTAACCCTTAATAACCAGTTTGGACCAGGCACCAATCACCTGTGCACTGGTCCTTTAGATCTAAGAGTCCCGGTGCGTGCGCGCCCTAGAGAGCGGGGACGCACACGCCGAGACGCAGGAGCGCCGCCTGGGGACACACGCTGTCAGCGCTCCGAGTCCAGCAGGGGTCCCGGAGCGCTGAGCGTAACATGAACAAGCAAAAAGTTGGGGGAGCATACCCTGAACATGTATTTCTAAAGCTGGTGCAGCTATGAACCAAGCGACATGCATATTAAAAAAAGAATAGCGCACACATAAATAAAAATGGGGATTTGGTCCCACCATATGGCCATATCGTGCTCTCCCCAAAGATTTATACCATTTCCCAGAATGCTCAGTGGCCAGAGATACTCATACTAAGTATGCATATTCATAACTCCGTTTCACTGCAGCTCATCATGCTAATAATGGCAAAGATAGCAGTAACTCCTACTGGAAAAAGGGAGGAACTACAGCTATACTTGAGCTTAGGAGAAAACTTAAATGATCACTATTGCTGGCCATACACTATGCGAAAAATCATTCAAACTCATTTTTGAAAAACGAACACTCGGCCGTGAGAACAAACGATAGTGCCATCATGTAATGACCAATAAATCTTCAATGGACATAACGTTTTTTGTTTGCTTTTTTCACATTTGCCTAGTGTAAACAGTTTGGATGGCAAACACATTACCCTTTCGATTTATCGTTTGTTCAGCAGTAAATTTCTAAACTTGCCCTTCTTTTTTTCGGCTCAAAACGTCACAACCAATTACCGATTTGTGCCCAATAACTGGCTAAAAACGAACTGTCCAAATAACCAAATTTCGACCGATTTTTGTATAGTGTATGGCCAGCATAATACTGCAAATTAGCCAGGTTAACTACAACCCAGCACAGCTAAATTTACTGGTAGTTTCTATTTAAAACAAAGGGTGCTACACTAAGCACCATGCTGGTTTTTATTCCCTGCTATGCAGGGAGAAAAAAATGGCACATCGCTGCTATCTGTAGAGAGCTCTATGTTATTTACCAACACAGAGCTCTCTTCTTTTATTTGTCATTCTGTCATCACCACATTCTGGCTATAAATCATTGGTCGGGGACCCACTGATTAACTTGTGCTGTAGCGCACGCCCCCTACCCAGAAATACTGGATTACGTAAATGTACATGAACCAGTGGAGCAGGGCAGCTTTCCCGCAGTAAATCTGCGATAGGGGGCCTTATAGAGGAGCTCCAGTCTCCCCCCAAAAAATTAAAAGTCAGCAGCTACAAATACTGCACTGTGACTTTTGATAAAAGGACACTTACCTGCCCCTCGATCCAGTTCTGTCCTTACCCGAGCTGATTCTTCAACCAGCTTCAGGTGCAGGCACCGTCATCTTCACTAAGGGAAATCTGCAGTGAAGCCTTGAGGCTTTACAGCAAGCCTCCGGCTGCGCAGGTGCGAGCTGCGTTGTGCTTTGTGATTGGTCCCGCAGTCTTCTAAGACCTGTGATGTGTCCCAGAAGGTTGCGGGGGAAGGAGGGGGGGGGTGGAGGTCAAAATTCTGCTCAAATTCCCGCAGTGGTCAAACCGGAAGTGAGGGAACGGGTACATGTCAAAATCAGGCCCCTGCTCCCCCCCCCCCCCCCCCCCCAAAAAAAAGTGAAATTTTCAATTTATTTTTTAATCAAGAAAGGTTTTATTGAAAATGGTAAAACAAGACAATACAATGCACAGACGGAAAATTGTACAGTGGAAATCCAACAAGTCAGCAAACAAAATATGCACAGTATACAGGTAAGGTGTAAAACATTCCAAAGTACAACAGAACATATAGGCCAGACACGAAGAAGGTTAGTCTCCATGTAACTTTCTACTACATTACCATATACCTCATGGAATTAAAACTATAATTCACAAGTAACCTACAACCGTAGAACAAATAACCATCCTAACTAGTTTCTGCCAATCTCTGAGCTGCCATAAGATATTATTCATTGCCATAACAATCTATCAAGAACAAATTAGGGGGGTGCCACCTCCGGTGTAGCCAACCAGCACCCCCATATATTTTCAAATTTCATAGGGGACTTTCTAAGGTAAAAAGTATTCTTTTCTCGAACAAGAATTGAGTTCACCGATTGGATCCATTGTGTGCCAGCAGGGAGACTCGGAGAGATCCACAGTCTAGCTATGAGTTTTTTAGCCAGGCATAACAACCTGATTAGGGCTATATACATGTGTGTGGATTATAAAGCTCCTTGTCCAAGCACCCCAACAAACATGTCAGCGGATCCAATGCAAGCTGAACCTGATATACCCGATTGATAGTAGACACCACAGAGTTCCAATATCTCACAAGTTTAGGGCATTTCCACAACATATAATAGAAGTCACCTGGATGTACATGACATTTAGGATAGATAGGTGTATCTCGCCTACCCCATGCATAAAGCTGAGTTGGAGTTCTATAGGTGCGGTGCAACACAAACAAATGAGACAATTTGTGAGTGGCAGACACTAACACCAAGGGACCAGCCGCCCATATCTGCTCCCACTGGTCTCCACCAATGGAGCCAACATCCCTTTCCCACTTCTCCCGACAAGGAAGTAGGGCCGAGTTTTGCAGATAGGAGAGCAGAGTATTATAATTCCGAGAAATAATGCCTTTTTTTTCCCTATCGGTAAAGATGGATTCCAAAAAGATAGATTCTACAAGCCGCAAGGGAGTGTGTCTCCTTTGACTACGAAATGCATGACACAGTTGCCTATACTGAAACCTACAACTCCTAAGTAACGGTAAATCCGTAGTTAGTTGTGCAAAGGCCTTCATATCAGCATTTACACATAGCTGGGATATATATTTAACCCCAGCCCGTATACACGCAGGAAAACTTCCTAGTCTGGCCAACTCTGAAATTCTGCTTTAAGTGGTTAAAGTGGAATTAAACCCAAAACCAAAAATGTAATATATTGCAGGTCATTGTAACTGCATTAGTTTTCTTTTATTCGTTTTTTCCTTCTGTTTTCGCATTGTGATCTGGCCAGTAACACACCCACTGTATTAGAGTGCCCCCACTGTGGATGAAGGAAAAACGGGGGCACAGCAGACAGCACAATTGGTAATCTGGAGGGAGAGAGTTTTAGATGTAATAGCAGATTTAGATACACTAACAAGCTGAAGTCAAACTCCAGCTCACACTGCAGTTACACAGATAGTTACAGCAAACATGTTTTTTTTTCTTTTGGGATAAAGGTTGCAAATATGCAGTCAGTTTCACAGGATTCTGCTCCTATATGTTTATGTTCCATATGAATATGTTTTAGAGCAGAAAGTAAAAAAATATTGTTTTTTTTTTTTTTTTCAAAATGTTTGGTCTTTTTTCATTTGTATAATAAAAAACCCAGTGGTGATCAAATACCACCAAAAGAAAGCTCTATTTCTGTGAAAATAAATTATACAAATTTCATTTGTTGCATGATCACGCAATTGCCAGTAAAATTAGCGCAGGGCTGAATAGGAAAAAAAATGACCTGGTCATGAAGGGGGTAAAACTTTCCAGGGCTCAAGTGGTTAATACAATACGTGGTACAAAATGTAATAAACAAATTGTATCAATGTTAACCACTTGCCGACCGCCCACAGTATATTTACTGCGGCAGTCAGCCCCTCCTGGGCAAAGCGACATAGTACTACGTTGCTCGCCCAGGAGCCGCCGGAGGCACGCTCCCGCCCCCGCTCGTTCCACTGCATCCCCACGCGTGTGACCGGCGGCTCTGATGTCCGCCGGCCACTCGCGATCTCCCGCTGTAGAGGTAGATGTAAACAAAGCCGCCTGTCATTCTCCCTGGTGTAACTGCAGAGATCATATGATCCTGCTAGGTAGGATTGTATGTCTCTGTGGTTACATCACAAGCCACGCCCCTTTACAGTTAGAATCACGCCCCTAGGGACACACTTTACCCCTTGATCCCTAATAAAGTTAACCCCTTCCCTGCCAGTGTAATTTTTACAGTAACAGTGCATATGTATAGCACTGATTACTGTAGTAATGTCACTGGTACCCCCCAAAAGTGTCAAAAATGTTAGTCAGGGGTCTGATCTGTCTGCCGCAATATCGCAGTCCCGCAAAAAAAATCGCAGATTGCCGCCATTACTCGTTAAAAAAAAAAAAAAAACAATAAAAATGATATAAATCTTTTCCTTAGTTAGTAAACGCAATAACTTTTGTGCAAACCAATCAAAATACGTTTATTGCGATTCTTTTTACCAAAAATATGTAGCAGAAAACAAATTGGCCTAAAATGTTAAAAAATTGTAATTTTCACATTTTTTTGGGGGAATTTTATATAAAAAAAAATGTGAAAAATATTGTTATTTTTTCAAAGAGAATAGAAAAAAGCTGCTAAATGGCCATGTATGCCCCTATATAGAGAAACAACCGATCCATAGGTGGGTTCTTCCCCTTTTTCCTTTTTTGGAATATATTCTACCCTCTTTTATTTTATTTCCCCCATTCCCCTTATGATTACTTTCCTCCACCTCTCACTCTAAAGCCCCGTACACACGTACCGATGGTCGGCTTACAAATGTTCCTCTTTTCTCCCCGGGATGTCGGTGTCTGCTGAAAAGTGCAAAGACAGCACAAGGACAGCACAAGAATTTTGTCCGCCGACTGCAGAAGTGATGTCATGTAATGGTTAACTTTCCCTGTGTTTTCTATTTTCTGAGCATGCCCAGTCTTGCAAATCTGCGGTCTGTCGGCCGAATTGTGTACTGACAGGCGAACAATCGTCCGTTCTGGTGTCGGCATACAAATATTTTCATGTTTGCACGAAAGACTTTTGTCCGCGGATTGTGCGCAGACATCTGTCGGAGGCACCATACTAACACGCGTACAATCGGCAGATCCTTCGTCCACCGACGTTTGTATGCCGACGATCGGTACGTGTGTACGGGCCTTTACCCTGGGGTTTGTCTTACTTCTTTGCATGCCACCGCACCCGCCCGGGAGACCTCCTGATGTGGCTGGGGGTACACTACCAATCATTTTCCTTCTATGCCCCCTCTTTTGTGGCTTTGGTGGGGGACAGACACTGGCACTGATCTCTGGGACGCAATCAATGAGCTGCTTTCCTATAATGTATATGCATGAACTATGTTATTGACGCTGTTATTTTGTCTCATTGTAATTATATTATATGTATCTGCTTATACAAAAAACTTCTGAATAAGCGGTATAAATACCGCAAAACATGTAAAGTCTTGTGGATGGACATGGATTTTCTTCATTACCAATTTACCGGATGTTCTGGTTTTTTGAAAAATTTGCACTTTTCCATGTCCTATCTGTTATAATGTATCTACTTGTCATACCATGTGCTTGTTGAATGGATATACTTATATAATAATTTTTTATTTTTATTGCTCTGTCTTTATAATTTGTGTAACACACCATTAAAATCCCGCTAAGCCCCCCCCTTTTTGTTTCTCTGACTTCCCACGTCGCGGATGCGATGGCCTACTCAATATAGGGTGGATTGGCATCTTCCACCACTTGAGTTAGGCAATTCCTCGCGTCTGCCTCATGGAAACTCTTTGAAATTGTTTACACGTTATTTTTTCAAAATTGACGCTCTTTTTTTGTTTATAGTGCAAAAAAATAAAAATCGCGCAGGTGATCAAATACCACCAAAAGAAAGCTCTGTTTGTGGGAAAAAAAGGACGTCAATTTCATTTGGGTACAGCATCGCACGACCGCGCAATTGTCCGTTAAACTCAAGCAGTGCCAAATCGCAAAATAGGCCCTGGTCTTTGAGCAGGAAAATCCTCTGGGGCTTAAGTGGTTAAAGTGATACCAAAGTCTTGTTTTTTTTATTTTTTCTTAAAAAAATAACAAACATGTTATACTTACCTGCTCTGTTGCAGTGGTTTTGCACAGAGCAGCCCAGATCCTCCTCTTCTAGGGTCCCTCTTCGGTGCTCCTGGCCCCTCCCTACTGTTAAGTGCCCCCACAGCAGGCAGCTTACTATGGGGGCAACCGAGCCGAGCCACAACTCCTTGTGTCCATTCAGACACGGAGCCGCGGTTCGGCCATGCCCCCTCTTTCTCCTGATTGGCTAACTGACTTTGATTGACAGCAGTGGGAGCCAACGGCACCGCTGCTGTGCCTCAGCCAATCAGGGGACAGTCCCGGATGGCTGAGGCACTCGTGCACATCGCTGGATAGAGATGGGGCATAGGTAAGTATTTGGGGGGCTGCTACACATAGAAGGCATTTTACCTTAATGCGTAGAATACACTAAGATAAAAAAAAAAAAAAACCCTTCTGCCTTTACAACTTTAAATGTCTTACCAGGGCTAAAACCTAAAGAATTTGTATTCAATGCTCATTTACATTTCTCTGCACTGTAGTTTAGTGCTTGCTTTGTTCCTCAAATGGTTAAGTGACAGCATGATTAATAAGAGCATAGCAATGTTCGCTGTTATCTCTGTGTATCAAGAATGATTCATTTCTCTTAGCAGGGTGATGGAAGAGAGAACCAGTCTGAATCTGTAGATATGTCTAACTCAACCTGGTCAAGGACATCTTTCACAGGACAAATTGCAACATACAATTTAAGGTGGCATATTTACACAGCTTAGAGTTTACTTGCTGTATGGGTAAAATATATGCTATAAGAGGGGTTGGGTAGGGGTGCAAGCACTGCTGCTCTTTTTGCAAGGTCTAAAAATGCAGAGCCAACAAAAGGCACCAGGGCTGCACTTTCTCCCCCCTTGCTTTTTGTCATTAACTCGAGCCATTACAAAATTAACCTATACAATAATCCTGCTACTTTGCCTCTCCACTTCATCATCTACATAAAAAAAACACCCCTCTTCCTCCTAATTTGTTTATTTTTCCTTCCTGTATGCTAGCCTTCCACTTTCTCTATGCCCTATATACCCCATTTTCCCCTTTCACCATGCATAACTCAGCTGTAGTTTCCAAGTAGTATTGATTTTTGCATTATTGTGCTTATAGCTTTAATTAGACTTCCCGTCGGCACTCTTGGATGCTTCCCTGACCACAATTGTTCACTTGTTTGAAACATAAAATCCTAAATATTTTAACCACTTAACCCCCGGAAGATTTTACCCCCTTCCTGACCAGACCGCTTTATCAACTTGGCACTTCGTGACTTTAACTGACAATTGCGCAGTCATGCAATGCGTCCTTTTACTTTTATTCCCCACAAACAGAGCTTTCTTTTGGTGGTATTTGATCACCTCTGCGCTTTTTATTTTTTGCGATATTAATAAAAAAATAGCGAAAATTTTGAGGAAAAAATTACATTTTCAACTTTGTCTTTTAAAAAATATCCAATATACTCAATTTATGTCATATTTTTTTGGCCAAAATATATTTAGCTACATGTCTTTGACCAAAAAAAATTTCAATGAGCGTATTTTTATTGGTTTGCACAAAAGTTATAGTGTCTACAAACTATGCCTATCTCATTTCATGAAGTGCTAAAATGGCAGGGCAGTACAAAACCCCCCAAATTACCACTTTTTGGAAAGTAGATATCCTAAAGAATGTCCTGAGAGGCATGTTGAGCTCATTGAATATTTCATTTTTTTGTCACAGGTGTTTGAAAAATGACTATATATATATTTTTTTTTTACACGTTGTCATTGAAATGATATATTGCTCACACATGCCATGGGTATATGTGTAATATCACCCCAAAATATATTCTGCTGCTTCTCCTGAGTACAGGGATACCACATATGTGAGACTTTTTGGGAACCCAGCTGTGTACGGGACTCCGAAAACCAAATCCCACCATCAGAATTTCAAAGGGCGTACATTTTTCATTGCATTTTCTCACTACCTTTAACGGTTTAGGAGGCCCTGAAATGTCAAGATACCACAAAACCCCCCCAAATGACCCCATTTTGGAAAGTAGACACCCAAGCTGTTTGCTGAGAGGCATGGTGAGTCCATGGAATATTTTATATTTTGCCACAAGTTTTGGGAAAATTAAATTTTTTTTTAACACAAAGTTGTCACTAAAAGATACATTTCTCACACATGACATGGGTATATGTGGAATGATACCCCAAAATACATTCTGCCCCTTCTCCTGAGTATGGGGATACCCCATGTGTGAGACTTTTTGGGAGCCTAACTGTGTACGGGACCCCGAAAAATGAATCACCATCTCCAGGTTTTCTAATGGCGTAAATTTTTGATTTCACTCCTCACTACCCATATCACGGTTTCGGAGGCCCTGAAATTTCAAGATAGCACAAAACCCCCCCAAATTACCCCATTTTGGAAAGTAGACACCCCAAGCTATTTGCTGAGAGGCATGGTGAGGCCATGGAATATTTTATATTTTTCCACAAGTTTCGGGAAAATTACATTTTTTTTTTTAAAACAAAGTTGTCACTAAATGATAAATTGCTCACACATGCCATGGGTATATTTGGAATGACACCCCAAAATACATTCTGCTGCTTCACCTGAGTACAGGGATACCCCATGTGTGAGACTTTTTTGCAGTCTAGCTGAGTACCGGACCCCGAAAACCAATCCCCACTTTCAGGCTTTCCAAGGGCGTAAATTGTTGATTTCACTCCTGACTACCTATCACAGTTTCGGAGGCCATGAAATGCCAAGACAGCACAACCCCCCCCCCCCCCCCAATGACCCCTTTTCGGAAAGTAGACACGCTAAGCTATTTGCAGAGAGGCATGTTGAGTGTTTTGCAGATCTCACTTTTTGTCACAAAGTTTTGGAAATTGAAAAAAGAGTAAAAAAAAATGCATTTTCCTGTTTTTTCTTCATTTTCCAAAAGAAATGAGAGCTGCAAAATACTCACCATGCCTCTCAGCAAATAGATTGGAGTGTCTGCTTTTCAAAATGGGGTCATTTGGTGGGGTTTTGTGCCATCTTGGCATTTCATGGCCTTCAAAAGTGTGATAGGTAGTAAGGAGTGAGATCAACAATTTACACATTTAGAAAGCCAGAAGGTGCGGATTGGTTTTCCGGGTCCTGTACGCGGCTAGACTGCCAAAAAGTCTCACACATGGGGTATCTCTGTACTCAGGAGAAGCAGCAGAATGTATTTTGGGATGTAATTTCACATATACCCATGGCATGTGTGAGCATTATATAATTTACTGACAACTTTGTGTAAAAAAAACAACAAAAAAAAAAGAAATAATAATTCTATGGACTCACCATGCCTCTCAGCAAATAGCTTAGAGTGTCTACTTTGCAAAATGGGGTCATTTGGGGGGGGGGGTTTGTGCTATCTTGAAATTTCAGGGCCTCTGAAACTGTGACAGGTAGTGCAGAGGTAAAATAAGCAATTTACGCCATTAGAAAACTTGAAGATGGGGATTGGTTTTCGGGGTCCCGTACACAGCTAGGCTCCCAAAAAGTCTGACACATGTGGTATCCCTGTACTCAGGAGAAGCAACAGAATGTATTTTGGGGTGTCATTTCACATATACCCATGGCATGCGTGAGCAATATATCATTTAGTGACAGCTTTCTGTAAAAAAAACAAAAAAACAAATTGTCATCTTCCCAAAACTTAAGGCAAAATATAAAATACTCCATGGACTCAATATGCCTCTCAGCAAATAGCTTTGGGTGTCTACTTTTCAAAAAGGGGTCATTTGGGGGGTGTTTGAACTGTCCCGGCATTTTATGCTCAATCCTAGCCACACATCACCCACTCTTCTAACCACTTGAAAACCAAGCCTTTTCTGTGACTTTTTGTTTACATGAAAAAATATTTTTTTTTTTTACTAGAAAATTACTTTGAACCCTCAAACATTATATATTTCTTTAAAGCAGAGGCCCTATAGAACAAAATGGTGGATGTTGCAAATTTTTTTGTCACACGGTATTTGCGCACAGATTTTCCAAACGCAATTTCTGCTAAAAAAATATATATTTTTTTAATTTATTGCACAAATACACTATATAATTCCAAATTGTTTGGTAAAATTTAAAAGATGATCTTATGCCGAGTACATAGATACCAAACATGACATGCTTTAAAAATTGCGCACACCTGTGCAGCGGCAACAAACTACGTACATTTTTAAAAGCCTTTAAAAGTTTTTACAGGTTACCACTTTAGACTTACAGAGGAGGTATACTGCAAGAATTACTGCACTCGACCTGGCGTTCGCGGCAATACCTCACATGCATGCTGCAATTGCGGTTTACATATGACACTTGACCAGCGCTTGCGTGCACCTTTGCGCGCAAGCACAGGGGGACGGGGGGGCTTGATTTTTTTTTTTTGCTTTTTTATGTTATTTTGACACCTTTCCTTTAATTTTTTTTTTTTAATTATTTTTATTGTTATCACAGTGACTTTAAATATCCCCTATGATAGCAATCTGTAGTGACAGGTACTCTTTTTTTAAAAAAAATTGTGGTCTTTTAGACTCTAGATCTCTCCTCTGACCTTAACGCATCTGACCACACCAAAATTTGTGTGAAAAAATACTTTCCCAATTTCCCAATGGCGCTGTTTATTTCTGAACAGAAGTCATGAAATGCTCGTAGCTTCCGGTATTTTATTCCATAGAGATGATTGGAGCCATTCTCATCTCCAATCAGCTCTATGGTTAGATAATTGAACCACCGGCTGCACTCTCGGGTTAACCGGTGGGACAGGAGAGCCCGAGAAAAACCACGTAAGGCGGCGGAAGGTGGCGGTAGGGGGGGGGTCCCCTCCCACTGCATGTAAAAGGGGGGTTCCCTTCCCACTGCATGTAAAATCAGTCTAGCGGCCAATTATCCGCTAGGATTGCTTTTACATGTAAGCCAACCGCTGGCTGTAAAAAACGATACCAAGGTGATGCCTAAATCTGCAGGCATCATCCTGGTATAACCACTCAAAGTCCAGCAACGTACCAGTACATTGCAGGTCCTTGTTTGGCATATAGTGTAGGTTTTTTTTTTTTTTTTTCATGCAGCCTGTGGGCTGAACAAAAAAAAAGAGAACCTAACAGAAATCAGCACAGGAATATTGTGTAGTATTATACACCATTAACCGCCCAAACAGCCACCCACTGAATTTAATGATGGGTATACATGACAATATTCCACGTATACCTAAAAGGTATTTTAAAGCGGAGTTCCGGCCACAGAATCTTTTTTTTTTTAATACCCCCCAAACAGTCTGGGTTAGCCGAGTCCGCAGTGGGGAAATGTCTGCCCTGCTTCCTGCTTCTAGTGGGAGGAGGCCCGTGAATCCAGCGCGAAATCTCGCGCATGCCCAGTACTATGTGATCGGCATAGTATGTGTTTCCATAGGGACGGCAGCGTCCGCACTGGGCTCCGCCTAACATGGCGTCATTTCCTGTTTGGAAATAACGCGATGAGAGGAGTGGCTGGCCGTCTACGTCACTGCCCATTGCATCCTGGGAGCGACGAGTAAGAGCTCCCAGGACGCATTGCGGGACAGGAAGTGACGGCGCGGGCCGTGGCCGAGGAAGGAGGAAGTGGATGTAAAGGTGAGTATATTATCTTCTGAAATAAGGTAAGTAAAAAAAAAAAAGCCGGGAATATCCAATTCTTGTACAGGTAATGATAAGGAAGCGGATGCCATAAAATCTAAAGCCATGATTTTGTGGCCGGAACTCTGCTTTAACTGCAGTGCTGACATTAGCCTATCACCACAGCTGCTGTCAGCAGAGGTATCCATATATGCTGTTCGCAAACACTGTTTGTGTCAGAATATATAAAATCAATGTGGCAGCCAACAAGTACCTGCAAGAGAAACAGGTTAACAAAAGAATGAAAAACAAAGTACAGTTAAAGTACAGTAGGAAGAGTAGAAGAACATAAAAAATGACTGACACGACAACTGTTTTTGGATTTTTTTTTTTTGTAACACTTTTTTTTGTGAACTGCGATTTTCCAGCTTGGGTCTCTCAAAATGTCGATAGCCATCGAACATCTTTTGAGACCCTGTGTTTGTGTGCCCTACACTGTGTTGTGCTGTACCCTACACTAAAACTCCACTAGTGTATGGTAGCGCTCAAAACATTCCCCGATGCAGAGACCATCTGGAAGGGGAAGTTGGGCAGGCATACCTCCTGGGTACGGTTAGGCAAGGACGATCGCTTCCAGGAATTCTCGGAAGGATCCAGCTCGTCCTGACGCCCTGTATAGGACAAAGGCGTTCAGCATAGCCAATTGGAATAAATAAACAGACACTTTTTTGTATCAGCGTCTGGCTTTACGGGCAACTAAAAACGGCGCTAAAAGCTGGTCGTTAAGGTCCACCCCTCCCATATTAAGGTTATATTCGTGGACACAGAGGGGTTCCTCCATAACGCCAGTTGCCGTAGGAATTTGGATCGTCGTGTCTGCGTGAAGGGAGGACAGAACGAAAACATCCCGTGTATCCCTCCACTTCACTGCAAGCAATTTGTCCGTTTTCAAGCAGGCTCTCTCCCCCCGACTAAGACGGGAATTTACAAGCCGTTGGGGGAAGCCGTTTAGGTCGCACGGTGCCACATGCGCCAATTTGTAATTCAGAAAGATGACTAAATAGTGGCACGCTTGTGTAGAACTTGTCCACGTACAAATGGTACCCCTTTCCGGATAAGGGTGACACCAAGTCCCAAACTATCTTGCCGCTGCTCCCTATGTAATCTGGGCAGTTGGGGGGCTCCACAGTGTTATCTTTTCCCTCATAGACCCGGAAACTAACTGTATAGCCTGTGGCCCTGTCACAGAGCTTGTACAGCTTGACCCCGTATTTGGCACGCTTTGTCAGGAAAGAGCTCACCTGCTGGTGGCACTGTAGCTCCCAGATCCATAGGCTGCAGTTCCAGTGTCCACCAGCGGGTGTCTCTCAGTAGTCAGAAGCTAACATCTCGTGCAATCAGTCATCACCTGATGCTGGTTGCAGGAAGTATATTTAAACCCTGTGTATGCTCCTCCTCACTGCCTTGGTATTTTCTCCATGTGCTCCTGACCTGCATTCCTGTGTCCCTGCATCCTGATCCTGATCCTGGACTCTGATCTTGACCCTGCAGCCTGATCCTGAACTCTGATCCTGACCCTGCAGCCTGATTCCTCCCTTCCTGCTTGCTTACTCCGTCTCCTGTAACCCTCTCTCTGTTCTGTCTCATTCCCAGCTCCCTCTGCTTGATCTCCTGTGTATGACCCCGGCTCTGTTACAATTACTATTCATTTACTTGAGGAAGTAATCTACTTTTCTTTGCTGGTGACAGAGGAAAAGGAATACTGCTGCCAGATATTAAAGGAGTGGGCCAGGGACCAGCTGTTAGAATGCATTCATCTTGCTCATTCCCTAGTTGATCAGGGCAGGATGTTTGATGATGATCAGCCATTGATTCAAGTTTGTGCAGAGTTGGCTTTGTCCAGTACTCCTAAAGGAAGTGATGACTTTTCTCCTCCCTTTAGTATGGCTCAGGTAGAATCACTGGTATGGTTATTGGAGGATGACTCATCTTATTTCTTTGAGCACTATTCAGCATGTTCCCAACAGGTGCTAGTAGAGTGTATTAATGCAGTGCAGTCTTTTGTCAGACAGGCAGAGTGTAAACTGAATCTTGTTCAACTGTTACTACAAGCATGGTCAGATATATTGCACTCAGCTTCAGTCAGTTTGCAACAACCTCTTCCTACTGCTAGACACCCGCCTGCTCAAAGATCTCTCTCTCCATCACCCACAGCAACCACAGTTGCAGCCCAGTATACCCTACTACCAACCATATGTCAGTACCCTGTTCCCACTTGCTGAACCTACCCTGCCTTTAACCCCTTGAAGCTTACCTCTTCTCCGCTGCCTGCACCAATCCTTCAGAAATCCTCCTTTGTAACTGCTCCCTCTTTTTCAAAATCCCCCAGCTTTTCTTTGCTATCAGCTGCTCCCCCTACTCACAGTTCACATGCAGAACCTCAGTGGCAAAACCCAAAAAGAAACAAAGTTTTTCCCAACTGGCAAAATCTTGCCACTATCCTATTGTGCATCCACGCCAGCCGATCTGCTCCAGCCTGCTTCCACGCCAGCTGATCTGCTCCAGCCTGCTTCCACGCCAGCCGATCTGCTCCAGCCTGCCTTCACGCCAGCCGATCTGCTCCAGCCTGCTTCCACGCCAGCCGATCTGCTCCAGCCTGCATCCACGCCAGCCGATCTGCTCCAGCCTGCTTCCACGCCAGCCGATCTGCTCCAGCCTGCATCCACGCCAGCCGATCTGCTCCAGCCTGCATCCACGCCAGCCGATCTGCTCCAGCATGCATCCACGCCAGCCGATCTGCTCCAGCCTTCATCCACGCCAGCCGATCTGCTCCAGCCTGCATCCACGCCAGCCGATCTGCTCCAGCCTGCATCCACGCCAGCTGATCTGCTCCAGCCTGCATCCACGCCAGCCGATCTGCTCCAGCCTGCTTCCGCGCCAGCCGATCTGCTCCAGCCTGCTTCCACGCCAGCCGATCTGCTCCAGCCTGCTTCCACGCCAGCCGATCTGCTCCAGCCTGAAGTTCTGGTCCCTTTTGCCCAGCCTGAAGTTCTGGTCCCTTTTGCCCAGCCTGAAGTTCTGGTGCCTTTTGCCCAGCTTGAAGTTCTGGTCCCTTTTGCCCAGCCTGAAGTTCTGGTCCCTTTTGCCCAGCCTGAAGTTCTGGTCCCTTTTGCCCAGCCTGAAGTTCAGGTCCCTTTTGCCCAGCCTGAAGTTCCGGTCCCTTTTGCCCAGCCTGAAGTTCCGGTCCCTTTTGCCCAGCCTGAATTTCCGGTCCCTTTTGCCCAGCCTGAAGTTCCGGTCCCTTTTGCCCAGCCTGAAGTTCTGGTCCCTTTTGCCCGGCCTGAAGTTCTGGTCCCTTTTGCCCAGCTTGAAGTTCCGGTCCCTTTTGCCCAGCTTGAAGTTCCGGTCCCTTTTGCCCAGCTTGAAGTTCCGGTCCCTTTTGCCCAGCTTGAAGTTCCGGTCCCTTTTGCCCAGCTTAAAGTTTCGGTCCCTTTTGCCAAGCTTGAAATTCCGGTCCCTTTTGCCCAGCTTGAAGTTCCGGTCCCTTTTGCCCAGCTTGAAGTTCCGGTCCCTTTTGCCCAGCTTGAAGTTCCGGTCCCTTTTGCCCAGCTTGAAGTTCCGGTCCCTGCTGCCCAGCCTGATGACCCGGTGCCTTTTGCTCAGCCTGATGACCCGGTGCCCAATGCCCAGCCAAAGGGGCAGGTGCCCAATGCCCAGCCTGTCTCTGGACATCCCGTCCCTAACAAACTGCCTGCCTCTGATGGTCTGCTGCTTGATGACAAGTCTACCCATAGTGATCTGCTGTCTGACAACCTGCCTTCTTCTGCCTCTGATCCGTTGCCAGATGTCCAGCCTGATGATCCCATGCTTGATGTCCAGCATGCGTCTGATGATCCTTTTACCATTGACCAGCCTGATCTTACTTCTATTCTACTTACCACCCAGCCGGGTTCTACTGACTCAATACCAGCTGCTCGGTTGGATTGTCATGCAAAAGCTGAGTGTTCACCTGCTAATGGGTCTGAAAGCTCTGAGTCCTCACGTGCCTTATATGGGTTACCTGTTTGGTCTGAGATTTGTTTGTCGGTTGCCTCGGTTGAGTCACTTTGGCAGAGTGTTGTTAGCATGGCTCCAAAGCCTGGTGGTCCGGACATGCCCATGGTAACTAGTAGCTGCATTTGCCTTCATGGCCCTGGTCATGGTAAGCTCCCAGGGAATGGAGGGGTACTATCTGTGCCTCTCCATGATCCGGATGCGCTTGCCTCAGCTTCGGGTGCACTAGAGGACCCGGGTCAGGTAACCAGTGCCTCAGATACCTAGGTGGCTTTTGAAGTGCAGAGTAAGTCCTGGAAATCAGGCAAGCTACTTGGTTATGGCCAGACACTTTTGTGTCAGAGTTCCGGTATTGTTACATGACCCCATGGCTAAGTCTGCAGACAACTCGTGGGACCCCAGCATTGGGGTACCTGCTGTTTTGAGGGACTTGAAGTATCGAATTCTGTATATCTCAGAGGATCTGGCCAGCAGGATACCCAGCCAGTTGCTTGACCTCAGCGGTGGGATACCCAGTCAGTCACCTGACCCAGGCGGTGGGACACTTTGCCTATTGTTGGATCTTGGCAACGGGGCATCTCGCTTGGAACCCGGCACTTCTTCAGTAACTTTTGCTCTGGATTTGTGCAGCAAATGACTGTCTTTTATGGACTGGTTTAGCTAGGGTTGTTTGGAACGTCCTGAGGCCGCTCCTTAGAGGGGGGGGGTACTGTCAGGAAAGAGCTCACCTGCTGGTGGCACTGTAGCTCCCAGATCCATAGGCTGCAGTTCCAGTGTCCACCAGCGGGTGTCTCTCAGTAGTCAGAAGCTAACATCTCATGCAATCAGTCATCACCTGATGCTGGTTGCAGGAAGTATATTTAAACCCTGTGTATGCTCCTCCTCACTGCCTTGGTATTTTCTCCATCTGCTCCTGACCTGCATTCCTGTGTCCCTGCATCCTGATCCTGGACTCTGATCTTGACCCTGCAGCCTGATCCTGAACTCTGATCCTGACCCTGCAGGCTGATTCCTCCCTTCCTGCTTGCTTACTCAGTCTCCTGTAACCCTCTCTCTGTTCTGTCTAATTCCCAGCTCCCTCTGCTTGATCTCCTGTGTATGACCCCGGCTCTGTTACAATTACTATTCATTTATCCTGTTTTTTGTATATATTTGGTTGAGCAGTTGTTTGCTGTGTGTCACTATTGTTTGGTTATCTGGTTGGATTTACACAGTTATAGTTTTCTGGAGGTGCGTTTACATTTGTGTTATTTACTTTTTTACTATTTTTAAATAAATTATATTCTTTTCACTTTAATCATGCCTGATATTCTCTGTGTCAGTCCACACATTTCTGGTCACACCTGTTGCTGACACGCTTGCTGGGGAGGTACTGTTTCATAGCAAGGCGGCCAGTAAATTTAATCAGGGACTCGTCAACGCAGACAACTTGTTTGGGGTAAACAAGGCTGCAAACCGCTGATTGAAGTGGTCTATGAGGGGCCAAATTTTGTGGAGCCGATCATATGGAGGGTCTCCCCGAGGACAACAGATTTCATTGTCGCTGAAATGCAAAAATCGCAGAATTTGCTAGTATCTCGCCCTGGACATGGAGGCAGAGTACATGTGCATATGGTGAAGTGGGCTAGTGGACCAATATAGCCGCAATTCACTCTGTTTGGTTATGCCCATGTTGAGGGAAAGGCCCAGAAAGATTTTAAAATCGGGAACCATTATAGGTTTCCAGGTGAATTGTCTGGCAAGGGGCGAATTTGGGTTTTTCGGCGGTAAATTGTTGTGCATATAAATTTGATTGATCTACAATGATCTTCCGTGAAGAACAGCTCAAAAAAGTTCAGGGGCGTAAAACCAGCTGTCTCCACGTGGATTCCAGGTTGGGCAGTGAATGGGGGAAGTACTGGCGCTGTAGAATCAGTGGGTTGGCAATTGGGATATGCCAGCACATCAGGGAGGACACTATGGGCTCTACGGGCCTGTCTTAGAATATGCGGTGGCTGCGGGCCACTACTCGTGCTAGCCACCGCACGCGCTTCAACTGCACTTATGGGACTCGCCACGTCACCAAGTGTTACTGCAGTGCTGGTTATACTAGGTCCAGGGTGTACTAGGCCGCTGGCCACCAGAAGGATGAGCGGCCATAGTACCGACACTCTGCTCCATACGAGCACCCTGCGATTCCTGCATCTCAACAACTCCAGAATGGGGTCGGGTACACCTGGGTCTAACAGGGACCCATCCGTCGTCGGAGCTATCTGTCAGGGAGCCGCTGCTGTCATCAGGTTCGTATACTGACCCTGATTCTGCTTCCCCATAACTCTCATCTGACATGGTCAGTATACTATAAGCCTCTGCACTACTGTACCAACGTTTGGACATTTTGGTAACTAAATTTACCGGTACAGTAGTGTGACTCACAGGTAATAAAAGCACCTGAATGTCAAGGACTATTTCAAGCGCTACCATAAACTGCTAATGCTAGCAGGGATCAGGCCTGACTCTGCTAACACAGCGGTTTTGTGTGTTGTGTTTTTTTGTAAGTGACAGTTATCTCTTGATTACTACACTTGCCTGGGTGGGGTGGACTGGGCAGAGGGGTTAAACGCAGGTGCTGGCAGGAATCAGTGCTGATCGTGCAAACACTGCGTTTTTGGAACCCTAAACTATGGGGACGCTAGTATAGTTCTGATCAGATCAGATATTGATCTGTTCAAACACTATACTAGTAATGGAAGTGTGTGTGCGTGTGTGTGTGTGTGTGTGTGTGTGTGTGTGGTAATCAAGGGGTTATTTCTAACTATGCGCCGGGGATCTGCGCTATTTTAGACTGACACTAACACTAGCTAATGTCACCTGTGTCACTAATAGTGATCAGAAAAAAAAACTGTACACTATAAAAGTGACACTATGACAGGGCAATGAAGGGGTTAACTGGGGGTGATCAGGGGGTTAAATCTTTATTGGGGGGGTTGGCAGGGACCCTAAACCTCCTTTGGGACAGAAACTAACTCGCTAGAGCAAACTCAAGTCACAATCACACTAATACAAAATACAGTAAAACTACAGTATATTAAAATAAATCTTTATTGGGAGGGGGTGGCGGGTATCCTAAGGATAAAAGGAACGACCTCAATCGCTAAACCTGGTCAAAAGTCACACTTATACGGGTATATAGAAAATACTGTATACAGTGTGTGTTGTGACAGGGGGTGTAAGGGTGATCGGGGGGGGGGGGATCAGGGGGTTAAATCTTTATTGGTGGGGGGGGGATGGCAGGGACCCTAAACCTCCTTGGGACAGAAACGAAGTCGCTAGCACTAACTCAAGTCACAATTGAGTAAGTGTATGTGGGTGTGCTTGGTGCAGTACTCAGTTAGATGTGCTCTCCTCTCTCGATGAATCCAAAAAGGATCATGGGAGGGGAGAGCACGTCTTTTCTGAGCCTGTGTTTACATTACACAGGCTCAGCATGGAATCTGCTTGGGCAGGACCGATCAACAGGTCCAGGCCAAAAATCATTGGCCTGGACCTGATGACTGATCGGTTCTGAACCCAATCAAGCCATCAGCGGCGGGGGGGGCGCGGGAGCGCGCACCAGACCGGCGGGAAGCAGCGACGTAGTCCTACGTCACTTTGCCTGCACGGGGCTGACCGCCGCAGTAAATAGTCGTGCGGCGGTCGGCAAGTGGTTAAGAACTGGTTTCAACAACATACAACCAGGGGTTTTACTTTAAACCCCCAAGTAATTGAGGTCACACCCTTTTTTGGCCTATGCATCTCACACGCAGTACCACCATAATCTTGGACCATCTAACCTTGGACTCGCACCATTCCTTTAACTGAAACAAGACCCCACATTTTTTTGGTCATATTGTATTGGAACAATATGTTTTGTCTAATCAAACTTATTCCAAGAGGCTGTTTGTGAGTACCTTTATTTAATAAACGGCTGTATTTGATTTACCCGCATGGAGAGCATTAGATCTTTTTCTGCTTTTCTTCATATGCGGTAAAACTCTATGTGCCCTGTGTGAGAGCGGCACCATCGCGGTTACCTTGTCCCTGTATGTCCGTCAGAGAATCCTCCACATTATCCGGTGACACCTTCCTGTGACCCCTGAGGGGTAAAGCTTGGTTTGGCTCAGGTCTCTGGGGCAAAGTGTAAGGTGAGAGGCTTAGATCTCTGGTGGTGGCGGAGTGGAGCACATTGTTATCTACTAATCACAATTATTAGGTGACTTCAAGCTCTGGATACTGGAATGCACTTATGATTTATGGACACTGAAACTGCAGTTTTATTTTATACACAGACTGATTTCAAATATATGTTACACTATGTTTCTGGCGCAGCACCTTTGAAGTTTGATTAATTTGTATTGTGTAAGTGAATAACACTGTTTTGTGTTAGCTGCCGGATCTTCTTATCTTATTTTGTACACTGGTTAATTATATCACTTTTGGATATTAATTTATATTTGCTTTTTGGATTATAACTGCGCTGATAGTTTTTTTGCATACTTAATATGTTTTGTCTGTCTACCAATATCGTATTGTCAATTTTTTACTATGTATAAAGGATATAAATACCACTCCCTAATATTTTCTAGCCTCTTATTTTCTGAGTAAAAAAAGATAAATCTAACAACTGTGCAGGAGCACACTCTCATAACATGTGGCATACTTTGTTTTCTCAGGATCCTGGGATTGACATCGACCACCCTACATGCTGGAACCGTGGGGTAAGCAGTGTTGGGGTAGTTACTCAAAAAATGTAACTAGTTACTATTTACTTCTGTAAATTGTAATGAGATTACTTTACTAGTTACTGGATTTGAAAAGTAACTTCACTACTTATTACTTTACTTTACTTTTTCTTAATAGACCGTGCAGAAGAAGAAGATATATGGACAAACATTTACTCCAACACAATGGATTGTGGGTTTATTCATACTTATCATACTAGTGGCTCTCAGCAGCAAACTGTTGACAGTAATGCTTTGCTTTAAAGGGAAAACAAGATCAAGCTATCAAACAAAGCCCACCTACCAGCTGTGAGCAGGGAGTGGTGGCAGGGGGCCATGAGGAGGAGAGCTGGAAGCTGAGATGTGGAGTGCTTTGCCACCAGCATGGTAGCGTGGAGAGCAAGTGTGGTGCAGTCTGGGTGAGCTCACAAAGAGCAAGACAGTGCAGCCAAACTGTGTGCAGACTGAAGAGCATGCTGTGCAATAGTGAACTGTGCAAGGGCCAGGGGAGTACCATGCTGCTAAGGGACAGAAATGAAGAGAGCGGTCCATGACCAGAGAGATTGTGCTGCTGTAAAAACTGCTGTACCCAAACCTTTGCTGTGTGTGCACACTGGCTGGGTGGCTGCACACAGAGCTGCATAGATAGAGCTGCTGATAACTTTAGAGGAGAGAGGGATTGATCTGGTGAGAGTGACTGTGACAGTGAAATATAGGGTAAAGCCACAAGAACAGAGATCCAAGCTGCTGCTGGCTGGCTCTGTCACAGTGTCATGTGGCTGTTGGGTACTGACTTGACTTTGTTATGGCTGGCTGGCTGTACTAGGTGCTTCAGAATCAGACTAACACTGTCGTCCATAACAAAGTCACTCCAGTACCCAACAGCCAGGTGACAAGACCCATACCATAATGACTTAAGGGACCTGCTGTGCTGTGATGTGAATCTGTCTCTGATTATTAAAATAATAATGTGACATGTCAATTAATTTAGCAGTGCACACAGTCAGTGGGGAGGAGTCTGTGGACTTTACCTTCCTTGGCTTTCCTTTCAGGCATGTATGATGTTGTCTCACTTGTCTGTCATGTCACTGAGTCTGTCTGTGACTGCCGCTTGCTTGCCCACCGCCAGTCCGCCACCTGCCACTGGATTGCTGATTCTGGGCCCTCTCAGCCACGACTCACGAGCCGCCCACCTCACAGAAACTTCTCTCTCCCTCACTCCACGGCGCCTGCGGAGGGAGCGGAGAATCACTCCGCCGAGGAGGGCAGAGGCGCATATGCAGTGGGCGGCCGCCGGCCGGCGTCCAGCCGGAACTATATGTGAAGCGGTCAGTGCATGCGACCGTGGCCCGCCTCCCGCTCTTGACTTCATATACCTACGCCCGAAAATGGAGAAAAAATTCCTGCTCTACAGCCTCCCGATACCCTCTCTTGAGTAACGCAGGAAAGCGCGTTCCTCAAGGCAAGTAAAGTAATTTAGTTACCGATGTTACGAATGTAACGCTTTACTTTACTACGTTACCAAAAAAAGTAACTTAGTTACAGTAATCCGTTACATTGTAACTCATTACCCCCAACACTGGTGGTAAGGCAGGTACTTTTTTCTTAATACTCGTTATATTTTATTTTTTTAGAATTGAGCCTGGGTTCACACTGCAGCTGCGACTCACAGCAGGGGGTCAGGTGCGTGCGTCCCTGTTCTCTGTTTCAGGGGCAAATCAGGTCCGAATTTTTGGCTGAATTTGCACCTGAGATGGACTAGAAGAAACACAGGACCCCTTTCCAGTGCAAACCACATCCGCCCTGGAGCTGTGTGAACCGGCTTCATTGAGAGCATGTCACACTCTCCTGTCATGCAAATTGGATGTGGGGAAATCCATATCCAATTCGCATAAGTGTGAATCCAGCCTAAATAAATGTTTTCGTGGGTAGGGGGTTATGGCCTTGTACCTACTTACATTCCACTTTGAAATTAAACCTGTGGAAAACACCAATTACACTAAAGAATGCATTAACCACTTGCCTTCTGTGCACTTAAACCCCCTTCCCATCCAGAACAATTTTTAGCTTTCAGCGCTCTCACACTTTGAATGACAATTGCTTGGTCATGCAACACTGAACCCATATGAATTTTTCGTCCTTTTTTTCACACAAATAGAGCTTTCTTTTGGTGGTATTTAATAATCTCTGGGTTTTTTACTTTTAACAAAAAAAAAGAAAAAGGACAGAAAATTTTGAAAAAAAAAAAAAGTTTTTCTTATTTTCTGCGAGTAAATTTTGAAAATAAATACATTTTTCTCCTTCACTGATGTGCGCTGATGAGGTGGCACTGATGGGCACTGATAGGCTGCACTGATGGGCACTGATGAGGTGGCACTTATGGGCACTGATGAGGTGGCGCTCAGGGGCACTGATGAGGAGGTACTAATATGCCGCACTGATGAGCACTGATAGGCGGCACTGCTGACCACTGATAGGCGGCACTGATGAGAACTGAGAGGTGGCACTGCTGGGCACTGAGAGGTGGCACTGCTGGGTACTGAGAGGTGGCACTGCTGTGCACTGAGAGGTGGCACTGCTGGGCACTGAGAGGCGGCACTGAGGGACGGCACTGATGGGCACTGATAGACGGCACTGATGGGCACTGGCGGGTGGCACTGATGGACACTGACGGGTGGCACTAATGAGCACTGATGGGCGGCACTGATGAGCACTGATGGGCAGCACCATCAGTGCCCACACTCAGTGCCCATAGTGCTGCCAGTCAGTGCTCATCAGTGCCTAGATGAGCAGGCACTGATGGGCACTGACTGGCAGCACTATGGGCACTGATTGTGGGCACTGATGGGGGGCACTGATGGCGGGCACTCATGGTGGGCACTTAGTGTGTTTTATGTACCTTGTGTAATCAGGGCACTGGTGATCAGTGCCCTGATTACATTCCTCTGTGTCCCCGACGGCTGATCGGCTCTGCTCCTTCCTCACACTGCAGTCTCTGTGTGAGGAAGGAGCGCTGGCAATGAGAGATGATCTCATATGTTTACATATGAGATCATCTCTCATTGGATGGGCCGATCACGTGGTAAATGGCCGCTGTGATTGGCCATTTACCACGATCTGTGATTGGCTGTGTCCAAGGGACAGATTTTCCCCAGATTTTCCCCGATGCGCGCTCGCGGGAGCGCGCGGGGAGCCTGTTTCTGGGAGGCCGTTTAAAGACGGCCTCCCGGAAATTCGAGTCCGCGCTGTAGCCATACTTCGGCTATAGCGCGGATGTGAAGAAGTTAAAAACTGAAATAAAAGCAGTCAGTATATGCTTTTGCTTACAATGTGCCCTCTCTGTTTTTTTTTTTTTTTAATTAAATGTTCCTCTGTTGAACCCCATATTAGCTCTTAGCGTACTCTAATTAATTCCTTACTCTCCTTCTCCATTCATTTAAAATTTTCCTGGTGATTTTTATTTCTATTTTATTAACGAAAAATAAAACTTTTGTTTTTGCTTTTGTTTGCTTTGTTCATTAATATTTTTACATCTTTTCCATATATTTGCATGTATCACAATGGAAAAAGTGCAAAATTGAAAAAAACTACTTTACTTCATTTGTTTGCAATGCTTTGTACCAGAATCACAATGTTTGTGCTCTTTTAAACAGGGTAAATTACAGCATAAAATTCACACTTTTTATGTGCAGTAACACTATTTATTTTTAAACTAACACTGCTCAAAAAAAGAAAAAGTGCCTTTTGCTTAGTTTTATTATGTTTAATTCCCTAAAGATTGCAAAAAAAAATCATTGTTGCAGGACAATAATCACGAAAAGAAAAGTCTTGTTTGTCCTTAAAAAAAAAAAAAAAACAATATATGTATTAAGTTGTTATCTTCAGTAATGACAAAATTACCAGGCTCATAGCAGAAATTTACTATGGTCCATAGGGGTAAACCGATGTGAGAACCGAAGTGGTTAAAGTGCAAAAACGCCTCACTATGTGCCCTTGAAATGGCTCAGACATCCTTTGACTTTATTGTTGCGGATCATGCACTGGGTATCTCTTTCACTAGTGCTGGTCCCTCTCACCCCACTACCTGGCTTCAAAGTCCAGCAGGATTGTAAAGCATACATAGTATTTTAAACAAAATCCAATGGCTGCCACTGCACACAAATCAAGGATAAAAATGAGCCTGGGTGCACAGCAGAGACCGCAGCGCATATAAACCAAAAAAAGAGAGCGGCATTCATGAGTCTTAAAAGGTAAACGCACGATGACGGTTTTAATCAAGAAACAAGATTAAAACCATCATTGTGCGTTTACCTTTCAAGAACTGTGGGCGCCGCTCTCTTTTTTGGTTAGTATTTCAAACAAACATGTAAGAATAGCCAATGCCAGGACAAGGTCATCCAGGGCAAAGATGCCAAACTGCACCCCCCCCCCCCCCACACTCATATTACATAGTTACATAGTTTGTGAGATTGAAAAAAGACATCAGTCCATCCAGTTCAACCTATGATGTGTGTGTGCGTGTTTGCTGTTAACTGTACATTGTATACCCCTTTATGTTGTGGTCTTTAAGGTGCCCATCTAATAGTTTTTTGAAACTGTCGATGCTCCCTGCTGATACCACTGCTTGTGGAAGAGAATTCCACATCCTAACTGCTCTGACAGTAAAGTACCCCTTACGTATTTTAAGGTTAAACCATTTTTCCTCTAGTTTTAGTGAGTGGCCACGTGTCTTATTGTATTCCCTTTCTCTGAATAGTTTGTTCCTTAAGCTAGGGTCATCACCAGTACAGTATTTGTACATTGATATCATATCCCCCCTCAATGGTCTCTTCTCCAGAAAGAATAAGTTCAATGCTTGTAGTCTTTCCTCATAGCTGATGTCCTCCATTCCCCTA
This sequence comes from Pelophylax lessonae, assembly GCF_965119305.1. Lineage (NCBI taxonomy): Eukaryota > Metazoa > Chordata > Amphibia > Anura > Ranidae > Pelophylax > Pelophylax lessonae. The sequence continues at coordinate 131,702,537 of NC_138771.1, forward strand.
ATTATTTTTGTTGCCCTTCTCTGGACTCTCTCCAGTTCCAGCACATCCTTTCTGAGGACCGGTGCCCAGAACCGGACGGAATACTCCAGATGTGGCCAGACCAGAGTCTTGTAGAGTGGGAGAATAATCTCTTTATTTCTGGAGTGAAACCTCCTCTTTTATACATGGCAGTATTTTGTTGGCTTTGCTTGCAGCGGCTTGGCATTGCATGCCACTGCCAAGCCTGTTGTCCATTAGGACCCCCAGGTCCTTTTCCATCTTAGATTCACCCAGAGGTTTCCCCCCTAGTGAGTAGCATGCTTTCGTGTTTCTAATGCCCACGTTTCTGGTGCATTACTTTACATTTTTCAACATTAAACCTCATCTGCTATGTAGTTGCCCACCCCATTATTTTGTTCAGGTCTGCTTGTAAGGTTTCCACATCCTGCATAGAAGATATTGGCATGCTTAGTTTAGTATCGTCCGCAAATACCGAGATTGTGCTAGATATCCCCTCCTCTAGATCATTTATGAATAAATTAAACAGGATTGGCCCCAGGAGAGAACCTTGGGGGACCCCACTTTCCACACCCACCCAGTCCGAGTACTCCCCATTTATCACCACCCTCTGGACTCTCCCCTGGAGCCAGTTCTCTATCCAGGTACTCACCCTATGGTCCATACCTACGTACCTTAGTTTGTACAGTAAGCGTTTGTGGGGAACGGTGTCAAATGCCTTTGCAAAGTTCAGATACACCACATCCACAGGTTTACCTTTATCTAGGTGGCAACTCACTTCATCGTAGAAGGTTAATAGATTGGTCTGGCAAGAACGATTTTTCATGAAACCATGCTGATTACTACTAATAATACAGTTTTTATTACTAAAGTCTTGTATATAGCCCCTTAACATTCCCTCCAAAATCTTGCAGATTTTGATGTTTGGCTGACCGGCTTATAGTTACCCGGGATATATCTCGATGTGCAAGCTTAGGGGATCCTACGCCCAGCAGTCTCTCAATTGTCAAAATCACTGTGCAGCTGAGTTTTAACACTGGGCACATGTTTGTGTTGATGGCGCTCTCCTCCACTTCTGGCTCTTTCCTCTACTACTGGCTCTCTCCTCCACTCCTGGCTCTCTCCTGGACATTTCTCCACTAGGCGGTGCAGGATGTGCGCTCTCTCCCCCTCCTCCTTCCTGCTAATGCAGCTCCTGTTTGTCTGTGAACACTGCCACCTGCTTGTTGATACAGGAGAGCTGCACTGTCAGGAAGAAGGAGGAGGAGTGAAAACACAGCCCGCACCATGTCCCAGCTCTCTTCTCCTCTCCAGTGTTCCCAGCACTGGGTTGACAGGAGTAGTGATGTCATTGTCACTACTCCTGTCAGCCTTGTAACAGAAGCAAAGCACCCCCATCCCACAATAAACCATTGCGTCCAGGGCAGCCCTCCCTCCTCCCCACCCCTTGCTTGGCCCTGAGAGTAGCATTCTAGGAACACGCTTCAGTAATAATCTCTTCAAATTTCTCACAGATTCCTTAACCACTTACCGCCCGCCCGCCGTCATATGACGGCGGGACGGTGCGGCTATTATCCTGGGCGGACGTCATATGACGTCCGCAGGAAATGCAGGGCAGACGCGCGATCGCGGGCGTGCCGCCGTGCACTGCCGGTGTCGGCGTGTCCCCGGGACACAGCCGGTCACCGGCAGGGGGGAAACAGCCAATAGGCATGGCTGTTTCCCACGTGATCGGCTGTGTTCCAATGACACAGCCGATCACAATGGAGGCGCCCGGGAGATGACCGCGCATGCGCGATCGGGAGCGCGCAGCGCGGTCATGTCGGTGGCACTGTGTTCCGTAGGAACACAGCTGTCACCGGCAGTAGTAAACAGTCACTGACAGTGGCTGTTTACTATGTGATCGGCTGTGAATTCATTCACAGCCGATCACAAAATGTAAACACAGAGCAGTAACTGACTGTTACTAGCTCTTCTCTCCTCATACAGTTTCCAGTATGAGGGGAGAAGAGCTAGAAACATTGAGTTACTGCTCTGTGTACCTGTAAAAAGTAAAAATCACACCAATAAAGGTCCCCCCACACAGTCCTCAGCCCCCCCCCAATGTCACCTGTCACCCAACAGTCACCTCATCAGTGCCCAGAAATTGACACCCATAACGTTCACATGTGAGCGCAGCGATTGCGGGCAGAATCACTGTGATTCTGCCCGCGATCCGGAAATCATTGCAAATTGCGGGACGCCTGTGCGTTGCCCGTTTTTTGCAATAGCACCCCAAACGCTGTGCGATGTTGCCGCCATTTCCGCCTGCCGAATCGCGGTAACACCGCGCAAACATCGCATGACGCCCAAAAAAGGTACAAGAGTTTCTTTGGTGCGTCATGCATTGTTTGCGTGATGTTACCTCGATTCGGCAGGCGGAAATCGCAGCAACATCGCACAGCGTTTGGGGTGCTATTGCAAAAAACGGGCAACGCACAGGCGTCCCGCAATTTGCAATGATTTCTGGATCGCAGGCAGAATCGCAGTGATTCTGCCCGCGATCGCTACGCTCACATGTGAACACGTGTCACCCCATCAGTCATCGTCATCTGTCACCCTATCAATCATCGTCACTTGACACCCCATCAGTGATCGTCACTTGTCACCCCATCAATCATCGTCACATGTCACCTCGTCAGTGATTGTCATCTGTCACCCCATCAATCATCGTCACTTGTCACCTCATCAATCATCGTCACCTGTCACCTCATCAATCATCATCACCTGTCACCCCATCAGTCATCGTCACCTGTCACCCCATCAGTCATCGTCACTTGTCACCCCATCAGTCATTGTCACCTGTCACCCCATCAGTCATTGTCACCTGTCACCCCATCAGTCATCGTCACCTGTCACCCCATCAGTCATCGTCACCTGTTTGCCATATACATGCAATTACTTACTGACCGGCTATCGACTATATGCGTCGGCCATTAAAAGCTAAATACTGGGGTTATGGCAGCAGATAGCCCCCATAACCCCAGTATTTTTTGAAACGGCGGGCGGTCGGCTTTCAGATAAGGGTGGTCCCAGTGGCAGATTTGCCGCGGAATTACCCTTACGGTGCAGGGGAAGAGGTGCCCCCCCCCCCTCCTGCCGCGTCCCAGACGTTTTCCCAGCTTACCGGACCCGCCGGCAGCGGGGAAAACTATCCGGTCCCGGATCCTCAGAGACAGGAAGTCGAGTGAGGGCAAGATGGCCCTCATCTTGGAGGACCGGAGCTACGTCAAAAGACGTTGCCTAGCAACCGGTTTAAAGGGCCGCTTTTTTTTTTTGCTTTTTTTTTTCCTCTTTCAACAATTTTTTTTTTTTTTTGCTTTTTTAGTGTAGTTGTGGGGTGTGAGGTCTTTTTTACCCCAGATCTCACAATAAAGAGGACCTGTCATGCCTATTTCTATTACAAGGGATGTTTACATTCCTTGTAATAGGAATAAAAATGATCAAAACATTTTTTTTTTTAAACTGTGTAAAAATAAAAAAATAATAAATAAAATAAATAGGAAAAAAAAAAAATTAAAGCGCCCTGTCCCCGTTAGCTCGCGCGCAGAAGCAAACGCATACGCAAGTCCCGCCCACATATGTAAACGGTGTTCAAACCATACATGTGAGGTATCGCCGCGATCGTTAGAGCGAGAGCAATAATTTGAGCCCTAGACCTCCTCTGTAACTCTAAGCTAGTAACCTGCAGACATTTTTAAAATGTTGCCTATGGGGATTTTTAAGTACCAATGTTTGGCGCCATTCTGTGAGCATGCGCAATTTTGAAGCATGACATGTTGGGTATCTAATTACTCGGCGTAACATTATCTTTCACATTATGGAAAAAAATTGTGCTAAATTTACTGTTTTCTTATTTTTTAGTTCAAAAAAGTGAATTTTTTTCACAAAAATCGCATTTGGAAGACTGCTGCGCAAATATGGTGTGATAAAAAATATTGCAATGATCTCCATTTTATTCTCTAGGGTCTCTGCTAAAAAAAAATATATAATGTTTGGGGGTTCCAAGTAGTTTTCTAGCAAAAAAAATGATTTTGGCTTGTAAACACCAAGTGTCAAAAATAGGCCCAGTCTTAAAGTGGATAAATGGACAACTTTGCGTAAAGCGCTACTTGGATGTTAGGCCTATGCATGTGGCCAGGCTGTGAAAAAGTGTTACACATGTGGTATCGCCATACTCAGGAGGAATAGCAGAATGTATTTTGGGGTGCAATTTTTGCTATGTACATGCTATGTGTTAGAAATATTGCATAAATGGACAGCTTTGTGTAAAAAAAATGTGTTTTCATTTTCTTTCCACATTTTCCAAAAACTTGTGGAAAAAAATGACATATTCAAAAGACTCATTATGCCTCAAAAATTATACGTTGGGCTGTTTGCTTTCCAAAATTGGGGCATTTTATGGGGGTTTCCATTGTCCTGGTGCTCCAGGGCCTTCAAAAGTGCGATAGGTTGTCAGGAAATTATATGTGTAATTTATGCTCCTAGAATGCCGGACGCTGCTACTTGGATGTTAGGCCTCTGTATGTGGCCAGGCTGTGAAAAAGTCTCACACATGTGGTATCGCCATACTCAGGAGGAGTAGTAGAATGTGTTTTGGGGTGTAGTTGCAAGTATACATGTGCTGTGTGAGAGAAATAACCTGTTAATATGGCAATTTGTAAAAAAAAAAATCTTCATTTTGCAAAGCATTGTGGGAAAAAATTACAACTTCAAAAAACTCACCATGCCCCTTATTAAATACCTTGGAATGTCTACTTTCCAAAAAGGGGTCATTTGGGGGGTATTTGTACTTTCCTGACTTTTTAGTGTATTAAATCCAAAAGCAGATGTTTCTTATATTGCATTGCATTTATTATTTATTTCCTTTATTTTCACCTGGTGAGCTGACCAGTAAGTCTGCTGTTTTTCAACAGAAAAACTCTCCTGCAAATTTATCAGTTAAGAGTGATGGGACAAACCATTTACCACTGACATGGGTGCTTAAAATGATCATCTTTTATTTATTCAGTGAAAAGCTATCCCCCCTCAGAAAAAAAAAAAAAACTGTTGCTGTAACTGCTTCTGTAACTGCAGTGTAAGATGGAGTTAGGCTTCAATTTGTTAGTGTATCTAAATCTGCTAGAAAATCTAAAACTCCCCTCCCCCTGGTTAACAATGCTGCTGTCTGCTGTGCCCCCTGTGCTCCTTCATCAAAAGTGGGGGCACTCTAATACAGGAGGTGTGTTACTAGCCAAAATATCAGGTGAAAACAGAGGGAAAAAAAATAAAATAAAACGAATGCAGGCACCACATCTAATGATTAGTAAGTGCAATGTATAACATTTTGGGTTTTGGGTTTATTACCGCTTTAACTTTGCATAGAGTTTTGTAGTTTTAGGGTGACAATACTTAGCAACATTCTGTTATTACATACATGCCAAATTTCAGCTCCTTTCAAAACTCACCAAACCACACATAATTTATAGTATGTATTAACTCAGCCAAATTAATTCATCAGTGAAGAATAATGAACACATCAGTCAATGTGTTTACATTAGTTAAAAATAAAAGAACATATTAATTCACTGCCAGTCTGCCATTATTTAAAGCAGCTGCAGGTGATATGAAATGCACTTGTCAGAGGAGCTGTCAAGTCACAATTCAGATGCATAAATTCATTGGCCACAACTGGGAATTTTAGGAGAGTATTTGTATTTTAATGTATCGAAGACAGAAAAATATGATACATTTTTTCTTATTAATGCAAAAGTAGTAGTGTGTTACAGTCCTGTGAAAAAAAAAAAAGATTTTTGTGGCCTTTGTGAAACTGTATGGCTTAAACTTGGAAAGGATCCAATTTAATTTTTTTTTCATTATGTGAATGGAACCAGAGAGAGGTAAAAAAAGGGGCAGAGCAGAGAGCCCCTGACTGACAGTCACCAGCTTTCTGCAAGCTGAAGACCGATAACTGAGCAGTCATCGATGTTTGATTGCTCAGTTCTTGTGCAAACTGTCCCAGGGGTTGTCCCTCTGCCCCGGGAGCCACTAGTTTATGGGCAGCCTGTGTGTGCTTTTGAATTCTGACTGGCCACAGTTCTTGTCTACATGTCCAAAGCGGCCGCTCGCCAGCACTTTCGGTCCTCCTCTGGGTCCCTCTGTAATGGATTCTCACCTTTGGGGGGAGGAGCCAGATCCCATTTGATTGAGGACATTTCTTGTTTCTGGGAGGCAACATCTAGGGCTAATTTCCTCAACACTGTCTGTATGGCTAACAGAGGTGAAGAAGTAAAGGTTTCCTTTTTCAGGTGCAATAGGTCATACTTATTTGTCACCAACACAGTTGCCTCTGCATCTTCCTGTGTCCAGTCAACCGCTTCCACCACTGTATTATGAAAAGAGATGGCAGATTGCACTCTGATTCGCTCCTGCAGGGCCATTCTGACTGGGCCAACCTTTATTCCTACCACAAACTGGTCCCACAGTAGATGGCCTGTGGCGGTAATATCAGCAATGCTGTGCACATCTCCCCTCTTCAATCGTTTCCAGGATTCTGGAGTGCTACAGCAAAGTGAGTGAAGTGACCAGATGCAATAACAGAACTGTATTGTAGTTAAAGTCCAAACAATTACCCAATGGGGAGACAATCCGACCAGGCACACTCACAGGATGTTGCAGAGAACAGGATAGCAGCAGGTCTTGGATGCTCTGACAGCGTCTGTCTCAAAGAATAGAATGGGGCTTGGCCAGTCTGCGCCCAAACGAGGTTGCTTCTAATAAGGATAGAGTGCCCATGCTCTTTCCCCACTCATCAGGAACCTCTCCTTATCGGTATTGCTGTCCCTGTCAAACGGCTAACCTGCCCCTACACTATCCACAGGCAGAATGCGCACCAAGCCTTGGAGCCAGGGCCCTAAATAAGCTCTGTCTGACCAAAGATGGATGCCAGATCCATTCAATCAGATAACTTCCCCAGTGATTCAGGAAACCATAGACTTTCCTCTTGACTTCCTCTCCATCTACAATGCCACTTCGGTCGAGCATCACCTGCAGCGAAAATAGACTTTACCTGTCTACATGATGGTAGAAGGTCCTTATTGCTAAAAACTGTATTTTATTTTTAGCCCTTGTTTAGTCTTCAAAAAGTTAAACTTTTGACCTATTCCTTTCCTTCATAAGTGTAGGCATCCAAATGTGGTTTCTTTAGGACATTCTCCATACTTCTGGAAAAACCATGGAGATTTACAGACAGTCACTTATGGTTGGGAATCGTGGACACTCCACATGTGAACCCATTGCAATTACCTGAGTTTATGAATATATGGCTTCTAAATTGTGGTTGATCTTTATTTAAAGTGTTTCTAAAGTCAAGCCACTTGCTCTGTGTGCCTCATAGATACACAGAGGCGGCTCAGGTGTGAGCACGCACTAGTGCTCCAGAGCAAACAGTTTGCTATGGGGGCACTCAGCAGGGGAAAGGGGCCAGGAGCACCAACAGGGGACCCAAGAAGTGGAGGATTGGGGCTGCTCTGTGCAAAACAATTGCACAGAGCAAGTAAGTATGACATGTTTGTTATTAAAAAAAAAAAAAAAAAAAACCCTGTGTGATGCGGCAATTGTCCCACTTTGGCTCCAAAACTTAGAACTGACCCATCACATGACCACTGATCACTCAGCCCTCAGTCTGCTCTCTGTTCTGCTCCTCCAGCACTCCCCAGAGTGCGGGGCTAGGGAGGAGGTTAGAGCGGATGTTTTCAGCTTTCAGCTACACAGCACACTGAAAGGTGGGCCTCTTGCACACTGCAGTTTGAAAAAGCTCAGTACAGCATTTTTTTTACCTGATCTAAAATGCAGCCAATTGTTTAGCACTGCGTTTTCTTGAGGAAAAAGAAAATTGAAAAATCTGCGTTTTCCGGTCAGTATTTTGCACCGTAATGCGCAAATATGCACAAATGCACATAAATACGCACATAGAAACATAAATAATAATGAATTTCCCCTAGGAATGTATTGTGCGCACAGTTTTGCGCAAAACAAATGCCTGAAATTACGTCCAAAAAAGTAGATGCTCAAACATTAGTACCGTGTACAAGTGAGTATATTACAATACTGGCAAAGAAGAAGCATTGTACTCATCTATACTCGTCTATACACTTGCACACCTTTACTCACCTGTACTCAACATTACTCAGATCTTTACACACACTTTTTGTCCCCATGCACCCGGGCATCACAAGTTTCTGAGTAAACGTCAGTATTATGATGTCCGTGTGCAAGGGGCCTTGGAGTAGCAATAAAAACACTTGCACAGAACTGGGAAAAAAAAGAAAACTTTTTTTTTTTTAAAATGCTTTGCACAATGCCAGAAACATTTTTTAGTACCATTATAAACAGTACAAATTATAGAATAAAATGAATTCATTTTTTAACTTCAATAACACTGTTATTTCACATTATTGTTTTGCGGGAATGCGCACTTTCCCATGCACATTACCACAACAGGCGGCACCGCACAATACTTGCAATGGTGCGATGCGGTGCTATTCATTCCGAATGCCACCCAACACACCATGCTGACAGAAGTTGGCCACAGTGCACAACCTGGCAACATACTAATGTGCTGCAGTGCAGTACGCTGCCAAAAAAGCTGCAGCTCTGATTTCCAATTTACCTGCTGAGGTACAGTATCGCACAAAAGTGAGTACACACTTAACCTTGTATTGCATGTTAACGTCCATTGGGTTAAGAGAAGCCATTCATTTTGAGTGGGCTGCCAGATCAAAACAATGATAAAAAAACAGAACATGCAGCATTTTCCAGTACACAAGTGCATTACTGTGCATTGTGGCGCATTGTTATGAATGTGCATCAGATCTGATTTGCTCTAATGAATTGAGGTGCCATTTAAAAATGAATAGCACAACATCTCACGCATGCACACTATGTGCTTCAACGTGTATTATATATACAGTATCTCACAAAAGTGAGTACACTCGTTACATTTTTGTAAATATTTTATTCTATCTTTTCATGTGACAACCCTGAAGAAATCATACTTTGCTACAATGTAAAGTAATGAGTGTACAGCTTGTATAACAGTGTAAATTTGCTGTCCCCTCAAAATAACTCAACACACAGCTATTTATGTCTAAAAACCGCTGGCAACAAAAGTGAGTACACCCCTAAATGACAATGTCCAAATTGGGCCCAAAGTGTCAATATTTTGTGTGGCCACCATTATTTTCCAGCACTGCCTTAACCCTCTTGGGCATGGAGTTCACCAGAGCTTCACAGTGTGCCACTAGAGTCCTCTTCCACTCCTCCATCACGACACAACGGAGCTGGTGGATGTTAGAGACCTTGCACACCTCCACCTTCTGTTCGAGGATGCCCCACAGATGCTCAATAGGGTTTAGGTCTAGAGACATGCTTGGCCAGTCCATCACCTTTACCCTCTGCTTCTTAAGCAAGGCAGTGGCCATCTTGGAGGTGTGTTTGGGATTGTTATCATGTTGGAATACTGCCCTGCAGCCCAGTCTCCGAAATGAGGGGATCATGCTCTGCTTTAGTATGCCACAGTACATGTTGGCATTCATGGTTCCCTCAATGAACTGTAGCTCCCCAGTGCCAGAACTAAATACGTTTATCTTGGTCTCATCAGATCACGGGACATGGTTCCAGTAATCCATTTCCTTAGTCTGCTTGTCTTCACCAAACTGTTTGCGGCCTTTCTTGTGCATCATCTTTAGAAGAGGCTTTCTTCTGGGACAGCAGCCATGCAGACCAACTTTGATGCAGTGTGCAGCGTATGGTCTAAACACTGACAGGCTGACCCCACCACCCTTTAAACCTCTGCAGCAATGCTGGCAGCCCTCATACGTCTATTTCCCAAAGACAACCTCTGGATATAGCACCGGGCACGTGCACTCAAACTTCTTTGGTTGACCATGGCGAGGCCTCTTCTGAATGGGACCTATCATTTTGAACCACTAAATGGTCTTGGCCACCATGCTGCAGCTCAGTTTCAGGGCCTTGGCAATCTTCTTATAGACTAGGCCTTCTTTATGTAGAGCAACAATTCTTTTTTTTCAGATCCTCAGAGAGTTCTTTGCCATGAGGTGCCATGTTGAACTTCCAGTGACCAGTATGAGAGAGTGAGAGCGATAACACCAAATTTAACACACCTGCTCCCCATTCACACCTGAGACCTTGTAACACTAACGAGTCACATGACGCTGGGGAGGGAAAATGGCTAATTGGACTCAATTTGGACATTGTCAAGCTGTACACTCACTACTTTACATTGTAGCAAAGTGTCATTTCTTCAGTGTTGTCACATAAAAAGATATAACAAAATATTTACAAAAATGTAAGGGGTGTACTCACTTATGTGAGATACTGTATATGCCAGCTCATTCATTTTGGATGGGCTGTCTGAAAAAAATAAAGTGTGTGCTTTAATGAAAAAGGACATGAAACCCTTTTCCTCCCTTTTTTCTTCTCCATCTTGGCTAACCATCATGGTCTTCTTGTCCTATACGTACGAAAATTACTTAGAACTTCCAAACATTATATATATATATCCATCTATATATATATATATATATATATATATATATAGATATAGATATATATATATATATATATATATAGATATAGATATATGTATATATTTTTTTGCAGAGGCCCTATAGAATAAAATGGTGGGTGTTGCAATTTTTTATGTCACACTGTATTTGCGCAGTGGTTTTTCAAACGCAATTTTTTTGAAAAAAAAATAAAAGCATTTTTAATAATTAAAAAAAATACTAAAGTTAGCCCAATTGTTTTGTATAATGTGAAAGACAATGTTACACCAAGTAAATAGATACCTAACATGTCACGCTTTAAAATTGCATCTGCCCGTGGAATGGTGGCAAACTACAGTGCTTAAAATTCTCCAGACGCTTTAAACGCCTTTACAGGTTACCAGTTCAGAGTTGCACAGGAGGTCTAGTGCTAGAATTAATGCGCTCGCTCTGATGTTCCCGACAATATCTCACATGTATGGTGTGATCACCGTTTACATATGCGTGCAGGAGTAACGTTAGTTACTTCCTGCTTACTAGAGTTCGCATTGGGCGCCTAAGCACAGTGGGACGGTGGCGCTTTAAATTTTCTTTTTATATTTTATTATTTCTTTTATACAAATTTTTTTAATTTTTTTTCACTTTTTTTTTAATTTACTTTATTGCAATCACAAGGGATGAATGACATACTTTGTGACAGCATGGGACATGAGAGGTCCACTTTTTGGAGAGATCTGGGGTCTAATAGACATAACTGGTTGCTCCCGGTGTCTGGGGTTACAGAGAGAGGCGATCAATGTCAGTTCCTCTCTCTCTGTTCAGGGTGGCCATCTCCAGCGGCCGCATTGCTCCCAGGCACCGTGAGCACGGGAGAGGCGGCAGTGGCAGGAGGGGGGTGGAACCCCCTTCCGCCACCCACAGAAGTGATCGAGTGGCTAATTATCTTCTCAGGTCACTTCCGCACGAAAGAGAATTGGTGGCTGAAAATATACAGAATCTCAAAAAAGTGAGTACACCCCTCACATTTTTGTAAATATTTAATGATATCTTTTAATGTGACAACACTGAAGAAATGACACTTTGCTACAATGTAAAGTAGTAAGTGTACAGCTTGTATAACAGTGTAAATTTGCTGTCCCCTCAAAATAACTCAACACACAGCCATTAATGTCTACACATCTGGCAACAAAAGTGAGTACAACCCTTACATTTTTGTAAATATTTAATCATATCTTTTCATATGACAACACTGAAGAAATGACACTTTGCTACAATGTAAAGTAGTGAGTGTACAGCTTGTATAAGTGTAAATTTGCTGTCCCCTCAAAATAACTTAACACACAGCCATTAATGTCTAAACCACTGGCACCAAAAGTGAGTACACCCCTAAATGAACATGTACATGTCCAAATTGGGCCCAACTAGCCATTTTCCCTTCCCGGTGTCATGTGACTCGTTAGTGTTACAAGGTCTCAGGCGTGGAAGTTCAACATGACAAAGAACTCTCTGAGGATCTGAAAAAAACAATTGTTGCTCTACATAAAAATAGCCTAATCTATAAGAAGATTTCCAAGACCCTAAAACTGAGCTGCAGCACAGTGGCCAAGACCATACAGCAGTTTAACAGGACAGATCCCACTCAGAACAGGCCTCGCCATGGTCGACCAAATAAGTTGAGTGCACGTGCTCAGCGTCATATCCAGAAGTAGTCTTTGGGAAATAGACATATGAGCATTGCTGCAGAGATTGAAGGAGTTGAGGGATCAGCTTGTCAGTGCTCAGACCATATGCTGCACACTGCATCAAATTGGTCTGCATGGCTGTCGTCCCAGAAGGAAGCCTCTTCTAAAGATGATGCACAAGAAAGCCCGCAAACAGTTTGCTGAAGACAAGCAGACTAAGGACATGGATTACTGGAACCATGTCCTGTGGTCTGATGAGACCAAGATAAATTTATTTGGTTCAGATGGTGTCAAGCGTTTGAGGTGGCAACCAGGTGAGGAGTACAAAGCCAAGTGTGTCTTGCCTACAGTCAAGCATGGTGGTGGAAGTGTCATGGTCTGGGGCTGCATGTGTGCTGCCGGATCAGGGGAGCTACAGTTCATTGAGGGAACCATGAATGCCAACATGTACTGTGACATACCGAAGCAGAGCATGATCCTCTCTCTTTGGACACTGGGCCACAGGGCAATATTCCAACATGATAACGAACCCCAAAAACACCTCCAAGACGACCACTGCCTTGCTAAAGAAGCTGAGGGTAAAGGTGATAGGCTGGCCAAGCATGTCTCCAGTTCTAAACCCTATTGAGCATCCGTGGGGCATCCTCAAATGGAAGGTGGAGGAGCGCAAGGTCTTTAACATCCACCAGCTTTGTGATGTCATCTTGGAGGAGTGGAAGAGGACTCCAGTGGCAACCTGTGAAGCTCTGGTGAATTCAATGCCCAAGAGCGTTAAGGCAGTGCTGGAAAATAATGGTGGCCACACAAAATATTGACACTTTGGGCTCAATTTGGACATTTTCACTTAGGGGTGTACTCACTTTTGTTGCCAGCAGTTTAGACATTATTGGCGTTGTGTTGAGTTATTTTGAGGGGACAGCAATTTACACTATTATACAAGCTGTACACTCACTACTTTACATTGTAGCAAAGTGTCAGTTCTTCAGTGTTGTCACATGAAAAGATATAATAAAATATTTATGAAAATGTGAGGAATGTACACACTTTTGTGAGATACTGTATATAAAATAAAATAATATGATGTTAATAATAAAACAGATTTGGTTGCTCTTAAAGTCTCATTAGTAAAATTGCAGTATTTTAGGGATGATGGCAACCTCTTAAAGTATCAAAAACCTTTTCTCCTCCTTCTCTCTAAACATAGAGCTTTTATACTAGCTTTTCAACATACCAAACAAGATATTTAAGAGATAGGATGGAGATTTAATTTCAGTAAATTTCATAGTCGAATAGTAAGTTTTCATAGATATCTGAATATTAGATCGGGGAGGGGCAACTGAGGAGGAAAGAAGGACAGAGGGATTTGGTTTGAAAAAGAAGGGCAGTCCCTCTTAATCAGGGACAGTTGGGAGGTATGCTTATACATCCCCATTTTGTTTATGGCAGGCTTTTCAGTGGTATGAGTCTTGTCAGTCGGCACTGCTACCGTCAAACTCATTTAAATTTTATGAGCTGATTTTTCTTTTTCTGTTAGATGATTTTCCTTTGCTGTGCTTTATGCTAAATCTTGCTTTGATCATCAAGTATTTTTATCAGAACAGCAGCTCAAGGAAGATCTATAAGCACGGTAAATAAACAGACTCAAAGGCCTTGGTGTGATAAGTGATAACCTGATCTCAGTCAGGGTCATTTACAAAAGCACTAAACTGCTAGTTCTGCAAATCCTGGAGTGTTTATTTTTCTGCATATTAACCCATTTTAAAAGGAAGTGAGCAGATGTGTCCATCACACTGCCATTAAAAATATGGAAATGCAATACTACGTTGCAATGTAATGTGGAAACAATGAACCGATTCAGAGGTTACTTGTGTTCCCAAACAGATTACCACACTGATCCCAATGCAGCAAGTCTGCATAGAAAATAGACCGTTATTTCATACAAAGGAGGATGGAGCAGTACCTTGCTGAATGCAAGCTAATTGCACTTGAGTTCCTCTTTCTGCACAGCCAGGCTTACTAGCTGCAGGCAATTATCACTTTTACATCTGTATGATTCTTCCCTGAAAAGAGGCAATTAAGGGAGGATATGATTACACTGTAGAAATATAAAAAAAAATCCATATTGTAAATACAGTAGGAAGTTGTTCACTTTAGGGTCACTACAAAAGACACAAAGGTACTCTTTACATCTATAGCAAATAATGTTTAACCTATGCATATTGAAAGGGTTCTTTGCTGTAAGGGCTCTTTCACACAGGCGTTGAAAATAGATGGTTGGGCCACTTATGTACCACTTTCCAGTTTATCAATGCCATTTAAAACTTTAAATAGGGAGCGATTGGAGGTGTATACCCTGCAGCGATAGCGTTTCCTCACTTTGCAGGCAAAAATAACACCACCTGCAGAGCTGAGCAGGGATTGACGCTTTGCAACTGCCTCCATTCAGTTCTATTGGAACGCACTATGAGCGTACTGTAAACACACTGTAAACGCACCTATGGCATTTACAGTGCATTTAAGGTGCAGTTGCAAAGCTTCAAAAGTGAGCATTTCCCATTTTAGCTTGGTAAAAAATAATAAAAAACACATTTCACAGGACGTTTGAAGAGCATCACCTGATGACCTTGAATGCCCCTGCAACATGCCCAAAATACTCATTAACACTAGAGGTGTGTTAAGGTGCATTAAAGGCTGCTTTACAATTCAACGCTTGTGTGAAAGAGCCCTAATAACTAATTCACACTAGCGGTAGAGGGGCGGTGAAACCCCACAGTTCTGCTTTATTTTTACCGACCCCAATCGCTACCCCCCTTTAGCTGTACCTGAGGTGTACACATACTGCGGAATTATACCCCCTGTGCCTGTGAATGTGATTTGTTCAAGCAAATGGGGCCACTCGAAAGCATTGTAGCATGCTAGTACGAGGTTCAAAGGGTTAAAGCAAGTGGTGAGGAGGCGATACAAAACCTCCTCACTGCTTTTCGAATGCTCACTGAAGGGTGATCCGAATAAGGATTGCTTCGCAGAGATCAAAGCAAGTGTGAACAAACCATAAGCTGGATGTAATCGTCTCAATATAGTGTACAAAAATGTTACATTTGTTTCCAAAAGCACAAAATGTAAAAAGGCTACTATTTATAGGTAGAAACATCATAGAATGCTGATCTGGGAAGTTATCTGATTGCCTTTGGGGATCAGGAAGGAAAGCTTTCCTTGTTAGAGTGAATTTAGTACGCTTTATAAAAAAAATGTTTCTTCCCATCCTAGACCAACTGCAGGTTTAGATTTCCGAGGATGCAAGGTATTTCTTTTTTTTGCTGACACTTTTTTCATCCAAGCTGTAATTGTATTTGTGACACATCCTGTGGATTAAAGCAGATGTGTGAGGTCTTTACTGTAAACTGCTTTTAGGGCTCATTCACACCATATCTTATGTGACAACACACATTGCAGTAATGCAGCCTGCCTTATGTTATCACATGCGCTGTACTGCATTTTAAAGGCTCCCGCTCAACTCACTTGAATAAGACAACTCAGGGCAGTGCATCCAAAATACAGCATGTTGAATATTTATGTAGCGGGTACTTTGCATCTTCCATGGCTATGCCAATATGACTGAGGCTCTCACTGAAGGGAGAAAGTGCCTGCCAGCAGCTGCAGGGGAATCCCCCCCCCCCCCTCCTCTCACTGTGCAGTGAATGAGAGGAATTCACAGACACTCAGTACCCTCCCCTGTTTCTCATTTGCAGAAGGAGCTAGCCAATCCAGGGAGGACTGAAGAACTGCAAAGAACTCTGGGACATGTAGTTCCCAACACAGGTGGCTCCAAACTAATCACTGGGGACAGGACTACACACCCCAGCATTCTCTGGCAAGGAAGGAATGAAGGACACCATCTTGTCTGCTGAGGAGAATTCAGTCACCACCAGGCAGGAGAAGAGACTGGACCCAGGGGAGAGGTATTGCCTCCCGGGTCAGTCCACTGCATTGTTTTATGTATCCATGGCCAGTTGGGGACATCCAGCCTGAGAGAGGGGGATCCCAGGCGCACCTGCACCGATGGCTGTGAAGCGTTCCAGTGCGAGGTGACCATTTGGGTTACCAGAAGAGCCTGCCTGTTCCAGGACATTAGTTTAGGCCTTGACTGCAGGATTGGTGAGAGGGCACTTGCCCATCTGCAGGAAACAAGGACACTGCGCACAGACAGAGTTACTTCACTTTGCCCTCATTTGCCAGAACCTGGGTCTTATTGAAGCCCTGTTAAGCAGTCACAGTGTCTGACTTGCTATCCGGTATGCTGTCAGCATACCACAGTTACACTTTGCCAAGCAGGAGTTCTAAGTGCATCAACTAAAGTGGCTAGCTGAATATACAAGGCATCATCCTTCTTCCAAGGGATTGAAGTTACTGGTGCCATACAGGCACACACACACATACTCAGAGCTCTGTATATGTAGTGTATGTGCAGGGTAGTAAACCACTAAGCACTAAATTAGGTACAGTGTTTGTAGTTGGGCCTGTGGTGTCAGGGGATAGAAGAGAGAAGTCTGACATAGGAGAAAGTAATTCTTCTGCTCTCCTTCTGCCTAAACTCATAGCGCTAATTTACTGTAGGTATATGTAGCCAAGCTTGTGCAGGATTATTATATTGTGGTTCATTGTTGTTGAAGTGCTTGCCTCTGCTTCTGGGGTAATTTACAGTTGTGGAGTTCCCTAGAAGCAGCCTGATATAATACATCAAGTTATATTGCTCTTAATCTTAGTGATTGTTCTTTAGCTAATTCGTTCAAGAATACACTGTTGCTGTCTGTTATTTTTACACAGAAACCTTATAGTAAAGACATTTCTGTGTTGTATCATAACATGTGTGTTTTTATTGGTCTTTGCACTTACACTATTGCAAGGTGGGCCAGAGGGGCAGAGATTGCTCTTGGGGTTGAGAGGCTGAGTGCGAAACCCGTTTTACTTAAGCGGCTCCTGCAGGGGTGGCGCTACACCATGAGGCTCGTCCAGGAGGTACTGTTACTCTGTAATCAACTCCTCAAGACAGCACCCCTCAAAACACCAAGATGGACCCCGTTGCCCTAACCCATTGGTGTAGAGAAGAAAACTGCCAAGTGAAGCTGTGCGTGTGGTGATTGATGTTCCTGTCGGTCACTGGACTGAGGATCGGGTCCGTCAAGCACTGGATGCCTTAGATCTGGCCCAGAGAGTAAATATATTGAATGTGAAGACAGATCTTAGCCCCAACTGTACCTATGTCCTGACAGAGTGGAAGAAGGGAGTTCCTGATGTTCTGCGGAAAGATAGCTTTCAACTAACTGTAGATGTAAAGCTTTACTAATTCATCCAGACGTATCAAGCTCTATTCCAGAGAGCTCAGGATGCACCATGCCAGACCCAAAGGTCACCACCCCAAAGCCAGCTACATCCTCTTCCTTCCTAGTGGCAGAGTTTGGGAAATTGGTTGAAGGGCTCCCCAAGAAGCAAGCTAAGCTGAACAATGATAGTTATCACAAGCTACAGTTCTTCTCGGGAAAGTCCCCACACCCTTAGGAGAGGATGATTTTGACACCTGGATTGACCAAGCTATCCAAGCAGTTGAAGAGTGGGAAGTGGTCGACGTAGTGAAGAGGCAGAGAGTGGTTGAAAGTCTGTGGGCTCTAGCTTTGGATGTGATTAGGAACCTGAAACGGGATAAACCCAGCTGCACTACTTCCGAGTCTTTGGGAGTGCTCTGTGAGGTCTATGGAAGAATTGAAGATAGTGCGGAGTTAATCTATCTCTTTAACCACACTTACCAAATGGAGGGTGAGAAGCTATCAGCCTATGTTGTGCAGCTAGATCAGATTCTGGACCAAGTCATAATGAAGGGTGGAATGGAACCCAAAGGTGCAAGTAGAGCTCTCATGCGACAAACGCAAAAAGGAGCGAAGCCACTGGATCCTACTGTGCTACAACTTCGAGCCCAGAGTTTGAGTGATTCTCTTACTTACTCTAAACTATTGACGATCATTAGAGAAGAGGAGGCCCTGCTGGAAAATAAGAAGGGCCAAAGGTTGGAATCTGCTGTTGGGGTCAGGTTGGCCAGTACAATCGATGGTGACTCAGAGATCGAGCTCCTGAGACCAGGGCCAGCCTTAGGTGTTCAGGCGCCCTGTGCGAGCTAATCCTGTGGTGCCCCCCCCACCAGTGCCCTGCACATTTTCTTGCACTTCATTTGTCTTTTCTTTTTTATGATCACTAATAACTTAGCCCCCCTTACATTAGAGACCCCCCTTACATCAGAGACCCCCACGGAGCCCCCCTTACATCAGAGACCCCCTCCCCACAGAGCCCCCTTACATCAGAGACCTTCACAGAGGCCCCCCTTACATCATAGACCCCCCCCCACACAGAGCCCCCTTACATCAGAGACCCTCACATAGCCCCCCTTACATCAGAGACCCCCCCACACAAAGTCCCCCTTACGTCAGAGACCCCCCCACACAAAGTCCCCCTTACATCAGAGCCCCCCCCCCACACAGAGCCCCCCTCACATCAGAGACCCCCACACAGAGCCCCCCTTACATCAGAGACACCCACACAAAGCTCCCCTTACATCAGAGCCCCCCACAGAGCCCCCTTACATCAGAGCCCCCTCCCACAGAGCTCCCCTTACATCAGAGACCCCCCCCACAGAGTCCCCCACATCAGAGCCTCCCCACACCACAGAGCCCCCCTTACATCAGAGACCCCCCACACAGAGCACCCTTACATCAGAAACCCCCACACAGAGCCCCCTTTACATCAGAGACCCCCACACAAAGCCCCCCTTACATCAGAGGCTCCCCACACAGAGCCCTCCTTACATCAGAGACCCCCCACACAGAGCCCCCTTACATCAGAGACCCCCACACAGAGCCCCCTTACATCAGAGTCCCCCACACAGAGCCCCCTTACATCAGAGCCCCCCTTACATCAGAGCCTCCCCCACAGAGCTCCCCTTACATCAGAGCCCCCCCCCCCCACAGAGCCCCCCTTACATCAGAGCCTCCCCCACAGAGCTCCCCTTACATCAGAGCCCCCCCACACAGAGCTCGCTTACATCAGAGACCCCCCACACAGAGCTCCTGTTACATCAGAGACCCCCACACAGAGCCCCCCTTACATCAGAGAGCCCCCCTTACATCAGAGACCCCCCAAGTCCCCCTTACATCAGAGACCCCTCACATAAGAGACCCCACACACAGACCCCCACACAAAGCCCCCCTTACATCAGAGACCCCTCACATAAGAGACCCCACACACAGAGCCCCCCTTACATCAGAGACCCCCACACAAAGCCCCCCCTTACATCAGAGACCCCCCCACACAGAGCCCCCCCCCTTACATCAGAGACCCCCACACAAAGCCCCCCTTACATCAGAGACCCCCACACAAAGCCCCCCTTACATCAGAGACCCCCACACAGAGGCCCCCCCTTACTTAAGAGGCCCCCATACAAAGCCCCCCCTTACATTGGAGACCCCCACACAGAGCCCCCCTTACATTAGAGACCCCCACACAGAGCCCCCCTTACTTAAGAGGCCCCCCATACAAAGCCCCCCTTACATTAGAGACCCCCACACAGAGCCCCCCTTACATTAGAGACCCCCACACAGAGCCCCCTTACATTAGAGACCCCCCACACAGAGCCCCCCCTTACATCAGAGACCCCCCACACAGAGCCCCCCCTTACATCAGAAACCCCCCACACAGAGCCCCCCTTACATCAGAGACCCCAACACAAAGCCCATCTTACATGAGAGATCCCCACACAGAGTCCCCCTTACATGAGAGACCCCCCACACAGAGCCCTCCCTTACATGAGAGCCCCCCCCCACACAGAGCCCCCCCTTACATTTGCTGCAGGAGAGAGCTTACTTACCTTAGTATAGAAGCTCACCACGAAGAGAAGGGGCGGGAGGAGGAGAAAGGGCAGGAGGAGGAGGAGCTGACGATCTCTCCTCTGGTGTCCCTGGAGAGGAGGGGATCTGTCAGTGGCGGCAGATCTGAGGCTGCGCTGTGTGAGACATACACAGCTCAGCCCTGCAGCTATAGTAGACACAGGCACAGCCGAACAGCGGGAGGTAGGCGGCGGCCGCGGCCTGTGTTAACCCTTATCCAGACCGCGGTCGCCGCTTACCTCCCGCTGTGCGGCCTGATCATGTGCGAGCTGTGATGGCCGCACGGTGCCCCCATAGTCCATGGCGCCCTGTGCGGCCGCACAGCTCGCACACCCCAAAGGCCGGCCCTGCCTGAGACTCAGATGTTGCAGTTAAGAGAGATGATGATCGGGTCATGACGCCAAGTTGCCAAAGTAGACACAGCCTCTACCTCCAGGTTGTGCAAAGAAGCAGAGTAGGTGGATATCAAGTCTGAGATAGCTACATTGAAGGTACAAATGTCTCAGATGATGGACATGGTAAACATGTTGGCAGCAAAGTTCACCGAGTCGTCCAACGAGGTTGTTACAGGTCGGAATGTACCCCCAGACTCGCCTGTTTCGCCTAGCAAGACGCCAACGAATTTCGATGTCTGCCTAAATTGTGGAGGTGTGGGTCATTACCAGAGAGTATGCCCAAGTCCATTGAAAAGGGTAGAAGGCTTAGGTGGGCAGCAAAGAAGTGACTCAAGGATGAAGAGAAGGCCTTGGCCTTCAAGGAGAACCTTCACTGATTCTACCAGAGAACAATGGAGGACAGCTACAGTTTATGCTGTTTCAGTAAGGAATGCCTATCGGCTTCCAAAACATCACCAGAAACAGCATTCCCAACTCCTGAAGAGGAAGAAAGTACAAGTCCAGTCAGGCAAATCTGCTATTTCAAATGCTTCCACCGAACCTTCTGCCAAGTTAGTAGGCCCTCTGTCTGTATTGCCTGTCTTGGTGGAAGGAATTTACACAAGAACTCTTCTTAAGTCAGGTGCTCAGGTGACTTTGCTGACTAGAGACTTTTATGAGAGGTATTTGTCATATATACCGCTGAGGAAGTTGGATGATATCCAGATCCAGGATATTCAAACGTAAGATTATCCTTGTAATGGCTACCTGGGGATCAAGTTATCGTGTGATCCATTGAAGGTTGGTCAGCCTCAGGACTTCGACACACTGGCCATTGTGTGTCCTCGGGTGCCAGGGTCCACGGGAAGTTCATTAATGGCTGTCATACAGTGTAGCCGTGTGCTGTTGTTATCGGTGTTCGGACGGTTCATGTGGAGGTTAGTGGTGAATGTCACAGTGTGAGGACAGTGGTGCTGTGCTGCGGACTGGTGCAGTGCGGGAGCAGAGGCTGAGCAGCGCGGGAGCAGAGGCGGACGTGTGAGAGGAGAGCGTGTGTGAGCGAGTGAGTGTGTGTGTGATCACCCCCCCTCCTAAGAAGAGCGGCGGCGGCGAGCGGTGCGAGAACCCCCCCTCCCCCCCTCCTAAGAAGAGCGGCGGCGGCGGCGAGCGGTGCAAACCCCCCCTCCTGAGCGGCGGCGAGCGGTGCGAGAACCCCCCCCCCCCTCTCCTGAGAAGAGCGGTGCGAGAACCCCCCCTCCCCCAGAGGTGAGAGCGTGGTGTGCGGGCAGCGAGAGGTGAGGTAACCCCCCCCCCCCCTGCAAGGGCGGGCAGACAGAGAGAGGGCAGGGGGCCAGAGGAGACGCAAAATACCTGACCTGGACATTGGAAGGGAGAGGAGCTGAGGAGACTGATCGGCAGGTGACAGAGGAGGGAGGCAGGAGCCTAAGCAAGTGTCAGGCTTAAAGGGACACACACAGGACTGGTGACTGAGGTTGAACACTGAGGCTCAGTGAGTACCTGGTGAGTGTCCTTGCGACTGGGAGTGTCCTTGCGACTGGTGAGTATCTTACCACTGGTGAGCATCCTTGCGACTGGTGAGTATCTAGCGACTGGTGAGCATCTTACCACTGGTGAGTATCTAGCGACTGGTGAGTGTCCTTGCGACTGGTGAGTGCCCTTGCGACTGGTGAGTGCCCTTGCGACTGGTGAGTGTCCTTGCGACTAGTGAGCATCTTGCGACTGGTGAGTGTCCTTGCGACTGGTGAGTGTCCTTGCGACTGGTGAGTGTCCTTGCGACTGGTGAGCATCTTGTGACTGGTGAGTGTCCTTGCGACTGGTGAGCATCTTGCGACTGGTGAGTGTCCTTGCGACTGGTGAGTGTCTTTGCGACTGGTGAGCTTCCTCGCGACTGGTGAGCGTCCTTGCGACTGGTGAGCGTCCTTGCGTCTGGTGAGCGTCCTTGCGACTGGTGAGCGTCCGTGCGACTGGTGAGCGTCCGTGCGACTGTGAGTGTCCTTGCGACTGTGAGTGTGGTGCGACTGACTGGGCTGTGCAACTGAGTGTTGGGCAACTGAGAGTGTTGTGCGACTGACCGTCTGTGCGATTGTGAGTGTGGTGCAACTAAATCAGGCTGTGAGACTGTGAGTGTGTGCGACAGGAGTGTTGTGCGACTGACCGGGTGGTGCGACTGGGAGTGTCGTGAGACTGACCGGGCTGTGAGATTGTGAGTGTTGTGCAACTGAGTGTCAAGTGAGTGTAGCGGAACACCAGAGGGTGAGAAGGTAGCGTTAGGAAGCTAGGAAATAGCCACATAGGATAGACTTAAATTACTGAATCCCCATTAGATTAGATTAGTAGGTACAATGCCCGGCGGGTGTGGAGATGCGACTCGGTGTACATCTTGTAATATGTATGCGTTCCTCGGACATGTGATCGAGGGCGAATACAAATGCGCAAAATGTGAGCACGTTGCTTCCCTGGAAGCTCAGGTCCTGAATCTAGAGAAGCAGCTGGCAACACTGAGACGAATGTCCATACCGGAGGAGAGCCAGGATTGTACCAGTCAGGTGCAGGCAGGGGTCTGCACAGAGGTGGGCGGAGTATCGGAGGTGCAGGCATCAGAGCAGAGCAGAGGGGTGACAGTTAGGAGGGGTAGAAGGGGACAAGTCAAGGAGGCTGATCCTGGGCTGGAGCACCCCAATAGATACGCCCCGTTGTGTGATGTTGGGGAAACCAGTCAGGGACCAGCATTGCTGGAGCAGAGCGACGCCCCTAGCTGCCAGGGGAAGAACTCCTCCAGTGAGGCTGGGAGAAAGGGAAAGGAAAGACAGGTGCTGGTGGTAGGGGACTCAATTATTAGAAGGGCAGATAGTGTAATCTGTGACAAAGACCGTGTGCGCCGAACAGTCTGTTGTTTGCCGGGCGCTCGGGTTCGGCACATTGCGGATCGGATGGACAGATTATTGGGTGGGGCTGGGGAAGACCCAGCTGTCATGGTACATGTGGGTACCAATGACATAGGTAGAGGAAGATGGAGAGTCCTAAATGATTTCAGGGACTTAGGCGCTAAGTTGAGGACTAGGACCTCCAAGGTAGTATTTTCCGAAATACTACCTGTACCTCGAGCCACACCAGAGAGGCAGCGGGAGATTAGGGAAGTTAACGAGTGGCTGAGGAGCTGGTGTAGTAAGGAGGGTTTCGGGTTCCTGGAGAAATGGGCCGTCTTCTCAGTCGGTCACCGGCTCTTTGGTAGGGACGGATTGCACCTAAATGGGGTGGGTGCAGCCGTACTGGGTGCGAGGATGGCCAAAAAGTTAGAGGGGCTTTTAAACTAGGGAATGGGGGGGAGGGTACAGATGTAGAATTAGCCAGTGGAAAGAAAGTTTCAGAGGGCAGAAATGGGGGCATTAGCGGTAGGGTGTTCGGAGCTCCTATACCCAGGGTGGGTACGGGGAAAAATCAAGAGAGCAGCCTAAAAACATCAAAATTACGAGGCTTATATACCAATGCCAGAAGCCTGGCCAACAAGATGGGAGAGCTGGAGCTGCTGATGTTTGAGGAGGACTTAGATTTTGTGGGGATAACTGAGACTTGGTTTGACAGCTCCCATGACTGGATGGCGACCATTCAGGGGTATTCCCTTTATCACAGAGATAGAGAAGGTAAAAAAGGGGGAGGGGTATGTCTGTATATTAAGAACAGCATACAGGTAAATATGAGGGATGATATTAATAATGGAGCTATGGATGAGGCAGAATCCCTATGGGTAGAGCTTCAAAGGGATGGCACGGCGGGGAAGTTAATATTGGGCGTATGCTATAGACCCCCCAACCAGAGGGAGGAGGGTGAGGCGGCCCTCCTTTTACAGATAGGATTGGCAGCAAGGATGGGAAATGTCATTATAATGGGGGACTTTAATTATCCAGATATAGACTGGGCAGAAGGAACCGCGCACTCAGCCAAGGCTAGGCAGTTCCTAAATGTTTTGCAGGACAATTTTATGGGTCAGATGGTGAATGCACCGACAAGAAACAATGCGGTACTTGACCTACTGATTACCAACGATACAGACCTGATCACGGATATAGAAATACGGGACAACTTAGGAAACAGTGACCATAGGTCAATAAGTTTCAGTATTAATTACAGTAATAGGAAGCTGAGGGGTAATATAAGGACACTGAATTTCAAAAGAGCCAATTTCCCAAAGCTGCGCTCGCTGCTAGAAAATATCAATTGGGATAGAACCCTGGAAACAACGAACACGGAGGAAAAATGGGAGTGCTTCAAGAGCATACTAAACAGGGGGATTGGCCAGTGCATTCCAAAGGGAAATAAATTTAAAAGAGCAAAAATAAACCCTGGATGGCTAAACTCCAACATAAAAATGTATATTAGTGCTAAAGAAAAGGCCTTCAAAAAATACAAGACTGAGGGGTCATTGGCAGCATTTAAGCATTACAAAGAGTGTAATAAGAAATGTAAAGACGAAATCAGGGCGGCTAAAATAGAACACGAGAGACATATAGCGGAGGAGAGTAAAAAGAACCCTAAGAAGTTCTTTAAGTATATAAACAGTAAGAAAGCGAGGCCAGAACACATTGGCCCCGTAAAAGATGATAAGGGAAATATGGCCACTGAGGACAGAGAAAAGGCGGAAGTGTTAAATAATTTCTTCTCTTCAGTCTTCACAAAAGAATCGGGGGGCTACACGAACCCAGCTTGTAAGGCCAATAATACACCTCAGAAAGTGCCGCCATGGTTAACAGAAGATAGACTTAGAGCTAAACTAGAGAAACTTAACATAAATAAATCCCCGGGACCGGATGGCTTGCACCCGAGGGTTCTTAATGAGCTCAGCCAGGTGATTGCCAGACCATTATTCTTGATCTTTAAGGATAGTTTACAGACGGGTATGGTGCCAGCTGATTGGAAAAAAGCCAACGTGGTACCAATATTTAAGAAGGGGCCGAGATATATCCCGGGTAACTATAGGCCGGTCAGCCTAACATCAGTAGTCTGCAAAATTTTGGAGGGGATATTAAGGGACCACATACAAGACTTTAGTAATGAAACTGGTATTATAAGTAGTAATCAGCATGGATTCATGAAAAATCGTTCTTGCCAAACCAATCTATTAACCTTCTACGATGAAGTGAGCAGCCACTTAGATAAAGGTAAGCCGGTGGATGTGGTGTATCTGGACTTTGCAAAGGCCTTTGACACCGTTCCCCACAAACGATTACTGTACAAACTAAGGAAGGTAGGTATGGACCATAAGGTGAGTACCTGGATAGAGAACTGGCTCCAGGGGAGAGTACAGAGGGTGGTGATTAATGGGGAGTACTCGGATTGGGCGGGTGTGGAAAGTGGGGTCCCCCAGGGTTCTGTCCTGGGACCAATCCTGTTTAATTTATTCATAAATGATCTAGAGGAGGGGATATCTAGTACAATCTCAGTATTTGCAGATGATACTAAATTAGGCATGCCAATATCTTCTATGCAGGATGTGGAAACCTTGCAAGCAGACCTGAACAAAATAACGGGGTGGGCAACTACATGGCAGATGAGGTTTAATGTTGAAAAATGTAAAGTAATGCACCTGGGTGCCAGAAACCAGAAAGCAAGCTACTCACTAGGGGGGGAACCTCTGGGTGAGTCTAGGATGGAAAAGGACTTGGGGGTACTGGTAGACAACAAGCTTGGCAGTGGCATGCAATGCCAAGCCGCCGCAAGCAAAGCCAACAGAATACTGGGATGTATAAAAAAGGGGATTCACTCCAGAAATAAAGAGATTATTCTCCCACTCTACAAGACTCTGGTCCGGCCACATCTGGAGTATGCTGTCCAGTTCTGGGCACCGGTCCTCAGGAAGGATGTGCTGGAACTGGAGTAAGTCCAGAGAAGGGCAACAAAAATAATTAGGGGAATGGAGGACATCAGCTATGAGGAAAGACTACAAGCACTGAACCTTTTCTCTCTGGAGAAAAGACGATTGAGGGGGGATATGATATCAATGTACAAATACTGTACTGGTGACCCGAGCATAAGGAACAAACTATTCAGAGAAAGGAGGTACAATAAGACACGTGGCCACTCACTAAAACTAGAGGAAAGGCGGTTTAACCTTAAAGTGCGTAAGGGGTTCTTCACTGTAAGAGCAGTAAGGATGTGGAATTCTCTTCCACAAGCAGTCGTATCAGCAGGGAGCATCGATAGTTTCAAAAAACTAGTAGATGGACACCTTAAAGACCACAACATACAGGGGTATACAATGTACGATTAAAAGCAAACACACACACGCATTCATAGGTTGAACTGGATGCATAGGTTGAACTGGATGGACTGATGTCTTTTTTCAACCTTACTAACTATGTAACTATGTAACTATATGTAATTAACCGTAGGGACCAACACACACCTGGTGTAAAAGCTGTTAGCCCCTGTTGTCCCCAGGTGTGATCCCTTACCCTCTCTGCCAGCAGAAGGGCCAGAAATGTATGCCTCTTCTACAGTGGAGGAAGAGGAACCCGTAGTAGTGAAGAGAGAAGCTGATCTGCAGGAGGCAGAAATAGTCAAGCGGGAAGATGGGGTTAGTGAGTCTACCATGTCTTGATCAAGAGCATGGAGAGAACGAAGAGTTAATACACATTTCAAGAGACCGATCTGTGATGTGTTGGGTGAGAGCTCCAAAGAAGTTAGCTTTAACCCTCAAGGGACTCTTGACATGCCTGACTCATTTACTGCAGATTTGACATGCCTGACTCATTCACTGCAGATTTGGTGAAGGGCGACCCTAACTCTCCCCCTGGCACATCTAGCTGGGCCATCCCAATCCAGGTGGCCTGTAAGCAGAACAACCTTCTTTTCTATGCAAATTGGTGGGAGGTTCCTCTGCCAGCTTCTCATGTGAATGTGAACTGTTTGCTGACTTGTGTATGTTAACCTGTCTTTCTCCTCATGTATGAGAAAAGCATGTAACAGGTTCAAGACTTTCCTGCTTTCTATGGTGGGGGTGTGTAGAGGGTGCTTCGCATCTCCCGCGGCTATGCCAAGATGACCGAGGCTCTCACTGAAAGTAGAGAGTGCCTGCCAGCACCTGCGGGGGAATTTCCCTCCTCCCTCTCCTCCTCTAACTATGCAGTGAGTGAGAGGAATTCACAGACACTCAGTACCCTCCCCTGTTTCTCATTTGCAGAAGGAGCTACAAGGAGAAGGAGCCAATCCAGGGAGGACTGAAGAACTGCATAGAACTCTGGGACATGTAGTTCCCAACACAGGTGGCTCCAATCTAACCACTGGGGACAGGACTACACACCCCAGCATTCTCTGGGAAAGAAGGAATGAAGGACACCAGCTTGTCTGCTGAGGAGAATTTAGTCACCATGAGGCAGGAGAAGAGACAGGACCCAGGAGAGAGGTGTTTCCTCCCGGGTCAGTCCAACAGATTGTTTCATGCATCCACGGCCAGTTGGGGACATCCAGCCTAAGAGAGGGGGATCCCCGGTGCATATCCAGGCGCACCTGCTCCGACGTTCCAGTGTTAGGTGACCAGTCGGGGGACAGAGTTACTTCACTTTGCCCTCACTTGCCAGAACCTAGGTCTTATTGATGCCCTGTTAAGCAGTCACAGTGTCTGACTTGCTATCTGGATACTGTCAGCATACCACAGCTACACTTTGCCAAGCAGAAGTTCTAAGTGCATCAACTAAAGTGGCTAGCCGAAGATGCAAGGCATCATCCTTCTTCCAAGGGACTGAAGCTACTGGTGCCATACGGGCACACACACACATACTCAGAGCTCTGTATTTGTAGTGTATGTGTGGGGTAGTCTGACTTGGGAGTTAAGCCACTAAGCACTGAATTAGGTACAGTGTTTTGCAGTTTGGCCTGTGGTGTCAGGGGGTAGAAGAGAGAAGTCTGACATAGGAGAAAATCATTCTTCTGCTCTCCTACTGCCTGGACTCATAGTGCCAATTTAGGTAGATGTAGCCAAGCTTGTGCAGGGTTATTGTATTGTGGTTCATTGTTGTTGCCTCTGCTTCTGGGGTAATTTACAGTTGTGGAATCCCCTGTGTCAGAGGTGGGGGGGTTGTTCTTGGGTTTGAGAGGCGTGTGGAACCGGTTTTACTTAAGCGGCTCCTGCGGGGTCAGCGCTACATTTACATGCCATGCTGTGAAAAATGTGCTCCATGTTCAAGTATTGCTTTCTACATTAACCTGCATATTGCTTGTATGCTAAATAAAAAAATACAAAGAGGCACTATCGGTGTGAATGAGCCCTTGTGTTTAGCCATGCTTAACTGCCTTTCATTAGCTGTTCCATCATGCCCAAACTGACCTGTCAATACCTTAACACCAGCGCACATGAAATATATGGGACTTATCTAACTAATGAAATGTTATTTGGTTCTCATTTGGCTTCTTAACAGATACACATTGTTAGGTTATCAAACTCCAAGATCTCGAGAGCACAAGCTCTGCTCACCCTTTATCTCTGTAGTAACCACAGCTGCTAGAGCCAACCCATCATTTTTTCTATTCTCTTTTTTTTCCCATGGTTATCCCTGTTCAAATTTTTCATCTACCTGCTCCTTTGCTACTAAACAAATTTATATTCTGCCCCATGTGCGCGAATTGGTGCTTAATTTAATTTCCAAGAAACTCTGCTTTAGTGCAATTTTTAAATCGTTTGGAGTTCAATAAACCTCTTTGCTAAAAACTAAAATGACATTTATATTAAAAGCCATTTGGTAAAAAAAACAAAACAATGAATGCAGTTATGTATTTAGTATCTAGTTTCAGGCTGGCTTCACACCTAATGCGGATGCGGCTGACAGCAGGAGGTTCAGTGCGTCCCTGTTCTCCGTTGCAGGGATGAATCAGGCCTGAATTCAGACCTGAATTCAGACCTGAAACTGAGCCAAAGACACACAGGACCCATGTGCAATCCGCTCCGCAGCCACCACAGAGATGTGTGAACCGGCTCCATTGAGAGCTGGGCACACTTTTCTGTAATGGGAATTGGATGCTGGGAAACCCACATTTACATCCACATGTTAACCCAGCCTTACACTTGGTGAAGTACCTGAATTTCACTCAGTGTGAGCTTCTTGTTCTTCCCTGATCAGAACAACTAAGACTGGGAGAGGAAGGGGTAATAGTAGGTACGGTACATGTGCGTTGCAGGATATTCGTTTTCATTCCTATTGGCACCCTAACACCTATAATCTCCATCCAAAAGGGGAAGCTCCACTTATCTGCCTCGTTCCCTGCCACATTTGGCACCTTTAGGGGGGAGTGAGTAGAGCGTGCCTGGTAGAGAATTAAGCAGCAACTTCAGCCCCCTCCTCCCCCCCCCACAGCCAACCCATTGAGAAACGCAGCATGATTCACACAGTAGGAAACTGGCTGTGAGGCCGCAAGGCTTCACTGCCAGTTTCCCTTAGACAAAATGGCAGCAGCATCACCAAGAACCTGCTCAGGTGAGGACACTGATAGATGCCTGGACAGGTGAGTACCCTAATAGTAAAAGTCAGCAGCTACAGTATTTGTAACTGCTGACTTTTTTTTTCTTTTTTTTTTTGGGGGGGGGGACTCCTCTTTAATGCACCTGCCCCATAGTGCACAGCAATGTATAGATGTGGATGCTATGTGTGTTGTGGAGCTCTACATTGTCAAAAACTGTGCAGGAACTTTTTTCATGCATTGAGGTCCCCTTAATACAGTGCAAACAGTGCAAATTATAGCACAAAATAAAGTGATTTCACCTGTGCCAAGGTTTGATTGGGTCCTTACTCCCTAGTCAAAACTGGGGACAGGAACGTTACCTAGCGGTATTGCTTAAAGTCCAACTCTATGTTCTTAGCTCACTAGAGCCCTCTTCCATTCCTGGATGCCTAAGGAGTGTGTGTGTATCAGGTGCACTAACCAATCAAATGCGTGAAATATTGGAACAAAAATGTATGGAATGTGTGAAACGTGCACTGGTTGAGAAGGGGTCTGAAATAAATCCAAGCGAATAACCCTATATAGTGTTCACTAGAGTGAAATTAAACGGACGTTCTACCTATTACTTTAACAAGCTAAATAATTATTAAAATGGTATTTACACACAAGTGATGGGGTGCAACCACAAACGTGTAGCAAAATATGTGGTACCAACAAAAATCAAAATCATGACAGAAACAGTCCCAAATGACACACAAATTAAATAAATATAAAGTCCAAGTGAAAGTGTCCGTGATAGAAGCAGCTGAACTGGACACTTTCTATCACGGACACAGTGGTCTGATACTCCTTCCATTTCAATATAATCTCTTGCACAGTGCTCCTTGTGATGTTTAAAGCTTGGGAAATCTTTTTGTATCCAAATACGGCTTTAAACTTCTCCACAACAGTATCTCGGACCTGCCTGGTGTGTTCCTTGTTCTTCATGATGCTCTCTGCGCTTTAAACGGACCTCTGAGACTATCACAGTGCAGGTGCATTTATACGGAGACTTGATTACACACAGGTGGATTCTAGATTCTATTTATCATCATTAGTCATTTAGGTCAACATTGGATCATTCAGAGATCCTCACTGAACTTCTGGAGAGAGTTTGCTGCACTGAAAGTAAACGGGCTGAATAATTTTGCACGCCCAATTTTTCAGTTTTTTATTTGTTAAAAAAGTTTGAAATATCCAATAAATTTCATTCCACTTCATGATTGTGTCCCACTTGTTGATTCTTCACAAAAAATTACAATTTTATATCTTTATGTTTGAAGCCTGAAATGTGGCAAAAGGTTGCAAAGTTCAAGGGGGGCGAATACTTTCGCAAGGCACTGTAAAAAAAATGTGTGTATATATATATATATATATATATATATATATATATATATATATATATATATATTATGCTTTTTTTCACACTGTGACCATAGTAACACTGTACTGATCTGGGGAAGTAATCAGGATTTTTTTTTTTTTTACACATCATGATTGCATATCCCAATGAATTTCATTGGTATAAGCAACCATTTTTACTGAATAAAGCTAGTTCATTCAGCCCAGGTTCACACTGATGTGGTGTGGGACACATCTTGTAATATGCACAGGAAGGGCAGCATATTCCTGTGTGAATTACATGCAGTGTCTCTGGGGTGTGATTTGAGCCATGGATTTGTATAGCTCAAATCGCACCGCATTTACGCCATGCTTGTGCAGAACTCTTTTTTTGTCTGCACCAGAATCAGATAGCATAAGTGTTCACACTCATGCGATCCAATTCTGCAATTTACACTGAATCTGCAGTGAATTTGCTGTGAATTCACACTGCATCTAGTGTGAACCTGGGCTCAGTGTCTTTTGTTGTGATTAGCTGTGATTGGTCAAAGCTCATGACATGTTACAGATGGGCTGTGATTGGCCTGTCTCTACCATGTGTTCATTATGACCAATCACAGTTAGTTAACAACACAATTGTATATAATGGATGGCATGAAAGGAAGCCATCCATTGTTTACAATTGTTATGTGATCTGCTGTGATTGGTCACAGGGATCACATGACACTGGCAACAGGCAGGTGAAGTGATCAATTAGCAGCTGTATCCAGGGTGCGCGGCTCTGTGTGGCCCCGCAGCTATGCAGGAGGTGCATTTTCGGGAGAATGTCACATGACGTCCTCCCAGAACAACAGTGCTCCCGTCCAGCCATCCAGCCATTACTTTAATATAAGCCAGGCGGGAAGGTGTTAAGACTTGAATAGTGTGGGAAGTAGTGACGAGGAGGTGAGTATTGCAGCCAGAGCTGTTTTTAACATCTCCTGGGGCTCAGTAACAAAAAAAATTGCTAGAGTTGGGCTTTAACAGCAGTAGAGAGAAATCAGGTCAGCAACTTGGCCCTGATGTCTGGCTAGATGTATAAATCTTAGAAATGGATAAACAGAAAAGCAAATCCTTTGTAAAGGAGGACAGAACCTTATTGTGTGTTTTATTGATGTATGCCTTAAGGTCAGCTGTAAAGATAATTTATTATAATTACATTTAAACTACAATTTTACTTGTATATGCTTCAAATTAGTGTTACCCAAAGTGAGGTACATATATTTCATGTTGGTTCTACATTGCAAAGGTCAAGATATAAATGTAGTTGTGGCCAAACACCCTTTGATAAATAATCAATTCCTTTTCTGATTGATCTCTTCCAATGGAAAAAATCAAACTATAGTCGGCAACCCACACATGGGTAAAGGGAAGAGGATTTCGATTGATAGTTAAGATACAATCATAGCTTACAATCATAAGTTATCTATCGCTTTTCTGTTTTCAACATGGAATCTCCTATGATCATATTCACAAACAAAGTATCTCAGTGCTACCAGTTGATGCAAAAAGATAAACAATAGTCCACCCTGGCTGATTGACTTGGCATGATCTAATCTAATAAAAAATTGAGTCTAAATCAATCAGAAGGCAAATTATAGCTATTCAATTGTTTATGAATTCATTCATTTTGACCAAATCACACATTGATTGGTTACATGTTGGATTATTATACAGGATTTATATAGCGTCAACAGTTTTGCGCAGCGCTTTACAAAATGAAAGCAGACATTACAATACAATTTGGTACAAGAGGAATCAGAGGGCCCTGCTCATTAGAGCTTACAATCTAAGAGGGAGGGCCAAGTGATACAAAAGGTAATAACTTTGGGAGATGAGCTGATGGAGAAAGCAAAAACATAGGGGTTGATTTACTGAAGGGAAATTCACTGTGCACTGAAAGTGCACTCAAAAGGGCAATGCAAGTGCGCTTGGAAGTGCAGTTGCTGTAGATCTGAGGGGGGAATGCAAGGAAAATAAAAAAATGTAATTTTTGCTTGCACATGATTGGATGATAGAAATCAGCAGAGCTTCCCCTAATTTCAGATCTTCCCCTCAGATCTACAGCGACTGCACTTCAAACTTACTTACAAGTGCACAGTGATTTGTCTTTAGTAAATCAACCCAAATGTGTATTAGTTAGAAGCAGGCTAGGCCTCTTTAACCTCTTGCTGACCACCCCATGTACATTTACTGCAGGGCGATGACTCCTCTGCACAAAATCAGGTACAGATACGTGATTCTGCACTACCAGGTCTGGGGCGCGCACGCATGCCACCGGCGACCCACTCCTGCTGTGATTGGACACAGCGGGAGCCAATCAGCAGGTCCGGCAGACTTGATCACTCAGGAGAGAAGCTGGATGGCGGTCTGCCTATGTAAACAAGCCACATCGCCGTTCTGTCAGTAGGGAAGGTAGTGATCTTTTGTTTCTGCTAAGCAGGAACACAAATCTCTGCCTTCCCACAGTACAAGGCAACCCCCACCGTTAGTAAACACTCCCTAGGCAGACATTTATCCCTTTAATCTTTCCTGATGTTAATCCCTTCCCTGCCAGTGTCATTAGTACAGCGACAGTGCATATTTTTAGCGCTGATCACTGTATTAGTCTCACTGGTCCCCAAAAAAAAGTGTCACTTAGTATCCCATTTGTCCACCGCAATATCGCAGTCCCGCTGAAAGTCACTGATCGTCGCCATTACTAGTAAAAAAATAAATGAAAATTCCATAAATACATCCCATTGTTTGTAGTCGCTATAACTTTTGTGCAAACCAATCAATATACGCTTATTTGGATTTTTTTGTTACCAAAAACATGTAGCAGAATACATATTAGCCTAAATTGATGAAGAAATTCAATTTTTTTTTTAATTTTTTTTAATGGATGTGTTTTACAACAGAAAGCAAAAAATATATTTTTTAAAAAAATTGTCTGTCTTTTTTGTTTGTAGCGCAACAAAATAAAAACTGCAGAGGTAATCAACTACCACCAAAAGAAAACTCTATTTGTGGGAAAAAAAGGCCAAACTTTTTTTTTTTGGTACAGCGTCGCACGACTGTGTAATTTTCAGTTAAAGTAATGCAGTGCCGTGTCGCAAAAAACGGCCTGGTAATGAAGAGGGGTAAACCCTCCAGAGCTGAAGTGGTTAAAGAGAAGGATTTTCATGGATGGGCTAAAGACGGATGGATTAAGAGATTAGAAATAAGACTGTTTTGTGGGTCTGGCGCTGCTAGAGTTTCCTATGGTAACATGCTGTTGGTATTTTCACATATATGCAGGGAAAAAGTGATATTACCAAGTGCATGTGATCCTCAGCAGACTAGTGAAATGTGATAAACAGTGAATGAGACACACTCTAAAACATGCTATTGCCACATCCCTAGGGTACACAAATAGGAAAAAAGGAGAGGAGGATGAGAGAACCTCACATAATAGTTGGGTCTCTACACCTCTCAAATATATGGGACTTTATGGGCATCTAGCATGTGCTGGTCTAGATGGAAATAAATATAGCCATCACTTCATAAAAAATAACATTTATTTAGCACAAAGAGTAAAAACATACAAAAGTGAACATATATTCGATAAAACATGGTATAATCATGCATATGAATAGTAGGACATACTCCTATATTACTGGAACCCTAATGCCTCATGCTTGAGGGCAATACATATACATAAATTGTGAATCATAATATGACATAATATGGTCATGAAATAATGGGGTTCACTTGTAATAGATGTGGAATTGCGACGCGTTTCGCTTTGTCGCTTCCTCAGGCGATTCCTGAAAAGTTGTCTAGCAATGGGCAATATTTTAATCTACCCTTTACTTAGAGCAAGGTGTCCAGTTTATGTATAGGCATGTGTCTTGTGGCTCCATCGTTTTATTCTCTGTTAGCCCCCAGAAAAATGCTGATGATCACAAACGTGGTTATGTAGGGTATCCACTTAATGCAAAGGAGTCAAATATGTCCAGGGCTCCCTTCGCTTTTCGGTAAGTGCTCACAATATAAGCAGTGAGAAGCCGGTCCTGTGCCGAGAAAACGTCAGCCTCTCCCGAAAGAGCTAACTTAGGCTCTGACCAAACTAGTGAAATGTGTTATAGCTTATGACTGACATATGAAAAATTAAAATAAAATAAAATTCAATATGTTCTATATTGCAGTATTTAGTGCATACATCTTATTTTACCACTACAGTAGAAATATATAAAAAGTGTCAAGGTGCTGGAAAAAAGTGCACAAACTATGAAATACAAATACATATTATATAACAATCAGTATCATTAAAGTGACTAGTGTTGAATTAGAGTTGGTTCACACTAGCGCGACTTGTCAGGTGACTTGTCAGCCTGACATGTCGCGCTCCCTCACGGTCCATTGACCGCTACAGGACCCGTTCTAATAGGAGCGACACAAGTCGCTCCGACTTAGAAAAAGGGTCCTGTAATATTTTGGGGTGACCTCGGAGCGACTTGCATAGACTTCCATTATGTGAAGTCCCTGCAAGCCGCTCCGAAGTCGTGGTGCATGGTAATGCACAAGTCGCCCCCGAAGTAGTAAGGAGTCGTGTCGCCTCAGTGTGAACTGGCTCTTAAAGTGCTAAACTCCAAAAGTTTGTGTCCAAATGTAAACAATGTCTATGCAGAGAAAATCCTCTAGAGAAAGAGATTGTTGGACAGATTGGGGTAGGGAGTTCCAAAGGAGGGAGAAAGCTCAGGAGAAGGAAGCGAGCATGGGAGGAGGTGACAAGGAAGCTAGAGCGCAGGAGATCTTGGGAGGATTGAAGGGAGCGGCTTGGTTGATATTTTGAGACTAGGTTAGTGATGTAGCTTGGGGTAGAGTTGTGGATGGCTTTGTAGTTAGTACATTGAATTGTAATTATTGGGTGAGCAGCGGCCAGTGGAGGGATTGGCAGAGTGGAGTAACAGACACTGAGTGGTTGGTAAGGTGGATAACTCTTGCAGCAGCATTCATGATGGACTGAAGGGGGGATAGCCTATGTAAAGGTAATACAATGGAGGAGGGAGTTGCAGTAGTCGAGGCGGGAGTAAATAAGAAGATTTGTGTTGTCATTGGATAAAAAGGGGCGTATTCTGGAAAGGTTGAGGTGGCAAGATTTTGATAGGGATTCGATGTGGGCCTGAAAGGACAGTTCAGAGTCCAGGGTTACCCCTAGCATCCTGGCATGTGGGGAAGGACTGATAGTTGTTCCATTGATCTTGACAAAGGAGTCATGGGAAGGGGCACATGTATAAAAAAAAAACAAAAAAAACAAAGCATGTATGGTCACCATAGAACCTTGTGAATGAATTTGCCCACTTTAGTGTCATAGTGCCAAATACCAGTTACAGCCAGGCACTAGAACCATGCTGAAAATTTTGAATGAATCCTTTGCAATTTGTTGTATATCCTTACATGTTTCCATTAATCTCTGAGCTCTCGTATAACTTTGTCTGCCTGCCCCAAATTAGCACCAAATGTTCATTAAAGTATTATTGTACTCAAATATCAAAGTGTCAATTCAATTCAGCATGTTCGGTGTTAATTTGTGACCATACCCCCATGTGTTTTATATATATCTAAGTTATTTGAATTTGAGCACAGACATCCCTTTTCTATTGTCTGGAGAAAGTATGCTGGTTTAACTAAAACATACAGTGAGGGGAAAAAAGTACCTGATCCCCTGCTGATTTTGTATGTTTGCCCACTGACAAAGAAATGAGCAGTCTATAATTTTAATGGTAGGTTTATTTTACCCACTTAAGCCCCGGAGGATTTGGCTGCTCAAAGACCAGGCCCTATTTTGCGATTTGGCACTGCGTGACTTTAACGGAAAATTCCGCGGTCGTGCGACGCTGTACCCAAATGAAATTTACGTCCTTTTTTTCCCACAAACAGAGCTTTCTGTTGGTGGTATTTGATCACCTGTGCAATTTTTACTTTTTGCGCTATAAACAAAAAAAGAGCGACAATTTTGAAAAAATAACAATATTTTTCAAATTTTTTTATATGAAATTCCCCCCCAAAAAATGTCAAAATCAAAATGTTTTAACATTTTAGGCCAATTTGTTTTCCGCTACATATTTTTGGTGAAAAAAAACGCAATAAGCATATTTTGATTGATTTGCGCAAAAGTTATTGCGTTTACTAACTACGGGAAAGATTTATGTCATTTTTATTGTTTTTTTTTTTAACTAGTAATGGCGGCGATCTGCGATTTCCTTGCGGGACTGAGACTTTGCGGCGGACAGATCGGACCCTTGACTGACATTTTTGACACTTTTGGGGGGACGAGTGACATTACTACAGTAATCAGTGCTATACATATGCACTGTTACTGTAAAAATGACACTGGCAGGGAAGGGGTTAACTTTATTAGAGAGCAAGGGGTTAAGTGTGTCCCTAGGGGCGTGCTTCTAACTGTAAAGGGGTGTGGCTTTGATGTAACCACAGAGACATACGATCCTATATAGCAGGATCGTATGATCTCTGCTGTTACCTTAGGGAGAATGACAGGCGGCTTTGTTTACATCAGCCGCCTGCCTTTCTCCCTCTCCAGCGGGAGATCGCGAGTGACCGGCGGACATCGGAACCACCAGTCACTCGCGCGGGGATGCCCGTGAACGAGCGGGGGCGGGAGCGCACTTCTGGCGGCGCGCGCTCTGCCCCTATTGGCTCACGGGCGAGTGACGTACCCATACGTCACTTTGCCTGCACTGGGCTGACCGCCGCAGTATATGTACTTGTGGCGGTCGGCAAGTGGTTAACAGTGAGAGACAGAATAACAACAAACATATCCAGAAAAACACATTTCAAAAAAGTTATAAATTAATTTGCATTTTAATGAGTGAAAAAATATTTGACCCCTTCGCAAAACGCTGACAGACATGGTAGATCAAGTCCCACCTTTCTTGTAGGTGACAAAGTTTGGTTATCTACCAAAAATGTGAAGGTTCATGTTCGATCTGCCAAGTTGAGTCAAAAGCTTGTAGGACCTTTTGAGATTTCTGCTCAAATCAACCCAGTCACCTTTCGCTTAAAACTTCCTGACAATATGAAGATTCACCCGGTTTTTCACATATCACTATTCAAACCGTTTCATGAAAATCCTTTTTCTGGAAGAAGTCATCCTCCTCCTCCACCTGTGGAGTTTCAGGGTAAAGAAGAATTTGCAGTGGAGAGAATTCTTGACTTCAGGATCTTTAGGAACGGGTTACAATATCTGGTTTAATGGTAAAGATATGGGTCAGAAGAAAATTCTTAGGAGCCTGAAGAAAATGTTCATGCCCCTAGATTAACAAGGAAATTCCACCAGAGATTTCCTCTTAAGCCTGGTCCTAAGACATACAGAGGACATCCTGGGAGGAGGGGA
This sequence comes from Pelophylax lessonae, assembly GCF_965119305.1. Taxonomy (NCBI): domain Eukaryota; kingdom Metazoa; phylum Chordata; class Amphibia; order Anura; family Ranidae; genus Pelophylax; species Pelophylax lessonae. The sequence continues at coordinate 131,741,351 of NC_138771.1, forward strand.
GTACTGTCAGGACTTGGATTGAACCTGGGACCTCCACTGTGCCTGGTAATGACTCTACTTATTGAGCCACCTGGAATGCTGGACAGCTCCCTGGACAAATCCTTGAATAATCCTGCTGTGAATCTTATTTGCCTTGAACCTTGAATCCTTTGCTCCTCCTATGAACTTCCTGATTTAAGCCATGTCTCTGCACTTCCTGGTTGCCAGAATATTGTGCCTTCACCAGCCAATATCTCGCTTGTCTCTCCTGCTGCCATCTGTATCTTCTCTACTATTCGTTATCGACACTTGGCTTGTTCCTCGACTACGATTCTGCCAAGTCCCAACCTGCAACTGCTCGTTACCGACCTTTGGCCACTCCTAGACTATGCTTCTGCTTGATCCCAACCTGCTATATCTGCTACTGGACCCTGGCTTGCTCACCTCCTGATGGGGCGATCCTGAGGACCACAACCTGTTACTAACACGCAGCAAAATCCATCTCCGCCATCAGGAGCGCTGGTGAACACCCATTAGTACTTAGATTCCACACCTCAGATGAGCCTGCGTCATCTGCCAGATAGGGATGATCGAACGGTTCGGGTCCACCATCGGTTCGGCCCGAACATTGGGTGTTCGAGGTTCGGCCGAATTTAGAACTTTTTGCCCAAAAAGTTCGGAATTCGGCAACCAGAACCGCCCAAAATGCAATGCTTCAGGAAATGGGCTTTAAAAGCCCGTGATTGGACCAGAACCATTAGCAAAAGCCAATTGAGGGGGCAGGAGAATGCTAGGAATGTGATTGGAGTGACTAGGGGGTCCCTAGACCAATCATTAGTGAATACGCCCCCCAGTATATAAGATCGCCCCCGCCATATTCCCAGCATTGTTATACTGGACATGGAAGAGAGTGGAAGCAGTTCTGTTAATTATACTTTAAAAGTGTCATTTAGCTATTTTTAGTGTGAGGAAAGGGATATCTAGTGTAGTTAGAGTGCTCCTTTACACTTAAGTTAGCTTCAAAAATTTAGTTTCTGTAGGGAAAGTGTTAAGTGTCAGGGGACCGTAGTGTAGTGTAGGGTTAACTGACAGTGACTGCTATGGCAGGGTGACAAAACCCTTCCATAGCAGGGTGACCGCTATAGAGAAATGATCATTTCTCTGTGTTGCTTCGGCACAGGCATGTGGCTTCTCACCAGCAAGCATTTTTTAATGCTGCAGGGGCTGCCACTGCCAGTGCTTTTTTGAGGACATGTTTGATGTCAGACATGACATCTGAATATGTGTATAGGGGGAATATATAGACATATATGTCTGAATATATACCCCTAGACATATATAGGTGTGATAGTAGCAGAAATAAATGCTTGCGCTAATGAAATCATTTACAGTAATATATTTCTGCTACTATCACACCTATATATGTCTAGGGGTATATATTCAGACATATATGCCTATATATACCCCCTATACACATGTTCAGATGTTTTGCCTGCCTCAAAAGAACCCCAAAAAATGCCAAAAAAACGCTAGCGTCAAAAAAAAAAGATGCCCAGGTGTGTTTTTGCTGGCATTTTTTGGGGGGTTTTGGAGGCAGGCAAAACATCAGAACTTGTGCACAGTACCACTATACACAAGTTCAGATGTTTTGCCTGCCTCCAAAGAACCCCAAAAAATGCCAAAAAAACGCTAGCGTCAAAAAAAAAAAAATGCAAAGGTGTGTTTTTGCTGGCATTTTTTGGAGGGTTTTGGAGGCAGGCAAAACATCAGAACTTGTGCACAGTACCACTATACACAAGTTCAGATGTTTTTCCTGACTGCAAAGAACCCAAAAAAATGCCTGCTATTAAACCGGCAAGGTGTTACAGCAGAGAAGCCAGATTCCTGTGCTTAAAGTTTTCTAATACAAACGATCTTTTTTTTTCTGGTTCTGGACATGCTACAGACCTGAAACTTTACATGCACACTTTTTAGACCCCCCAGATACTAAATCCAAAGTAAAAATCAAAAAATCTCTTTTTTTTTTTTTTTTTTTAATTTTTCAATAATTGGCTTTTTTATCAAAAATGACAATTTTTAAGAACTTTTTTTTGTGTGATTTTGTGTCTGGGGGGTCTAAAAGGTGTACCTGTGAAGTTTCAGCTCTGTAGCATGTCCAGAACCAGAAAAAAAGAAAATATAGGTGTTAAAGTTAAAGGAGGCTCCCGAACCACATCCCTGTTCTACTGAAAAATTATCTTTTTTTTTTTTCATGGTTCTGGACATTCTACAGAGCTGAAACTTCACATGCACACCTTTTAGACCCCCCAGATACTAAATCCAAAGTAAAAATCAAAAAAATCTCTTTTTTTTTTTTTTTTTTTAATTTTTCAATAATTGGCTTTTTTATCAAAAATGACAATTTTTAAGAACTTTTTTTTGTGTGATTAATAGTTAATGGGGCATGACCCAGAACCCTAGGCACTTTTTAGGGGCATTTATTGGGTTTTAGGGCTTAAAAATGGTGTTTTTTGATTACAGAAGTTCGGGTCCCATTGATTTCAATGGGGTTCTGAAATCCGGGCCGAACTTTCGTGAAGTTCGGGTGTTCTGGTCGAACCGAACTTTTCAAAAGTTCGATCATCCCTACTGCCAAGTGACCTGCCTGTGTTCCCATCCAGCTGGTTCCTGTGTTTCTATAGCTACTGGTCTTTGAGCCTGACTCCAGATCGTGACAGTGATTTGCAGCAATATCTGCATAGAATATTATAAAATTTACATTACTTTTCCATGTTCAATCAAAAAATCTTGAGACTAATGGCTACTAAGTTGTCTAGAATCCACCGCAACCGGATGTTTTTTGAGACAGTCCTAATTACCCACTACTTTATATGTCAAAAGTTTTTACTCTTTCAAACACTGCACTATTTTAAGGAATAACTGAAATTTCAAATAAAATCTTATATCCTGCTCTATTGGCATTTTGGTGACCAGAATATATTATATACCAGATCTTGGCCAAGCATTGGGCATCCTTTCTATCATGCCAATCCGGCACATGTGGCACCACATGGTTCTGATGCAAAGAGTGTGGACTGACCTACAAATTATTGTACTTGTATCATTTGACTCATTTCTTTACGCTCTTCAAAAAATTATATTCAAAAAATTATATTCATTCAATTTCATATCATAATCTTTTGTATAAACATACAATATATTGTTCTGAGCTCAGTGCCTATATTGCAATTCATGTCTAATTAGCATGTAGAGACAACCTGACAACACATTTTCTATTCTGTATGTGAACAAACCAGTCAATGTCACACTTTGTTAACATAACTTACTCAGCAGGGCATTTTTTTAGGATTAAAGCCTTATTTTATATACAGTTTAATTATATTTTCCTTCTTTCTAGGCAGGGGGCTTTCTTGGTTAGACTGGTTATCTGCAATCTGGTAGTTTTTCTCTATGTGCTGTTTTTTAGCATGGCATAGTCACCAGTCTCTCTAGATCCCAAGGGCCCAACCTGCGGCCTGCGCACCACATGCAGCCTTTTGGACTCATTGTGCAGCCCTCAAGACCTAAGCTGACAATAGTCTCTGTTTTTGATACTTTGGTTCTCACTCAGGGCAGTGAAATTAAAATGTTCTTTTAGGCTACATTAGTTAATATCTTTCACACCATGTTTTTTTCTGCACTGTCCAACCTTTTCATCGTTTTATGTTTTTTTTTTCCTTTGATCTTTTTTAATGGATCTTGCTGAGAGAAATATTAAATGTGGCACAAATTATTTTAATGAAGGGAAGTATGGATTTGTACCGCGGCTGTGTTCGGGCTTGTGGAGCCATGATCTCTAGCAGTCTCACATACTGCGTCTTCAGTTTATGAATGTCTCCTGATGAAAGTCTCTAACAACTCCTATAACTTGTCTGTAGTCCCTAAGCATTTATCGTAGCATTCCCATTGTCATTGACCCCCCTTGTAATAGGTCTGCTTTCTGTATAAAAAAAGTTTACCACTACTGCTGTTTATCATGGGCTGTCTTTGGCAATTTCCACATGGGTAGACTCTGGCAGTCAGTCTGTAACATGAGCAGCTTCTGGAAGAATATCTGTAATGCATCAATCTTATGTAATAGGACAGCTCTTTTTTTTAATATGGCTCTGGTTAAAGCAGGTATCAAACAGGGTTACAGGTACAGGTAGGGCTGGATTTGACTTCAACCTGTAGGCTCCATGCACACAGGGCATCATAAAAACGAGCTCCAAAGCTGTTTCTTGACGCCGAGAAAAAGCAGCTGTAAAAACGTGCTTTTAGTAGCTTTTTCCATTAGCGTTATTGCACGTTTGGCCACAGTAGCTTTTAGCAGCGTTTTTTCTGCCTCCATTCAAAATCAATGGTTCCCTATGGGAGCCTATTGATTTGAATGGAAGTTGCACCGCAAGTCGGATCACCCTGATCCGACTTGTGGCACGACTTGCACGACCATTGAGAATCTTGAGGGGGAACTCCACGCCAAAATGGGGAAAAAAACGGCGTGGGGTTCCCCCCCAGGTTCCAAACCAGGCCCTTTGGGTCTGGTATGGAATTTGAGGGTAGCAAAAGAGCAGAAGACCGGAGAGGAGAAGACAAGAAGAGAGGACAGCAAAAGAGCAGAAGACTGGAGAGGGAGAAGACCAGATGAAGATTTTTAATAAACTTTCCAAAACGTCTCCTGTCGTTATTTACACACACTGCCTTTTATGGGGTGAATGGGTAGGGGTACAGTGTACCCCATACCCATTCACATAGGGAGGGGGTCCAGGATCTGGGGGGCCCCCTTGTTAAAGGGGGCTTCCAGATTCCGATGAGCCCCCTGCCCGCAGACCCCCACAACCACCGGCCAGGGTTGTGGGGATGAGGCCCTTGTCCTCATCAACATGGAGGCAACGTGCTTTGAGGTGGGGGGTGCAGAGCCCCCCTGCCTCAAAGCACCCACACCCCCCCCCCATGTTGAGGGCGTGTGGCTTGCTCATCCCCTCCCCTTTCCTGGCCTGCCGGGCTGCATGCTCGGATAAGGGTCTGGTATGGATTTTGGGGGGGACCCCACGCCGTTTTTTCGGCGTGGGGCTACCCTCAAATTCCATACCAGACCCAAGGGCCTGGTTTGGAACCTGGGGGGGAACCCCACGCCATTTTTTCCCCCATTTTGGCATGGAGTTCCCCCTCAAGATTCTCACAGCGCAAGTCGCGCCGCAAGTCGGATCACCCTGATTCGACTTGCGGTGCGACTTCCATTCAAATCAATAGGCTCCCATAGGGAACCATTGATTTTGAATGGAAGAAAAAAAAACGTATAACGTGGCTTAACACACGTTAAGCCACGTTATTCAGCCTTTAGCAGCGTCAGACGTTTTTACAGCTTGACGCTGCAGCTCCAGAACGCACAGTTCCTGGGTTTTTTTTGGAGCTGTAAAACGCCTGTGCCACTTGGAGCTCCTAAAAGCTCTATGTGTGCATGAGGCCATAGAATAACATGAATGGGCGTTCTGCAGCTGCAAAAAAAAACGTCTGACGCTGCTAACAGCAGCTCCAAAAACGTCCAGTGTGCATGAGGCTGTAGATATACAGACTTTCATGCAAAAAGCAACAACCCTCTGCTTGGATCAGCATTTACCTGGTTCTAATCTCAATACAAATCTGAATATTGTTGTGGTGAGTAAAAAAGCTTATATGAGATAGCTGTATTTTAAGTAATGATGGACGGAATATATATGGCTGCTAGTTATACAGCCTCTGCCACTTATAGATACAAAACTGAGAAACTCAGCACTGGGTATAGAGTTAACAGTTTAAGATTGGTTGTGGGTTTAAGAAGATTCAAATATGGGTTATAACAATTTTATTTCAGGATGGATCTGGAGAACTACACCCATGCAGGTCTCCAATCTGAGCTCTATATTTTCATCTGGAATACTAGGAGAAATAGGGGATTTGATTTGCAATTGTATTTATCATTTACCCAGCAGAATAAGTATGTATTCTCTAGGCTGTGAGGCTCTAGCTCTCTTGAGCAGCACAATTTTTTAAATCTAAAGCCGGCCATACATGGATCAAAATCCAGCTGTTTCATCAGGCACAGGCTGAATTTCGATCCATGTATGGGCATCTATCGATCTATCTATTGATTTCTTTACAACCATCCTGTTGCGTTTTTCTGAACAAGCAGTGCCGCCAGTTACATTGATCATTGTGTTCTGATGGCGGGGAAGGCTCCTCGGGCACAGCGGGAGTAATTCTCCCATCCACATTCAAAGTGGGGTTTTGGGAATTGGCATTTTTTTTCTGTTCAACTTTGAATGAAAAAAAATGTATAATGTATGGCTTGATTTAGACTAGGGGCATACAAAATTTTTATGAAGAATTACATTGGCCATACATGCATAGATTTCATAGTTTAGCCTGTAAGCTGAATGAAAAGAAATCTAACAGATTCCCCCATTCTAGGGCTATTGTATTAAATTGGCTAGTGCTATCAGAAAACCTTAACAGTCCTTACATCTGAAAATGTGTGAATGCAATGCATGTATGGCCAGCTTTGGATAGAATTTCTGGATGAGTTGGTGTGCAGTATACCTAGAACAGGCCATGTAGCATTGTAGAAGTTTAAGTAGCTTCAAGGGGTTGAAGAATATTCCTGTACCCATTACACCATGGGGTTTCAACCATCATGGAACCCTCAGACTGTACAAAGCCTTGTACACACTACTGGTTGGGTTGAACGGTGGGCTGGGCTGGGCTGAATGAAAAAATAAAAACTGACAGCACAGGTCGGAGTCACTGTACTAAGAATTTGATGTCAGTACAGCAATCTCCCCTGCTGTGCTATTGTGTTCTGACAGTGGGAGCCCCCCTCCCCCCACCCCGCGGCAGAACACTCCACTCCAGTCGGCAGACCTTTTTCAGTCATGATCCTTCGATAGAAGTCAGCCAAATGTCCAGCTTCTTTTGGACCGGCTGTCGTACACACGGGCCAAATGTAGGCTGGTTCAATAGAATGCCATCTGACTTTCAGCCCGTGTGTACTATGCTCAGGGCTTTTTTTCAGTGGGACACGGCGAATGCAGTTCCGGCACCTATAGCACTGGATGTATGTAATTGAAAGGGGTGCTGGGGTATGTGCTGAGGGGTCTATTGTTGGTGGTGGGGATCTATTTTTGCTGGTAAGAGCAATTGTTGCTGGGATGGATCTATTGTTGCTGGCTGCTGGGGAGTCTATTGATGCTGGCTGCTGGGAGACCTGTAGTTGCTGCCGGGGGTCTATTGTTGCTTGAGTGATATTTTGTTGTGTGGGGGGGGTCTATTGTTGCTGAGGGGTGTCTTTTGCTGCTGACTGCAGGGGATCTTTAACAAATTCCATACAAATTACTTAGCACCACAAAATAATACTTGGCTTTGGGGCAGTACTAAGATGTGGGTAGGGGGTGGAAACATGGGAGGGTGCTCGGAAGTAGGTATGAGATAGTTCCTGCACCTATGCCCTGAGAAAAAAAGCCCCGACTAGGCTTAACTCTACAGAACAAAACAGTAATTATGTTTTCTTATACTGTAATGTCATAGTATGTATACAACATTTGTAAATGTGATGCAGCAATAGAACTTCAGGTTGAATGATGCATTCATAAGCTAGAGCTATCATAGCCCTGCTCGTGGAGATTTCCCTAAACATGCTGCAGCTATAGGATAATCATAAAGGATATGACATACTCTGCAACTTTTTATAAACAGGAGAGTAAAGTCTGTTTTTATCACAGCGTAATAGACAAGTCTTCAATACGGAAGATTTACAAAGTGTTGCTTAGGGACTTCCCACACAAAATATGGCAATTTGCTATAACTACGCAATTGCTATTGTAAATGATGTGCATAGGAGGGAAACAGTGCAAATGTAATTGCCAATTTCTTTCAATTGCTAAAAACAAAAGAGCAAAGCACAGGAGAAGCATGAAAAAAGCCATCAGCGTACATATATCACTTCTTCATTCAGCATTCCTTTTTTTTTTTTTTCAGAATGGAGCATGTAATGAACCAATATTCTGCAGGTATTGGAAAGATAATTAGCACAACAACACATTACATGGCCTGACTGCTGATGGGAGAAAGAGTTAAGGAAGACTGCGGTTCGCTAGCAGGGGAGGGGTTAATGCAGTGAAGAGGGATTTTGGGGCCATGGCCTATCATGGAATGCTTGTGGCTGGGAAATAGTTAATAAGCCTACTGCAATTCCTGGTACAGGACAAGTCATAAAGTAGGCGACTACCCGCTGAGAGGCATAGGAGTATTACTCTGCATAGGAGTAATACTCTGCAAATGTCTATTAAACAATGTTCAGTATTTCTCTCCCTCCTTCACCATCATTTCCCCCCTCCCCCTCCTCTCGCTGGCTGAGCTGGGGTGCACGCTCTGGTCTCTGTGTTTGACAAGGGAGAACCCAAAGACATAGCAACGATAGCATCCCCTGAGAGAGAAAGAGGAGAGTGAGAGGGACCCCTCCTCCACCAGGCCAGCAGAGGAAATCGTGAAGGAGAGAAGGATAGAGAAGGAGGCATGTCGCAGAGAGCTGAAGCATCCAGCACTGAATCAGCGGTGTTACAGCATCAGCACCACAGAGGAAGAGATGAGGCCTGAGCTGTGCGTCTGCTCTTGTCTTCCACAGGAGGGAGAAAGGCAGATGCAGAATAAAGGGACAATCATCCCTTCTGGAAGGTGAGGGCGAAAAGAGGGGGATGTGGGGCGCAGCACAAAAATAGGAGGGGATGCAAGGGGTAGTGAAAATAGAAATATTATGCACATTATTGGAATGGGTATAATGAAGTGAGGCCACACATGTATAATTGGAGGGGAGGGTTGAGTGTGCATATATTGCCTTGAAATAATAGAATGAAGGCAGAGGGAATATAAAATGATCTACACTGTGGTGTTATACTGTATATCTATGCCATACAATAAGCAGTTTATACATTAGTAAGCCTAAACAGTGGTAATAAGGGTGAGATTGATGGAATGTGGCCGATGATGGTAAATGATATAAGGTTAGTGGGAAGCAGGCATTGCAGGGAAAATGATATGGAAATAGCACAAGCAGATGTAACGAAAACATTAGGATATGAAAAATGGTGAAGAGGAATAGAGAAGGGGCACCGAGTAAAAAAAAAAATACAGGAATAGCAGTAATGAGGGGACAATACCAATAATTTATCTCTCTCTAAATAGGCTGGAGGACCACATTCTCGCCGCTCTCCTCCCAGTTACACAATCAGCCCTTTCCTGTGTGGTATCTGGAACCGAAAACACAAAGACAACATCTGTTCTTCTGGTGGCCTAGTGAGGAACATCTGGAAAGGGAAAAGAAAGCTATATTAGCTTGTGCGTCTGGGATTACCTGGATGTCATTTTACGCTCGACTCAGGAGGACACTAAAGAAGGGAAGGACATTCTGTAGCTTACCACCATTCAACAACAAAGACAGACCACCCAGCTATATTAGCAGGTAAGAGGAGGTAGCAATCTGATAATCAAGACGCCTGACATAATGTGTAGAAGAGAGGGATATGGAGGATGGGGGTGGAGGGAGAAGCAGTGTGGTTGATCGGAGAAAAGATCTAGAACACACAGAAGGAACAGAATGAGCAGAAAAAGCACACACACAAGGAAATAAATGTGGAAGAAGGCCAACAGAAGTCTGGAATGTGTAGATTCAGCTTTGTATCCTCATACATATACAGCATAGGTGTAATCTCTCCATATTATCTTCCCTACTTTTATAACTAACATATAAAATAATATAAATAGCCAAGCACCTTAAGTAGATCCCTTCTACAGAAAAATAGTAATGCTAAGGTAAATAGCTAGGATAGCCAAATATAACATTTTCAGAGTAAAATAAATATATTATTAAGAGGGCATCTTTCATACTACTTCCATATCTGTCTACAACAGTAGAGTATTTGGACAGTTTGGGATATTAGTATAGCAATGGGAATTACCCAATAACATGGAAATTGTTCAGAGTAAACAGATTTATAACTACCATAAGGAATGTCTACTTTTATTTCATTATCTACTGACAATTAGTCCCTACAACCCGAATTTGTTATCTCTTAACTCAGTCAAAGAGTTAAATATATTATATTGACTAAGTTCCTCTTATGTGCCCCATTAATCTTGGCTCCAGCAGTCACCTGAACATTTTTTGTCAAGTTTGGTTGTTTTTACATTTCACATATTCAGATATTAGTAACAACATCAAAAAGGTGTGATTGCTGCTATAATTAAATCCATAAGTAACTTCAGGTTATGGGGAACTTGGGTAAAATGTTAGTATGGTGTCCCTCGTGAAAAAACAGGTTTTCTTCTTCTGTTAGTAAAAATAACATAAAAAGTGGCATCATACATGGTATCAGTATCACATATTCTTGTCAAAAATACGCCACATAGTTCAAAGCCCATATTATTCAACGGATGTCCAATTCAGTGCCCTGAGATGACCAAATTTGCCTTTGTGAGGCATTAATCAAAAGTTTCAATCTTGTAGTACTTAATGCATTGTGTGAATAATAATTTGCCATGCAAGAAGCTTAATAAACATTGCTGGCCTGTCGCCCTGACACTTGCCAAGCTTCCATTTGGCAGTTTAAAAAAAAAATGTCCAATATAAAAATCAGAGATGTTTGCCTAATGTATTAATGTTGTATACATTATAATAAATTAGTTGATAGTAAAAGAAGGTGGGGACCCAAGTATGGGGTGGCACAAGATAGTATTCTATGCAGTTTCAGATAGCTAAGAAGGATACCTATGTGTATCTCTGTATGGATTTTGTAGAACCTTACTATAATAACAGACCCCCTAGCTCCTCACAGAAGATAAAAATTTGCTGCTGCTCAGGATGAACCTGATCTAACCAAACCTGCAAAGCCAAGTGTATGCAATGTTTACATGACCTAAATCCTGTAAAACAGTCCTGCCATTTATTTAGATCACGATAATAGCTCTCCAAATATCTTCATTATATAAGGATATTTCTGGGTTTTCAAATTTCCTAGCGAAAGAATGATGATGATCAGGTATAATGATATAAAGATACAGATCTATGATTATTATTTTTATTATTATATTTCAATTCGTTCTTACATATGTTTAATATCAATCTATTGTAAACAGGTTGACAAGCTAACTTTTCTTCATCTTGTTTTTGAATATGTATATTGTTTCTGGTAGTTTTTTTTATGTCTAACATTGGATCAACATCCTATGCAGGATGAAACTAGGTAACCACAGGCACCATAAGTTATACTTCACCCCACTGCCAGCTATAGGATGGCTCCAGGGAAGGTGCCCTTGCTTCAAACAAACTCCTCTGTGCTTTGTTCAGCAGTACTGCATTTAATTTAGTAGCCACCTGAATTATAAACAGTAGTGCCAAATGCTTTATAAGTATATAGCTTGTTGATGGAAGTGGGTTGGAGGATACTGCAGTGGGACCATATCAAACCCATGTGGGCTACTATGGAGTTAGTTCCTATAATGATTATTTTTAAACCCATAAATTAAATGCCATTTCAAATCTCTTGGGTAGAATGGGGCATCAAATTATTCTATAGCCTTGTTTAGAGCCTGTTGCTGCTTCATTTAAATGTGCTTTAACAGCACAAATATAATTAGTCCCAATACTCCTTTCATAGATTATCTGTCCTGTTTCTTTAGGTATTGACTCTAATCACAGAAATGCACTGCTGTCAGTATTTTTCTAAAGGTATTTTGGTAGGTTTGGTATTTTATATATTTAAATTTAATATTTACTGTTCCTATGGCAACTACCCATTAGAGTGTTTAGTGTACTCCTAAAACTGGCTGAATTCATTCTTTAAACTATACACATTATGTTACACAAAATTAAAACCCACCCCATATAATGGATTGTAGGAGATAGTGAGGTAAGATGAATGTAGTAATTTCAGTACCACTTTTAGGATTTGCCTTTCTAAAATCCTACTGTATGTTGCTCATTGGCAACCTTTTTCCTGATAGTCAGCCTTATACATCCTGGCCAACAAATCTGATCTTCGCACTTATGTTTCTCGAGTATGCATTTAAGAAAAAAATCGCTCTTGGTGGACTTGCAGCCCCAAGGTTTGTATAGAGATCAAGCTTGTCACATTTCACTGACTTTACTGGGTCAGCCTTAAGCACACTGTTTTTTTTTTTTTTAAATGCCCTTTTCACTTTTCTTGAACTTTACTTTTCCTGAACCTATATTCTTGTGTAGCATTACCTAAGGTCTTACACCACTTGCACCACAATTATAAGAAGTTATTGGCAGATATGCACATGTCTAATGTTTCTATATTAATGTTCATCCCAGAGTTAGTTATGGACCCCAAACAGAATAAGTATTATGATACCAATGGGGAGAAGTACTATAACTTTAATTTCAATAATAGCAAAGGTTTCAAGGTTGCTTTGAAAGGTCTTCGGAACAATACCTGTCCATTATGCCTGCCTCTGCCAATGACCAACTGAGCCTATGGCATGGAAAAACCTCAGAATTTGTTTAGTGTTGGGTACTGCCATATACTACTTACATATCTGTATACATGCTGTTTCTTGTAGTAAATGGTTACATTCTACATTTACATCCAAAATTTAAAAATCAAATGTTCACTTGGAAAAAAACGGAACTTTTTTCACTTATTTCCAGTTAGCCCTTTTCTCCAGTAATGTTGATACAAAGACCCAAAAGGCAAATTTTCTTTTAAAAATGTAGGGTTTCTAGAATCCTGTTAAAAATACACTTATTTTAGATGTAAAAATTGAATTGGTTATTTGAACACACATCGTCTGTGAAGATTATCATCTACCCAGGTCATGGTAAAACTAATAGTAGTAGGTCAAATTTAACTAAGACTTAGGGCTCTTTCACACGGGCGTTCCGTATGTCCGTTTTTCATCCCATCCGTTTGCGGATGAAAAACGGACATAATGTATCTCTATGTAAATACGGATGTCAGTGGATAATCATTCGCTGACATCCGTTTTTCGTCCGTTCCGTTCAGTTCAGTTTTTTTGAACTGAAGAGAACCCTATTTTTTCTTCCGTTCAAAAAACGGAACGGACGCAAAAACGGATGTCAGTGGTGTCATCCGCTGACATCCGTATTTACATAGAGATGCATTATGTCCGTTTTTCATCCGCAAACGGATGGGATGAAAAACGGACATACGGACCGGATGACACAAGTGTCATCCGTGTCCGTTTCAAAAAGGGAACTGATCGGGCATAAAAAACTGAACGCCCGTGTGAAAGAGCCCTTACTCTGTAATGTTGAAGACTTTTCACTATTCATTCAAGTAGCTTATTCAACTATTTTTAACATTACAAGACAAATGCAGTAGAATGTGACTAACTGCTACTACCTACACACATATTACTACAAAAACAATGGCTTACAGAAGTTTTTAAGTAGCTGAAGCATAATGTAGAGGATACTTTAAAAGAGAACCTATGAGAAAAGAAATATGGGAGCTGCCATTGCTGTTTTAAAAGGTACCCGCTCCAGGAATCAATCTGCTTTACTCTATACTGAGTCACTTGGAACAACTTTTGACTTCACTGCTTGCATACCTCTCAGAAGTGAACCAAAATAAGGATGCCAATCCAGGAGCTTTCACCATTAAAGAAACACAGTCACTCGCCCTATTCATAGCAACATTACTGTCTGTGCCATGCTCCATTGCCACTTCCCTTCCCTACAGGAGCTCTTGCTAATGGAGCAGGGCTTCCAGATATGGGGGAACATGTGAACTTCCCTATCTGACAGTGCTGGGCATGAGTGGCCAATATCAACCAATTACCAGGCCCAAACACTATTACGTGGGGGGGGGGGGGGCTTTATATCATGCTCCTATCTAAGCTCTGGCAAGACCTGACACCGTAGCCTAGAAGGGCAGTAGAGCTGCAGGTAGGGGAGTAGTTAGAGAAGACACCCAGGCTGGGTAAATGTATATACCTGGGGTGGTCTATGTGCAGACACTGTAAATTTGCTTTAAATTTTCAATTCACATTGACATATTTTACATGGGCTTCGGCTTGTAAAGGAGCAGTGTGAACAGCAAGGTTTTATGAAAATTTCAGCCAAGCTTCAATCAGCTGTCTCTAATGCCCTATACACACGTGCAGATTATCTGCAGACTTTTGTCTGCAGACTTACCAAAACCATATATAATATGAGGTCAAACCTAAACACTTTCAATTTGTATGCAATCCGGCAGGCCCTTGCACTACATAGAAAAGGTAAGTCTGCAGACAAAAGTCTGCAGATAATCTGCACGTGTGTACGGGGCATAAGCCTTTAAAGTGTCCATTAGCTGTTTGAAATTGTTATACAAAGATCTTAATGCAAGTGCTGACTGTCACTTTAAACAAGCTGCTAGCTTTCAAGCTTCAAGTAGTGCTGAAGCCCACTAGCAGCTTGTTTAACCACCCAGGCCAATTTTTAGCTTTCAGCACTCACACTTTGAATGAGATTTGTTTGGTCATGCAACACTGTACCCAAATTTAATTTTTATAATTTTTTTACACAAATACAGCTTTCTTTTGGCGATTTTTATTTTTTTGCGCTACAGATCAAAAAAGAATTTTAGTAAAAAGTAATTTCTCTTCATAAATTTTGACTAAATTTTATACTGCTACATTTCTTTGGTAAAAATAACCCAAATCACTGTATATTATTTGGTCTATTAGTTATAGAGTACACAAGCTATTGTACCAATCATTGAAAATTGATCACACCTGATGTACTGACGGCCTATCTCATTTTTTGAGGCCCTAACATGTCAAGACAATACAAATATTCCTCCAATTACCCCTTTTTGGAAAGTAGACAGTAAAAAGGTATTTAGTAAGAGACATGACAAGTTTTTTTAAGTTGTAACTTTTTCCCACAATTCCTTGTAAATTAAGAAATTAATTATTTAATTTTTTTTCCCCACAAAAATGTCAAATTAACAAGTTATTTATCTCACACAGCATAGGCATACTTGCAACTACACCCCAAAACACATTTTGCTACTCGTCCTGAGTATGGCAATACTACATGTGTGAGACTTTTTCACAGACTGACCACTTAGAGAAGCCAATATCCAAGTAGCACCTTTAGCCATTATCCACTTTAAGACCAGGCTTTCTTCTGACACTTTTTGTTTACAAGTAAAAATCTGTATTTTTGCTAGAAAATGACTTAAAACTCCCAAATATTATATATTTTTGTGGCAGAGGCCCTAGAGAATAAAATGGTGGTTTTTGCAAATTTTTATGTCACAGAGTATTTACGCAGCAGTTTTTCAAATGCAATTTAATTAATTTCAATGCACACAGAGACAATATAGTACCCACATTTTTGGTAAAATATATATGGTGTTGCGTCAGGTGAATAGAGACCAAACATATTATGCTTTAAAATTCCGCACACTTGTGAAATGGCTCTGGTATTTGAAAATCTCCATAGGCGACGCTTTATAAGCCTTTAATGCACATGGGAGGTCTGGTGCTAGAATTATTGCTCTCGTTCTGATGGTTACTGTGATAATTCACATGTGTGGTGCTATCGCTGTTTACGTATGCGTATGGGACCAACATGTGCATTCGCCTTTGCATGCGAGCAGAGGTGGACGGGGACGCTTTAAATGTTTTATTTATTTATTAGTGGAACACTGATACACTGACAGATGTTTTTGTGCAATATAAAAGAAAGAAATTACTCCTGCACTTAAGGGGTTGTCTTGCGACTGGTATCCTGAAAATGCGATTCAGGTTTAATCTACGTTGTCCTGGCTGTGCTGCCACTCTCAACAGGTCATGGTAGATGTTTTTGTGGACTTGTACACAGACAGATGTTGATCGGCCACCGGATGTTGATGTCACAATGGTACACTGTTGCACTATTGCAGATGTTTTATGCACTGGTACAGATGTGATGGGACACTGACAGATGTTTTGTGCACTGGTACAGATGTGATGGGAACACTGACAGAGGTTTTGTGGCACAGATGTTTATTGGGGCACTGTGACAGATGTGTATGGGGACAGTGGTACTTGGTGTGCTGTGTGTGTGGGGGGGGGGGAACTGTGACAGCTCTGTGTGTAAAATTATTCTTACATACAGAGCTGTCACAGACCTTGCATATTCCCCTGCTTCCCCCCAACCCAACCCCCCCCCCCCTCTTCACTGAGCTCTTACTTTACTGGGCTCAGCGGGGAGAAATGTCACAGAGATACGTGTCTCTGTTTACACTTTGAAGGTTGTGATTAGGCACAGCCGTCATGATCAGAAGGGTCAATCCTAGCGCCCATAACCCGATCCCATCTTGGCTGTGTCCTGAGATCACAGCCATCACAGGATAGCACCGCGCTGTAGGCACTCGTTCTGAGGGACGTTCCTGAATGTTCACTCAGAACCACGAAAGGCCCACCTGGCCGTATATATATAGTGGCTGGGTGGGAGGAGGTTAAAGTGACAATCAGCACTCCCATTAGGATCTGTGTTCAATATTTACCAATTGGAGCTAAATGGTACTTTAAGAGTCAGTTCACAAGACTCCTTACTACTTCGGGGGCGACTTGTGCATTACCATGCACAACGACTTTGGAGCGACTTGCAGGGATTTCACATAATGGAAGTCTATGCAAGTCGCTCCGAGGTCACCCCGAAGTAGTACAGGACCCTTTTTCTAAGTTGGAGCGACTTGTGTCGCTCCTATTAGAACGGGTCCTGTAGCAGTCAATGGACCCCGAGGGAGCGCGACTTGTCAGGCTGACAAGTCACCTGACAAGTCGCGCTAGTGTGGACCGGCTCTTAAAGCTTCAATAAAGCTTGCTGAAAGCTCTGCAAATGCTTTGTAAATGTTTACTGTTCACACTGCTACTATACAAGCTGAGGCCTGTGTGAAACAAACCAATCACATATTTCAGAGAGATATCCTCAAGCACTCCCATAGTAAGCTCTTTGCTGTCTCTCACATACAGTATGTCTGGTTCATCAAAATATTAATACTTCGATGATTTCATAGCCAACAATTTCACTTAAACTTGCCTTGGAGGTTTGAATCAAATTGGTGATACATACAAGCCAAGAGAGACAATGTTGCACAGAATAGACCATAGAAGGCAGACTCATCCAACTCTCATGTAAGGAATCTAGCTTGGTGGATCACAGAGATATCTATGTAAGGTAAATTTAATGGGCTTCTAAGGATGGTCATAGATAGTTCGAAATTTGGCTGGTTCAGCAGGGACCAGATTCAGTTTGGTCAGCGTGTAGCAAACCATGGTCAACAGCAGTCGATTATTAGATCGACTCCCATCTAATGAACAAGTTGGAAAACTTGTTGATCAACAGCTGCAGCCGCCGATCAGTGTATTCTGACAGTCTCGCTGTCAGAATGCAGTGTCCCAGCACAATGATTCCAACATCCACCTCATTTGTATGGATGGAGGAAATCTGTGTGTTTTTTTTTTGTTCAGCTTGCTGACTGAATACAAAAAAAATGAATCGTCTATGAACAGCTTTTCTTTAGTGAATTTGCAGTGTTTGCTAAATAGCATTACCAATACAATGATTGTTTTCACATTTTACCTTGCATAACTAATTAGCAGCATGGTGACTAGGTATTTGGGCATATTAGTCTTGCAGTGTTAGAATCATAAGTTAAATTGCTGCTATTAAAACCAACTGCATGAAGTTTCTGTTCTTTGCATGTCGCCCATGCTACATGTTTATGTTTTATGAAAAGGTTTTATTGTATTCAGTTGATGTCTATGGTTACATTTCTGTGTTATAATACTGCACTGTTTAGTTGTGATTGCCCTACTGAGGTGGTACTCCCTGGCTAGTTTTTCCCGTTTTTTTTTTTGGTGAAGTAGTACCTCCTGCTGGTGAAAACACATAAAAAAAGAAAGAACCACCACTCTGGAGCGCCAAAGTTAGTAATACAGCCAGCAGTATGGTTCAAGGTCTCCCCATTCAAGGAACATAATGCTGATAAGTATGTGAACCACTACTTACCCTTGACCACCCCCTGTGGGATCCAGGGGTATGGAATTATACTTTGGATTTAAGTACTTAAAGCGGTAGTAAACCACACCTTTTTTTTTTTTTAAATCTCCTGCAAAGTAAAGGCAATGGTAGTATGCATCGCATTTTGAAACACTTCCCTTAGAATGAAGCCCTCCAACGACGTGCTGTCACCGCTGACAGGACTTCAATTTTTTTACCCGTTCCTCCTTCCGGGTTCAGGTGCTCGGGCTGTCTGATTGACCGAGCCACAATGAAGTCACTCCTGTGCATGCATGTGGAAGTAACAGACCCCAACACCATTATCCTAGGTAACCACTCGTGTCTTCACACTGTACTAAATTCTTACAGGGCAGTCTTTATACCCCAATGTGTTTGTCAGGGTCCAGACTGGTAGCAGGAGCGATGCAGGGAGTGGATCCGCTGTGTCAGTGAGGGATTGGCGTGGACCGTACCGGAGGATCGGTTCTAAGTAGTTACTGGTTTTCACCAGAGCCCGCCGCAAGGCGGGATGGGCTTGCTGTGGCGGTAACTACCAGGTCGTGTCCTCTGGTAGCGGCTCAACCTCACCGACTGCTGATATAGGCGTAGTACAAAAGGGACAGGCAGAGGCGTAGTCAGACGTAGCAAAGGTCAGGGCAGGCAGCACAGGTTCAGAGGCGATAGTCGTTAGCAAAGGGTTCGGCAACAGGCAAAGGATTACACAAATAACGCTTTCAGTAAGGCAACAAGGCAACAAAGATCCGGCAATGGCTGGAAGGGGCAGGTCACTTATATAGGAAACAGGAAACAGGTCACAGGAAACAGGTCACAGGAAACGGGTCACAGGAAACAGGAAACAGGTCACAGGTCACAGGAAACAGGAAACATGTCACAGGAAACAGGAAGGGAGGTTTGGACCAGGCACCAATTACTGGTGAACAGGCCCCTTAAATTTCAAACGACCTGCGCGCCCCATAGGGCGCGCGCTCCGGGAACCATGTGAGCGGGGAGCGGAGGAGGGAGCCGGAGCGGGCACAGGTGAGTGGATCTGGAACGAACGCTGCGAGCACTCCGGTCCAGAAGCAGGGACCGGAGCGCTCAGCGTTACAGTACCCCCCCCCTTTGGTCTCCCCCTCTTTTTGGTACCCAGAAACCTGAGGATGAGGTTACGGTCCAAGATATTCTCCTCTGGCTCCCAGGATCTCTCTTCAGGACCGCAGCCCTCCCAGTCCACCAAAAAATATCTTCTCCCCCTGACCAATTTAGAGGCCAATATCTCCTGAACGGAGAAGACATCCGAGGTACCGGATACAGGCGTGGGAGGAAGATTCTTAGGGGAAAAGCGATTAAAGACCGCAGGCTTGAGGAGGGAGACATGAAAACAGTTGGGAATTTTAAGGGAGGGAGGGAGATGGAGTTGGTAACACACAGGATTGATCCTCTTCTTGACCTTGTAGGGTCCCAAATAACGAGGACCAAGCTTGTAACTAGGAACCCTGAAGCGGACGTACTTGGAGGAGAGCCAAACTCTGTCCCCAGGAACCAGGACAGGAGGAGACCGACGTTTCTTGTCCGCTTGGATTTTCATGCGGGATGAGGCCTGTAAGAGGGACAGGCGCGTCTCACGCCAGATGGCAGAAAAGTCTTGCACCAGGTCATCCACTGCAGGTACACCGGAGGAGGAGGATAACGGCAGAGGAGGCAGAGGATGACGACCGTAAACCACGAAGAAGGGAGACTTGTTGGTGGCGGAAGAGTCTTTGTGGTTATAGGAGAACTCCGCCCACGGGAGGAGGTCGACCCAATCGTCTTGACGGGAGGAAACGAAGTGGCGAAGGTAGTCGCCCAAGATTTGATTGACCCGCTCTACTTGTCCGTTGGTTTGGGGGTGGTATGAAGAAGAGAAATCCAGCTTGATTTTAAGCCGTCCACAGAGAGCCCTCCAGAACTTGGACACAAACTGGACTCCTCTATCGGAGACAATATGTGAAGGCAGGCCGTGTAACCGGAAGATGTGTCGGAGGAAATGCTTGGCCAACTGAGGTGCGGATGGTAAGGCTGGCAACGGGATGAAGTGCGCCATCTTCGAGAAGCGATCTATGACGACCCAAATTATCGTTTTCCCGTGAGATGGTGGTAGGTCCGTAACAAAGTCCATCGCGATATTGGACCAAGGGGTCTCTGGTATGGGAAGTGGCTGGAGAAAGCCGGCGGGTCTTTGGCGAGGGGTTTTGTCTCTGGCACATACAGAGCAGGACTGTACAAATTCAGAGATGTCCTTCTCCAAGGATGGCCACCAATATCTCCTGGAGATAAGTTGTAGAGTCTTTCGGACGCCAGGATGTCCTGCGAGAAGAGAAGAATGTCCCCACTTAAGAACCTTTAGGCGAAGACCGGGAGAAACATAGGTCTTTCCGGGAGGGAGGTTACGCAAGTCTATAGGTGCCACGGTGACCAGACATTCCGGGGGCACAATGTGCTGTGGCTTGACTTCCTCTCCTGTGACATCAGACGAACGAGAGAGGGCATCGGCCCTGAGGTTCTTGCTCGCTGGACGAAAGTGGATCCGGAAGTTAAATCTGGCAAAAAATAGAGATCAGCGAGCTTGGCGGGGATTTAGTCTCTGAGCAGACTGGAGGTAAGATAAATTTTTATGATCCGTGTAGATGTTCACGGGATGTACCGATCCTTCCAGTAAATGCCGCCACTCTTCCAAGGCCAGCTTGATGGCGAGTAATTCTCTATCCCCAATAGAATAATTTCTTTCAGCGGGAGAGAAAGTCTTAGAGAAAGACCCGCAAGTAACCGACTTGCCTCTCGTAGTCTTTTGCATGAGCAAAGCACCAGCACCAACAGAGGAAGCGTCTACTTCCAGGTAGAACGGCTTAGTAGGATCCGGTCTGGACAGAACTGGGGCGGTGGCAAAGGCAGACTTAAGAGCGCTGAAGGCCTTCTCGGCTTGGGGCGGCCAAGATTTCGGGTTAGCCCCCTTCTTGGTTAGGGCTACAATTGGTGCCACAAGGGTGGAGTAATGCGGGATGAACTGTCTATAATAGTTTGCGAATCCGAGGAATCGCTGGATGGCCTTAAGGCCAGAGGGACGAGGCCAGTCCAGGATGGCAGACAGTTTGGCAGGATCCATTTGTAGTCCCTTGGCAGAAATGATGTAGCCCAGTAAGGGAAGGCTGGTACGGTCGAACAAACACTTTTCAAATTTAGCGTAGAGACGGTTCTTTCTGAGACGGGAGAGTACTAAGCGGACATGAGCACGGTGTTGATCCAAGTTAGTAGAGAAGATGAGGATGTCATCCAAATAGACCACGACACAGGTATAGAGCAGGTCTCGGAAAATGTCGTTAACGAACTCCTGGAAGACCGCTGGAGCGTTACAGAGCCCGAAAGGCATGACTAAGTACTCAAAATGCCCGTCTCGGGTGTTAAAAGCCGTCTTCCACTCGTCACCCTCTCGGATGCGAATAAGGTTATAGGCCCCTCTGAGATCCAACTTGGTGAAGTACTTGGCGCCTTGTAACCGGTCAAAGAGTTCCGTAATCAGGGGAAGAGGGTAACGGTTCTTTACAGTAATGCTGTTGAGACCCCGAAAGTCTATGCAAGGCCTAAGGTACCGTCCTTCTTCGCAACAAAGAAGAATCCTGCTCCGGCAGGAGAAGAGGATTTCCTGATAAACCCTCTCTGCAGGTTCTCCTGGATATACTCTGACATGGCTAGAGTCTCTGGAGGGGAGAGAGGATAGATTCTTCCTCTAGGCGGCGTAGTGCCAGGTTGCAAGTCAATGGGGCAGTCATATGGCCTATGTGGAGGCAACACCTCCGCCTGTTTCTTGCAAAAAACGTCTGGAAAATCCGCATATGGTTCAGGCAGACCGGGAGGAGGAGAAATAACAGGTGCAGACTTGACTCGTACCGACTTGAGACATCTGCCGAAACAAGCCGAACCCCAGCTTCGAACCTCTCCGGAGGTCCAATCCAGAACAGGACAATGGCGCTGGAGCCAGGGCAGACCCAAGAGGAGTTCTGAGGTGCAATGGGGTAACACAAAAAACTCCAATCGCTCAGAATGCAGGACTCCGATGTCCACCTGGAGGGGTTCTGTACGGAACTGCACCATACCGTCGAGTCTCTCTCCATTAACTGTGGAGATGAAGATGGGCTTCAGTAAACGAACCACAGGGATGTGGAACTTGTTCACCAGCGAGGCGTCGATGAAGTTACCGGCTGAACCGGAATCCAGAAAGGCAGAGGCAGCAAAGGAGATCTTGGCGGACACGGAAATCCGCACGGGTACCGTAATGCGTGGAGAGGAGGTATTCACACCTAGCAACGCCTCTCCCATGTTGACTAGGTGCGAGCGTTTCCCTGACGCGGTGGACGGAGAGGACAGTCCTTTAGAAAGTGCTCAGTACTGGCACAGTACAAACAGAGGTTCTCGTCTCTACGGCGGTTCCTTTCTTGCGTGGTCAGGCGAGACCGATCCACCTGCATGGCTTCCTCGGCGGGAGGCCCAGAAGAGGGTTGCGGTGGAGGCTGGAAGATAGGCGCCAGACGAGGAAAGCGTCTGGGACGAGCACTTCCCTTTTCCTGTAGCAGTTCCTCTCGTCGCTCAGCAAAACGCAGGTCAATCCTGGTGGCCAAATGGATGAGGTCACTCAGGTTGGTAGGGACTTCTCGTGCGGCCAGGACGTCCTTTATGGCGCTGGACAAGCCTTTCTTAAAGGTAGCACAGAGCGCCTCATTATTCCAGGAGAGTTCCGAAGCCAGGGTGCGGAAACGGATAGCATAGTCTCCGACAGAGGAACTCCCCTGGGACAAGTTCAATAACGCAGTCTCTGCTGAGGCAGCCCGGGCTGGCTCCTCAAAAACACTCCGGAATTCCACAAAGAAACTCTGGACACTGGCAGTGGCAGGATCGTTGCGGTCCCAAAGTGGTGTAGCCCAGGCCAGGGCCTTCCCCGAAGCAGGCTAACGACAAATGCCACCTTGGCTCGTTCCGAGGGGAACTGGTCAGCCGACATCTCCAGGTGAAGGGAGCATTGGGATAAGAATCCGCGGCACAACTTGGGATCACCGTCGTACTTGGCCGGCATGGACAGACGGACTCTAGAAGTGGCGGCGGTGGTGAAGCAGATGCAGGCGGTGGAGGCGGCTGCTGCTGTGCTGGAAGAAGCTGCTGCAGCATGGCGGTCAACTGTGCCAGCTGTTGACCTTGCTGAGCGATCTGCTGCGACTGCTGGGCCACAACTGTAGTAAGGTCTGCGATACTAGGCAGAGGCACATCAGCGGGATCCATGGCCGGATCTTACTGTCAGGGTCCGGACTGGTAGCAGGAGCGATGCAGGGAGTGGATCCGCTGTGTCAGTGAGGGATTGGCGTGGACCGTACCGGAGGATCGGTTCTAAGTAGTTACTGGTTTTCACCAGAGCCCGCCGCAAGGCGGGATGGGCTTGTTGCGGCGGTAACTACCAGGTCGTGTCCTCTGGTAGCGGCTCAACCTCACCGACTGCTGATATAGGCGTAGTACAAAAGGGACAGGCAGAGGCGTAGTCAGACGTAGCAAAGGTCAGGGCAGGCAGCACAGGTTCAGAGGCGATAGTCATTAGCAAAGGGTTCGGCAACAGGCAAAGGATTACACAAATAACGCTTTCACTAAGGCAACAAGGCAACAAAGATCCGGCAATGGCTGGAAGGGGCAGGTCACTTATATAGGAAACAGGAAACAGGTCACAGGAAACAGGTCACAGGAAACGGGTCACAGGAAACAGGAAACAGGTCACAGGAAACAGGAAACAGGTCACAGGAAACAGGAAGGGAGGTTTGGACCAGGCACCAATTACTGGTGAACAGGCCCCTTAAATTTCAAACGACCTGCGCGCTATGGTGCAGGGGCGCGCGCTCCGGGAACCATGTGAGCGGGGAGCGGAGGAGGAAGCCGGAGCGGGCACAGGTGAGTGGATCTGGAACGAACGCTGCGAGCACTCCGGTCCAGAAGCAGGGACCGGAGCGCTCAGCGTTACAGTGTTTAATGACAAAAGCCGTAGACTATATGTGCCGGTTATTTGCATTACACCCCTTGAGTAACTTCAGACCAGGCAGGGACAAGGTTTCAAAAGCTTTACTTAGAAAAGTGCAAAATGAACATTTCAAAGTCCAACATGCAAGAACAGGATTTTTCCTATGTCCCTAATCAGGGCATGTGCTACCCCATCATATATAACAGGAGTCCATTAGTGGCATTCCCCGGGGTGGAATCTTCAGGGATGAGCCCCAAGTACAGCTGACCTTCTATGTTACAGCAGTAGCTGCAGCAGGCAACATTCTTTACTGTTCACAGGTGCGACTCCTCATTGGTAACTCTCAGTCTGCTTCCCAGGGGGTCTCAGGCCCAGAGCTTTCTGTTCTGGAGCATTGTCCATCTTTTATAACATAGGACCAGTGGGTCTGACCTAGAGATAACCCACAAAAAAAAAAAAAGGGGCATACATTAACTCCTCCCCTCCTGTCCGGGACAGCTTAATTTCAACCTGTTTACAAGTTAATTATATTTTTTATGGAGAAGCATTGCTTTTAAGTTGGGGTGCTGTTTTAATGTCAATGTTGCATTAAACGGCAGCCTCAGCTTGCCTTTGGGGCACTAGTGAGTGCTGTCTCTGGGTCCCCACTTGGGGGCGCAGTAAGCCTCGCCCACAGGTTTCCTCCCAAAATCATACTGCTAGGTAGGAATGGAGTAACCTAACATACAAAAGGGCTAGAGGGATTGTAGGAGCACAAATAAGAAATGTTGAGCTGCTGGTCTTTAGTAGAAATACTCCACCATTGAAACCACATTTAGAGTGGGAACTAGAGTTAGAGGCACATGCTGGGCATTATGTATTAAACTGGTCCTTGTTCAGACCTGCAGTTACTTTTCCTGATGAAGGGAATCTTGCATCACTGATTTTATTTGTGGCTCTTAGATATCATGTGATCCCAGGCAGAGCACTGCAAAGGAAGATGATGCTGGAAGACTTCCCTCTGACAGATGTCATTGCAGGTCTGAAGGGGAAGCAGGTAGATATACACCTACTGGCCACTTTATTAGGTACACCTTGCTGGTATCAGGTTTGGCCCTATTTTGCCTTCAGAACTGCCTTAATTCTTTGTGGCATAGATTTACCAAGGTGTTGGAAACATTCTTCAGATATATTGGTCCATATTGACATGATAGCATCACGTAGTTGCTGAAGATTTGTCGCCTTTACATCCAGCAACAATACTCCAGTAGGCTCTGGCATTTAAACAATGCTCAGTTGGTACCAGAGATGTATAGTAACTAAGTAGAACTACTTCACTACTGTACTTAAGTACCGAAAGGCGGTATCTGTACTTTCCTAGAGTAGAATTTTTTTCTCATACTTCCACTTTTACTTCACTACATTTTTTCAATGATTTCAATACTTCTACTCCAATATTTTTTTTTTTTGTGCTGCATAGTTACTCGTTACAATTATAAAAATTACCACTGCCAGAACAGTAGATGGCAGGTTTCATGAAGCTCAAAACATGTGTATTATCAGCGCATATGAAAATAAAAGCTACTGTATGTATAAATAAAAGCTGCATTTGAAATAATAAAAAACAATATGATGTTCAAACTTTTTACTTCTTTTTTAATAACTACATAACACAGTACTTGTACTTTTACTTTCAGTACTTGAGTAGCAAAATTTAAAAAAAAACTACTTGCAATACTTAAGTACAAAAAATGTTAAATACTTTAGTACTTCTACTCAAGTCACTTTTTGATCGAGCACTTGTACTTTTACTCAAGTATGGGTTTCGAGTACTTTATACAACTCTGGTTGGTACTAAGGGGCCCAAATATTGCCAAGAAAATATCTCCCACACCATTATACCACCATCACCAGCTTGAGCAGTTGATACAAGGCAGCATGGATCTATGCTTTCATATTGTTTACGCTAAATTCTGACCCTACCATCTGAATGTCGCAGCTAAAATAAAGACTCATCAGACCAGGCAACGTTTTTCCAATCTTCTATTGTCCAATTTTGGTGAGCCTGTGCAAAATGTAGCCTCAGTTTCCTGTTCTTATCTGACTGGAGTGGCACCTGGTGTGGTCTTCTGCTGCTGTAGTCCATCTGCTTCAAGGTTCGATGTGTTGTGCGTTCAGAGATGGTATTCTGCATAATTTGGTTGTAACGAGTGGTTATTTGAGTTACTGTTGCCTTTCTATCATCTCAAACCAGTCTGCCCATTCTCCTCTAACCTCTGACATCAACAAGGCATTTTCGTCCACACAACTGCTGCTCACTGGATATTTTCACTTTTTCTGACCATTCTCTGTAAACCCTAGAGATGGTTGTGCATGAAAATCCCAGTAGATCAGCAGTTTTTTAAATACTCAGACCAGCCCGTCTGGCATCAACAACCATGCCACGTTTAAAGTCACTTAAATCCCCTTTCTTTCCCATTCTGATGGTCAGTTTGAACTTCAGAAAGTCATCCAAATGAATTGAGCTGCCGCCATGTGATTGGCTGATTAGCAATTTGTTTTATCAAGCAATTAAACAGGTGTACCTAATAAAAGTAATAAAACCGGTGAGTGTATGTATAATTGTTAGCATCTGTAATTGGCTGTAGTGTGAATTTTTTGCACAAAAGAAAAGCATGGAAATCTATTTCCATAAAAAGAGAACAAAAAAGATCTAACCAATTCCTCCATCCATGCCAAACAGTGCAGATAGATGAATATGATAGATGAATCTACCGCTGCAGCCATTGTGTTCTGACAGTCAGCTCCACCAGCTGTCAAAATACAGTGCCTGAATATGATTGGTCTGTTTGGCTGAGAATTTTCTATCCAGCGTCTTTGATCTTTCAATCTAAGGATGTCAGACAGGAGGATGCTGATTGGGCCACCCACTGTGTCAATTTTGGCCTGTTCATCATTAGACCGCTGCGACCCAAGATTGCATGTTTGCAACAAAAATAGCTACCAGGATGCTTAGAAATCCGTATGACTGTGCTTGCATGTCCAACTATCCCTTCACATCATTAGATAAGATATACTCTGTCTTACTGCTGCATTTATGACTAACTTAATAGTTAGTTTTTTTTAGAACTAAACACTCCAATCCCAACCAAATCATTTATCTTGTGACAAAACATTATGAGTCATTCACTACTCAATTGCCTATTTTCTTCTATTTTTACTTATTCCACTCAGTTCTGTTCTTCTTGACCCTGAGCTTTTTTCTGTGTCAGTTCTGTGCGGATGAAAAGATAAATAATTTTGACAGCGTGTGACTTTATTGTGTATCAGCTGTCTGTAATGGGACATCAGTTGGTAACTCTGTATTAAAGATGAAGTTTATTCTATTTATCTTTTTTCTTCCCTGGTTCATCCTTTCCCTTCTCAATGTGCAAAGGAAATTTTTTAAATAAACCTTTCTGTTTACATACCTTATTTTAGATCCATTGATGTCTTCATTGGGTCTCTGTGCTTCTATATGCAATGCAGGCAGATCATAGCTTATAAGAAGGGCCATCAAGGAGCTGTACATCACAGCACCCTGCCTCGGTACTTATCTCAAAAGCCCTCAGCCTTGATGCACGTAGTAGGCTTGCTTTTGGGAAAAGTTATATAAATGTCAAAATTCTTTGATGGATGTCAGTCTGGAGGAGTGAGAGTTCTTAGGCAGGCTGTATTTGCATGTAGACTGCCATAGGTGACGACCACATGCGGGTAGGGTTACCACCTCATCCCTTTAAATCAGGACACATATGAATTACACAGGTTCTGAGGCTAATTTAATGCACATAGGGGCACTAAGTAAATTTAATTACCACCTTAATCAGCCACAGAACCCATGTAATTCATATGTGTTCAGTTTTAAAGGGCTGAGGTGGTAACCCTACCTGCAGGGCCGCTGATAGTGGGGTGCACTAAGCCGTAGCATACTGACAACCACTTAAGCCCTGGAAGATTTTACCCCCTTCCTGACCAGGGGGTTTTTTGCGATTTTTTACTGCATGACTTTA
The DNA here is from genome assembly GCF_965119305.1 of Pelophylax lessonae. Taxonomy (NCBI): domain Eukaryota; kingdom Metazoa; phylum Chordata; class Amphibia; order Anura; family Ranidae; genus Pelophylax; species Pelophylax lessonae. The sequence goes on from NC_138771.1 coordinate 131,769,459, forward strand.
ACGGACAATTGCGCGGTCGTGCGACGCTGTACCTAAACTAATTTGATGTCCTTTTTTTCCCACAAACAGAGCTTTCTTTTGGTGGTATTTGATCACCTGTGCGATTTTTTGCTCATGCGCTATAAACAAAAAAAGAGCATCAATTTTGCAAAAATAACAACATTTTTTACATTTTTTTGAATAACTAGACACTCATTTATGTCATAAGACTGCTATACTGCTGATGAGAAAAGTTATTTAGCAGTTTATATTTACATAAAATAATTGCATTTCCGTGTCCTGTGTACTGTGGGAGATCAGATATAGTGAATGCAGGTCCCGGATTTAGTAACATTTTAAACCACGGCCAAAATTGAGCACAATGAGAACCACACCTAATATCTTCTGTGTGGTGCTGTGCACCGCACTTTCTTTTCCCAGGTAGGAGACTTATGTAGCATCCTCCTATGTAGGTGCTAGTGAGAGAATACAGTTTTTGGTTCTGTCTGCCTATCAGAGGAGCAGCAGGTAAATCTATATTGCTCTCTGCCTATTAGAGAGCAAGATCTGTTAGTGAGGTCTGCTCATTGTGCTTAGTATTTGATTCATTATGTCTAGAGAGTGTTTCACACTGGTCCAATAGGGAGGCATGTTGGACAGTGCAAGGAAACCTGACAAATCGATGCATAGGCTTTGGTACAGTCCTGGTGATCGGCAGGGGCAGGTTGCCTCGGTGCATTCTGGGACACTGTATAAAAGCCAGGAGCACATGTGCTGCGGGGGTCTTTGGCTGGAGAGCTGGAGGGAGGGTGGCGGATGCCTCCTCCTCTGTAGCAGTGGCATGTGGCTTCAGTAAGGTCGTCCTGAGGGCCAGAGGAACGGAGCTGAACCCAGAGGTCCAGGAGAGCTGACTGAGGGGAAGACACTGGAGACCCTAGAAAAACAGTATCGTGAGTACAGGGACGCGTGTTGAGGTGCCTGACCTGGGGGGGCCACCCAAAGAGTAGGATAGTCAGTGGACGCGTGTCAGCAGTCAAGAAAGAGGATACTGAGGAGAGTGTCCTGAAGATAACCTTAGTTCATCAAGTCATGTTAGGAAAGAGACTTAAAGCTAAATTCACCTCAGTTGCAAGGTGGATACAGCCTGGCTGTACCGAGAGATAGAAGTCCTCCAATATTGTGCATAGTTAATTCAGAGTATCCCACTATTCCCTTTTCCCAACCCTAATTTATCATAAAACTCAAAAAACAACTACATACCTCTGGACTGATTATTGGACGAGCCAAAGAGGAAAAGTGAGAGACTGTGCATGTCAAGGTTGCTAATGGTAAATCAGGGGGACCCATAAGTGTGACATCTGGCAATCCTCAAGGGGGCAGTGCTACACTTATAATATTGCTTACAGGCCCACTGCTTTCAGAAAACACTCCCGTAGCCAACCTCTTGAGCAAGTGCAAAGGGTATCATCTTGTGTCCCTTTTGCAGTTTGAGAGAGCTGAATCCATATCCCACCCCCAGGAAAAAAATGATCTGGGCCCTGGTAAGAAGTTCATTGTGCAGTGAAATCAGAGTATGTCATTTCACTACAGGAGACAAGCTGCAAGACTGAAGGTAAAATTAAAGGATAAGTCCACCCTAACACTAAAATCCCTGCATCCATAGACCTTGACGAACTAACACTAACCCATCTAGCACTGTAAATAAGAAATCAGTATACATACCTTTTTTGAAGCCGATTCGACCCCATCCCTCGCTGAGCTGTCAGGCGTGTCTTCGCTGTGGAAGCGGGTGCAGAAGACACGCACAGGTGTGCACAGCCTATTGCATTAGGGTGTGCACCTCAAAGATCATACACATGCATGTGTATATATATATATATATACATACACTAACTGTGTCAGTAGGGCAAGGATTGGTGTCAGTTGGGCAGTAGATGGTGTCAGTAGTTTTTATTTTCATTATTTTCTTCACAAATCATTTTAGGAGCTCCTTTAGGGGGCTTTGCTAAAAATATCATGGGTTTAAATAGTGGGAATCTGCACCACACAGGGTGATTAGGGTGTGCCCAGGCACACCTGGCACACCCTGTGCGCACGCCTATGAAGACACAGCCGACAACGGAAGCCCCATAGTAAGTCTATTGGTGACGTCACTTCCCATTAATTTCACAGCCGTTGTCGGCCATGTCCTCTGCAGAGCTTCCGCTGCTGAAGACCGGGTTAAGTCAGCTATACTGATTTCTTCTTTATAGGGCTAGATAGGTTAGTATTAGATTGTGGAGAACTATAGATGCAGAGATTTTAGTTTTAGGGTGGACTTATCTTTTAGTCCCCGTTCACACTAAGGCGACTTGTGAGGCGACCAGGTCGCCTCACAGGTTGCCGTAGGTCGCCTTCCATAGGGAAGCTGCAGACCCGTTCTAATAGGAGCGACACAAGTCGCTCCGACTTAGAAAAAGGGTCCGGAGCTTCTTTGGGGCGACCCGGAGGCGACCGCCATAGACTTCAATGTTATGAAGTCTGTGGCGGCCGCTCCGAGGTCGCGGCGCGCTGCTCGCACCATGACCTCGGAGGTCGCCCTCCCGAGTCGGATCGCCCCTATGTGAACGGGGCCTTAAAGTCTTGTTTTTTTTTTTGTTTATAAATAACAAACATGTTATACTTACCTGCTCTGTGCAGTGGTTTTACCCAGAGAAACCCCGATCCTCCTCTACTTGGGTCCCTCGCCTATGCTCCTGGCCCCTCCCTCTTGCCGAGTACCCCCACAGCAAGCAGATTGCTATGGGGGCACACTGAGCCGAGCCACTGCTCTGTGTCCATTCAGAAACTGAGCCGTGGCTCTGCCCCACCACTTCTCTTTCTTCATTAGCTCATTGACTTGGTGCCAGCTGCTATCTCAGCCAATGAGGAGGGGGAATCTCAGACAGCTGAGGCTCTCGTGCAACATCGCTGGATCGAGATAAGGCCCAGGTAAGTATTAGGGGAGCTGAGGGGGCTGCTGCAAACAGAAGGTTTTTTTATCTTAATAGAGTGCATTAAGATAAAAAGACCTTCTGCCTTTATAACCACTTGAAGGTAGGGCTGGAAGGGGCGCTTTATATTATTATTTTTTTCAGAATACTTAGGGAATATAATTTCACTGAAGCAAGGGCAATAAAAAACAAAAAGAATTTGCTTGGTTTTTGTGGGGTTTTTTTGTTTTCTTTAGCATTTTCTATGGTAAAAAATGTATGAAAAATCTAAAAGCAAAAGTAGAAGCCTTTTAGCATTCTATAACTGTAATTTATCTTTTGCACCTTTTTCAATAACTATGCATAATTGTCATCTTATTTTCTTTACACAGGGCCCAGTTCTCCAGTCTGGATCTTCATGACTTGCCATCCTATCTGCTGAAGTTGTGCTGCACGTTAAAACTCTCCCATCGGATATCTTCTTTCATGCCCCTGCCTTCCTTATTAGACCAGACACTGTTTCCCAAGTTTACCTGTAGCCTCAAAAGTAGTGTCTGCCTGACCTTATACCATTTTTTAGCCCTCCTGAAGAGGGGGCTGGGGAGCACAGTGAGAGGCGGAGTGTAGGGAGGGGGTGCAGGGCCAAAGGGGGTTTAGACGTTAAGATGCAGAGCTCCCCCCAGAGGAGAGAAGCTGTAGAGGAGGCTGGAGGCCTCTCTCTGAATCATGTGCTCTCGGGGGGTGGGGAAGACCACGGAGCAAGGGGGACGGAGTGGAAGAGCTGGGGAGAGGGAAAGAATCCGAGGGAGAGTACGGGCAGTCATTGGTCAGCTAGAGGGAATTTTACGGGATCTCAAGCAAGTGGCCAAAGAGCTGAGAGAGGTGAGTGACTGTAAAATCAATCTCCATAAACACGTTTATACCACAAAGCTTTGCTCAGCATTCAGAACTTTGCATGCAGGAAAAATGAAATGTATTTGTACTTTTATTCCCCGCAGTTTTCTATTCATTAAAAACCTGCTGTTTCAGTTTTCATCATTATAGTACCTTATGGTGCAATAGTTAAATTTGTGTAATATCTACTGTCTGTACAACTCTCTGCTTACCCATGATCCCCATAGCATTGCAAAAGGAAGCTGCAATAAATCACTAATATCATTTTTTATGGCACAGTATATAACATCTTCCTGAAACGATATCTGTAAAGGCGCAACTGCTTTCCCCAGAACAGTGCAGTTCAGGATGCCAGAACTTCATTCTTTGGACCTGAAGAGAGCTTTATATCTGTAGGGATTAAAATGGCACTCTAGCTAGATAACGTGGGGAGAGTTAGAACTTCTGTTCGACTTGTGTTGCTGTCTGCATCCCTATTTCCCTTGCGTCCAAACATGTCCCTGTAACAGGAAGGGGAAACCTCACAATGGGGAACCCAAAGAGCAATAAAAGGAATTTTTTTTTTTTTACAGAGCAAGGAAAGATTAGAACCTTTTAGAACCCCAGGTTCCTGTTGCTACATGTGTGGAAGATTTCCCGTAACTGTTGGCCAGATTAAAATACAGTGCTGTCCTAGACACAAGATTGAAAATAGGTTCTTATATATGTTCCGCCCCTTGTGCCATACAATTATTTTAGTACAATGTAAAAACGAATACTATAATTAATTAGTGGAGGCTAAGGGCTCTTTCACAGGCCGTTCAGTTATTTGGCTCTGCACCGGTCCTTTTTTTTTTTTTTACACGGAGCGGATGACATTTGTGTCATCCGCTCCATTTGTCCGCATATCATCCCATCCGTTTGCGGATGATATACGTACATAATGTAAGTCCATGGGCATTGCGGATGTCAGCGGATGACACCACTGACATCCGATTTTGCTTCCTTACCGTTTTTTAATGGAGGTAAATTGGGTTCTGTTCCGTTCCAAATCTGTAATCCCATTGATATACAAAAATAGGATGATTTGCGGACATACGTGTGAAAGGGCCCTATATGTTGTTTGCTTAACATTTAAATCTATTTGTTTTTGGCCAACAAACAAGACAAAGAAGTGTTGTTTTTATGTTTCTTCTAAAGAGAGTCTGGCCTCTCATCCTTTTAAATGACATTGACAGAGGAACAAATATATGATCTCCTGACTGCATTTAGATCTTTTTTCTAGACCAACAAGCAGGACAAAGAGAGATGTTTTTTTATGTTTTTTGAAACAGAGAATCCTGTTACTTAGAAATGGATTAAGGCAGGCCCTAAGTACAGTAGCAGCTTTGTCCTACCATCCCTTTAATTGACATTGAAAGAAAGAAAAAGGAATATGGTCTCCTGACAGAGAATCTTGTGACTCAGAAATGAATTAAAGGAGAAGTATAGCTGAAGCCACACTATATTGTCAAAAGTATTGGAACGCCTGCCTTTACTCACACTTGAACTTTAATGGCATCTCGCTCTTAGTCTGTAGGGTTCAATATTGAGTTGACCCACCCTTTGCAGCTAAAACAGCTTCAACTCTTCTGGGAAGGCTGTCCACAAGGTTTAGGAGTGTGTCTATGGGCATGCTTGTCCATTCATCCAGAGGCGCATTTGTGAGCTCAGGCACTGATGTTGAAAGTGAAGGCCTAGCTTGCAGTGTCTACTCTAATTTATCACAAAGATGTTCTATTGGGTTGAGGTCAGGACTCTGTGCAGGCCAGTCAAATTACTCCACCCCAAACTCACACATATATGTCTTTATGGACCTTGTTTTGTGCACTGGTCCAAATCATTTGATGGAGGGGCTTGGCCCCTTAGTTCCATTGAAGGGAACTCTTAAGGCATCAGCATACCAATACATTTTGGACAATTTCATGCTTCCAACTTTGTGGGAACAGTTTGGGGATGGCCTCTTCCCGTTCCAACATGGCTGCGCAACAGTGTACAAAGCAAGGTCCATAAAGACATGGATGAGCGAGTTTGGGGTGGAGGAAATTGACTGGCCTGCACAGAGTCCTGGCCTCAACCCAATAGAACACCTATAGGATGAATTAGAGTGGAGACCGCGAGCCAGGCTTTCACTTCCAACATCAGTGCCTGACCTCACAAATGCGCCTCTGGATGAATGGTCAAGCATGCCCATAGACACATTCCTAAACCTTGTGGACAGTCTTCCCAGAAGAGTTGAAGCTGTTTTAGCTGCAAAGGGTGGGCCAACTCAATATTGAATCCTACGGACTAATGCCTCGTACACACGCATCGATAGTTGGCCGTGAATTTTCGGCCAACGTCTGATCGGCCGATTTTCGGCTTGTTAGTATGATCCTTTCGACAACCGACTCCGACTTTTCGGCCGAAAAAAATATGGTGTGCAGGCTATAAAATTTTTGTTGGCCGTCAACATAACGGCCGATTTTCCGTCAGTCAGTACAGATTTTGGCAGACAAACATCTGATGAGCAAGACTGGGCATGCTCAGAGAAGAAAAAACACACGGAAAGTAAACCAGCACATGACATCACTTCTGAAGTTGGTTTTTATTGGCCGAAAATATTTGTGCGCAGTCTAGAGCACATTTCAACCAACACAACAACACTGGACAAAAGACGGCCGATCGGTCGGCCGATAATCGTTGCGTGTGTACGATGCATTAGACTGGGATGCCATTAGTCTTCATGTTCATAAAGAGATTATCTATTTGTTCTGTCCACTGTCAACATGTTTTTTGTTTACACATGTGCACTGAAGCAGACCAGACTAGTTTCTAGTGCTTCTCTCTTAGTCAAACAGGTTCATACATATGCAGTGCGGGAAATGCAGCAATCCCTGCACATTTCCTGCACCACATTGCAATTGCACTTTGTTTACAATCAGCTGCGGGTGTCAATACAAAGTTCATGAAACCCCAAACGCATTGCAATTGGAGTGCAGTTTCTCTGCACCGGATCACATGGTACACAACGACCATGTGATCTGAAAGAGGTGCAGCTCCACAAAAGGTATCTGCACTTCTTTGGTTCGATGCAGCACGATTTGAGCCCATTCAAAATGAATGCAGTGCAGTTCCTGTGTGATTCACATGCAGGTATATAATGTAAACCAGGACTATGTGATGCTGTGTAAACAATGATAGGAGGTGGATCCAATGTCAATGTAATTTTTTTTACAGTAGTTGCATTTAAAGCCCCGCTCTGGGAAACGTGAAATTATATTTCTGGGAAACTTGCTTGTTTAGGTCTGGGGGACTTGTTAAAGTAAATTTACTTACCTCATCCTCCGCTCCTCCATGCTGCTATACCAGTCCCTACAGCTTCTTCTCCCCCATACCTCAACAGTCTAAGGTCATGACGCCATCAAGACCAATGCAGGGGTAGCGCTGCCTGCCAGGGAAGCGCAGGATTGGACAAGGTAAACTTTCTTTTACTCTCCCAGCGACTAAACAGACAATTCGCCCAAGGGTTATTCACGTTTTTCTGGAGTTGAGCTTTAAAATACATTTCACGGATTCTTTTTAGCAAACGTATAACTGAATTAATTGGTATTTATATCTGCCTGGGGTTCGGCTTTAATTAAATTCTTTTACATCGCAGTAGGTTACATACAGTTATTTCTAGTAAGTCTTTAGTACCAGCAATATTGAAAGTCAGTAAGAAAGGTAATGCTTTCCATACCTGATGTCTTTAGTACTGTGCAGAGACACAAACTCCCTCCTAGCAGCTGGTATAATATACCTTCAGCAAAATTGGAGTAGTGAATCCTTCAATTTTACAGGTAGTTCAGACACAACAGATTTCCTAAAAGCTTATACAGTTCACAGATTTCTAGTTTAAAAAGAGCTCCAGTCATATTTGTGTTTTTTAAAAAGTCAGCAGCTACAAAAACTGTAGCTGCTGCCTTTAAATTAACAGATATTCACCTGTCCCAGCACCCAGCGATGTGCCCCCCTGAGCCGTGCTTTCCAACGGCATTCTATCTCTAGGGCCAGCGTCTCAACTGTGGGCCCCCAGCTGTGACAGCTTGTGGCTTCACATCCCAGTGCCCGCTTTGCATTGTGAATGGTCCCACAGACTTTTGGGACCTGTGACAAGTCCCAGGGGACTGCAGGGAGGGAGGGGGGATCACCGCTCAGGTCATCTAGAAAGTGGGAGAAAGGAACCTGTCAAAACCAGGTACCCGCTCCCCAAAAAAAAATCCAATTTCTTAAAGAGGAGGCGAGAAGTGGAACTTCCCCTTTTGGGTGAAGCTCTGCTTTAACTAACAGAGTATGAAAAATAAGAAACAGCAGTCAAATAGCAGGACTAATGGATATATATAATGATACTTCCTAAGTAGACATAAATACATCCATATTAGAAGATCTCAGACTAATAAAAATGCAGCTTTGACTCAAGAATGACACATTTTTCCTAAAAGGATTAAATTGAAAATGTTTAAATCCAGGTTAAACGTTGTGTGAGTCTTGGGTGAAAACATTTTAAACCAAGACCTGTTTTATTTGAATTCCGTGCCTTGGAAAATCTATATTAGTGTGTACCAAATATAGAAATTCGGGTCACCTGGAGGATTTTGACTTTCTTCATGTGAATACAAATTATTTTAACCTAATTTTAATGATGATCATTCTTGGGCTGCAAGCAGTCAGTCGATAAGCGCAATTTAATGGCTGTTTTTTTTATATTTAAATAACCAGTCCTTCAAGGGGTTAACCAGTAAAATAAAATTAAAAAAGATATTTCTAGCAAATTTAGGGCAGTATGTGCCCAGGGACAAATGGCCAAAACACAGACTTCCTTAACATTCCAAGCGTTCTTCCCTGGGTGCATACTGTACTAAATGTTAGTACCACTCGGGGGACCCTCCAGTGCCTTTAAGCCGCTTATAGAGTTTTACAGGCTGCTGTTAGTGGGGCTGGACACTGTGCCTTCTGCTCGCACAAGTATGAGGCCTGACAGATTCACCTGCTGGGGATACTGCTGGTGGACTCCATGATTGTAGTTATTTAGTCCTAGGAAATCCAAGAAGCTATAAGGCTTAGTTTAAAGTAAATGGCGAATGAGGCCAAACTGCAACTGCGAGGCAAGTGTTCAGCTTGCAGCTATGGCATGGCATTCTAATTTAGAAGCCCATTTGGCTCCCAAAAAAACAGGCTTTTAGGAGGTGGAAGTATTACCTTCTGAATACATGTCAGCTCTGCCTGTACCACAATCTGAAAAGTGGTCCATTTCAGATCTTCTCAGGGTAATCATCCTTGTTACCAGACAAATATATCTGAATCATCACTATTTTTTTTTTTTAACTGAAAAGGCCACATTTAAATGTACATACATCTTCGAAATTAAAGTGGTAGTAAAGGCTAATAACAAATGTCCTCTCTGCTCATCCCAAGACCTCCTGCTTTCTACCTCCCTTCTCTCCTCCTCCCGTGCTCGTCTCTAGGACTTCTCCAGGACCTCTCCCATCCTCTGGAACTCACTACCACAATCTGTCCAGCCCCAATCTGTCCAGCTATCTCCTACTCTTTCCACTTTTAGGCGATCCCTCTTAAGGGAAGTCTATCTTGCCTTCAGCTAATACCCAAATCTTCTATTTCTCCCATCAGTTAATCCCTGAGTCTCAGTTCACACTGATGTGGTGCGGGAACCACAGCGAATCCTGTGTGGTTCCTGCACCACATCAGAATCGCAGGCAGTTCACACTGCACTCTGCGAACGGCTGCGGGTGTCAACATAAAGTTAATGACACCCCCCAAATTGGTTCGATAAACGCAGTGCGAACTGTGGTATCTGATGGAATTGGATCACATGGGTCTGAACACCAATGCGATCCAATTCCAGTGCCGACAAAACAAAGGGTCCTGTACGTTTTTGGTGCAGGTTCACTGCGAACTGAGCCATACATAACGTATGGCTCAATTCACACTGCAGTGAATTTGCATGTCATTTGTACAGGAATCCGGTGTGATTCCTATATAAAGGACATGCAATGCTGGAGACGCATCAGTATGAACCCAGCCTCACAGTTATTTCCTTTTGTTCCACCAGCCCCTCCTTATAAGATTGTACGCTCGCAGGAGCAGGGCCCTCCTAACCCTCTAGTATTGAATTGTATAGTTATTGTACTGTCTCCCTTCATATTGTAAAGCGCTGCGCAAACTGTTGGCGCTATATCAATCCTGTATAATAATAATAGTTATTCCTAAAAATGCTGTTTTCCCCTTTTCCTACTTATCTTGCATAACCTGTATAAAAAAGAACAGAGTAAATACTCTTTTTTTTTCCAGTCAGGTCCGGTCACACAATCCAGCAGTAAGGGAGCGCTTGACAATGGCTGTGTATTCCCAGGGCTGTGTCATCACCCATAGGCCCCCATTGTCCATCCATTGTTGGTGCTTCCTCTTTTCCCCTGCAGTAGCTGCTTTCTGACACAGGGGAACCGGAGCTGGTGGATCACATGGCCGGAGCAGAGTGGAGTAAAAAAAGGTATCTACACTGCTGTTTTTTATACAGGCTATGCAGGATAGGCAGGAGAAGGGGAGGCAGCATTTTTAAGAATAATCGCTATTAAACTTCTCTTATTCGCTACCGTTTGGTCTGTTTAATCCACCATTGGAAGTATTTTGTTGTGTCTGATAAGTGCGAAAAAATACCTATTGATTTTGTCCTATGTCCTCTGCAGACTTCCTGTGTTATCTTAAAGAGCCCATCTAATTCTTATAAATTTACTTAATTACATAGTTAAGTGGGGTACACACTATGAGAAAACTGGACGAACGGCCGTCCGATTTTCCACAAAGGTGCGTATCATGATGTAAACCGACAATGGTATTAACTTGTACAAAAACGACAAAGGCAAATGTTCTTTCTTGTGTATGATTCCTAG